>NC_083724.1:120697345-121312345 GCF_028564815.1 Eubalaena glacialis
TGTGAAGCACAGCAAGGCATGTCTGTATTCTCTCTCTTTTTTTTTTTTTTCCATTTAAACTTTTTATTTTATATTGAAGCAAAGCCGATTAACAACGTTGTGATAGTTGCAGGTGCACAGCAAAGCAACTCAGCCATACATACACATATATTCATTTTCCCCCAAACTCCCCTCCCATCCAGGCTGCCACATAACAGTGAGCAGAGTTCCCTGTGCTGTACAGTAGACGCTGGAGAGGGTGTGCAGAGAAGGGAACCCTGCTCCACTGTTGGTGGGAATGTAAACTGGTGCAGCCACTATGAAGAACAGTATGGAGGTTACTTTAAAAACTAAACATAGAGCTACCGTATGACCCTGCAATCCCACTCCTGGGCATATATCTGGAGAAAAACGTGGTCTGAAAGGATACATGCACCCCAATATTCACTGCAGCACTATTTACAATAGCCAAGACATTAAAGCAACTTAAATGTCCATCGACAGAGGAATGGATAAAGAAGATGTGGTAAATATATACAATGGGATATTACTCAGCCATAAAAAAAGAATGAGATAATGCCATTTGCAGCAACATGGATGGACCTAGAGATTGTCATACTGAGTGTATTCTCTTTTATCCTCTTTTTCTCCTTCTTATCTGGTCATCCCACCACTGTATTATTTGCAGTACAATTCTAGATAACCAATTCCAGATTACTATTCATGGCCTTTCAAGGACTTTTTCTCAGTCCTGTCATTTCTTTTCTCGCCTCATTTTCATACAAGGCTCTCATCCACGAGATAGATAGATAGCTAGGCAGATAGACGTACACATATATATTCCTCCTTAATTCATGTGTCCTCTCCTCTGAGTTTCAAACCCATATATCTAAGTTTTTCTCTGACAGTCCCCCTTAGAAGCTGCATATTCTGAAACTCAACTTACAAATTTATCTACTCAGATTCCCCCAACGTCCTTTACCTCAGCAAATGGCATCAACATTTAGTACAACCCTATAGTCAGAGAAGCAGGGCTATATCTCTCTAAGCCTAATTCCAGAGGGACCCCCATATTTTGGATCCCTTTCTTTAAATTTTTCGAAGTCTCTCACTAGTGCCTGGGACTGTCTCTGGTCAGCGGTGTCATTTGGGCAGGATGCCCCAAGCCTGAACCTTGTCCCGGTAGACCTCATCACACATGGATCCTGGTGGTTTAAAGTTCCTACGTCAAATTCTTCAAAGTGCTCCGTTGGTGCCAAGTTCTGTTTCCCATTTCTCCTTTTTGAGATGCTCTCCAATCTTTCCACCTCCCACACTTGACCAGACCAAAGAGATCATGTTCTAAGAACGCAGTGATGCCAGAACACAGAGTTCAAGAGAAGATATGGTTGGAATATATGTTGTTTCTTGTTTATGCTACCAAATTCTTAATGGTAAGTTTAAAAGGTCAGAAAGCTACTTATTGTTTACACTGTCTTATTCTGGGTAAAACTTCCGTTTGTGGCCCTTACCAAAGAAGAACAGTAAGAACCTTTGGAGAGTCCCTGGAAGTCGTTATTCATAGGCAGCAGGAAGAATGACGCAGTGTAGTGGGTAGTAATGTGATTAGCATTAAATAAATGGTATGAGAGAACCACAGAGAAGCTGTTCTGTGGTGTTTCAGGTTCCAGGAGCCATGAGAAGTAACAACATGTAATAACAGTGTTGCTGCCTTTTCTCTATAATAGGGGAATAAAATGAGCCGGGAGTGGCACATTTGGCAACAAAGAAGGCAAAGGAAGGAAGTCCTAGCCACAGCAATCAGAGAAGAAAAAGAAATGACTGGTGGCGATGAACCACTGGAGATGACTGTGGACAGCAGGGAGTCTTCCTGTGCAGACTGGACGGGAACCAAAGGCAGAGGTACCTCTTCTCTGCACATCACTCTAAACCCATTGTGCACACGGGCCTGTGAATTTAGTATTCAATTTTTACAACACATTGTTTATATAAACAATGTACCCATAAAATTCACTTTCCTGAGGTTTGCCATCCTTCACTTAGCTTTAAAGTGAGAGGTACATGGATTGTTCTTGGTATCGCTCTTCCTCACACTCTCCACCTCATTTCAATATATTCACCATTGTCTATTTTCTAAATACTTCTCAAATTCAGGCACTCTCTCCTAAGTTTCCATTACCTTTATCCCAGACTATAATATTAACCAAGTACCTGTTCATCCTCTGACACTGTTTGCCCATAGTCTATACTGTAGAGAGTAAGTTGACCTCCTCACGGCACTGCTGAAAATCTTTTCATTGTTTCAATTGCCTTGAAGAAAAAAGCCAACATTTTTAACGAGGTCAACCAGGACCTGTGTGACCTGGTCCTGGCCACCTCTCTGGCTTCACATCATATAACTGCCTACTGTTGCTGCCCTTGTTTTCCTTTCTTCATCTAAATAATATCAAATAGAACCTGGTATATGCTGCATGCTGTACTAAATACTGGAAATATGGGGGTGAATAAAAATAGACCCTGTTTTTACCATTATGGAGACTGGGATACAGTGAGGAAAAGCGTTTTAATCATAATCAACATACAAAGTAAAACTGTAGCTGTGATAAGTTTTGCAAATGAGAAATACTTTGAGATAATATTGCGTAAAAATTTTTGTAATAATAGACGACAGAAATAAATGGATATTAATTACTAGATGAAAGGGAGGGAAGAGCTTTGTTTGAGCATGCCCTGCTTTTCCCTGAATCCTGGTTTGCACAAGCTACTCCCAATATGTGGAGTGGTCTTTCCTCTTTTTGACCTGAGCATCTTCTATACTAAGTTTAAATATAATTTCAGGGCAAAGTTTAAATATAATTTCCAAACCAAGCACGTTGCCTATGATTTGCTCACATGGTACCTCCCTGAGCTTCTCCTTTTTACAGACCACTCCTTAATATTTACCCAATGTCACTCTTAACGAGCAGATCATTACCTGATGGTTACATGATTCACGAGAATATATAATGTGTCGTATTCACAGCTCTACTTCTGATGTGCAACACAGAGCAGGAGACTTAAGTACTAAAAACTTTTCTTGAATAAATGAGTAAGAACTCCAGCAACTTTCTCATATGCTCTTGGCCTGAAATAATTTATTCTATTGAAAGTGGTGCTTGATAAGATCAAACAGAAAATGTCAAAGAGGCCGTGATTTCTGGGCTGTGTTCTAGAAATCAAATCCGTAGTTCCTGAGGTTTCTCAGCAGAGGCCAATTTTTCAATCAACTGTGCCAGGGGTTGTTGGTAAGAGATTCCTAAATTGGAGGACCTGAATAAATAAAATGATCTCTAAATTTCCTTTCAATGTTTATTACTAGTGTATATATCAACTTAATGTTTTCACTAATTTTTGTGATTAAGCAAAATTGAAGTGAGTCAACCCAATTTATACATTTTAGATTTCGCTTACTTATTTTGGGACAATTAGAGAAAACATATGTTCTAAGATATACAGTAACAGATTAAGAAAATAATTAGTTTCACCTTTAACAATACATTTCACATGTTTTTTAAAACATCAAAATCAATATTATTTTCAACTGTAAATTATAATATTATCATGTATATTTACATAAGATTTTAAAATGACTCAGCTTTACACACAAAAGGTAGTGGGTTTGAATGACGGACATTATTGGTCAGGAGCCATGGAAACATGAAATTTTATTTTCTTTGAAAATGTTGATATTTGCTGCTTAGGGCAGCTTTGGAAAAACATCAGCATAGTCTTTTCCTAATGATACCTTAATGTTAATATAAGGAATAAATTTTATTTCTTTTCTCTAGTCCATACCAGCATTTTGTACCATTTATAAAACTGAGCTATAACAGTATATGTTATACAATATATGTGTGTATGTATGTGTGTATACATATGAAATGCATTTTAACAAACAAGGACAATATAATTTCTTCATTCCCCTCACATATTTAACTATGGACAATAATTTTATACTGCAGGTTCTAAACTAGATAACTTCGCATATTGAGAAGTTAAAAAAGTTAAGAAAACTGCTGTAAGAACAGAACTACTGAGCCTGTCAGTAATAATACTACACTAGGTTCAAATCTTTAATGATAAACCACTGTTTAAGCTCAGTGTGGGAAATATAGAATAGAAATGGAAAGCATATTTGAAAATGATCTTTTATATACACACATAGATTTTATGTCAAAATGTGATGTGTGTTCTAAATGAGACACTACATCTTCTAAACAAATTTTTATAGTGTAATTTTCAGAATTTATGATATTTTGGAAAACATATATAGACATTGATCTTTGCTATCAAACATCCACCATGTTTACATTTATTTTTCTTTATAGAAAAATGGTCACAGTTATTTGAAAATAAAAATGTAAGCCCAAACTGCATGGGAGTCTAGCTCACATAGCTAGCTTAGGAGCTATAAGGGATAATGCTCACAATTGATTTTTAGATGTGTTCTTGTGGATTTTACTGAAATTGGGGCATATGCAGAGGCTTTTGGAGTACTTAAAAATATCCCTACGTGAGAGAGAGACCTTCAAGATGGCAGAGGAGTAAGATGTGGAGATCACCTTCCTCCCCACAAATACATCAGAAATACATCTACATGTGGAACAACTCCTACAGAACACCTACTGAACGCTGGGAAAAGACCTCAGACCTCCCAAAAGGCAAGAAACTCCCCACGTACCCAGGTAGGGCAAAAGAAAAGAGAAAAAACAGACAAAAGAATAGGGACGGGACCTGCACCAGTGGGAGGGAGCTGTGAAGGAGAAAAGGTTTCCACACACTAGGAAGCCCCTTCGTGGGCGGAGACTGCAGGTGGCGGAGGGGGCAGCATCGGAGCCGCGGAGGACGGCGCAGCCACAGGGGTGCAGAGGGCAAAGCGGAGAGGTTCCCGCAAAGAGGAGTGGTGCCGACCAGCACTCACCAGCCCGAGAGGCTTGTCTGCTCACCCGCCGGGGCGGGCGGGGGCTGGAGCTGAGGCTCGGGCTTCAGTCGGATCACAGGGAGAGGACTGGGGTTGGCGGCATGAACACAGCCTGAAGGGGGCTAGTGCACCACAGCTAGTTGGGAGGGAGTCTGGGAAAATGTCTGGAGCTACCGAAGAGGCAAGAGACAATTGTTTCGGGGTGCGCAAGGAGAGGGGATTCAGAGCGCCGCCTAAACGAGCTCCACAGACAGGCGCGAGCCGCGTCTATCAGCGCGGACCCCAGAGACAGGCATGAGACACTAAGGCTGCTGCTGCCGCCACCAAGAAGCCTGTGTGCAAGCACAGGTCACTATCCACACTTCCCCTCCTGGGAGCCTGTGCAGCCCGGCACTGCCAGGGTCCCATGATCCAGAGACAACTAACCCAGGAGAACGCACGGCGCGCCTCAGGCTGGTGCAACGTCATGCCGGCCTCTGCCACCACAGGCTCGCCCCGCATCCGTACCCCTCCCTCTCCCCAGCCTGAGTGAGCCACAGCCGCCGAATCAGCTTCTACTTTAACCCCATCCTGTCTGGGTGGGAACAGACGCCCGCAAGAGACCTACACGCAGAGGTGGGGCCAATCCAAAGCTGAACCCCGGGAGCTGTGCGAACAAAGAAGAAAAAGGGAAATTTCGCCCAGCAGCCTCAGGAGCAGCGGATTAAATCTCCACAGTCATCTTGATGTACCTGCATCTGTGAAAAACCTGAATAGACAACGAATCATCCCAAAATTGAGGCGGTGGAGCAACGATATATATATTTTTTTCCTTTTCTCTGTTTGTGAGTGTGTATGTGTATGCTTCTTTGTGTGATTCTGTCTGTATAGCTTTGCTTTTACCATTTGTCCTAGGGTTCTCTCTGTCCTTTTTTTGCTTTTTCTTGGTATAGTTTTTAGTGCTTGTTATCATTGGTGGATTTGTTTTTTTGGTTTGGTTGCTCTCTTCTTTCTTTCTTTCTTTCTTTTTTATTACTTTAAAATTTTTGTTATTTTTATAATTATTTTTTATTTTAATAAATTTATTTTATTTTATTTTTTCTTTCTTTTTTCTCCCTTTTCTTCTGAGCTGTGTGGCTGACAGGGTCTTGGTGCTCCGGCCGGGTGTAAGGCCTGTGCCTCTGGGGTGGGAGAGCCGAGTTCAGGACATTGGTCCACCAGAGACCTCCCGGCTCCAAGTAATATCTAATGGTGAAAGCTCTCCCAGAGATCTCCATATCAATGCTAAGACCCAGCTCCACTCAATGACCAGCAACCTACAGTGCTGAACACCCTATGCCAAACAACTAGCAAGACAGGAACACAACCCCACCCATTAGCAGAGAGGCTGCCTAAAATCATAATAAGGCCACAGAAACCCCAAAACACACCATCAGACGTGGTCCTGCCGACCATAAAAACAAGATCCAGCCTCATCCACCAGAACACAGGCACTAGTCCCCTCCACCAGGAAGCCTACACAACCCACTGAACCAACCTTAGCCCCTGGGGGCAGACACCAAAAACAAAGGGAACTACGAACCTGCGGCCTGCAAAAAGGAGATCCCAAACACAGTAAGTTAAGCAAAATGAGAAGACAGAGAAACACACATCAGATGAAGGAGCAAGGTAAAAACCCACCAGACCTAACAAATGAAGAGGAAATAGGCAGTATACCTGAAAAATAATTCAGAATAATGATAGTAAAGATGATCTAAAATCTTGGAAATAGAATGGAGAAAATACAAGAAACATTTAACTAGGACCTAGAAGAACTAAACAGCAAACAAACAGTGATGAACAACACAATACATGAAATTAAAAATTCTCTAGAAGGGATCAATTGCAGAATAACTGAGGCAGAAGAACGGATAAGTGACCTGGAAGATAAAATAGTGGAAATAACTACTGCAGAGCAGAATAAAGAAAAAAGAATGAAAACAATTGAGGACAGTCTCAGAGACCTCTGGGACAACATTAAATGCACCAACATTTGAATTAGAGGGGTCCCAGAAGAAGAAGAGAAAAAGAAAGGGACTAAGAAAATATTTGAAGAGATTATAGTTGAAAACTTCCCTAATATGGGAAAGGAAATAGTCAATCAAGTCCAGGAAGCACAGAGAGTCCCATACAGGATAAATTCAAGGAGAAAAACGTCAAGACACATATTAATCAAACTATCAAAAATTAAATACAAAGAAAAAATATTAAAAATAGGAAGGGAAAAACAACAAATAACATACAAGGGAATCCCCATAAGGTTAACAACTGATCTTTCAGCAGAAACTCTGCAAGCCAGAAGGGAGTGGCAGGACATATTTAAAGTGATGAAAGGGAAAAAACTACAGCCAAGATTACTCTACCCAGCAAGGATCTCATTCAGTTTTGACAGAAAAATTAAAACCTTTACAGACAATCAAAAGTTAAGACAATTCAGCACCACCAAACCAGCTTTATAACAAACGCTAAAGGAACTTCTCTAGGCAGGAAACACAAGAGTAGGAAAAGACCTACAATAATAAACCCCAAACAATTAAGAAAATGGTAATAGGAACATACATATCGATAATTACCTTAAATGTAAATGGATTAAATGCTCCAACCAAAAGACATAGACTGGCTGAATGGATACAAAAACAAGACCTGTATATATGCTGTCTACAAGAGACCTACTTCAGACCTAGGGACACATACAGACTGAAAGTGAGGGGATGGAAAAAGATATTCCATGCAAATGGAAATCAAAAGAAATCTGGAGTAGAAATTCCCATATCAGGCAAATTAGACTTTAAAATAAAAACTATTACCAGAGCCAAAAAAGGACACTACATAACGATCAAGGGATCAATCCAAGAGGAAGATATAACAATTGTAAATATTTATGTATCCAACATAGGAGCACCTCAATACATAAAGCAAATGCTAACAGCCATAACAGGGGAAATTGACAGTAACACAATCATAGTAGGGGACTTTAACACTCCACTTTCACCAATGGACAGGTCATCGAAAATGAAAATAAATAAGGAAACACAAACTTTAAATGATATAGTAAACAAGATGGACTTAATTGATATTTATAGGACATTTCACCCAAAAAAACAGAATACACTTTATTCTCAAGTGCGCATGGAACATTCTCCAGAATAGATCCTATCTTGGGTCACAAATCAAGCCTTGGTAAATTTAAGAAAATTGAAATCGTATCAAGTATCTTTTCCGACCACAATGTTATGAGACTAAATATCAATTACAGGAAAAAATCTGTAAATAAATACAAACGCATGGAGGCTAAACAATACACTATTTAATAACCAAGAGATCATTGAAGAAATCAAAGAGGAAATCAAAAAATACCTAGAAACAAATGACAATGTAAACACGATGACCCAAAACCTATGGGATGCAGCAAAAGCAGTTCTAAGAGGCAAGATTTTAGCCATACAATCTTACCTCCAGAAACAACTCAACAACCTAACCTTACACCTAAAGCAATTAGAGAAAGTACAAAAAAACCCCATAGTTAGCAGAAGGAAAGAAATCATAAATGTAAGATCAGAAATAAATGAAAAAGAAATGAAGGAAAGAATAGCAAAGATCAATAAAACTAAAAGCTGGTTCTTTGAGAAGATAAACAAAATTGATAAATCATTAGCCAGACTCATCAAGCAAAAAAGGGAGAAGCCTCAAATCAATAGAATTAGAAACGAAAAAGGAGAAGTAACAACTGACACTGCAGAAATACAAAGGAACATGAGAGATTACTACAAGCAACTATATGCCAATAAAATGGACACCCTGGAAGAAATGGACAAATTCTTAGAAATGCACAACCTTCCAAGACTGAACCAGGAAGAAATAGAAAATATGAACAGACCAATCACAAGCACTGAAATTGAAACTGTGATTAAAAATCTTCCAACACACAAAAGCCCAGGACCAGATGGCTTCACAGGCGAATTCTATCAAACATTTAGAGAAGAGCTAACACCTATCCTTCTCAAACTCTTCCAAAAAATTGCAGAGGAAGGAACACTCCCAAACTCATTCTATGAGGCCACCCTCACCCTGATCCCAAAACCAGACAAAGATATCACAAAGAAAAAAAACAACAGGCCAATATCACTAATGAACATAGATGCAAAAATCCTCAACAAAATACTAGCAAACAGAATCCAACAGCACATTAAAAGGATCATACACCATGATCAAGTGGGGTTTATTCCAGGAATGCAAGGATTCTTCAATATATGCAAATCAATCAATGTGATAAACCATATTAACAAATTGAAGGAGAAAAACCATATTATGATCTCAATAGATGCAGAGAAAGCTTTCAACAAAATTCAGCACCCATTTATGATGAAAACCCTCCAGAAAGTAGGCATAAAGGGAACCTACCTCAACATAATAAAGGCCATATATGACAAACCCACAGCAAACATTGTTCTCAATGGTGAAAAACTGAAACCATTTCCTCTAAGATCAGGAACAAGACAAGGTTGTCCACTCTCACCACTATTATTCAACATAGTTTTGGAAGTTTTAGCCACAGTAATCAGAGAAGAAAAAGAAATAAAAGGAATCCAAATTGGAAAAGAAGAAGTAAAGCTGTCACTGTTTGCAGATGACATGATACTATACATAGAGAATCCTAAAGATGCTACCAGAAAACTACAAGAGCTAATCAATGAATTTGGTAAAGTAGCAGGATACAAAATTAATGCACAGAAATCTCTTGCATTCCTATACACTAATGATGAAAAAATCTGAAAGAGAAATTAAGGAAACACTCCCATTTACCATTGCAACAATAAGAATAAAATACCTAGCAATAAACCTACCTAAGGAGACAAAAGACCTGTATGCAGAAAACTATAAGACACTGCTGAAAGAAATTAAAGATGATATAAACAGATGGAGAGATATATCATGTTCTTTCATTGGAAGCATCAACATTGTGAAAATGACTATACTATCCAAAGCAATTTACAGATTCAATGCAATCCCTATCAAACTTCCAATGGCATTTTTCACAGAACTAGAACAAAAAATTTCACAATTTGTATGGAAACAGAAAAGACCTTGAATAGCCAAAGCAATCTTTAGAAAGAAAAACAGAGCTGAAGGAATCAGGCTCCCGGTCTTCAGACTATACTACAAAGCTACAATAATCAAGACAGTATGGAACTGGCACAAAAACAGAAATATAGATCAATGGAACAGGATAGAAAGCCCAGAGATAAACCATGCACATATGGTCACGTTATTTTTGATAAAGGAAGGAAGAATATACAATGGAGAAAAGACAGCCTCTTCAATAAGTGGTGCTGGGAAAACTGGACAGCTACATGTAAAAGAATGAAATTAGAATGCTCCTTAACACCATACACAAAAATAAACTCAAAATGGATTGAAGACCTAAATGTAAGGCCAGACACTATAAAACTCTTAGCGGAAAACATAGGCAGAACACTCTATGACATACATCACAGCAAGATCCTTTTTGACTCACCTCCTAGAGAAATGGAAATAAAAACAAAAATAAACAAATGGGACCTAATGAAACTTAAAGCTTTTGCACAGCAAAGGAAACCATGAACAAGACGAACAGGCAACACTCAGAATGTGAGAAAATATTTGCAAATGAAGCAACTGACAAGGGATTAGTCTCCAAAATTTAGAAGCAGCCCATGCAGCTCAATATGAAAAAAACAAACAACCCAGTCCAAAAATGGGCAGAAGACCTAAATAGACATTTCTCCAAAAAGATATACAGATTGCCAACAAACACATGAAAGGATGCTCAACATCACCAATCATTAGAGAAATGCAAATCAAAACTACAATCAGGTATCACCTCACACCGGTCAGAATGGCCATCATAAAAAAATCTACAAACAATAAATGCTGGAGAGGGTATGAAGAAAAGGGAACCCTCTTGCACTGTTTGTGGGAATGTAAACTGATACAGCCACTATGGAGAACAGTATGGAGGTTCCTTAAAAAACTAAAAATAATACTAACATACGACCCAGCAACCCCACTACTGGGCATATACCCTGAGAAAAACATAATTCAAAAAGACTCATGTACCGCAATGCTCACTGCAGCTCTATTTACAATAGCCAGGACATGGAAGCAACCTAAGTGTCCACGGACAGATGAATGGATAAAGAAGATGTAGCACAGATATACAATGGAATATTACTCAGCCATAAAAAGAAACAAAATTGAGTTATTTGTATGAGGTGGATGGACCTAGAGACTGTCATACAGAGTGAAGTAAGTCAGAAAGAGAAAAACAAATACCGTATGCTAACACATACATATGGAATCTAATAAAAAAAAATGGTTCTGAAGAACCTAGGGGCAGGAGAGGGATAGAGCAGATGTAGAGAATGGACGTGAGGACACAGGAAGGGTTAAGGGTAAGCTGGGACGAAGTGAGAGGGTGGCATGGACATATACACACTACTAAATGTAAAATAGATAGCTAGTGGGAAGCAGCCGCATAGCACAGGGAGATCAGCTCGGTGCTTTGTGACCACCCAGATGCGTGGGATAGGGAGGGTGGGAGGGAGATGCAAGAGGGAGGGGATATGGGGATATATGTATACGTATACCTGATTCACTTTGTTATACAGCAGCAACTAACATAACAATGTAAAGCAATTATACTCCAATAAAGATGTTTAAAAAATATCCCTATGTGCATATTTGGACAGTCTGGAGGAAGTAATTGCTTCTATACAAGGATACCAAAAATCAACCAATCTTATCTTTGTTTGTATGCATGTATGTATGTATGTATCTATCCATCCATCCTAAATATTTATGCTCACCTTGGGGAGAACAATACAATGCTAGCCAATTGCTTGGAGGGGAGGTGAAGCTGAGAATGTGCTGTGCAGTGACAGAATACCCACTTCCCTAAAATAAATCAAATGATTCAAATTGATTTATAGCCTTTGACAGCATCTTAGTTACCACTCCAGACCCAATGGCCTTTCCTATTATCTGTCTTCTAGAAGCCGAACGGATAACGCAACACTGAGCTCTCCATCCACTAAATTAATCCAGGATTTAATTGTGAAAGGGAGGAATAGGGACGACCGTATAAGAAACATCACCAGGAAAAAATACACATCTGTGGTGAGTCTGCTGTCATGTGGAGGACAGGATGTCTTACCTTTTACTATAATAATTCTTCGCTGAAGTATAAGAACGATTGCCTAAAAGGAAAAATTCATGGCATATTGAGCCAGCTCTAGAGACTTTACATTTCACTTCAATATCCGCATGTTAACACGGGAACAGGGTAATGTTCTCTATTCTTTCTGCCGATTCTTCTACAAGATTCATGGTGGTTCCTCACAGCTACCCCCACCTCAGCCCATCCTTACTTGCAGGGACTTTCATGTTCCTTGATGGCTCCTGCTTTCGTTCCTGGTTGCGAGCACAGCGGCTCCTCTTAGCAGCTTCTCTATGAAACACAGGATCATGAAAAGGCATCGAGCTTGGGATCATTTACCCACAATGTGATTTTTCCATTCAACATGTTTATTGAGAGCCTGTAATATGGAAGCAATATCATGTTTTAGCTAAAGTGATGAAAAAATAGTAGTCTATATCCATACCTTTATGGAGTTCTTAACTCAAGTGAAAGGATAGAGAGAAATAATAAAGAAACACATACAAATAGGGTTTTCCTGATATGGTACATGAGCGCGAGAGACAAAGAGAGGGAGGCAGAGAGACAGAGAGAGAGAGAGACAGAGAGAGATATATCAAGAATGGTCTTAGCATTTAGTCTGCACTAATGTGTAACTTGTGGTATCATTTACTACATGGAGAATTCTAGGAAAGAAGTGGGGTTGGAGTGTAGGGAATTAATCAATTTAGGTGCCTGTTATTATCCAGTGGGGGCAATTAATGTACAGGAATTGTGGGGAGAAACTCCTGGAGAGAAAACAGGTATCTAAGAATGATCTGCAGATAAATGATGTAAAAGCCATAGTACATGATGAAGGTACTTAAAAAGCAATGCAGTTATCAAGCAAAGGTCTGAGGAATGAAACTGAGTCACTCAGGACAGTAATGTTGGCAATAAGAGGCCAAGGGTCCTGCACTCCCAGCTTCCTATTTGTACAGTCATCCAACCCGTGTCCTGCTTCAGTCCCTCCTCTGTAAAAGGGTGAGAGTCAGTTTCATACAGATATTCTAGAGGCTGGTCACAAACGACCAAGTGCCCTGTGTGCTTCACGTGGATGGTCCTTTGCTGCACAGTGGACACCAAATCGATTCCTGGTAGCATTTTCTGCCCTTGGTTGCAGCAGCGTTCAGTGATGTCCTCAATAATTACTTTTAAACTTCCCCTAATTAGCCTCATGTCTCTTGATACTACAAGCATTCTTAGGTCATTAATTCAGTAAGTGCCCCTTCGTTGTCTTAAGATGGGAGCTCGCTAGATTGACCCCCACTGAGCTCTCCAAGACCAGCTGCTGGGTGAGCCACTCTTTGAAGGGTCTTGTCCTAGGACTGCATCAGGGAAGGAGAAAAATCTCTAACACTGCACCAGGTTACCTATTAGAATCCTCTCACCTCCTCACTCATGCTCCTGTGATCTGCTTTATGGTGGATTTCCAAATCCATTTAAGATAGCATCCCTTTAACCTTAGCAGTATTCAAATTAGGCAAAACCATCCATTTATCCGTGAAAGCTTTTATTTCCCAAAAGTAGAGTAATGCTTATGCAAATTAAGTCCCAAAGAAGGCCCTAGACTTTCCTTATTTAGACAACTTAGGTTTGCAAACTAAATATAAGTGTTTACCTTGAATGATGTGTCCTACTTTACTGATATTTTAATTGTAACACAGTATTTGAGACATAAAAGATATAATGAATAATAAGAGAAAGCATGCCATGTATTCATCAAGTAAATTTTAAAATAACATGTTGCCAACACAGTTAAACCCCCTTTTGGTATGTTTCCTCCTAAGATCAAGAAAAAGCTAGGATGTACATTTTCTCCATTTATAATTAATGGTGCCCTGGAGGTCCTAAATAGGGCAGTAAGGCATGGAAAGAAATAAAATATGTAAAAATTGGGAAAAAAGAGGTAATTGTGTCTATAATTATATGCACAGACAATTCTAATAAATTTACACAAACGCCACCAAAAGTTGGAAGCAAATCCAACAAGGACATGATACAAACTCATTATACAAAGTCATTCCTCAAAAAAATTGGAAGATGAAATTAAAAAAGAAAAATGTGTATAGTGGCATCAAAAAATAAAATACTTAAAGATAAATTAAAAAAAAAACATATCCACCATATCTATGTATTTAAAAAAGACTTTGTTGAGCGAAATTAAAGAAGACCTAAAAACCTGAGAGAGATCAGCTGCGTTCACGGATTAGAAGACTCAATATAGTTAAGATGTCAGTTCTCCCCACTTGATCTACAGATTCAATGCAAGCTGAATTAAAATCCCAACAGAAGGTTTTTGGAGAAATAAACAAGCTGATTTAAAAATATCTATAATTACTCAAGGGAACTGGAAGAGCATAAACAACTTTGAAAAAGAAAGAAGTTGGAGGAATTGCATTATTTCAAGATATGCTATAAATGAACAGTAATAAATATAGTTTGGAATTGATAAAAGGATAGACATATAGACATACATAACAGAACAGAGTCCAGAAATAAACCCACACATGTATGGATATTTGACTTTTAAAAGTGTGCCAAGATAATTTAATAGTCCATGATAATATTTCAACAAATACTACTAGAACATCTGTATATCATATAAAAAATGAACCTCTACCCTTCTCTGAAACCATTTATTGATACAAGATTGTCATGAAGTAGACCATGGACTCAACATAGAGACAAAATTTTTAAATTTCTAGAAGAAATCATAGGAGAAAATCTTTGAAATATGAGCTAGCAAAATTTTCTCAGATAGGCTAGGCAATTATATCATATAATGAATTAAAATTATTTTGGGGGGATTTATCACAGTTATAAACTTCTCTTTAAAAAAACATTATTAGAAAACCTGACCAAGGAGGTGAAAGACTTATATGCTGAGAACTATAAAACATTGCTAAAGAAAATGGAAGATGATTTAAAGAAATGGAAAATGTCCCATGCTTTTGGATTGGAAGAATTAATATTGTTAAAATGGCCATAGTACCCAAAGCAATCTACAGATTTAATGTGATCCCTGTCAAAGTACCCATGACATTTTTCACAGAGCTAGAACATTTATATGGAAGCATAAAAGACCCAGAACTGCAAAAGCAATCCTGAGGAAAAAGAACAAAGCGGGAGGCATAACCCTCCCAGACTTCAGACAATCCTACAAAGCTACAGTAATCAAAACACATGGTATTGGCACAAAAACAGACATATGGATCAAGGGAACAGAATAGAGAGCCCAGAAATAAACCCACAAAAAGAGGCAAGAATTACAGTGGAGAAAAGACAGTCTCTCCAGCAAGTGGTGTTGGGAAAGTTGGACAGTTGCATGTATATCAATGAAGTTAGAACACACCCTCACAGCATACACAAAAATAAACTCAAAATGGCTGAAAGACTTAAATATAAGACACGACACCATAAAACTCCTAGAAGAGAACATAGGCAAAACATTCTCTGAGATAAATCCTACCAATGTTTTCTTAGGTCAGTTTACCAAGGCAATAGAAATAGAGCAAAAACAAACAAATGGAACCAAATCAAACTTACAAGCTTTTTTTTTTTTCACAGCAAAGGAAACCATAAACAAAATGAAAAGACAACCTATGGACTGGGAGAAAATATTTGCAAATGATGTGACTGACAAGGGCTTAATATCCAAAATATACAAACAGCTCATACAACTCAGTAATAAAAAGTTAAACTACTCAATTAAAAAATGGGCAGAAGACCTAAATAGACATTTCTCCAAAGAAGACACACAGATGGACAATAGGCACATGAAAAGATGTTCAACATTGCTAATTATTAGAGAAATGCAAATCAAAACTACAGTGAGGTATCACCTCACATGGGTCAGAATGGCCATCATCAAAAAGTCTACAAATAATAAGTGCTGGAGAGGGTGTGAAGAAAAGGGAACCCTCTTTACACTGTTGGTGGGAATGTTAATTGGTGCAGCCACTATGGAGAAAAGTATGGAGGTTCCTTAAAAAACTAAAAATAGAGCTACCGTATGATCCAGCAATCCCACTCCTGAGCATATATCCAGACAAAACTCTAATTCAAAAAGATACATGCACCCCTATGTTCATAGCAGCACTATTTATGATAGCCAAGACAGGGAAACAACGTAAATGTCCACTGACAGATGAATGGATAAAGAAGATGTGATATATATACATATATATATATATATATATATACACATACACACACACACACACACATACACGATGGAATACTACTCAGCCAAAAAAAAAAAAAAATAGTGGCATCATTTGCAGCTACATGGATGGCCCTAGAGATTATAGAAGGAAGTCTGAAAGAGAAAGACAAATATCGTACGATATCACTTACATGTGGAAACTACAGTATGACACAAATGAACTTATCTACAAAACAGAAACAGATTCACAGACACAGAGAACACACCTGTGGTTGCCAAGGGGGAGGGGGGAGGGAGTGGGTTGTATTGGGAGTTTGGGGTTAGCAGATGCAAACTATTATGTATAGAACGGATAAACAGAAAGTTCCTACTGTATAGCACAGGGAACAATGTACAATATCCTGTGATAAACCATAATGAAAAAGAATATTTAAAAGAATGTATATATATGTATAACCAAATCACCTTGCTGCACAGTGGAAATTAACACATTTTAAGTCAACTATATTTCAATTAAAAAATTAAAAAATAAAAGACATTATTAGAAAAATTAGAAGGCAATCCAGAGATTAGAAAAAATATTCACCATTCATATGTCTAAGAACTTGTACCAAAAAAATACCAAAGAACCCTTACAATTCAATACTAACAAGGAAAAGAAAAATATTTAAAAAGACACTTGACAAAAAAGGTGTACAAATGGCCAATAAGCATATGCAAACTCTATATCATCAGGGAAATGCAAGCAAAAATGCGGTACTACTATATACCCATTACAATGGCTAAAATTAAAAAGACTGGCAATAACTAGTATTGGCAAAACTGTAAGGTAGCTGGAACTTTCATGTACTTTTATCAGGAGTGTATTATTGTATAAACAATTTGACAGTTTCTTATAAAGTTAAACATATATTGAGCATATAACCCAGCAATCCTACTGCTAGGTATTTACCCAAGAAAACATCATAACATACATGCATACAGAGACTTGTAAATGATACTCCTTTGCAACTTTATTGATGAAACTAGTAAAAATGACAATAGCTCAAACGTCCAACCTCAGATGAATGAATAAACAAATTTTCGTACAGCTGTATACTGGAAAACCACTCAGCAATATAAGAAGTGTGATGCACACAATAACAAGAATTAATATCAAAATTAATATGCTGAGTGAAAATAGCTAGATTAAAAACAAAAGAGTATAATCTATAGTTCCTTTATATGAAATTCCAGAAAAGACAAAATAAATCTACATTTATGGAAAGTAAATAAGTGGTTGTCTAAGACTGATGGTGAGGGAGGTAACAGAGAGCTTTTGTGTGTGTGTGTGGGGGGGGTGATGGAATTGTTTCATAGCTGACTGTGGTGATGGAAACATTTCTAGAAACTCACCGGTCCATACAACTAAACTGGATATATTTTATTGTATGTAAATTACACCGCCATAAAGCTGATTAAAAACAAAGACAAAAAATAGAGAGCTAAAAATATATGTCATTTGAAGAATTATTTGCTTTATTTTAAAAGAGAACATGATCTCACGGTGATGTATTTCAAGGATCAGTTGTTGTGGTTCTAGTACCAAATATCCAATTAACTTGGGTTGTGACCTGTGCAAAATCACTTAACTGCTCTGTTTCTGATTTCTTCCTTTCAATAATAGAAAATCACTTTGGTCTTAAAAATAGACTGATACTTTTGTAGCAACTGAAGTCACAATGTGCATTGTAATGTCAGCTTATTCGCCACTGCACCCCAAATATATCTGGGAAATAGACTTAATACAATGCTTTACCCCATATGGATTTAAGGGACCAAGAACGTATGTATAATGAAAGTGTAAATTAGCACAAGGGGCTTAAAAGAGAGATTTTGTCCTCCTCACACTTTTCTTTTTTTCCTTTAAACTATGTTTCCAATTATGATGCCCTCTTGATAGTGTTTCTTCCGCAGATAAAACGATTTAGTTAAAACATACACATACAACACCCTTAAATGCATTGCTCTGCATACTTCAATTGGGTAAATTCAATATGCACAATTTCCTTGTCATGGAAGTTACAGTAAGCCAAGAACCTTGGATAATTCATTGGCATTTGGAAGACAAGGTAGAAACTAGACATATAGTTTTAATCTTCTCCCCTGAAAAGGTAGCAAGTTCCTAAGTTTTCTATATTATGAAAATACCCAGATTCAATCAACTCAATGTATGGCATTTTAAAACTTTAATATCTGAAGTTCCATTTAGAGGTAGTCACTGCGTCTTCCGATTAATCACGTGAAATCATGTTTCGTGCATCCCCCCCCCCACCTCCCTGGCTGCTCTCACATATACAGTCCCTCCCCTTCCCATCTGGACCGTCATGATCCCTCCCTCACTTCACATCACACACCTGTGTCCCTCCTTACACATCACTTCCCAGGCAGTAGCAAGAGAGATCATTTTAACAAGCAAACCAGATCATGATAAAATATGGATTTTAATGGCTTGGCAGAATGCTTAGACTATAATCCAAACCTATTATTTTATTTGATTTATTTTTTTGTATTTTTATCTTTTTAAGTTTTCTTAATAGATCTTTATTGGAGTATAATTGCTTCACAATACTGTGTTTCTGCTGTACAACAAAGTGAATCAGCTATACGTATACATACATCCCCATATCCCCTCCCTCTTGTGTCTCCCTCCCACCCTCCCTATCCCAGCCCTCTAGGTGATCACAAAGCACCGAGCTGATCTCCCTGTGCTTTGCGGCTGCTTCCCACTAGCTATCTATTTTACATTTGGTAGTGTATATATGCCCATTCTACTCTCACTTTGCCCCAGCCTCCCCTTCCCCCTCCCCTTGTCCTCATGTCCATTCTCTACATCTGCACCTTTATTCCTGTCCTGCCCCTAGGTTCTTCAGAACCACTTTTTTTTTTTGGTTCCATATGTATGCGTTAGCATTTGGTATTTGTTTTTCTCTTTCTGACTTACTTCACTCTGTATGACAGACTCTAGGTCCATCCACTTCACTGCAAATAACTCAATTTTATTTCTTTTTATGCCTGAGAAATATTCCATTGTATATATGTGCCACATCTTCTTTATCCATTCCTCTGTCAATGGACACTTAGATTGCTTCCATGTCCTGGCTATTGTAAATAGTGCTGCAGTGAACATTGTGGTACATGTATCATTTTGAATTATGGTTTTCTCAGGGTATATGCCCAGTAGTGGGATTGCTGGGTTATATGGTAGTTCTATTTTTAGTTTTTTAAGGAACCTCCATACCACGCACATACTGTCAACTAATTTACGACAAAAGAGGCAAGAACATACAGTGGAGAAAAGACAGCCTCTTTAATAAGTGGTGCTGGGAAAACTGGACAGCTACATGTAAAAGAATGAAATTAGAACACTCCCTAACACCATACACAAAAACAAACTCCAAGTGGATTAAAGACCTAAATGAAAGACCAGACACTATAAAACTCTTAGAGGAAAACATAGGAAAAACACTCTTTGACATAAACCACAGCAAGATCTTTTTTGACCCACATCCTAGAATAATGAAAATAAAAACAAAAATAAACAAATGGGACCTAATTAAACTTAAAAACTTTTGCACAGCAAAGGAAACCATAAACAAGACAAAAAGACAACCCTCAGAATGGGAGAAAATACCTGCAAATGAAACAACAAAGGATTAATCTCCAAAATATACAAACAGTTCATGGAGCTCAATATCAAAAAAAAAAAACAATCCAATTAAAAAATGAGCAGAAGACCTAAATAGACATTTCACCAAAGAAGACATACAGTGGCCAAGAGGCACATGAAAAGCCGCTCAACGTCACTAATTATTAGAGAAATGCAAATCAAAACCACAATGAGGTATCACCTCACACTGGTCAGGATGGCCATTATCAAAAAATCTAGAAACAATAATTGCTTGAAAGGGTGTGGTGAAAAGGGAACCCTCCTGCACTGTTGGTGGGAATGTAAATTGATACAGCCACTATGGAGAACAAACCTATTATTTTAGAGTGAACGATCTGCTCCCCGCATGCGTTTTGGAATTTATCCGGGACTTGGCGTCCTCCCGGTTTACTGTCCAAACCGCATTTGCCTGTTCCAGTCTCAGAACCTGTGCGCGTACTATCCTACCTGGAAAACTCCCCAAATATTATCTGCTCATTTGTTTATTATCATTCAGCTCCCAGCTTACGGGTCTGCTCCACCCAAGATACACTTTTATCTTTCTTATGCAATTTACCACCCCAAATTACATTTTTCACTTATTTATTGTCTGTGGCATGTAAACTTTATCAGAACAAAGTCTATGTCACCTTCATTCCTGCTGCCTCCTTGGCTGAATTCCTCTTTTTATTTTTACTTCTTTTTCCTCATCTTTCCACAATACATTTTTTTAATTATATAGTTTTTTTGACTAAATAAGTTTACATGCTTTTTTTGAATTTGACTAATATAAATGTAAACAACAATTTTTAGAGTATTTACAATTATTTAGGGAGATGTAATATAAATTTGCAAGATAATTCAGAAAGTTTAAACTTCATATAAAACTGAAAAGTTCCATATAGACCACATATAAAACTTTCATTGTGATTCAAAGCATTAGATACCCAATTCAGAACTTGATTCTGCATTTTTAACATAGTATTTTTGGCACAATTTGAAACATTTAGATGACCAGCTTCATAATTCTTGATGGAGGTATCATCTGAATTTAAATTTTCGTTAGCCATCAGCATGATCTTACTGTGTAGAACGTCTCACCAAGAACAAACAGCTGCTGGCCCAAAATGGAAACTAAAAAATTAAAATTATGAGATAATTCAACCATATTTTCCACTTGTTTAATTTAATTCAATTTGCTCTTATAGCACATTCTAGTTTGTTGCTTCAAGAAGAGAAAACCAAGTAGATGCATTTTATATTACAATTTCAATCACAGTATATGTTATAACTAAAAACGTAAATGTAACTTTGTTTAAGAACTTAGTGCCAAGGGGATTCACTAAGTACTGCCTCAGTACAATGTTTAATTAAATAAAAATTTTAAATTACTATATCATTTACTTAATTGCAGGGAGATTCACTAGGCATACTGAAATCCACAGGTAATCCATGGGCTAATCTCTACAAATATTTTTTGAACTATGTTGTTGCTTGTCATCAAGCCATTTAAGATTTATAGTAGTAAATTCTGGCCCCGCATTTTGGATAATTCCAGGAATGTGGAAAACAAAAATGAGGAAAAAATATCAGAGGCTTTTCAATGTTCACCCTCTACTAAAATATATAAAATACTTATATCACTCTATTTTCATAAATATTTCTCAGAAAATTGTTTTCATGGAATATTTTCAAGTAGTTAGCAGAATTCCTGGGACTGTATGAAATGGAGAAATATTCTTTCAGCATATTATATTTTGTTATTATAAAAAGTGAACTATAAAGTGTACTAAATAAACTAAATGGTAATTTATAGGCTGTATGCAAATACTGAGAGTTCTCAGTGGTGTCATCTACTTGAAATGTCCACTCACTTCACTCACAGCTGTCTCTGGAGGAGGCTCCATGTACTGATGGTTTGTGTCTAGCTTTGGGGTCCCTTGGCCTCCCAGCTACCTCAGAACTCCACTCAATGTGCAGAATTCTCCGCTCCCCCAGACCCACTAAGCCCTTTCCTAATGCACATCACTCATTCTCCCAAGACCCACCAACCATTGGTGGCAGGTAGGAAAAGCTGCTCCATTAAATTATTTATCACATTTTGTTGCCACCACCCCTGCCCCCATCCTCTTGTGCAGTGTCTGTTCCCCAGGAATGCATAGAACACAAGGCCAAATCTAGCTGTTCATTCTCCACTCAGCTAGAAGCTGATCAATGGGACAATTCTTGAAGATTTTTCTAGAATAAATAAAAGGTGATTTATTTTGCGACTGCTAAGTCATTTTCTTCCTTTCAACAACAAATACTTCAGTTACTTCAACTTGTTTTAAATTATTATTTTTTTCTTCTAAGATAATTAGAGATTCACAGGCAGGTGTAAGAAACAATGCAGAGACCCTGTGCCCACTTTATCTAGCTTCTACCAATGGAAACACCTTGCAAAACTATAAAACAATATCAACATCAGAATTGATTTTGATACATTCAAGATACAGACCATTTCCATCACCATAAGAAGGCTTCTTGGTCCCTTTTTCTTGGCCACATCTACTTCCACCATGCTTTCAACCCTTCCTAACCCCTGGTACCTACTAATTTCTACTTCATTACTATAATTTTGTCATTATAGTAAGTATTATAGAATATATATATTATACTCTGTATATAAGTATATTCTAAGTATTACCATATTCTATCGTAAGAAAGAGAGACTGTGAATGCTGAAGAACATCAATATTTGAGCGAGAACTAGAGAAGGATCCAGTAATACTCAGCTATCTCTCCACCTCTTACCCCAGTCCTCAGAGAAGACTATTTTCAAACAACTTTAAAAGCCTTACCTCCCCAAACAATCCTCAGATTTCTTCTCGAAGATGTCTCAAACAGGACAAGCCCATATATTTTCTTTTACGGATATTATTGCACTTACAGTTAATGTGACCTAGAACAGTCACTTAAAATTTAAACTCACGATCTTCTATGCTATCACAAACTTTCTTTTAATACCATTTATCACTTAAATCATTTTACTTCAGGGTTTATCCCTAATAGATTATCAATTCCTTTATATTAGTAAACATATTTTAGATGCTTTATGTTTCCTCAGAACCTAGTTAAGTGCTCTGCATGCAAACATATGGATACGTATTTTAGTGCACGATTTAGAAAATAATAAGTAATTTTGGTAACTCCATATATTAATCAATTTTGTTTGATAATAATTTATCAGGGTACAGCTCACTCAGACTAGCACAGCAATATATTTACTTAAACATATAGATCTTCTCTAACACACGTTTTAAATTCATAGACTACTTTTTTTTTTTTAACATCTTTATTGGAGTATAATTGCTTTACAATGGTGTGTTAGTTTCTGCTGTATAACAAAGTGAATCAGCTATACGTATATATCTATCCCCATATCTCCTCCCTCTTGCGTCTCCCTCCTACCCTCCCTATCCCACCCCTCTAGGTGGTCACAAAGCACCGAGCTGATCTCCCTGTGCTATGGAGCTGCATAGACTACTTTTAAAAGCAATTTTAGTTTTACAGAAAAATTGAGCAGAAAGTACAGAGTCCCATATACCCAATTCCCTCCACACACATGGTGTATTATCAACATCTTGCATTAGTGTGGTTCATTTGTTTCAATTGATAAATGAATAATGACACATTATGATTAACTAAAGTCCACAGTTTGTATACTTTGTCTTTGTGTTATACATTCTTGACTTTTGATGAATGTATAATATCATATATTCACCATTACAGTATCATTTAAAATAGTTTTACTGCCCTAAAAATTCTTCCTCCCCCTGAATCCTTAGCAACCAATAATCTTTTTACTGACTCTATAATCTGGCCTTTTCCAGAATGTCATGTAACTGGAATCATACAGTTTCAGACTGGCTTCTTGCACTTAGCAATGTGCCTTTAAGCTTCCTGCATGTCCTCTAGTGGCCTGTTACCTCATTATGTTTTGTTGCTGATTAATATTCCATTGTATAAGTGGACCACAGTTTGTTGATCCGTTCACCTACTGAAGGACACCTTGGTTTCTTCCAGGTTTATACAATCATGAAGCTGCTATAAACACTCCTAGGCAGATGTTTGTGTGGGTTCCAACTTTTTTAGCTATTTGGGTAAATCTTAAGGAACATGATCACTGGACTGTATGGTAAAGGGATGTTTAGCTTTATAAGAACCGCAAAACTCTCTTCCAAGGTGACTGTACCAACTGGCACTCCCACCACTAACGAATGACAGTTCCTCTTGCTCCACATCCCTGTTAGCGGTTGATGTTTTCAGTGTTTTGGATTTTCACCATTCTAATAGGTGGGTAGTGGTATCTCATTGTGTTTTAATTAGCAATTCTTTAATGACTTAGGAGGTTGAGCATATTTTATATGTTTATTTGCCATCTGTATATTGTGTTGATTAGATGTCCAGATCCTGTGTTCATTTTTCTTTTTTAATATGGTTTTATAAGACCACTTTTTTTAAAAATTAAATTAATTAATTAATTAATTAATTTTTGGCTGTGTTGGGTCCTCGTTTCTGTGCGAGGGCTTTCTCTCGTTGTGGCAAGTGGGGGCCACTCTTCATCGCGGTGTGCGGGCCTCTCACTATCGCGGCCTCTCTTGTTGCGGAGCACAGGCTCCAGACGCGCAGGCTCAGTAGTTGTGGCTCACGGGCCTAGTTGCTCCGCGGCATGTGGGATCCTCCCAGACCAGGGCTCGAACCCGTGTCCCCTGCATTGGCAGGCAGATTCTCAACCACTGCGCCACCAGGGAAGTCCCCTGTGTTCACTTTTAAAGTTTGTTTCTTAATTTGAATTTTGGATATAATATTATCAGATAAGGTTTTGCAAATATTTCCTTCCACCTGCAGCTTGTAATTTGATATTGTTCATAGTGTCTTTCACAGAACCATTTTCACTTTTAATGAAGTACACTTGTCTTTTTCTTTCATGGATTATTCTTTTTTGATTGTGTCTTAAGACATCACCAATCCCAAGGTCACCGGAGATTTTCTCCCATGTTATCTTCTAGGAGTTTTACAGTTTTACATTTTATATTTAAGTCTATGATCAATGTGATGAAAAATTTATGTGTGAACTTGACCAGTTCAGACTGTGCCCAGATATTTGATCAACATCATTCTGGGTGTTTCTTTGAGGGTGTTTTTGAATGAGAATAACATTTAAATTAGTAGACCGAGTAAAGAAATTTGTGGGAGGGTCTCATTCAATCCACCCGGCTCATCTGGGGACTTCTAGCCTCCAGAATTGCAGGAGCACATTTCTCACAGTAACTCTTTCTCTCTTCTTTTGGTTCTGTTTCGTTGGAGAATTCTAAATAATATAATCCATTTTGAGTTAATTTTTATAAAACATAAAAGATATATATATATACACATATATCTTCATAAGTCTTTAAGTTCATCTAGTATCAGTACTCCAATTTTGTTCTCCAATATTCTGTTGGCTATTTCTGGTTTCTGCTCCCAGTAAGCTGTGATTCTCTATTTTCTTTTTGTCTTTTTTTCCTTATGTACCTGTATGATCACAAGGTAATCCTCTTTTTTTAACTGCTGCTTTTCATTTAACCTTATTAAATAAAACTTGTGTTTCTAAAACAAGGCTTTGAATGACTACATGTTATTTTCTCATATTTCTATCGTGGAATTGGTTAACAAAGCACCTGTCATTGAGCATTTCTATTGCTGCATTTTGTTCCATCAATAGACTCGTAAATGCTTTGACAGCCGGATAAATTCCTAAAGTAAATTCCCAGTAAAACAGAATTCCTGGGTTAAAGGGAATGGATACTTTTTAAAGCTTTTGATTCTGTTTTCTTAATCATTTCCAGTAACAGTTTGCTATTTATATACTCTCAGTATCAATTTGAAGAGAAAGGATACCCAAACTGTGACTGCAAATACCAATTTGGTTGAAAACAGAACTGAAGCTAGGCAAGGAGGCCAAATATACTGAATTAGCAGATGGGGAATTTGGTTAGAGAAAATAGACTGGACATCTGTCTCCACTCTGCCCTATTTATTTATCCATCAATGTACCTGAGACACTCTATATGTGTATCTGCTCCTTAAAATACAGAATCATGTCATATTCATACATGTCTTATTTCTATAGTCTATTCAAATGAATGAGTGAATGAAGGAAAGGTGACTATACTCCTGCTGTGCGGCCCAGTTCCTAACAGGCAGCGGACCGGTACCGGTCCACGGCCCGGGGGTTGGGGACCCCTGCATTAGCCAACTGACATTAGCATAAGCAGTAAGGACATGTGCTATCATCTGGGACAAGAAGCTTGGCAATAAGGTGGCTGCAGAATTTAGTTATTAGTTAAGTGATGTCTCCAAGGACCCGAGACCTTTACATCTTCCTGGTGTTGTGACCCTCAGTGTGTCAGCTCTTTCCTTAGGCTTGGTCATCCAAGAATATGGATGCAGCATCTCTAGGCTAAACATCCTTACAAGACAACAGCTAGAAACAGGAAAAACACCAAGTCAAAAACAACAGGCTCTTTCTTATGTGCGTCACTTTAAGGATGAGGAATCCTTCTCTAGAAGCTGGCCAGCAGACCTCCACACGTGATAAGCCCTGGTCCATACTGATTTTTTTGCAAGGGTCTGAGGTCATCTCAGATCTTCCTTGCAAGGAGATGTATGAGATCAGCTTCCTCTACAGAATATGGACATGCAAAGGGAGATGAGAGACTACACAGGATTTGGGTTTGGTGAAATGAGGAAGAAAGGAAAGAGCCTGTGTTGGGTGACAACATTTGCCTTCTTTATCCTATGTGCCAACTTTACAAATTAGTCCTTTGTAGAGTAAAAGTACAGCAGTTTCTTTTTGCTTTTATTGTCCTGTAGAGCCTCGTAGTGGTGCAGTGGTGAAACCACTGATAATGAGATGAGCTTTTATTCTCTCAAATAAGAATTCCAGCCATGATGGGAATGAGTGGTGAAATGTATATAGGATTGACAGATTTGTTTCACTTATTAATAAGAATGGATTCAAAGTAACCTAAATTATACCATCACTGTTTTTTTTTTAAACTGTGGAAGCATGGTTAGTAGACTGTATCCATAGTCCACATCCAATCTTACTTACGATGAACGTCTGCTACGTCAATCATTGCTGAAAACACACATAATTGTAGAATTTATGAATTGTTTATGAGATAATTTGCTATAATTCTATCACTTAGTTTTATAAAAAATATGGTTGCTCCTATGAAAAGATGCTCTAAAAGTCTGACAGACTCCTTCCTGTACAAGGTAGAAGACTGAAGAGCACAGCTCGAGAGGAAGAGCCATGACTGCAGTCAGGGGCTGGCACTGAACTCAGCTCCTCCGTGAAACTTCTCAGTTTTCTCATTGCTCTGTTTTCTTAATTCTGATTCACATTTTACTGAGTCTAGGGAATTTTAAAAACTTCTAGAAAAACACTGTGTCAACTTGAATTTGAGTTGCTATAAAACTTTAATCATTCTGACCCTTTTATTTCTCCTCTCAAAAAATAAAGCAAAACAAAACAAACAAAAAAAATGGTGCAATGAAATGACACTTTACTTAGCATACATTTTTATCTCATTTAATTTTACGGCAATTTTTTAAACCCTCTAAAGTTTATAGAGCAATTAAGCTATGTTCTCAGTCACGAAAAACACACGCACACATAAAAGGGTAATAAGCCAAGTAGTAATTTCCAGATACCAGGCTCGTTTTTATTACTGCTTATTCAAGTTCAATGAGTATTTGTTATGTAAAATAAGTACTTCCTGATGCAAATGAATGTTTACTTTTGTTTCTCAAAGACATGTTAGTATTTTTGTTGTAACAGAGAATCAAAATGTAGCCTTATCAGATCAATTAAAAATTAATTGCAAATTTAAATGATCCTTTTCTATTGCTTCTTATTTGAATTGCTGCACAGAACACTGAACTAGATTGAATAAAATACACGGATATTAACAGGATCTTTTAATGATAATGCAGCCTTACCTAAGGAACCTAATCAAATATTAAACCTGTGGAAATTGATTTTGTTTTGATATGTACTTGAGAACTTCTTCAGAGATTACTAAGTGGGGAGAAGTACTTGAAAATTGTTCCACTCTACCAGTTAAACATAAAAGTATACACTTTATAAAAATAAGTATAGGGCTTCCCTGGTGGCGCAGTGGTTGAGAATCTGCCTGCTAATGCAGGGGACACGGGTTCGAGCCCTGGTCTGGGAGGATCCCACATGCCGCGGAGCAACTAGGCCCGTGAGCCACAACTACTGAGCCTGCGCGTCTGGAGCCTGTGCTCCGCAACAAGAGAGGCCACGATAGTGAGGGGCCCGCGCACCGCGATGAAGAGTGGCCCCCGCTTGCCGCAGCTAGAGGAAGCCCTCGCACAGAAACGAAGACCCAACACAGCCAAATAAATAAATAAATAAATAAATAATAATTAAAAAAAAATTAATAAGTATAGACATTTATATGAAACCTACACAAACATTTTCAGTGACTTTTATTAAAAACTCAGCAAAACAGCATAAATTAGAAATAAAAATATATTTGCTTTTGTTTGTAGAAATAGATAAACCAAGGTTAAAATTATAACCTACATAAAAATTGAAATCTCCTTGAAAGTCAATGAGAGTTATATCATTATGAATATTCCTTGGAAACATATTTTCAAAATGTGTGTGTTTGAAGCTGGAGGAAAAGAAAGTAGTTTTTCTACATACGTAAAAGATAACTACATAAGGACTTATTTTGTGGACCTTCTTTCCAAAATGCTGTAATTTTATATACAAAGTACGATGCGCAGGGTGTAAAGATTTTTGATGATCAAAAGCCAATACTGTAGCTACTTATAATCACGTTGATGCAACTACAGATAACGCATGATAAGGGTTAAGTGTACCCTCTCTTAAACAACTTGCACTGGAAAAAATACCTAAATAAGTTTTCTTGGGGGCTTCCTTGGTGGTGCAGTGGTTAAGAATCCGCCTGCCAATGCAGGGGGCATGGGTTTGAGCCCTGGTCCAAGATCCCACATGCCGCGAAGCAACTAAGCCCGTGTGCCACAACTACTGAGCCTGCGCTCTAGAGCCCGCGAGCCACAACTACTGAAGCCCGCATGCCACAACTACTGAAGCCCGCGTGCCACAACTACTGAAGCCTGTGCGCCTACAGCCCGTGTTCTGCGACAAGAGAAGCCACCACAATGAGAAGCCCGTGCACCTCAACAAAGAGTAGCCCCTGCTCGCCGCAGCTAGAGAAAGCCCGTGCACAGCAACAAAGACCCAATGCAGCCGAAAATAAATAAATAAAATAAATAAATTTTTTTAAAAGTTATCTTCAAAGATATTTGTCTATTTTCCTGGCAGATAGAAGTAAGAATTATTGTGCAATACTCTAGTGAAATATCTAATCTTATTTTAAAAGACATTTCTAATATTATTATTGTAATTAAATAAAACATCAAAAATTTTATAAGTATCAAATTTACAAATACAATATATTTTTCTGTGAAAACCTCACTTGCAACTACCAGCCACACTCTCAGAGCTATCTATACCTGAAAATTTCCATTTATGTTCCCATGGGTTATTGACTCTATAATTATAAATAATATATTATATATATTCTTTGGCTCATCAACTTAATTGAATATTTTTTTCTCTGCTATAGAACATTGATGAATATTTCAGTGTTTTCAGTTCTGAAATACTATGAATAATGCTGCTATGAACATTTTTCTATAACACTTTATGTAGACACATGTTTTCATTTCTTTGGATGAATGCCTAGGAGTGAAATCACCATGTGAGCATACATCTTTGGGTTTCATAATTGGTATTGCATCATATATTTCTTTCTGCCGCTTAATTTTTGTTCATTGGGCACAAAGTCTGTAAGACATATGTTGCTGTGTGTACTTCTGGTCTAACGCTTGGAATTCTTGCATCGTCCTCCATGATGTATATCCACCAGATATTATCTAGACACTCCACATGATGAAAATTTTCTCCATCTCTTACCACCCTATCTTTTGTCCAGACCTACAAGCTTGTAAGCAGTTCACTTTTATATTCTGTAGTGTCCCATTTGTGCTAAAAGAAGATATAAGTGTTTTCACTCTGTTCTAAGATTTATGTCTACTTTAAGGAGAGAGAGTAGGCCTTCTATTAAAAACAATCTGTGCATTCAACTGTCCCAAATGACTGATCAGCTAGTGCTATGTGAAAATGTAAGTTATCCATTCATTCTTGAGAAAAAACATATTGTAGAAAAAGTAGAACCTCAAGTAATATTGTAAGGTAATTTATGGGACAATCGGAAACATAGGAAAGAGTTTTTATACCCTGTCACATTAAAATTTGTTGATCTATTTTGCACTTTGAGTAGTTTTATTACTCGTGCATAATTGTGTAACGTCATGGATTGGTTACCAAAAAAATGTCAGTTCACTGCAAATGTAAAGTTTCCGAATCCTGATACGTTTCATCACATGATGTTGTTGGGAGACGTCTGCTCCAGACCTTGCATGTGTCTATATGGTGCTGAGTGTGCAGAGGTGTCAAGTCTGTGACCTCCAGTTCGCTCAGGTGGCCACTTCTTAAGACGGTTTGTGGAGGTGAGGGCTGTATTACACAGCATCGCATGCTATTTGGGGGATTATCACAGTGCGTTCCTTCAGCGCAGGATCCTCTCCTATGGTGGACTCAATGCACATGCGGGCTCCCCCTTCATCATCCTGTGGGATTCGGAGCCCAAGGAACAAGTGGGATTATACTGACATTCCTACTACTTTCCTTCTGTGAGTAAAGAGTCTGTTGTGGCTGAACCAGTAGTCTAACATCTTCTGTCAACATCCATGGAGTGTGTAGGCTAACTTACTAGTTAATATGGTTACTCTGGTAGGAGATCTGCTTCTAGCTCTCCTTTGCATTGTCAAACTGACTAACCTAGGGTAAATTCCACAGAATGCTGGCAATGAGGATAGTATGCTGACCCACAAGATTTCTGGCAGGGGCAGGAGTAGGGTACTGCAGGCTGATGAGGAAACCCCTGAGAATCAGGAGCAGATGTGTAGACCAAACTCTGTAATCAGTTGGACAATAAATGGTCCTCCATCGCTTTGCCCATTATTGAGGAGGAGCTGGGGACATGGCTGTAAGACGAATACCAGGATGTCGGCTCAAAGACATCTACCCCGGCTTGGACTACTAAAACAGAAAATATTCCAGATTATTTTCTATAAATTTTCTCAATTATTGCACATCTTAACCTGGGATCAGTGGACTCAGAGGTAATTTATGGATGAACTTCATGGGCTGTGAACCCCTGAAATTACATATAAAATTTCTTCATGTTCCTTTTTTAATGGAATAAAATACACTAATTTTACGAGATTAGTGAAAGGATCCATCACCCCAAGAAGAATCAGTAGACCAGTTGACTCTTTATATGAAATCCAAAATAATTTGTAGCACTTTTATGGATATACTTCAAATTTGCTTAACCATGTTGAAGACTGTTGGCTTTACATGTAAAACATAGAGATGCATGCACACACACACACACACACACACACACTCTTCGTCTATCTACTTCAATTTTATTCTCATAAATCAATAATGTGATAACACAGTTCCTGTTCTTAGTCTAGTTATTTTAGTGAGTGGTGGACACCAGAAAGATTAGTTTGTTTATATCTGATTTTGCTATGAGTGCACCGACATCACTAAAAGATTGTTACTTTCAATTCTTTTTTTTTTTAAGTAGACTTCTAAATGATCAGTAACTTAAAAATGGGTGAATCTAGAGTGAGGGTCCCATAGTCCATGAGAGCGTCTATGAGAGCTTGGGGAAACCCCTCTAGGACATTGACATGTCTGTTTCCGAAACAATTTGAAAATCTTTGCATAATGACCATACAAAAGCAAGATGAAGTAATTGTAAAACTTGCAAGCAGGAAAGAAACGCTGTCATGATGAAGAATCTGAGCCCCTACAATCCTTGCAGGGATTCATCCTTCTAAATCTCTCATTTTTACTAAATTTATTATCTAATATTCCCTGTTTTTGTCCTAATGTCACCTGATTAAGGCACACTGCTACTAACCCAACAGTGGGCTTCATTTTGATGAATAATGGGTAGTCAAATAATTGGTTGTATCTCTAGCCTGTAAAAGGGACTCAAACAATGAATATAAAAAGGGCTAAAAATCAAAACTACAATGAGGTATCACCTCACACCAGTCAGAATGGCCATCGTCAAAAAGTCTACAAATAATAAATGTTGGAGAGGGTGTGGAGAAAAGGGAACCCTCCTATACTGTCCGTGGGAATGTAAATTGGTGCAGCCACTATAGAGAACAGTACGGAGGTTCCTCAAAAAGCTAAAAATAGTGCTACCATATGATCCTGCAATCCCACTCCTGGGCATATATTTGGAGAAAACCACAATTTGAAAAGATACATGCACCCCAATGTTCATTGTAGCAGTGTTTACAATAGCCAAGATGTGGAAATAACCTAACTGTCCATGGGCAGATGAATGGATAAAGAAGATCTGGTATATATATACAATAGCATATTACTCGGCCATAAAAAAGAATGAAATAATGCCATTTGCAGCTACATGGATGGACCTAGAGAGTATCATACTAAGTGAAGTAAGTCAGAAAGAGGAGGACAAATATCATATGATATCACTCATGTGTGGAATCTAAAATATGACACAAATGAACATATCTACGAAACAGAAACAGACTCAGACATAGAGAACAGACTTATGGTTGCCAAGGATGAGGGGGAGTGGGGGAAGAATGGAGTGGGAGTTTGGGATTAGCAGATGCAAACTATTATACGGAAAAACAATGAGGTCCTACCGTATGGCACAGGGAATTATATTCAATATCCTGTTATAAACCAGAATGGAAAAGAATATGAAAAAGAATGTATACATATATATGTATAACTGAATCACTTTTCTGTATAGCAGAAATTAACACAGCACTGTAAATCAACTATACTTCAATAAAAAATTTAAAATAAAGTAAAAGGGCTGAGAACAATGGAATATTATTCAGCCTTTAAAAAGAAGGAAATCTTGGCATTAGCCATAACATGGATGAACTTGGAAGACATTATGCTAAGTGAAATAAGCCAGATACAGACAGACAAATATTGTATGATTTCAACTATATGTGGGATCTAAAAATGATGAATTCATAGGAACAGAGAAAAGAATGGTGCTTAGCAGGGGCTTTGAAGTGGGGAAAAAGGGAGGTATTGATCAGAGTGAACAAACTTTCAGTTATCTGAAAAGTTCTGGAGACCAAATGTCTAGCATGGTGACTATAGGTAATAATAAAGTATTATATACCTGAAATTTGCTAAGAGAGTAAGTCTCAAGTGTTCTCACACACACACAGGTTATTATGTGAGGTGATGGGATGGATATGTTAATTAACTTGATTGTGGTGATCATTTCACAATGTATACGTATATCAATTCATCATGTCATACACTTAAATTATACAATTTTTACTTGTCAATCATCCCTCAAGAACACTGAAAAATTAAATACTAGCTTTTTCTCTTATAAAAAATTAAAATAATAAGGGTCGAGAGAAATTATACTCCATGGTAAAGAGTAGGAAGTACGTGTTCAGCTTCAAGTATGTTTACATTAATCTACATAAACATAAGCTTAAACGGAAAATCATTTGAAATGTTTATGTAGATTTTTTCAGATAAAAATACTGCATACTTTTTCATATGCTTCAAATGAAACTTCTCTGTGTTTGTGGATATCTGAATACTGTGAGGAAAACATTCCAAGGACATTTTCAAGTGTCAATTTCAGTTACTTCCCCTGCTGTTTAAGGCTGAGCTCTGCAGAGGGTGTTGGGATTCAATCCGACTGCGTCTGTGGATCCAGGTGGCTGACCATCCAATCTCCAGATTTACTGGGCTAATGCAACTGAACAAAGAATTAGCCCTTGTGCAAGGCAGAGGCCTAGTAGTAGTCAGTAGTCAGTAGCTAGTCAGTAGTCAGTAGCTTTTAAGTAAGACATGAGCAGCCCTGTGGAATTTTGCAAAGAGAACAATTAAGTGTCTCTGCCCTCTGTGCTGTCATGACAGCCTCTCACCCAAGGCACGCTTGCTATTTTGAGAAGCAGGAATTTCCCCTGGGGAATTGTAACCTCCCACCAAGCCTGTGAGAGAGGGCTTTAATTTTAATCCATGTGTTTTATAATTTCCGTGCTAAAGTATTTTGGTTTTGTTTTGATTTTATTTTCTCAAGTGCGATTTTAAACATTTTAGAGTAATTCAAAAAATGCTGGTTGCCATGTTCTACCACCAGAACCTCTATCATTATTATCCTTCAAACCAGTGGACTCTGGTTTTTTCTATATCTTAAGGAAATTTCCCCCAACATATGGATAAAATATCTAACATATTACTATTAAAGACCAAAACTGCCTTTGCATGCATAATACATTTATCCATCAAAATAAGCTGGCATGGGTATTCATCTAACGGAATATGTTATTTTGGCCCAAATCAAAAGAGTTCAATGTTAAATTCGAGTTGTGCATGTTGAAAAATGTCGTGTTCTTCACAGCTTCTCCAGACCCACCCACTAACATACCTCTACAGATGTCACGTGTTCAAACTTCACAATGATATACAAAACTAAGATTTAGGAAAAAAACACTAGTACCAAAATTGCGAGGAACTTTCATTAATTTAAAGTGGATGAACTAGAATTAGGAAGGACAATCTGGAAGCCGCCATGCCCTGGTCATTCCTGGAACATGATAAGCCCGGCTTCCTGAAAGTGAGAAGGAAGGTCCAGGTGAATCAGCAAGAGACTCAGGGCAAGGCAGGATGCCACCCTCCACCCACTGCCCCTGTCCTATCCCAATTGGTGATTTAAAAAATGTTTCTCTAACCATTTTGAAAATTAAACTCTTGTTCATCACTTGACAAATGATTGCCTTCTAAGCGCTAGACACTACGGGGATAAATTATGTTCAGGAGGAAAAGCCTTTTTGCAATGCATTTGGGAGCATGTAGCAACTACATATAACCTGACCAGGGTAGTATTGAAATAATACAAGTCCTGCTTGCCGTGCAGGATATGGATTAGAGATTTTCATGTACATCTATGCTGAGTAAAGGAAAGAACAATGGTTAAGATGATCCTATTTCAGGACTATGGATTAAACTAGATGAAAGACTGGTGTTTTCACTGGACTTGGCTAGGAGCTGGGAATTTCCGCCAGTATTTGAGATGAGAACCTGAGAGGTAATTATATCAGCCTCTAAGCTGAGAGGGGGGAAAACTGAGTTGGTAAGAACTGACATGATACATCTACCCTCAACTGAGAATGAATATAGGAAAATAAAGCCATGCACATTTACAAATAAATTTAGCAAAATACTAAGATTTCAAAGGAAAGTAGATTTTTAAAAGTATGTATTTGTAAATTAAACCATAATAAACATCATCATACTGCTAAATCTAATTATTCTGGTTACTATAATTTCATTTGATTTAAAAATCCTTCGTCATAGTTATCTGCATTTATTTGTGTTTTTGACACTTTATAAATAAGTTAATCTTAATTGAATTCTAGCTCCCTTACTTCTTAGCTGTGTGATCTTAAAAGCATTTATTTTATTTAATAAACATTTAATGAAGCTAGCTATATGTCCGGCTTTAGCTATATTTAGAAATATTAATTTAACCTTCATAACAACCATTTGAAGTATTTTTCTATTTACCTATGAAGGAACTGAGGCACAGAGATTTGGAGACCTTGCCCAAGGGCACACAGCTGGTACACAGTGGAGCCTGGCTCCAGATCTCAGGCTCTTGGCCTCAATGCTGCCCTGCCTCTGACATCAGTTATCCTGACCTGCCTCACAAAGGCCACATGGGGACTGAGAGACAAAAGGTCACAACTTTTTAGGAATAAATCTTGTAAACTATAAGTCTGTGGTAAATATTAGCTTTAATAATGAGCATATGTAAAAATAATAGTGAATATAATGAAGTCAGTGTAATATTACACAAGTCATAGGATAAAATTTATAAAAGCACATCTCCAGCAAAAATCACTGAATGAGATATACTACAATATGAGTCTTAGGATTTTAGGGGATATATGTGGATATGCATGTGTATATGTGTGTAATTTGTTTTCCTTCTAGATCTGTAACAAGTTTAACAGTGAGATCTGGATTATTAAATAAATGTGGCAGTGAACAATGCACTTAACACCCAATCTCTGTATATACTTTTTGGTGTACAGATAATTGAGATGCCATCCTAGGAATTTAGAATATGTAAAACTCAAAGGAGTTGAAACTCCTGCTCTGTTCTCTGTTTGATTTATTGATAATAAATGAGACCTGAGGATCTTTGTTGAACAGTGCAAGAAATAGAAAAAATAGGTTGATGGGTGGATGAGTGGATACATGGAAAGCTGGATGGATGGATGGGTAGACTGACTTGACCTATACATTATGAAGTTCTGTGCCATGTCCTAAGGTACCTCTAAATAAACTGAAAGACTTGCAGAAACCAATTGTTTTGCTAAAAATTGTATTTCTAAAAATATAAACTTCTTTCTTAAGAGTAATGCTAGAAGGAGGGGGTTTTAATTTGGAAAGAGAAATTTTCTGAAGGGTCTGATAACTTTTTAAAAATATTTAGGAATATTTGTGGACTGTTCATACAACAGAATGATTCTCAGAATGCCTTCCCTCCTGCACACCAAAATCAATCAGATGTAAACCCCAAGCAGTGAGATTCTACTTATTATTAAGAAGATATTTGAGTTCCGCATTATGAGGGATTTGGGCATTTACTGAATGAATGACTTCTGGTGAGGAATATGGCAGAGGAGATTTAAAAACACCTGCCTGACAGATACTTGTACCAAATTCAGTTTGTTAATATTTTGTTGAGAATTTTTGCATCTATATTTGTGAGGGATATTGAATCCCTCTTTTCTAGTAGTGTCCTTATCTGGCTTTGGTATTAGGGTAATGCTGGCCTTGTAAAAGTTTGGAGTGTTTACTTCTCTTTGATTTTCTGGAAGAATCTGAGAAAGATTGGTGTTAATTCTTCTTTAAATATTTGGTAAAATTCACCAGTGAGGTTATCTGGTTCTAGGCTTTTCTTTTTTGGGAGACTTTTGATTATAGATTCAATCCCCTTTCTAGTCATTGGTCTATTCAGATTTTTTATTTCTTTCTGATTCAGTCTTGGTAAATTGTTATGTTTCTAATAATTTTCCATTTCTTCTAGGTTGTCCAGTTTGTTGGTATAAAGTTGTTCATGGTAGCCTCTTATGATCCCTTGTATTTCTGTGGTATCAGTTATATCTCCTTTTTCACTTATAACTTTGTTGGTTTGAGTTCTTTCTCTTTATTCCTTGGTTTGTCTAGCTAATGATTAGTCCATGTTTTCTTATCTTTTCACAGAAACAACGCTTAGTTTGGTTAACATTTTCTATTGCTTTTCCGTTCTCTATTTCATTTATTTCTGCTCTAATTTTTATTATTTCCTTCCTTCTACTAACTTTGAGCTCATCTTGTTCTTCTTTCTCTAGTTCCTTAAGGCATAGAGTTAGGTTGCTTATTTAGGATCTTTTTTGCTTCTTTTTGTAGGTATCCATTGCTATGTTGTCCCTCTAAAAACTGCTTTTGTTGCATCCCATAAATTCTGGTTTTCACTTTCATTTGCCTCAATAAACTTCTTAAATTTCTCCTTTAATTTCTTCTTTGATCCATTGGTTGTTCAGGAGAATGTTGTTTAATTTTCATGTATTTGTGAGTTTTCCAGTGTTCCTCTTGCTATTGACTTCTAGTTTCCTACCATTGTTGTCAGATAAGATACTTGGTATAATTTCAGTCTTTCTGAGTTTTCTAAGACTTGTTTTGTGGTCTGATATATGCTCTATCCCAGAAAATGTTTTATGGGCATTTGAGAAGAAGGTGTGTTCTGCTGTTGTTGGATAGAATATTCTGTATACGTCTGTTAGGTTCATGAGGTTTATAGTGTTCAAAGCTGCGGCTTCCTTATAGAGTCTCTACCTGGATGGTTTACCCATTGTTGAGAGTGAGGTCTTAAAGTCTCCAACTATTACTGTAATACAGTTTATTTCTCCTTTTTAGCTCTGTTAGCGTTTGCTTTATATATTTATGTGCTCTAATGTTGGTGAAATCAATATTTACAATTGTTATATCTTCTTGATGGATAGACCCCTTTACCATTATATAATGACCTTCTTTATCTCTTTTTACCATTTTTAGTTTAAAGTATATTTTGTTTTTTATTTTGTTTGTTATGAGCATACTTACCCCTGCTTTTTTTTTTTCCATTACCATTTGCTTGAAATGTCCTTTTCCATCCCTTCACTCTCAGTGTATATGTGTGTTCAAGGCAGAAAGAGTTTATAATTGTAGTCCCCAAGTAGTGACCCTAATCGGTGGCTTTGCTCATCTGCAGAACGTTGGTGGCACACTTTGACGACGGAACTCACTGGGGTGCAGATCTGCCAAGACCCCTGTGCTGGTTGCTGCAAGCCCCTCCCCCTCCTCCATCAGTCAGATTCCCAGTGGTTGAGCCCCACAGATTCCCCTGCAGTCCCCATGGAGTGAGGCCAGAGTAGGGGCTCCCTCAAAGAGAAACACAGTGCTGGGGGGCTGGTTGTTCCCCGTGGGCTCTCTTTTCCCACTGGAGGAGCCAGAGGCTCAGGGGAGACCTGTCCGCCTGGTGCAGCCCTGGCCTGGGGGCGGGGCAATGCGGTCAGTGTGGAGCCACTCATCTTACCTTTATAACACAGTCTGTCTTGATTTCTGTGGTGCAGGGGGTGCTTCAGCCTCACACCTGTGTTCTAGGTTCTCTCAGTGCTGTCTTGTCAGGCATAGTTGTTAGTTGTTCTTTTAGTCAGGGGGAAGGAAGTCAGGAACAACTTATATCACCATCTTGGTGACATCATTCCCACTGTTTTCTTAAAGCAAACAGCTACTGGTTTCCTGGATGCCATACACAGAATCCTGTTTAGCTGCAGCAAACTGTTCAAGCAGGAACCTATTGATTCTCTATGACTGTGCTTGGACAACTATGTCTTAACTAATTGATTTCATAAAAGCTGATGCATTCTATGTAGCAGGTAGTGTTCTAGGTGTTAGATGCACCACTGTACAATATATATGCCTTTATTCCAGTTTCAAAGATATGTGGAATTGAACATAGCTATTTCATGTACTTACACCTATTCTTTCCATAAGATCAATAAAAACTCTGTTACAAGCTGTACTCCCAGGTGGAAAGAGAATGAGCCAGCAACTGACATCTTATATTGGATAGTCACTAACAAGCTCAAGACAGCTAATATTTTTCCTTTCTGAAAGTATTATACTACTAATATTAAAAAAAGGTCAGGGTCCCAGAGTAAACTGAAAAGAACTGGAATTAGAGTTCCTTTTAATTGTAATATAATAATCTAAATGCCACTGTGCATACCCAAAGGTCATTTTTAACACTTTTTCTTTCTGGGGTAAAGACATAGAGCTCTAACATTTTTTTTTTTCCCTTTGAAAGTAAGGACAATGCATTTTGATGAAGTAAAATCTACTTCATATCTTGTGTATTTCAATAACAATGCATTCCATGAATAGGGAGAGGCATTAGACATAAGCAAAAACATTAAACCCTAGAAGCTCTAAAATGGCCAGAATATCTCTTTTCAAGGTGAATTAATGCAGCATAATACTGAGGAAAGCAATATGGCTAAGTTACCCTGAGCTGGAAATAGCATATTGATTATTTCTTCCCTATATTAACATCCCTCTCTGCAAGATGCCAGAATTTCATTACCTTCTAGTTTCCATTACTACAGACAAAAAGGGCAGCTGGTGGATTTTGAGGTTTGTGTCTATGTGTGGGATTTCCATGTGGCTGGGTTCCTGTTTTCACCTAGTTTCTCATGGATGAAACTGCATGTAAGCGATCATGAAATTCATATTAATGCTGAAATTGTTTCCTAAGATATCAGTTGTGCTGTAACAAATTGTGTATAAAACAAGCTTGATAGCATAACTGACCATATATGATATTGTTTTGTGGATACTTTTGATACATAAATGGTATTCTACATGTGCAAGAAGACAAAAAAAATCAATGCCCCAAATGAATGACTATATTAATAACTCTCTCTTCAAAACTCCAGAACATCATTACCATCTAGATTCTATTATTACAGACAAAAGGGTTTTGCTTCTCTCATAAAAGATATATTTATCTCTTAACAGATAGATAGATAGGCAGACTATAAGCATAAGCATATTGTTAATAGGCAAATATTCATATGGATGTGATCATCCTAGAAAAATAGTATGGAGGGAAGACAGAGTGGATTGAAAAACCGATGAAAACCCAATGAATGAAATATATGAAAAAAAATATGTATATACACAGACACACACACACACAGAACAATAAATTATTCCCACAGATTGTTTTAATCCAACCTCTTGCCTCTTGGCCTCTACACACCCTTTGACACATAGCACAGTGAGGTTCCTCTCCTCCTATCCCTTATCCATCACTTGGGTAAGGATTTGCTAGAGGATCCTGGAGAACCTTCTCATATCCCCTCACCAAGCCCACAAGTGGCCTTTGTCCATCTCTTCCCAAAAGCTTGTGTCAAACAGCAGCCCATCCTTGTTTCCAAAATCTGTCAAGAACTATATGGGTGTGAGATTGTATTTTGTTCACAACCTGTTCCATGAGGCTGCTGGCTGAACATGCAAGGTTCCTGGGCCAGAGAGAAGGGACTTTATTACCCGTGACATAGATGCAGCAGGAGCTTCATGTTCACGTTGGTCCCCCTTGTCCTCAAGTCCCAGGAGGATGATGCTGAGACATTCCAGGGGTTGCTGCACGCAGTGAGGGTGCATCACAGTGAGGAACCCCAAGCTCAGGAAGCCCTGGTCTTCTGTAAGGGGGCTGCACAGAAAACTGCCCACTGCTTGGAGGCATTAGAGTTATTACACTGGATGACAGATCTGCCCTCTGCTCAGCAAGAGACACTACGCCTACCTTCCAAGCCTGTTTACTATACACACACCCTTGAAACGGCAGTCTGGAATAAAGACATTAGTTTCCCAACAAACTTTTAAAATTTAATTTAATTTTTAAAAATTCTGTCAAACTGCTAGAATACCTCCTGTGTCATTATGATCTTAAGGGTCTGATCTTTGTTGCAGCTGTCAGTTATACTTTTTTTTTTTTTCAACATCTTTATTGGAGTATAATTGCTTTACAATGGTGTGTCAGTTTCTGCTTTATAACAAAGTGAGTCAGTTATACATGTACATATGTTCCCATATCTCTTCCCTCTTGTGTCTCCCTCCCTCCCACCCTCCCTATCCTATCCCTCTAGGTGGTCACAAAGCACCGAGCTGATCTCCCTGTGCTATGCGGCTGCTTCCCACTAGCTATCTATTTTACATTTGGTAGTGTATATATGTCAGTGCCACTCTCTCACTTTGTCCCAGCTTACCCTTCCCCCTCCCCGTATCCTCAAGTCCATTCTCTAGTAGGTCTGTGTCTTTATTCCTGTCCTGCCCCATGGTTCTTCATGACCATTTTTTTTTCTTTTTTTTTTAGATTCCATATATATGTGTTAGCATACGGTATTTGTTTTTCTCTTTCTGACTTACTTCACTCTGTATGACAGACTCTAGGTCCACCCACCTCACTAAAAATAACTCAATTTCGTTTCTTTTTATGGCTGAGTAATATTCCATTGTATATATGTGCCACATCTTCTTTATCCATTCATCCGATGATGGACACTTAGGTTGCTTCCATGTCCTGGCTATTGTAAATAGAGCTGCAATGAACATTTTGGTACATGACTCTTTTTGAATTATGGTTTTCTCAGGGTATATGCCCAGTAGTGGGATTGCTGGGTCGTATGGTAGTTCTATTTTTAGTTTTTTAAGGAACCTCCATACTGTTCCAGTTATACTTTTAAAATATAAATCAGATCATGGGATTGTATTTTGGGAACAGAAATCTTGTTTCTTTAGTATCCCAGGCCCACAGATGGAGAGGAATTGGGCTCCAGAATGGATTTCATCCAGACCCTCATCCCCCACTGATTTAGATGATTTAGGTGGTGAGATTTGAGCCTTTTGAACCGGTGATTTTAAATGAGATTTTGGACTTTGAATTGATTTTATAATGGGATGAGACCTCTGGGGACCTTGGAATAGAGTCAATGTACTTTGTGTTCAGAAGGTTCATGAATCTCTGGGCCTCCCAAAGATGTCCACACCCTAAACTCTGGAATCTATGAGTACATTACTTTATATGGCAAAAGGATTCTGCATATATAATTAAGGGCACAGAGGTTATATAGGGATATCAGCCTGGACTGTATGAGTAGACCAAAGCTTACCAGGTGAGTCCTTAAGAGCACAGCATTTTCTGCAGTTAGAGAAGAAGATATGTACCATGAGTGGAGGTCAGAGAGATCTGAAGTGTGAGAAGGTTGTGAAGAGGCATTGCTGGTTTGAAAATGGAGGGGGCAATGTGGTGAGGAATGCAGGACAGTCAGCAAGGAAACCAAGCTAGATCTGAGGCCTAGAGCTGCAAGGGTGCGAATTCTGCCAATGGCATGAATGGGCTTAGAAGTGGATTCTCCCCCAGAACCTCTGTGTAAGAACCCATGCCAGCCAACACCTTGATTTTGGCCTTGTAAGACCCAGAATGGAAGAATCAGCAGATCTCACCCGAACTCTGACCTACAAAACTGTAAGATACTAAATACGTGTTGTTTAAAGCCACCGAATTTATGTTTATTTCATATGGCACCAATACTAAACATATACACTTCCAGCTTTGAATTGGAAAAGGGAATACAGCTTTAAATTGGGCAGATAGCCAAGGGGGAAAGAGGGGGGGATAAATTGGGAGATTGGGATTGACATATACACACTACTACATATAAAATAGATAACTAATAAGGACCTAATGTATAGCACAGGGAACTCTACTCAATACTCTGTAATGACCTATACGGGAAAAGAATCTAAAAAAGAGTGGATATCTGTATATGTATAACTGACTCACTTTGCTGTACACCTGAAACTAACACTGTAAATCAACTATACACCAATAAAAATTAATTTTTAAAAAATTGGCCAGATGTGTTTAATCATCAGAAGATTATGGCATCTACTGAACAATTCATGAAGGACTGGAAAACAGAGAGTTTGATCTATGACAATTGAGAGCAATTGAAATTTAGAGAAATTGTAAAGAAACCTCCATAATTATACCTCAATACATGGAGAGTCTTTAACAAATTGACAATTTATGACAGGGAAAAAACTGGAAACATAGAAATGCCCACTGTGAACATGAATATATATAATGGAGAATATTCACAAAATATTTAGTATAGCAGTTAAAAACATATGAGTTATCACTCTACAAATCAATATTAATGATTCTTAAAAATATAAGTTTACAAAAAGAAGAACATTTCAGAGGTAGTAAGTGAAATATGATGTAACTTAGCCTTGCACACCAAGGCAAAGCCTTTACATTTTAGAAGAGAAACAGAAAGTTGTTAAAATTTTTTGAGCACAGGATGGCATGATCTGACTTATGCTTTAAAAGTATCCTATCAGTGGTGAGAATTCACGGTAGGACAACAAAGGAGAGTAATTAGTAAACTACACAGTGATCCAGGCGAGGGATGAGAGTGGTTTGTTCCAGGCTGGCAGCAGTGGAGGTGAAGAGATACACTTACATTCCGAGTAGACAGACAGTCAGGGTGGAGCTGACACCCTGTTCCCGCCTGGAGGGTGAGAATGGGAGAAAGAGCAGAGTCTGTGAAGCTCCGACACGATCTGAGCAAAGGAAACACAGAACTGTCGTCAGGTGTGACTGGGAACACCACGGGAGCAGCAGGTGGGAAAATCCATTACCTCAAACTCCCTGAGCTTCTGTAGCTTTGATCCACCCCTGATGGAACCCTGACAGGGAGCAGTCATCAGGGTATAGATGATATTTAAAGCAAAGAGGTTGAATGAGATCAGCGAGGGTGGAAGTGTATGTAGAGAAGAGTCCAAGTACGGAGCCCAGGGCAGGCATTCTAACACTTGTTACTAACTGAGGTGAGAAGAAAATGGCAAAGAAAGCTGAGAAGTAGGAGCCGGGATGGGAAGAGTAAAGCCAGGACACAGGGGTGCACGGAGCGTCAAGTCCAGAAGATGTTTCCAGAAGAATGGACTGATCGAGGCTGTCAAATATCTCAGAGAGGTCAAGGAAGATTGAATTTAGCAAATTGGATTCCGGTGATGAGCTTGCCCTGGTGCATTGGCTCTGACACAGCCTCATTTTGAATATGTTAATGAGATAAAACAGAAAATAATTTGAGACAAGTATAAGAAAATTATTTTAAATGGATTGGTTGTTAAGGATGAGCTGGAGGGGAATAATGAGTAAAGGGATTTAAAAAGTAAATGAAATATGTGAATTATGGTAAAAACAATCAGGAAGAGAGGAAGAAACTGATAAGATAGGAGAGAATTCAGAACTCTGGAAGCAGCACAACTGAGGCCATGGATATGGATGGGACCTAGTTCACGGGGAGAGGGAGGCTGCCGTTGGCAGAATTCTCACCCTTGCAGCTCTAAGCCTGAGATCTAGCTTGGTTTCCTTGCTGACTGTCCTGCATTCAATGACAGACAGAAAGACAAGGCAGACAGGCTCAGATGGAAGCAGGTGGGTCTATCTAAGCACTGCTCAGAGTATTTGAAAGTTCTCTTCTCTTTTCTCAACAAAACAAGAAAATAGATCATCAGATGAGAGTGAGGGAGGGCGATGGGGTGTTGGGTGGTCCAGTAAGAACAAGACATGAAAAGCCACCTAGGGAAGTGGGGAAGGAAAGGAACTAAGGGCACGATGTAGGGCCACTGGGCAGTACTAAAAGCCCAATTAAGGTAAGTGATCATGAAGTTGGTATGAGGACACTCTGTTTCATGGGTTTTTTTCTTCCACTACCTTCAGCAATTCAGGTTAGTTATAGAGTAGATAGAAAGCTGGATCTCCCCAAGGTGGGGTGTTTGTCAGCTAATCTTTAAAAGGGTGAGGGAAGCAACGGAGTTGGGTGTATAAGCAAAGGGGTGATGCAAATGGACTGTGGAAACTAAACTGGGGGAAAAAAGAAAATGAGGGCATGCACGAAAAAAGAGACAAAGGGATTCTGTAGGATTGGTTTTACTGTAGGATCTAAGAGATGGAAGCAAGTTGGAGTTGTACTCAGAAGATAGAAGTGGAAGACAGAGCAGGCTGCTTGAAACTCGAGTCGGGGGTAGTTTTGGTAATGACACGATGCTAAGATGAATGGGAAAGCGGGGTAAAGAGCAAGTTAGGGAGAAGGAAAAGAGAGTGAAGGAAAGGAGGTCGGGAAGAAGCTCAAAGGCTAGGATTGAGGAAGGATTATCAAAATTTCATTGTTGCTCTGACAAAATGCTCTGGGGTCATTTACAACTTGACTTTAAATGATACGGATTCTTACCTCCAAGACTGATATTTTCAGCTCACAGGGACGATTCTTTCAAATTATATTATCCTAGATATTAAGGTGACCTCCAAAAGTCACTTTAAAAAGAACTTTCCTCCAACATTACAAGGAGAGAGCTGTCTTGCCTTTTTAATAAAAATTCCTGAGCAGGTGACCCAATATTATGCGGTTATAATTAACATATTTCACACTCTCCTTATTCTTTCAGCCATAATTTACTCCCTAAATCGTATGTACTTTTAGTCACTATAATCTGTAAAGGAGATAAAATATTTTTTTGCATCTTAAGAAGTGATTTTTCTCTGTTCAACAATACTGAAGCCTGATAAGACTGTGCCAAAAATAAAACTAAAAACCAATTTCACTCATGAATATCTTTGCGATAAAATTAAATAAATTAGGAAACAGAATACAATAGCACATTTAAAAACAATGCATCATACCCAGTGGAATTTATTTAAGAAGTGCCAGAATGCTTCAATATTAGGACATATTTCAACATAATTTATTATATTAATTGTTTCATTTTAATGAAACTTATTATTAATTCTACAGATGCTGAAAAAGCAATTGGCATAATTCAGTACACACTCATAGCAAAAACACTCAAAAAAATGGATAATGGATAATTTCATCATGTGATTAACTTGTGGGTGTGTATCAATATAAGACCTAAAATTTTACTGAGTAAGGTATTCCTGCTAAAAATAGTAAACTACAATCTTCTCTGCTACAACCGTTCATTATTTAAGACTGTTTGGAAAATATTAGCTATTGAGTCTGAGATTTCATTTTACAAGCTTACAAGGCTGTAAAGTACAAGTTTATAAATTAGCTTGTTACTTCATATACGCTGCAAAAGACACAACTTCTGCATCAGAGGCACAGGATTTTATTTCTGTAACACCGCAAGCTGCATAATATCATGTTTGTACCCATCCCCTTGCCCGGGCTCGGGGGGAGGTGTGTAGGGTGGCCCATATGGATGCTGCACACATCCTGGGTGTACTTAGGGCACCTACTGCTTTCTAGTAAATGAGAAGGAAACCTACTCTCTGTCCTGGAGAAAGACAGTATTACCTCAAATGTCAAAGTTTCTTGCTACAATAACCCTGAGGCCAAGCCCAGTAAAGAGCAGTCAGGGCTCAGAGCTTGTGATGTAACCAGGAAGATGTGTAGGAGCTCGCGAGAGAACCTTGGACCAGCATCTCCCAACATTAGTCCATAGAATTAGATAAGAGAAAACAATGACTTGTGTAGGAGTTTGAAAGGTGAAAATAGCACAATCTATTTATAAATGATATAATTTGTGTAAAAATACACAAGGTCAAGAAAAAGAGAAAAAAAAAAAAGACCCTGCTGAAATAGAGAAGGTATTTAACAGAAACATACAAATGTAATACTCAAACATTAAAGGCCTCCAGACATGGAGAGTGTAACTAGTTATAAGATATATATTGGAGGGGAAACCTCATTTATAAGATTGCAAGCCTTCAGGTAATGGGATATTTCTAAAATGTACATGAAGAAATAATTAAAACTCTCAAAAGACACAAAAGTGAACTTAAAAAAAAATGGAAAGACCATGTTCGGCTCTATGAAGGCTCAACAATATAAAGATGACAACACTCTGTAAGTTAACTTACAAATCTAACAGTATTTCAGTAAGAACACCAGCAAGTGTTTCCTAGCGCTATAGACCACTTGACTCTAAAGGGACACACCAGGGAGGCCAGGTCCTAAAATATTAAATCATTCGAGAGTCTTTATCACTAAAACACAGTGAGGCATTGGTTCATGAATATATACTTAGACTGATACAACAACATAGAAAATAAAGAAGATCCAAGTGTATATTAAACTATTGGTTATGATAAAAGCAACATCGCAAGTCAGTGGAAAAAAGTGAACTTGTAATAAATTGTACTGGGGAAAACTGGACATCCATTTTCAAATAAAAATAAAATCGTATTCATTATATATATATATATATATATATTCTTTTTCAGATTCTCTTCCCTTATAGATTATTACACGTTATTGAGTATAGTTCCCTGTGCTTCACAGTAGGTCTGTCTTGGTTATCTACTTTATATACAGTAGTGTGTATCTGTTAATCCCAAACAAGGAGACCGAATATTAAAAGTTAGGTTAAAATTCAATGTAATACTAAACATTCCTGGTAAAACATTGGTAGACAATCTTCTTTCACACATGCCGGGATGTATCTTTGTCATACGTATATGAACACTACATTTCCATTTTCCTTTTTACCTTTAACATTTTGGTTTTTAGTGTCTCATAAGACACACTGAGGTTAGTAAGATTAATAAATATATACACGAGGGTTCACCAAACTTGTGGCCCACATGTAATACACGTGCTGGAGTGAGCTACAGCGACTTACATAACATCATCTACTGGGACAGCAGATACCTTGTTACATGTTGTGTTGTCATGATCCATAATTGTATGTGTTTCACTAAGTATTGGATGTGTGACTAATGCAGAAATTACTTAAAAAATAATAAAATGGAGGCTGGCAGGGGCAAATATTTTTCACCTTTTTCTATCTAGCTTTTCTCTATTGAATTCTCTCCTCTTAAAGTATATATATATTTAAGAAACAAATTTAAATTTACAGAAAAAAGTGCAAGTAAATTAAAAATAACTTTATTTTTAAACATCTTTATTGGAGTATAATTGCTTTACAATGGTGTGTTAGTTTCTGCTTTATAACAAAGTGAATCAGTTATACATATACATATGTCCCCATATCTCTTCCTTCTGGCATCTCCCTCCCTCCCACGCTCCCTATCCCACCCCTCTAGGTGGTCACAAAGCACCCAGCTGATCTCCCTGTGCTATGCGGCTGCTTCCCACTAGCTATCTATTTTACATTTGGTAGTGTATGTATGTCCATGCCACTCTCTCACTTTGTCCCAGCTTACCCTTCCCCCTCCCCATATCCTCAAGTCCATTCTCTAGTAGGTCTGTGTCTTTATTCCCGTCTTGTCCCTAGGTTCTTCGTGACCATATATATATTTTTTAAGATTCCATATATATGTATTAGCATACGATATTTGTTTTTCTCTTTCTTACTGACTTCACTCTGTATGACAGACTCTAGGTCCCTCCACCTCACTACAAATAACTCAATTTCGTTTCTTTTTATGGCTGAGTAATATTCCATTGTATATATGTGCCACATCTTCTTTATCCATTCATCGGTTGATGGACACTTAGGTTGCTTCCATGTCCTGGCTATTGTAAATAGAGCTGCAATGAAAACCATAATTCAAAGAGTCATGTACCAAAAATAACTTTTTTAAAGCATTTCAGAGTCTGTCGCTGACTTGCTGCTCCATTATCCTCAGATACTTCAGTGTGTATGTCGTATAAATGAAGACTTCTAAATAACCACAATGCAACCATCAAAATCAGGAAACTAAACATTGATAACTTAATACCAACTAATTCTCATTCCTTTTGAAATTTCATCAAATGTCCCAATAATGTCCTCTAATAACAAAAAAGTCCAGTTCACAATCATGTGTTATGAGTTTGTTAGTCATGTCGCTTTAGGTACTTTCCTTCTGGAACAGTTTCTTATTCTTTGTTTGACCTTTGTGACCTTGATGTTTTAGAAATTACAGGCCAGTTATTTTGCATAATATCTATCATTTGGATGTGTTACACTTCCTCATAAATAGATTCATGTTGTTCCTCATCATCAGAAATATCATAGAAGTGCTATTCTTTTCTCTCCATCTTACCAGGTGATACGTGATTTTGATTTGTCCTATTATTGGCAATGGTAACTTTGATCACTTGATTAAGGTGATGTTCACCAGAATTCTCATTTGTGAATTTACTTTTTGAAACAGTGCCAGTATTTGTTCCTCACAAAACTTTCAGTTTATTTATTTATTAACCATGAGTATGGATTCATTGATTTCCATCCTATTCAGAAGTTAAAATATATTATTCTTATCCTTTATTTTGAAATGCAAATTATCCCAGATTTCTCCAATTCTTTCAAAGTGACTCCTATTTCCTTTTGACATTTCCCCATGGTGCTGTGAGCACATTTTTGCTTTCTGGTTCAACATGTTGTTCCAGGTTTATCTTGTCTTTATGAGGAAAGCATTTTTCTTGTAGATAACTTAGAGTTTTTGTTTTGTTTTGTTTTGTTTTTTGATCTTCTCTGATGATCTCTGTATTTTAATTGGTGTGTTTAGACCATTAATGTTCAAAGTAATTACTGAAGTAGTGGATTAGTGTCTACCACTTTTGTTACTGTTTTCTACCTGTTGCACCTGTTCCTCAGTTTTATTTTTGTCCTCTACTTTTCTCTCCTTTGTGTTTTTAATTGAACATTTTATATGATTCTATTTTCTCTCCCCTTTCTTAATGTATCAGTTATACTTCTTTTAAACCTTTTTTCAGCAGTTTCCTAGAGGTTTCAATATTCCTTTTCAACTTATCCAAGTCCAGTTTCAAATAACACTTTATTACTTTACAGGTAGTGTGAGTATCTTATAATAAAATTATTCTAATTCCTCCCTTCTGTCCCCTGTATCATTACTGTCTTTCATTTTACTTATACATAAACATGCCTAAGCATAAAAATATACACAAGCCTACGTAGTCAAATACATTTTTTCTATTACTATTTTGAGCAAACTGTTATCTGTTAGATCAATTAAGAATAAGAAAAATAATAGTTTTATGTTACCATTTCTCCCTTTTCTAATGCTCTTCCTTTCTTTATGGACATCTGAATTTCTGACCTATGTTATTTTCATTCTCTCTAAAGTACTTGTTTTAACATTTCTTGCAAGCTGGGTCTACTGTCAGGATTTTATTTTTATCTTTGATTTTGTAGTTTAAAAATAATATGCTTAGGTATAGTTCATTTCACGTTTATCTGCTTTGTGTTCTCTAAGCCTCCTGGATCCGTGGTTTGGTGTCTGCCATTAATTTGAGAAATTCTCAGGCATTTACTGTTTCAAATATTTATCTGGTAAAATGGAAAATTATAAAGCTCCTAAAGATAACACAGAAGAAACCCTAGATGACCTTAGATATTGTGATGCCTTATTAGAGACAATACAAAAGACAATCCATGAGAGAAATAACTGATAAACTAGACTTCAGTAAAATTAAAAAAAAAAAATCTTCTGCTCTGTGAAAGATAATGTCAAGAGAACGAGAAGACAAGTCACAGACTGGGAGAAAATATTTGCAAAAGTCACAATTGATAAAGGACCATTATCCAAAATATACAACAAACTCTTAAAATTCAAAAAAAAGAAAATAAACAACTGATTAAAAAGTGGGCCAAAGACCTTAACAGACACCTTGCCAAAAAATATATATGAAGATGGCAAATAAGCACATGAAAAGGTGACATACATCCTATGTCATTAGGGAAATGCAAATTAAAACAACAATGAGGGGCTTCCCTGGTGGCGCAGTGGTTGAGAATCTGCCTGCCAGTGCAGGGGACATGGGTTCGAGCCCTGTTCTGGGAAGATCCCACATGCCGCGGAGCAACTACGCCCGTGAGCCACAATTGCTGAGCCTGCGCGTCTGGAGCGTGTGCTCCGCAACAAGAGAGGCCGCAATAGTGAGAGGCCCGTGCACCGCGATGAAGAGTGGCCCCCACTTGCCACAACTAGAGAAAGCCCTCGCACAGAAACGAAGACCCAACACAGCCATAAATAAATAAATAATTTTAGAAAAACAAAAAACAAGAAGACATGCGGTCTTGCGGGAAAAAAAAAAAAAAAAACAACGAGGTACCGCTATACTCCTATTAGAATGGCCAGAATCCACAACATTAACAACATCAAATCCTGGAGAGGATGTGGAGAAACGGGAACTCTCACTCAGTGCTCGTAGGAAAGTGAAATAGTGCAGCCACTTTGGAAAATAGTTTGGTGGTTTCTTACAAAACTAAACATTCTCTTACTACACAATTCAGTAATCATGCTTTTGATATTTACTCAAAGAAGGTGGAAATGTATGTTCATACAAACCTGCACATGGATGTTTACAGCAGATTTATTCATAATTTCCAAAATTTGGAAGCAACTAAAATATCCTTTAATAGATCAATGTATATCTTAATAACAACAGCAAAAACATCTTAAACATAGATGAATAAACTGTGGTTCATCCATCTAATGGAACATTATTCAGTACTAAAAGAAAATGAGCTGTCAATCTATGAAAAGACATGGAGGACCCTTAAATGCACATTAATAAGTGAAAAAAGCCAACCTGAAGAGGTAGACACTGTATGATTAACTGAGCATGAAGTAATTTGGAAAGGGAACTAGTATAAATTAACCTCTAGTAATTTGTTGGTAGGGTTTCAGGGGAAGGGAAGCGCTGTATATTCCTATGATTAGATCTGGATTTCTCAGTGTCCTAGTCCCTCTCAACTTGAACTTCCATAGCACTGATCATTACAGCCCCCTTGTGTGAGAGAGGGTGGCTCTTGTGGGTTGGAGTTGGGTATTTCCCTTCTCTTCAAGTGGAAGGGTACAGGGTGATGCAGTTGGGTATTTTCCATCTTCCAAGTCACTTAGGCTCTGATAAAACTCCAGCAGGTTAGGCTCTGCTGAACTAGTTTCATCTGATGGCAGACCTTATTAAGAGCAGAGTACTCCAAAGTACTTCATAATGGTTCCTTTCCCCCGCCCGTGATGGGAGCATGAGGGGATCTTTATCTGATATTTCCTATTGGAACCTGGCGAACTCCAGGAGGTAAAACTCACAAAAGTGTGGTCCCAGCCCTCCAAATACTGGGTCCCCCTGGAGTTTGATCTCTCAGACTTGCCCACATGGAGCCTCCAGCAATCTGTCAATTATAATCCAAGTTTCCCTACAAGGTTTCAGTTACTGAATTTCTGCCCCCTTAAGTTGTGATTTTCTGTATTTGCTTGTCAATCTCTTCCATTTTGGGGGGCAGCAGCTTGCCTTGTGACCTCACTCACCTTGGAGAACTAAGGAGGGTTTTTGATTTCTCAGTTTGTTTAATGCTCTGCTTGTTAGGATAAGTGGTGACTTCCAGTTTCGTATAGAAGGATCCAAACCATGATGTTTTCTTGGGAAAAGACTAAAACTTCAGTGATGGACTCTTCTATCCTTCCATCCACTTTTTTCTTATTTTCCTTCTTCTTCTCCTTATCTTTCTTCTTCTCTTTCTTCTCAATATCCTTCTGCCCCTCCCTCAGAAATTCTAAATATATATATATATATATATTTAGAATTATATATATATAATATATATATAATCTCAAAAAATGTTTTCCTTGGGCTACGAAGAAGGAAGAGACTTCTTCATAATTGCAAAAGGCTTTAGAAAGGACCTAGAACAGAGGCAGATTAATCTATAGGCTCATTTCCCCAAGATAACAATCATTGCAGAAATAAGATTAAATAGTTCCTGAATAACTGAGCTATTGGAGAACATGTGGAAGATATGCAGAAGCCCAAAACAAAAGCAGAAAGGTGTTTAAATATAACCTAAATTAGCTCACATAGAAATTTTGTTTGGATCTCTTCATCTAGAAAAGGTAGGAATTGTCCTGGATAATCCTGAAGTTCTCTTCCCACTTTGGAACCCTATAATTATGTGATCATAAACACAATGGAATTTTCATTACTTCTTAGTGATAAAGACAGTAAATTCAATTCTGAAGCAGAAAATCAATGTCATTATTACAAGTAAGATGGCCATAATTAAAAAGAAATTATCATCTTTCTTTCCCTTTGTAAAAAAATTATAGATTGGGTGATGGAAAAATAAAAGATTAACTTTTAAGAAGTCTTGATACTGATCTACACTGCTAATTTCAAATTAGTTTTTGAATAATTTTGAATGAGTACATTTGAAAGTAGGCATTTTAAAAGAAAATACTCTTGTCATAATTAATTATAAAGTTAAGCATTATTCCATTTTCCATCATACTGAGGTGATTAAAATCATAGGGCAAAGGCATTAAGTGTAGATTTGCTTTGATTATTTTGGATTTGAAAATTACTAATTGAAAACTCAAAGGGAATATTGAAACTTTATTTCTCATTTGAATCTAATTTTATGTTTGTCTTTTATATTCAAATAGCGCTTGATGTTTTAGCTAAGCAATTGTATGTGGGAAATAAACGCTCGAAGCTGAGATGGAGAAAGCAAGGAAGAAAATTTAATTCATTTATTTATTTAGTTAGTTATTAAATAATCTATTTCCTAGAGCAGTTTTAGGTTCACAGCAAAATTAAGAGGAAGCTACAGAAACAAATATTCTGTACACGTCTCCCCTATACATGAATCACATCCTCAACATCCCCCACCAGAGTGGTACCTTTATTACAATTAATGAACCTACACTGAAATATCATTATCACCAAAGCCCAGAGTTTACATTACAGTTCACTCTTGGTGGGTACATTCTATGGGTTTGGTTAAATGTATAATGACAGGTATACATCCTTATAGTATCATACAGAGTAGATTTACTGCCCTAAAGATCCTCTGTTCTCCCCCTAATCATATCTCCCCAACCCTCCAAATGCTGACAACCACTAATCTTTTTACTGTTTCCATAGTTTTGCCTTTTCCAAAATGTTATACAGTAGGAATCATACAAATTATAACATACAACAGTGATAATTATATTAACCATGTTGAGCATTAGATCCCTTGTACTTGTTTTATAACTGAAATTTGTACTTCTGGACCATCTTCATCCATTTCCCCCTACTCTCACCCCTGCCTCTGGTAAACACAAATCTGATTGCTTTTTCTATAAGTTTGTTTGTTTAAGTATAAATGACCTATAACACTATACTAGTTCTTGGTGCATAATATAGCTTCAGTACTTCAATATATCAATATTACAAAATGATCACCACATTAAGTCTAGTTACCATTTGTCATCATACAAAGATATTACATACGTATTGACTATACTTCTGATGTTGTATAATTCATCCCCATGACAACACCATTAATTGAAGAGGCTGTCTTTTCGTCATTATATATTCTTGTATTAATTGTCCTAGAATAATTGACCACATAAGTGTGGGCTTATTTCTGGGTTCTTCATTCTGTTCCATTCATTTAATTGCTAGTTTCGTGCCATTATCATACTGTTTTGATTACTTTGGCTTTGTAATATACTTTGAAATCGACTAGTGTGGTACCTCCAACTTTGTTCTTTGTCAAGGTTGTTTTGGCTATTCTTGGTCTTGTGTGTTTCCATACTATTTTAAAATTACTTCCTCTAGTTTTGTGAAAAATGACATTAGTATTTTGATAGGGATTACACTGACTTTGTAGATTGCCTCAGCCAGTATGGTCATTTTAACAATGTTAATTCTTCCAGTACCTGAGCATGGCATATCTTTGTGTTTGTTTCATCTTCAATTTACTTCATCAATGTCTTACAGTTTTTTGAGTACAGGTCTTTTACCTCCTTAGTTAGATTTATATATATTTTATTATTTTTGATGCAGCTGTAAATGGAATTGTTTTCTTAATATCTCTTTCTGATAGTTTGTTATTGGTATATAGAAAGACAACAAATTTCTGCATATTAATTTGGTGTTGGCAACTTCACTGAATACCTTTATTAATTTTAATAATTTTTTGGTGTTGTCTTTAAGATTTTATATATATATATATATACACACACACACACATATATATAAAACTATGTCATCCACAAACAGTGACATATTTACTCCTTCCTTTCCAATTTGAGTTCCTTTTATTTCTCTTTCTTGTCTGATTGCTGTGGTTAGGACTTCACTACTATGTTAAATAAAAGTGGAGAGCGTGGGCATCCTTTTGTTGCTACTGAGCTTAGGGGAAATCCTTTCAGCTTTTCAACATTGAGTATGATGTTGGCTGTAGTTTTGTCATATATGGCCTTTATCATGTTGAGGTATGTTATAATAAATGGATGTTGAATTTTTCCAAAAGCTTTTTTTAACATCTATCGAGATGATCATATGACTTTTAATCTTCATTTTTTTGATGCAGTGTATCACATTGACTGATGTGTGGGTATTGAATCTTGCATTCTTGCATCCCTAGGATAAGTCCCACTTGATCATGGTGCATGATCCTCTTAATGTGTTGTTGGATTTGGTTTGCTAATATTTTGTTCAGGATGTTTGCATATATGTTCATCTGGCTAAAAGAAAATGGGCCTGAAATTTTCTTTGTTAGTAGTATCTTTGTCTAGTTTTGATATTAGAGTGATGCTGGCAGGTTTTTTTTTTTTTTCAATGTTGAGTTTTAAGAGTTTCTTGTATATTTTGGATAGCAGTCTTTTATCAGATGTGTCTTTTGTAAACATTTTCTCCCATTTTGTGGTTTGTCTTCTAATTCTCTTGACACTGTCTTTCACAAAGCAGAAGTTTTTAACTTTAATGAAGTCCAGTGTATCAATTATTTCTTTCATGGATCATGCCTTTAGTGCTGTATGAAAAATTCATCACTCTATCCAAGGTCATCTAGGATTTCTCCTACGTTATCATCCAAGTATTTTATAATTTGAGAGTTTTGGGTCTCACATTTTGGTCTTTGATCCATTTTGAGTTAGTTTTTTTTAAAGGATATAAAGTCTGTGTGTGGATTCCTTTTTTTTTCTTCTATGTGGATGTCCAGCTGTTCCAGCACCATTTGTTGGAAAGACTCTTTTTGTTCCATTGTGTTGCCCTTGCTCCTTTGTCAAAAATAAATTGACTATATTTACGTGAGTCTGTTTCTAAACTTCATATTCTGTTCCATTAATCATTACTCTATTCTTTCACCCATACCATACTGTCTTGATTATTATAGCTTTATAGTAAGTCTTAAAATTGGGTACTGTCACTCCTCTGACTTTGTCCTTTTTTAATATCGTGCTTATAATTCTGAGTCTTCCGCCTGATAACTGGTTTTTAAAAAGTATTTCCTTACATAAATTCCTGATTTACTGTTTGTTATTTTGTAATCAATATCAAAATTCTTTGAGAGTTTATAATAGTTTTATCAATTAACATAGTCAATATAAATTCATGCAGATATATGTAAAATTGTTATTTTGTCAAAGTTTTAAAATATATGCAAAAATGAAGGTTTCTTACTTTTCCTGTTACTCTTTTAATCATTAATTTTGACTTGTCTCATCTGTGTAATGTACAAGATGTAGACAATCTCATATATAAGGTAAATAATCCCTTCATGATAGTTTCCTCCAAATTTCAATTTAGTTTGTATGCAGATTTTATAGTGAGATTGAATGCCCAGTGCATTTCTTTAAAATAAAGACTATTTCTGCTACATTTACGAGAAAAGCAAAGATATTTATGTGAATTATTGAGGAGGATAATAACTAAGCTTTTGTTTGTCATAATACAATTTTATTACAATTAAGAGCTAAGAAAAGACACCATATCCTACTTCTTCCTGCCCACTTCCCATGCCCTTTGAAGAGGATATTATGGACTGGAATTTTATAGTATATTTTCTAATATTAGACATTAGCATACAAAACACAATGAAGAAATAACTGGACTTTACTTGAGCAGCTGGGATGACTTGAGATGATTGATAATTTTTAATACTGTGTCACTCTGGAGACTTGAGACTCCGTGGCTGAAAATTATAAACCATGGGGCAGTGTGCAGCTAGTTTTTTTTTTTTTTTGGCCATGCCACATGGCTTGCAGGATCTTAGTTCCCTGACCAGGGATTGAACCCAGACCCTAGCAGTGAAAGCGCCAAGTCCTGACCACTGGACCGCCAGGGAATTCCCTAGACTCTTAACTTTATACTTTCTTGTACCATTCTGTTAAGGAGTTTTCGTTTATTTCAAATCTGGACAACTCAAAAGAGCAATGTGCATCCATCACATTTACCTCTCTGAATAGATGATTAGGCTTGGAATTGTATTCTCAAAACAGTCCTGGTCTGAACACCCTCAGGTCCCTATTGTTCAGCATGGAGTGGACCTCAATGAAATTAATGCACTATTTACCACAATAATTTTTATTGCAGAGGTTCAGAGATTTAAAATTTTTGCTTCCATAGATGAATCTAATTTTTCACAAATTTAAAATTTTAAATGCTTTTGTGAATATCTCTGATTCCTTCTTCACCTTTCTTAAAATAAAAAGGCAATTTCTAATTTGAAATAAATTAATGCAATGGACAGACTGGAATGATGTGTCAATAGTTTACATTTGTAAACCTCTTGAAGCTTTATTTCAGTAATCTTTTAAAAATTCCAAATTCTTTTGGACTTTCATGAAGATACTGTATATTGATTACTGGTGATTTCAAATGATTTTTTTCCCTTAGAGGGTTTTATAATTCAATTTTATTTCTGCTAGAATAAATTTATTTATAAATATAGTATGAAACATAAAATCAATTTTATCATTATAATTCTTGAAATTAATTATTGCTGTTTTAAACTTGGCAAACAACCCTTTACAAAAACCTTTAGAATCCTTCAAATGACACTCCATGTCCTTGGATGTTCAAATACAGAGCCTGAGTGAACTTTGTTGGGTCTGAAATTGTGTGTAGATTTTATGAGGTTGTCTCTTTTGTGCTCTTCCTACCTCACTGATGTTGTTTGCTTTTCTAATGTGGAAAACATCTTTATTGGACATGCTTCTTTGGTTTCTGAGTCAGACAATGATGTGGTCTTATATCCTAGGGTATTTCCCAGAACTAACTAAAATATTAAATGTGTTTCAGTTAAAAGTAAGCATTTGATGTGTTCCTAAGAGTCTATTCTAATATCACACGTACTAAAACTAAAGTAATTTATAATCACCCATTACATTTCCTAAAACCCATATATTTTCTCTGTGTTCAATGAAGTAATTTTACCTAATACATAGGTGAATCCATTTAATTTTAATAATTGTATATTTATTTGAATAGTTATATAATAATTTTATGTGTCCTTGAAAAGACTAGTCATTAAATTGATCCTAATGTTTAGGACAAATTGAAAAAAAAAAACAGTATTTTGATTTAAGAATGCTTTAAAGAAAAACATTAAGTAAACTAGTGGTACCCATTCAAATTGTATATGAAAAAAGTTTTTGAAAGTAATTGGCAAATGCCTGAAACTTGAATACCACTTAATAAAATAGAGAGGAACCTGGAAAATAAGACTAACATTCTGATGCATGCAATATTGGCCTCACCAGGTTACTGATAAGCTTTCAAACATTTGGTCTTAGATGAAGCTGACTTAAAGATAAAACTTAATGATTGTATTCTATAATTTAGAAAATCAAATCCACCTGGACAGGCTTTTATACATAGACATATAAAGTATGCATATATATAAATTATCTCAGTGCATGTATGTCAAGAAGTAGTGTTGGGATGAAGAATTTTACACATATTAAAATTGTTCTACTTTCATAATTTTAATAAAATCCCACTTTCTTCACCAGATGAAGATGTTATTTAGAAGACCTGGATTTAGCAATGACTCATATCATGTATGAATGACACATTTTATTTTTCCATCTTTCCAATGCAGTTATCAAAAGTCATAAAGAAAATGAGCTTACTCAGATTGAACAAGAGCATTTCCTAACATACACACTATTAAAACCTAGTTTCCCATATTTTTATTTTGCTAGTACAATTAATTAGAAGAGAACTATATTACACTGAAATAGATTTCATTATTTGCAGTAAAGTTACATAAACATATATGATCAAACATACTTGCAAATGTCTTCGTTGGTAGAGACAAAATGTAACCAAGCAGTCACTCAAAAATATACAGAACACAAGACAGATATAAAGTTGAAAGTTGTAAATAAACTAAACCCTTGCAGCTACACAGCGAATCCTTCGAAGGACACAGAACCCTATTCAGGTGGGCGATATGTCTCAGCCGAGAAAGCACTGCCTAGCATCACATCCACTTCTCCCAATTAGAGGAGCACATCCCCATACAATTCCAGTGTGAGAAAGTAAATGCCATTTTGACCAGAGAGACAAGTGGTTGTGGACTCTGCTCTGAGAGACAAATTGCAGTAGAATTTCAGAGTGTTTTGAGAAGATGGCAATTAATGAACTCACATTGCTTTACATGTATGAGCAGTGCCTACAACGGATGTCCCAGCATCCTGTGAATTTGTGTTGGTGATTACCATGGACATGGATTAACTTGGACACTGGTGCCTTTTCCTTCCACTTTTGTGAACCAGCATAAGTAAACAAGTGTTCACAAACGTACCACCTCATCTATTCTATTTGTGATAATCAATTCATGGGAGGAACACTGGATAAAAAAATCAAAGCAAAGCTCATTCTCTGGATAGCTTCATTATAATTTCAACCACCTGTGATTCATCCTCAAATATTTACCATAAATGTTCCCCTTGTCGCTTGAAGCTGCAAAGTCAAGCCCAGCTTTCCCAGTGGCTGCAGAAGGTAGTTAGGGAAGTGATGGGGGTAGGGGATGGGGGGGGGGTCATTCAACACATAGTATACATGATCCTGGTAGTAATTATGGACTTTTCTTCTCTACTTCTTTTGTTCTGTTTGTCTTCTATGTTATAGAAGACTGTTCAGTGGTCAAACTTTACAAATCATTAGCCATATTCTGAAAGGCTTTGAATGATTTCATACGAGGAAACTGCAATGGTTAGTGCAGCCATAAAATTTTTGTACCAAGTTAGGATATTTTTAAGGGTAAAACAAAGCACTAATAATTATGCTGGTACAATAGGCATGAAATGAAACAATCCCCAGCAAATTGAAACACTCAGTCATTCCACGCATGGCCAAGGCAGTTACTTAATGCACAGACTGGGTTTGAAGGCATGTCCTACTGCATTTAATCATATCTGATCTTTTCAAAATCTTTACGGCAAATAAAAGAATCTCCTATTTTAGCACATTATAGTTCCTTTCTCATCAACTGTACTATCAAAAAACCGCAGAAGGACTAAATTTTAATAATGGATATGTTAGAAGCTGCTCTTTGCAGCTCCTGTTCCTTCAGCCTGGAACGCCTTTCCTTCTCATAGGTACACAGTTGTATCTCTTATCGCTCAAGTACCCTTTATCCCTGAGGCCACCTCTGATCAACATACCCAAAATTTCAGCATTTCCCAAAACCTCCTATCCCTCTTTCCTGACTGACTTTTTCTCCTAAGAATTTAACACAGTTGAACATGACAAATACAGCCATGTGTCCTACGTGACATACATGTTTCTAAAAATCTTTGCATGCTATTCAAAATTGTGTAATAATCACAAGGCTCATGTAAAAAAATTAGGTTAGAACACAACATTCAAAAACTTTGTCAATAGCATATTAAAAAAAATGATTGGATCCTAATAAAAACTGTAGCACAGTTTCATGTATTGTAAAACTTTAAGATATACATAAATTCTACAATGTATACAGCATGGAACCTTGAAAAAGACCTGAATGTCGTTGTGGAGGGGGTGTCGGAGGGCCAACACTTCAAGGTGCAGCCTATGAGTCCTTGTGAAGTGGCGGAAAGAGGGTTACCTGCGATCTGACTGCAAGCTGTAAAACCAGGCGAGGATGAGTGTGGCTGGTAACACAGATGGTGAAGCACGGGCAGCTGGTAAATGCTGAGGGTGTGTGTGTGTGTGTGTGTGCACGCACATATAGGCATGTTTCTATTTATGTCTATGTCACTTGGCTCAGCCAGGCACAGTTTTCCGCTTTCACCTGGTGTCTCTTGTGGAGGAACTTGTGCACAAGCAAACATGAAATACGTGTCATGCTCAGATCATCGCCTCATGTGCCTGTGTGTCTCTGTGTGTGTTTGTATATACACATATGTGTGTGTATATATATATAGTATATACATCTTATATATATATGACTTTAGAACAAATATGCATTCTTAAAAGTATCACAGTAGAACTGACTGCACTCTTTTTACTGTCTCTTTCCCTCACACACCAGAGTGCATTGTATGAAGGCAACTACTTTTAAACTATTGTTTTTGCTGCTGTGTCCCCACCATGTGTAATATCGGGCACATGAAAGGCAGACAGTATTTACTGAATGAACGAATGTTCTTAAAATCCCTTTAATGACCTGAGCCCTTCTCACCTCTTGAACCTCGACTCTCACCCTCCTCCTCTGGACCATGTCTGAGAGGCACATTCACCGATTTTAGTTTCTGCAGTGACAGTCATGTGAGTTCTCTTGGGACAGGGAGTCATCATGACTCTACATTCTCTCACCTCCAGACCTTCATGCATGATATTCCCCTGGCTTACTTTTTTTTTTTTCAGAGTCAAGTACGATGTAATAGAGAAAAATAAAATATTATATTTCTTGCACCCAAATACAGTGAAGCAAATTCCTGCCCCTTTAGAAAATGAACAGGATGAATCCAGTCATGATTCAAATCGTAGTACAACCTTCCCTGGTTACTTTTACTGAAACCTTTACACCCGCACTGCTCTATCTATCCCATCTGAGCCAATCTGCCTTTGATCCCCTTTCTCCTAGAGACTTTCACTCATGTTGGTGACCAGCAAACAATCCTACATACTCAACTTCTTCTTGGAATAGCTCCTCCACTTTCTCATTTAATTGAAATCTGATTACCTCTTGAGAACAAAGCATCCCTGGGTAGGCTTTCTGATACAAGCTGTTGTGTCTTAAGTCTCATGTTGTAGTGGGCGGGTTGTCTTCCCTGTTTCTCATTGCCATGTCCACCCCATTGCCCTTCACGCTCTTACAAACCCCCTATTCCCTGAGGCTATGCCATCTGGTTATACCACCTTGCTCCTGGCTTACAACCTTCCTTTGCACTCCAACACCTTTTATCATTTTAATAATACCAACACACGTGTAGAAGACCTCGCTGACTGGCTTATAATTCTTATCATCACTTTCACCAAATCTCTAAATCCTAGATATTCTATAATTACTATCTTAAAAGTAAAGGTTTTCTGAAACAACCTGAACTAGATTTAGGTGTTTGTCCTATCTTCACATTCTACCTGGTGTTTCTTCGCAGAAGCATATGTAATAATTGCTAATTTAATGATGCGTGCATTTTCAGACTGTTGCGAAGAAAGGAATACCCTTTCTTGCTCACCATTGCATCCTCAGCCTCTAATGCTGTGCCTGCTACAAGGCAGATTCTCATTAAATATTTGCAAAATGATTGAAGAAGTGTTTCCCAACTATAAGCACATTGGGGTCAGAGATAATGGATCAAATAATCAGTCTTTGATGGGGGAAAAAAAGGATTTTGAGCAGTTCTGCCCATTCCAGGACTTTCCGTTTATCAAGGAAATGACAATAGCTTCCCAAACATTGTAGGAGTGCAGTAGATAGTCTTTTCCTGTTACTGATAAATTTATCTTTCCTTTGAAAGCATACAATCTTCCATTTTCATTAGCTCTGCCACTAACTACATACATGAATTTGGAATTTTTTAATGATCAGTTTATTCATCCTCAAAATAGGGAAGAAATTTGTAGACACTGTAAAAATCAAATGGATAGGCAATGTAAAACACAGAGCTCAGAGCTTGGTAGATGGTAAATGCCCAATAAATGTTAGAAGTTATCAGAAATAACAGTGATACTTATTATAAAATACTAGATTAGATACAGATTAGATTAATAGAACATATAGAACTCTCCAGATCTTTCAGTGTGGTTTCTCTAAGCTGTCTCTAAGAAATCTGACAGCTGGCATTCAAAGAGAAATCACTTTTGCTTGTCCTAGATTTGGAAGCCTAATATTCACAGGTCAGGTACTTAAACCTCATACTAAGGAAACTAGATAAATGAGCTGGAATATCCTAACTCTAATTCCAAACTTCCCAGAGAAGGAGTTTCTAAGCCCAGACTTGGTCAGGGGTTTACCTCTGTTCTAATCAACTATGTTTGAGGATGGAGTGATGCTTTAGAGTCATGACATTTGGAAGCTAGCTATGTAATCTACAAGATCCTGGTAAGCCTAATGTCTGCATTGTCATGGTTAAGGATTTCAAGTCAGCAGTTTCCAAATACTGATACATAAGTACACATGATTTATAAAGACACAGACACACTCTACTTATGCAAACAAACTAAGGGATTATCAGAACTTGGGCAATATGTTATGCAGCATGAGATAACTGAAGATAGCCAGCATTCCTGATTCATATTAATAACTGTTCTCGATTTTAATTTTATCTCCTTCATACTATTCATTTTTTCATTTTTAATTTGCATTTCAACCATAATTCTTGGGCAAAGTTGGTCACTGAACATGTAATACATGAAAATTTTAAAATTACATGGATGGACCTAGAGATTATCATACTAAGTAAAGCCAAAGACAAATATCATATGATACCATTTATATGTGGAATCTAAAAAACATGATACAAATGAACTTATTTACAGAACAAAAATAGACTCACAGACATAGAAAACAAACTTATGGTTACTAAAGTGGAAGGGATGGGGATGGATAAATTAGGTGTTTGGGATTAACATGTACACACTACTATATATAAAACAGATAAACAACAAGGACCTACTGTATAGCACTATATTCAATATCTTGTAATAACCTATAATGGAAGAGAATGTAAAAAAAGAATATATGTATATACAAATATATATATGTATTCATGTATAACTGAATCACTTTGCTGTACAGCAGAAACTCACACACCATTGTAAATCAACTATATGTCAATAAAAATCTTAAAAAATAGGCAGGACAGAGATAAGGTTTTTTGAAGGCCAAATAAGTTCTTTAGTAACAAACTAAATTTGCTGGGAGAACATTGGGCAGAGATTTTCAAAAACTGTTCAGGTTTTATCAAAATATGTCTTTCCACTGCCACTGTCACACTCAAGAGTTACTGTCTTCTAGGGGAGTTTGTCCTGAAGTTGACATTGGCTGTCCTGTTGAACAAACGTACCATCACTCTTGCTGATGGGGGCACATTACATGCTTCAGATGTGTCGGGATTTAAAAAACAAAAAAAAAACACACAAGAATTTGTGATCTTTGGAGCTAGGAATACTAAGGAACCCCCCAGTTTATTCTTGCCGCTGTGATATACTTTTTAAACTTAACTGAAAAAAGAATTAGTAACCATGGTTGTTTATGCATACAAAGATATATGCATACAACTAAGGTAGTTCTTGATTAGAAAAAACACATGCACGCACAAAACAGGAAATCAGTCATTTTAAGGAGGATTTTATAAGATCATAACTTTACCTGATTTTATAATGGTTCCACAAGGGAATAAATTATGGATTACTACCATCTGTAAAAAGAAATAATGGGCAAGAAGAATAAAGTCCACTCATATGAATGCTGGGGAATATTCATGAATTTCAATGACTGCTTATCCTAGTAATCAATGTATCTCATGGTAAAATAGAAATATTTAAAGCTATAACACACACTGTGCTAAAAGGCATTACTTGTCTTTGCTCCTTACTGGAAGAGATCCAGCAATTAAATACATAGATTAAACAGGTTTGACATATAAGAGTATTAAGCTAAGTGATACTAAATGGCAGAAAAGACTGAGAAGTGGCCAGAAAATAAAATTGGGTACAGTCCCATTTCCTGAGGAAAGCAAAATCCAGGTGTGCAGACACCCAGAGTGATAAGCTTTTATATTCATTTGAGAAGGAAATTCAGGAAATTTAATTTATTTTTCTACTTCACTCCTTGCATACTTCATGCCAATGTTGGACCAGAGTGCCTCAGTAGCATATTTAGTATTTAGTCCTGCCTTAAGCACCTAGAAATAACAATTGCATAGTTTTCCTAACACTTGTATTTCTTACCTGCTAATGTCATAAAGGGAAAGCTCCATTTGAGACAGATGAAAGGTAAAACCCTCAGTCCCCTTCCTCATTAGAGAAGCAAATTATCTTTAGTAGATAACATCCAGGCAGGGAGTCTGCACTATTTGAGTTTTGTTATTCTTTCTTTGAGTGTTTTTAAGTGATGTATTCAAAGGAAATATCTGCCTCAATTTGCCATCTATATTATAAATTATAGTTCTGTTGTTGGAAAAATATTTTATCTTGTTTTCTTTCAGGAATGTAATATTTTCTACAATTCACCATTAATAAATATTTTTCAATATCCTACTCTGAAATGTTCATGTAAAACTGTTGGAAATTAAAATAGGTTCTCTGGTAAAGGAGTTTATAATATTCAACGGCATTGCATTATTAATCACACTATTTTAGTATTCCAATGGGAAGATTTCAGAATATAAATAATAGAACAAATAGCCATTAACTTTGCTTTATTCCTGAACAACATTTAATATCAGGATCCTTCAAAATTAATAGTGAATTACTGAATGATTTATAAAATGATCCTTAAGAAGCAGCAAATAAAAAATTGTGTGACAGGTACTGGCCTGATGTAGTTCAATCTATAAGCTTATATCTTACACACACAAATACACACATGCATACAGAGACAGAGTCAGACCGAGAGAGAGAAATGAGCATCTCCAGTACAATAATGAAGGATGAACAAAAGGGGAAAATTTGGTAAGAAACCTACTACACACAAAAAGATGTGAGCACTTATTTGTCAAAAATCACAGAATTGTCAATAAAAAAAATAATAGAGAGTCTGTTTTGAATTTTAGGTTTGATAAATTGTTTCAAAATGACTTAAATGAATTCAGTGTGATCTGGATTTATGCACTGTAATAAATTAAGAAAATTGGTTAAAGGGATATAAACAATTCATAATTATAAATGAAGCACATAAGATAGGATGAGGACATTTCAGGGAATCACAAGTAATCTCTCTTGGGTCTCTCTCTCTCTCTTTTTAAAATGTGTTTTAGTTTTGCATGAGTTTTAAACAAGTAAATGTCTCAAACAGAAGCAACTTAACGTTTTCTTCACTCCCTAAGTGCTGATAGAAATCATGACTTCTCATAAGGGAAACTAAATTGTCTGCCTCAGCTCAGCTCAATTTGGAATTGAGAATAACTTTGTCCGTCATTGCTTATTACCACTGGCCTTGCCTTTCTAGATTGTTGGCTCATGGAAAATGGGGAGCCAGTCCACAGCAGCTCAGATGAAGTAAATGTGTCAAGTGATAAGCTTTGTTCTCATTTTCTATTTTGTAACTTCTAATTCCAGCACAGAAGGGGACATTGTAAGATACGTTTTACAGAGGGAAATCCTTGGTTTACTTTAAGGTTATTCAGTGGGTAAAAAAATAAGTGCTTTGCTTTGCAAAAGCAGAAATAGAGAAATGGCTTCAGGGTTTATAAGGTTTTAGAGTTTATGCTGATTCTATGTACTGCCGACTGTTGATAAAATTGATGTGGGTTTCATGGGTAGAATTTATATTACCTTTTACATTAGTGCTCGTAAAATACAAAGGCTCAAAGAGTTCTGTGGTTTTTGCTGAAGTTCATTGCCATTAACTACTCATGACAGAAGGACCAGCAGTTCTTCCTCATGCTAATAATTTCAAATCATTTTAATAACTTTAGATGTTCAAAGAGGAGATATACTTTTAAAGTGAGACACTAGGAGTCATTAAGTAATGGGTATTGATGGTTTCCATAATGGAAGTTGCCCTCAACACAGAAAATGGCCCTCTAGCCCCAGGCCTCTCTGTGGATGGATTTAGCACAAGACTAACTTTCTGACTTACTCCATGTGACCCACATCTACTTCACTTCTCCCCACAGAGAAAAAAATACATCATCTAATTGGTGGGTGATATTCGCTTGTCCCCATTTTTTTTACGGGTCAGGAAAAAAACCCTGTAAAATCTTTAGTCACTGGGGCTTCATTTCTTTCTCTCCACTTGCTCTCTGGACACTCTAAGGAAGACAAAGTTAATGCACGTGTCTGTTGACAAGAACCACATCTTTCCTTAGGCAGGCTGCACCAACCTCAGCACGTGGGGCTTAGGACAGCACGTCAGCGCCGTTGGCTACAGATTTACATCTGCATTCTCCAGCTGGCGTCAGTGAAAATATCTGATATTTTGAGCCTGAGTTATTCTTCTGTATCTTAACCATCCATGGGTCCCAATTTTTCAAAAGAAATTAATGAATGTTATTTATGAGACCCTGATATCCCAAAGTATAAAAGAGAGTTCTCAAAATTCACATTGTTGTTTTTGGTTGTAAAAGGGGAAAAAAAGATATGACTGCAGGAGTCTTCATATATTCAGCAATTTTATTTGTCAGAAAATTCCTCGTGGGTTCTTCACAATGTTAAACTATTTATTATGCAAAATATAATAAAACGTGTCATGTGACGACCATCCTAGTATTTTAAGAATAATACAAGTTTAATTAATTCCATGGTATGGAAGACCGGAATTAATTATGTAAAGAGTGGGTGTGCACACACCAAGCACTGAACAAGATAGTCTGTATAGTTAAGGAAGGAAATGAACCTCCACTTACTTTTATCTTAAAGGTAAAGTGATTACAATTTATTAATATATGAATTCACCCTGTTATTCTCAGTTATTCCATTTGTCAGATGTCCTTGAGTTGCATATGCAAGGAAGGGTGAAAGATTCAAAAATTGGGGGGATTGCAGAGATGTCTTCTGTGAAATAAAACTCGTATTTTATGGCAAGACAAGAAAAATTTCAACATAAAAATTTTTTCTCTGCCCTTTGGCCTCCTCTCTCCCCCACTATGCATTGTGTATCTACTTATGTATCGACCAAACCTCCCCAATGGCAGAAATACCTGCTCAAACATAAAGAGCGTCATTCTCCCAGCATCAACAAGACAACTCCTTAAAAGATAACACTCCTTGATCTTGTAATGGGTCACGATGACCCACCACTCTGTGCTTATAGATCTGGATTGTGTAAACTGTCAACATTACATAATTTAATGGATAGCCCTCTGTCTCAAAAAACTTATATAACTGTGCCTTGATTCTAATGAGCGGAACAGTTCTCAGAGCTTTCTGAGAGGCTGTCCCCAGTTATAATCCTCAATTTGGTTTGAATAAAATATTCCATTTCTTTCTTAGATCAACTGATTAATTTTTCATCAAACCTTTTATCCCTTATTCATTTTTGGCCTATGGTTATGTATTATTTTTAAAGCATACTTACATAGGTGGTTTTGACGGTTATAGGCTGTATTTTAAAATTAAACAAATACACAAAAGGAGACAAGTGCAAGGAAAGTATGGGTTGACGAGAATACTAATAACAGAGTAAAACCTAAGAACAAAGGGAGTGTGGAGGGAGAGATGGACAGGGACAGCACAGGGCATTTTTAGGGCAGTGAAAACACTCTGCATGATAGTGGTGGCTACGTGTCATTATACACTTATCCAAACCCATATAATGTACACACCACATGTGAACCCTAATGTAAACTAGGGAATTTGGGTGATTATGGCGTGTCAAAGTATGGAGAGCTTCATCAACTGGAACAAATGTGCCACTCTGCTGGGGGATGCATATGGAGGAAGCTATGCATTGCGGATAAAGAGGGTATATGGAAAAATCTGTATACCTTCCCCTATGATTTCCTGTGGACTTAAAACTGCTCTAAAAATGTAAAGTCTTAAAAACAAAATAAAACAAAAAATTCTTGAGGTAACCAATGTTTCAACCGAGGTTCGGGGAGGAGTATGCCTAAAATTGCCATCATCTCTCAATATCATTACAGAATTTTTAATAAGATTTTTGTGATTCAACTGTGTTGGGACACTAGTTATTTGTTCTTATTTTTTATTTTTACTTTTTAATTCAAAGGAAAATTTATGTTCAGGGAAAAATAAAGAGACTTCCCTAGTGTTCTATGTAACCTTCCATTTTTGTTCTTGGACCATTTTCATCCTGTCTTCTGCACCAGGAAAATAGTTTCTACGGCCTCAATTGCTGGACTTCTGTTTTCTAGCCTCTGCTTGGGCAATGGGCAGCCTCAGCAGGAGGTAAGAGGGTAGGAGGATAAAGAGTTCAGAGTATTTTTTCCCCTTTATCCTTCTGATTGACGTGAACTGGCAGAGGATGTCAGAGGTGGTTTTCTTTACTGTGGTCACAGGGATGCCCTCCTGCATGACCCACATCTCAGTAGACCTGGAACAGTACTTCCTCCTCTTACCACCGCAGACCTCGGGGTGATAACAGCCTCCCACTCCTGCCCACTCCCGGTGTGTCATCATCCTTTATCGCTTCCTTAACCCTGACCAACCTGTCCACTCTTAATCATCATTCATGAAATGTCTTCCTTTACCCCTTAAACTCTGGCATCTGTTCACTGCCGACCTGGCTGATGCAGGCAGCATGAAACCGCTGAGCTTCTGGGGGCAGAGAAGACCCACAGATGGTCCGTGTAGAGTGTGGAGAAGAAAGGAAAATGCGAAAGTGCTCAATATAATCCCAACCATTCCAGATTTTGCTTCATGAACACAATTTTGTAAATGAAAGTGTAATGACTAATTCTAAGATCACAACGTTTTACATTGCATTTGACTTTTTTCTATACATAGTATGATATGGAAACTACGTTTTAAAAGGAATACCTTAAACATTTCAACACTATGCCACATATTCCCCAAAGCACTTTGTTTTTTTTTTTCAAATTGAACATTTTTATATTGTACGTTGCAGCTGAAGGCCATGTTGAAGTGAAAGTGTTAAAAAGTTTTCTAAATGAAATTATTTTTGAGCTTCAGTTGCCATAACAACTTCCTTTACTTTTCAAATAATGTTGAATTAAATATGAAACAGCATATGCTTCATATAGGCACTGAAATCATGAGCAGTAACATTCAGAATAAAACATTAAAGAAAAAAATAACTTACAGAGAAACTTACGGTTTGAAGGACAAATTTTAACTCTAATAATTAACTAGAAATGTAACCCAATTCACATGTTTTCTTTCATAAATCATGCTCCTTCTCTTCAACATAAGAAGGCTTTTTGCTTTCTTAACCCATTACTGAATGTTCTTTTAAAAACAAGTACAGCAGGTAATGGTTTCTTTATATATATATTATATAGAAAACTTTTTACTGCTGCAAAAGTACATGGGTTATAAATTGTCTAAAAGGAAGTAGCAAAATTTACACACCAATTTAAAAATTAAAAAGTACGACATACAGGTATGTGTATTCTTTAAAGTATACATTTTATCCTAGGTATAAATATACATTATACATTGTGCAAATTATAATGTGAAATTAAATTTTTTGGCTAATCTATAGTATTACAATAATTGTTTACAGTGATTTTTTTTTTTTTGGCTTGAAATAGTCTAGATTATTTAGTTTGAAAATACCTAGTCTACACTGAGGTTAGACTGAGAGTGCTAACAGAAAAATTACTAGTTTCAAGTCATTTGTTAGGGAGGAAAAATATCAGTAAATAGAAGAAGTTACTCAAATTTGAATGTCCCTAAATGTTATAATATCACACTGGTGTCTTTCAACTTATTAATCAGTAATATATGCCTAACAGAAAAAGAACAAAACACTTTACATACTTTTAACACAATATATGTATACTTACTTTAAAATACTTTAACACTATAGTATATAACATATGATACATAAGCACAATGCTACCACCATTAGATGCAAGTAAATCATATAAAATAAAATGTGTTAAGTTTATAAATAATATTTTGTATTATATCCATATTCCAATGAGCATTCATCAATAATTTCAATATTTCTCTCTCTTAAGGTCACGTGTGAGTAGATTTATTTTTAAGATTTTATTTTTTTAGATCAGTTTTAGGTTCATAGCAAACTGCTGTGAACTTTTATATCCTTTTCTTTCACCAATTTTTTAAAGTTTTTTCTTTCAGGGTCCCTGATAATTCAAGCAACCTATTAACCATAGCCTATTAATCACTGTAAATTTATAAATTTATATCTTAGGAAATTTCTCTTCCCATGAAACTATATATAGTATATACATATATATATATATTATGTGCGTGCACGTGTGTATGTGTGTGTGTATATATATATATATAAAATTACCAGATATATTCTCTGAAGTTACATCCAGCAAAAGAATTTCCCATAACCGTTGCTACACTTCATGGGGTTGTAAGGGCATATTCAAGCTGATGCAAGCACACTGCACAGATCATTTTGTGAACCAGCCCTGAGCTTTCTGTAATTTTGTTAACCACAGAAAACTCCATATGTGGCTACAGATGTGAGATAGGGGAGAGACATCCAAGAAGTGAGAGCAGGTACCGTGGGTTCACGTGGTCCCCTTGTGCCTCTGGACCTACTCAGGTCTAGTCCTGGTCTACATGTCCAATTAACATCACCCTGTCCCTACACATGGTCAATTCTCTGATTCCCTGGATCTGAGAACAATGTGTTCATGACAGGTGTTGAGTTTGCATGGACCCTTGATATGCCATGGTGGGCATTTGGCTAATAAAAGGTTCCAATAGCAACCATGATCTGTTTTCCAAAGGAAGAATGCTTTCAGCAAAGGAAGGCATGAAATTACACTATAACTGTAGGTATCTAAATTGTGCTTTGAATCTGGGAGCTAGCCAGAGGCTCCATGAAACATCCTTATCTGTCATAGACACTCTATGTACCTTTGCGTCCATGGCTATTACAGTAACTGGGCAACCTACCTATATTTGTACCTGCTGCAGAGCCTACCCTTAACTCCAGTCCCCACTGAAATTTGGAACTTAACAGGCTACCAGATAGGTTTGAGCAGCACATCAAACATGATATATGTTGACACCAAACCCAAAGACATCTACTAAGCTTTGCCCCTACTTTTTGGTGGAGAGTGCACAATGCATTAATTTGTCCCATTTTAGAGGAGATATGCCAATAAGCTCTATTCCCCTGAACCTGAGGAACTTCACCAACGTGGCAAGTTCCTGAACTTTCATGGGGTTCTTCCCCCACTGCTGGCACATGGGTTTCTTATCAAGGAATGCAGGATACTTACTATTTTATACTCATTTATTAGCATAATGTCTTGACACAGACTAGTGTTTCATAAAATGTCTTCAATATAATCAACCAGAGTGATATTTTCTGAGGAAGAAGAAAATCAGTCTCAGGAATTAGATTTTTAACAGAACAAGAGAGCTGATACAATCTTAATGTAGGTTAGTGTTGGTGTAATGCTGAACTTCTCACATGAAGAGAAATTACTTTTGATTATCTTTTTGATGGAGATGAAACAGAAAACAATAGCCAGGGCAACAGTTGAATGCCCTGTGCTTAGTGATTTGCTCCAGTTAAGAACCAAGAAAACAAACACCTCAATTAGCATCACCATCTAATAAAACGCACGATAATCCATAGTTTGGTATTGAGGAGTAAGACCAATCAAACAGGTGAGTTAAATGGGGATTTCATACGCATTAACACTCCTGTATTTGTAAAATCCTTGACAGAAGCAATAATATTTGTAGTTCTTCAGAGGTTCACTATTGATTTAAGTTCCCTCTCTTGGCAGGTAGATTGGAATGGTTTCATGGGTATCCGCTAACTCTGGCTGTAATAATACACTTCACTCCTTATCACACAATCACTATGGGATTATGCTAGCAACTCCATAAACTCTCACTCTATTTTCTGGGCCTCAGGGAATGGCCACTAGATTTGTACATAGACTAGAATCCCTATGATATGGGCTCAGGCCAGGGCTCCGTATATAACATGATCCCTATAAGCACCAACTGTGACCTCAGTGGAGGTTTTCAGCCCCAGGGACTTGTGGAATTCATTGAAATGATCAAATAACCCTGGGACGATTTGGGTATTTTCTTTTCCCTAGTCCTCTGGGGTGAGCTGTGAAGACTATTCATAGAGCATTCTCATTGTTATTGGCTGAGAATCCACACTAGATTAACTCAAGTTGAGTTTCTGCTAAAAGACCTAGATTTTTTCCATTTACATAGACCAAACAGCCCTATAGAAAGCTGCCCAGCTCTTTGCTTCACAGGGAGCCTGTCATCAATTAGCCAGGATCACAGCATTCCAGAGCAATCTGGTTACATCTGTGTTGCCTTGCCTATCACACTACTTGTGTTAGATTTATTTCCATTGGGATCTCATCCCCACTGAAATCAGGAAACCCAGTTCCTCTGAGGCTTCACCCCACCATCACCACAGGACTGCAGAAAATAGTCACTAAGTCAATTTTTCAAGAATGTGTATGCTTCCCTCACTAATATGTTCCATTATTTTCCTTATGAATATTTTTATAAAACCTATAGCATGCAAATAGATGAATGCACAAGTCATAAATGAACATCTTATTGAATTATCAATCGATGAGCACATCAGTGTGACAAGCTGGATCAATAAATAAACCCATCTTGTGCCCCCTCCCAATTTCTAACCCCTCCCTGCTTCTTTTTTTTAATTTTATTGAAGTATACTTGATTTACAATATTTAGTTTCAGATGTACAGCACAGTAATTCAGTATTTTTACAGATTATACTCCATTAAGTTATTACAAGATAATGGCTATAATTCCCAGTGATGTACAATATATCCTTGTTTCTTATATATTTTATACATAGTACTTTGTACCTCTCAATCACCTACCCCTATTTTGCCCCTCCCCTCTTCCCTCTCCCTGCTGGTAATCACTGGTTTTCTGTATCTGTGAGTCTGTTTCTGTTTTGCTATTGACCATCAACAGACAAATGGATAAAGAAGATGTTGTGTGTATGTATGTATGTGTGCATGTGTGTGAGAGAGAGATGGAATATTACTCAGCCATAAAAAATAATGAATTTCTGCCATTTGCAGCAATGTGGGTGGACCCAGATGATATCATGCTAAGCAAAATGTCAGACAATGAAAGACAACTACTGTACGATATGGCTTACATGTGGAATCTGAAAAATAATGCTTCTTAATGTCTTGGTAAATAGAGTGTCCTCTGGGTCTCTCCAGTAACTACTGTAAATGTTGTCTGAGCAGTTTGCAAATAACAGAGCTATTCACCATGCCCACCTCCCCTGGCTTTCATATACGTTCTCAAAGTGTGCTATGCAAGTTGGAGAATTTTTATTCATTAATTACAGGCCACAGTTGAGTTCAGGCTTTAATTAACCATCATTATTGTCATTCCTAGGTTCCCAGGCTAATGTTAAACTTCAGATTCTGAGAGAAAGCATACATGTGCCTAAATTCTGCTTGATCCAATCCTCATGATTTTCTTTCTGGTTAAATTCTCTTAAAAATCCAAAAGTTCAAAAGTATACATGCACCCCAATGTTCACTGAAGCACTGTTTACAATAGCCAAGACATGGAAGCCACTTAAATGTCCATCAACAGATGAATGGATAAAGAAGATGTGGTACACATATACAATGGAATATTACTCAGCCATAAAATAGAATCAAATAATGCCATTTGCAGCAACATGGATGGACCTAGAGATTGTCATACTAAGTGAAGTAAGTCAGACAGAGAAAGAGAAATATCGTATGATATCCCTTATGTGGGGAATCTAAAAAAAAATGATACAAGTGAACTTATTTACAAAACAGAAACAGACTCACAGACTTAGAGAATTAATTTATGGTTACCAGGAGGGGAGGGGAGGGGGGAGGGATAGACTGGGATTGACATTTATACACTGCTATATGTAAAATATAGGACATATACATATTTAAAACAAGGACCTACTGTATACCACAGGGAACTCTGCTCAATATTCTACAATAAGCTAAATGGGAAAAGAATTTGAAAAAGAATAGAAAAAAATAAAATAAGTGAATGCTAAAAAAAAAAATCCATCCATATATGTTCCCCATAAACTTTGTGCTACAGATTGGCAAAATACAGCCATTACTTTGATGGGAACGCTATCTCCTCCCAGGACAAGCCTTTCACTTCTCAATGTGAGTGGTGTTTGTATCTAACTTTAATCCTGGGCTTGGAGAGAGGGCCAGCTGATGATGGCATGCCCGGGGGCGCATCCCCCTGGATGGCACCAGTCCCAGGGGAAGGCGTGGCTAGTTCTCACACAAGAGAGTCCATGGCAGTTGCTGCTACTTCTGTCAAGGAAGCTTCTGGGGGACCTGAAGGTTCAAATTTTTCAGTCTCTTTTCCCTCTATTCGAATGTGTCCTGCTCATTCCCAAGAAGAAGCCTATTAAGGTGGTACATTCTATTGATGTTCTAGTTGTAAAACTCTTGAAACAGGCACTGGGCTAGATCTAAGAAGAAAGCATATTTCTTTAAAACCACAATTGAGGATTATCGATTCTCCATCTGTCCATGTTGGCATTCAAATCTTTTGATCATTATTTGTGTAATTTTGAAAATTATATCCAGAGCACTGGGAATCAGCCAGCCTACAACACAACGACCGTAACAGCCAAGTTCCACAAGTCACCTGATAGCCTGACACTCTGACCTCAACTTGCCCTCTGACTCATGCCACCTCTGAGCACTTGTGATGCTACTGAAAGCTACAGATTACCAGTGGCTCAATCAGCCCCGACTAGGAGGGTATATGTGCATTCACCAGATATGTGAATGTCCCAGTATCAGAATGTCAGTTTGAGGGTATGTTTCTTGGGGTCACTTCCTGTACCACCTACTGTATCTTTCAGGATTTCAGCTTAAAAGGGCACATTTTAAGAAGTAAATACAACAAAGTTTAATGAAAGGACTATTCGTAGAGGTGTGAGCAGAGTTAAGGGAAAGAGCAAATGGTGGTGAAACACCCAGGATTTAGCAACAGTGGAATCATTAGATCTGTTTCTTTTATTTTAACCTTTGTATTCTATTGCTTCTGCTTGGAGTCAAGAATGTTGCCTATAGCCTGAAATATACAGGAGAGCCCATTCTCAAGGCTCTGATCTTTAAAGGTGTAACACTTTTCCATTCATACAGAGCTAACAAATTGCAGCACAGAGAATAACATGTGTCTTCTTGGAGGTTTACAGGAACATCGTGACCTGACCTACAAGGACAAAGGTTTCCTGCACCAAGAAGTCTGCAACAGCCAACCACAGCCCCTCCCTCATTTTGCCTTTAAAAATGCTTTGCTGAAGCCCTTCAGGGGAGTTCGGGTGTTGGGGGGGCACAAGTTACCTGTCTCCTTGCGTGGCCCTGCAATGAACCTTTCTCTGCTCCAAACTCCGACCTTTCAGTATTGTTTGGCCTCATTGTGCATCTGGCACAGGAACTTGTGTTTGGTAACATCCACAGTTAAGAAATGAAACTTTCTCTGATCTCTAAAGAGTCCTTTCTGTTGGCAAAACTTCATGTACTCTCTCCTCCCCTCCCCTTTCCCCTTGGTCGCCGCCTCCGCCTCCTTCTCCTCCTCCCCCTCCTCCTCCCCCCCCCTCCTCCTCCTTCTCCCTCTTCTTCTCCTTCTTCTTCCTAGTATTAGAGATGGTGTTTATAGATCAAAAGATGAATAAAGTGTACTAAAACTGTGTGGAGGTGGTGATAAGAGCAATGTTATCCTGACTCATCAACATTCTTTAGAGTACATTTGCTTATTTTGGCAACTTTTAAAAACTAAAAACAGGGCTTCCCTGGTGGTGGCACAGTGGTTCAGAATCTGCCTGCTAATGCAGGGGACAAGGGTTCGAGCCCTGGTCTGGGAAGATCCCACATGCTGCGGAGCAACTAGGCCCGTGAGCCACAACTACTGAGCCTGTGCGTCTGGAGCCTGTGCTCCGCAACAAGAGAGGCCGCGATGGTGAGAGGCCCGCGCGCCACGATGAAGAGTGGCCCCCACTTGCCGCAACTAGAGAAAGCCCTCGCACAGAGACGACGACCCAACACAGCCAAAAATAAATTAAAAAATAAATTTAAAAAAAAACCCCGAAATACAAAACTGAAAACAGTTATCTTGAAAAAAAAAAAAAGCTATGGCAAGAGTAGAAAATGACTGAGGTGTGTAAGCAACAGTGTGTATCCAGCAAAGCAAATCTGTACAGTGCCAGCAAGCTCAAGCCCGCAGGCAAGGAACACCAGGTGCATCCTACTAGAGTGTTCAACGTATCCGGTCATTTTACAATTTTATATCTTGAAGCCTTGTGTTGTTTTACACAACTGCAGAACAAGGAACCAAATGGCGTGGTTTATAATCCTCAGAGGCAGCAGAGTTGTGCATTTTTGAAAGGCGTGTCATGATTCTGACGATTCAGCCAGTCCCCACACCCAGGAACATAGTTGGTGGCAAATGTCCACGTGTCCTGCAGGTCACCGGTGAGCAAGGCCGAGGTGGGTCCTGGGGATGACAGCAGCCGTGTGAGCACCCATCCAGGCCAACGTTCGTGCTGCTCTGTACAGTGTTGGCAAACTGCAGTTCCAACTGAGAAACCAGATGAATTTTGCTTGTAAATATTTGCAATCTGTCACTTAGATAATTGCTACATCTACATTTGGGTGCGTTTAGGCTTCTAACAAACATAGACACGCTCGCTTGCTACCTGCCATAGTGGAGAGAGAAGTTTATTCAAAGCCAACATTCGATGTAACAAAACAGTCATTATATTAACCGGCGTAACTTATTTGAAAGGATAAAGTCATGTGTTCATAACACAATTTCTTGTGTCTTTGAACATGATGAATTATTGGTTTGGTGGTTTTATTTCTTATGGTGGATTTTCCTGGTTTTCTGGGAAATTCTGGACTTAAAAATGAGGTGGGAAATGCCCCCCCTTTATTTTCTGGAAGGATTTCAGTAAAACTGGAATTCTTTAGTTCTTAAACATTTCCTATCATCTACCAGTCAAGCCATCTGAGCCTCTCATTATCTTTATTGTTAGATTTAGAACTACAAAGATAATTTTTAAATAAGTAGATTGATACATTTTCTTTATTTCTTCTTTAGTCAGCTTAGTAGTTTGTGTTACTTAAGAGGTTTTTTTTTTCTATTTCATCTAATTAATTCAATTTATGGGCAAAAACTGGGTTTGTAATATTCCTTTATTATCTTTTATTATCCTTTTAAGAGTTTTTAAAATATACAATTATGTTCACTCTTTTATTCCTGATATTGGTAAATTGGGTCTTTTCTCTGTCTCTCTCTGTGTCTCTCTTACCTCTCTGTCTCTCTCTGTGTCTCTCTTACCTCTCTCTCACTATAAATATAAACATATATGCTAACTTAGTCATGTAATTTTCCATCCTAAAGAGCTAATTAATTTTCTCTAAGAAATATTTCATAGTTTAAGTAAAACATAATTTTATTTAATATTGAGTTGGCCAAAAGGTTCGTTCGTTTTTTTGCGAGATGGCTCTAGTAGCACTTAGTTGTCTTTAACAATTTTGTTCGATTGTATGTGACAGCTGTCATATCAGCATGCACCTAAAAAAAAAAAAACTTTTCAAAATTGGTGAATTTTTGTGTAGCCATTTTAATATCGAAGATGGAAGAAAAAAAGCAACATTTTCAGCATATTATGTTTTATTATTTCTAGAAAGATAAAAATGCAACTGAAATGCATTTTTGAAAAATGAAAAAAAAGATTGTGCAGTGTATGGAGAAGGTACTGTGACTGATCGTACGTGTCAAAAGTGGTTTGCGAAGTTTCATGCTGGAGATTTCTCGCTGGACGATGCTCCACATTCGGGTAGACCAGTTGAAGTTGATAGCGATCAAATCGAGACATTAATTGAGAACAATCAACGTATACCATGTGGGAGATAGCAGACACACTCAAAATATCCAAATCAAGTGTTGAAAATCATTTGCACCAGCTTGGTTATGTGAATTGCTTTGATATTTCGGTTCCACATAAGTTAAGCAAAAAAAAAAAAAACCTGCTTGACTGTATTGCCGCATGCGATTCTCTACTTAAACGTAATGAAAACGTTCCGTTTTTAAAACAAATTGTGACGGGTGATGAAAAGTGGATACTGTACAACAATGTGGAACGGAAGAGATCGTGGGGCTAGTGAAATCAACCACCACCAACCACACCAAAGGCCGGTCTTCATCCAAAGAAGGTGATGTTGTGTATATGGTGGGATTGGAAGGGAGTCCTCTATTATGAGATCCTTCCAGAAAACCAAACGGTTAATTCCAACAAGTACTGCTCCCAATTAGACCAACTGAAAGCAGCACTCGATGAAAAGTGTCCAGAATTAGTCAAAAGAAAACGCATCCATCAGGATAACGCAAGACTGCATGTTTCTTTGATGACCAGGCAAAAACTGTTACAGCTTGGCTGGGAAGTTTTGATTCATTCGCCGTATTCACCAGACATTGCACCTTCGGATTTCCATTTATTTCGGTCTTTACAAAATTCTTTTAATGGAAAAAATTTCCATTCCCTGGAAGACTGTAAAAGGCACCCGGAAGAGTTCTTTGCTCAAAAAGATAAAAAATTTTGGGAAGATGGAATTATGAAGTTGCCTGAAAAATATCAGAAGGTAGTGGAACAAAAGGGTGAATACGTTGTTCAATAAAGTTCTTGGTGAAAATGAAAAATGTGTCATTTATTTTTACTTAAAAACCAAAGGCACTTTTTGGCCAACCTAATATATACGGTTTATCAGGTTAAATGGTTAAACTACAGTTTATTTGGCTTTTCTATACTATACTTCTCTAACTATCAGTAAATATAAAGAAATAATCGTTTAAGAAAGTATGCATAGTGGCATTATTTTATCTGAAAAGAATTCTGTGTTCAACTTATACTTTTAATTCTACTTCTGGGGTCATTAAAACAATAACGATCTTGGAAATTTTCTTCCTTAAATTTCTAGCTGATACCACCCTTTGAGTTTACAAGAACTTTCATTAAGCATTGTGTATACTGTCACTCTATATCTAAAATAGGGACATGGAACCAACCTAAATGTCCATCAACAGATGAATGGATAAAGAAGATGTGGGGCATAGATACAATGGAATATTACTCAGCCATAAAAAGAAACGAAATTGAGTTATTTGTAGTGAGGTGGATGGACCTAGAGTCTGTCATACAGAGTGAAGTTAAGTCAGAGAGAGAAAAACAAATACCATATGCTAACATATATATGGAATCAAAAAAAGAAAATGGTACTGATGAATCTAGTGGCAGGACAGGAATAAAGACGTAGACATACAGAATGGACTTGATGACATGGAGGGGGTGGGAAGTGTAAGCTGGGACAAAGTGAGAGTGGCATGGACATATATACACTACCAAATGTAAAATAGATAGCTAGTGGGAAGCAGCCGCATAGCACAGGGAGATCAGCTCGGTGCTTTGTGACCACCTAGAGGGGTGGGATAGGGAGGGTGGGAGGGAGGCTAAAGAGGGAGAAGATATGGGGATAGATGTATATGTATAGCTGATTCACTTTGTTGTACAACAGAAACTAACACAGTATTGTGAAGCAAGTATACTCCAATAAAGATCTATTAAAAAAATAGGTCAAGAATTAAACTTCATAAGCTCTGGTTTTCAAAGTTGTAACAGAATAGGGGACTCATATTGACAGTGTTGCCATAGATTAATTGCAGCACTAGGAGGTTACTTGTCAGATAAAATAATGAATATGCCAACAACTGAGTTGAAACTAAGTATTACAGAGAAATGGTGGCAGTGTATGTTGCCGCCACATAATATAAGGTAAGTACTTTAAATATACTAAATAGAGGATACAGGTCAGGGTGCAACCAGGGCAAGTATGAGAAGACCTTGCTTGAACTAGAGAAAAAGGAGGACATGTCACCACAGTGTCACTTACACAAAGGATCCCAATTTTATCTCACTAGTTCAGAGTCTTTTTAATAACTGTAACTTAAAAACTAGAAAGAAATAATAAAGGCAACTTCTTTACCTTAAAGAAAATTGGTGCTTTAACTTTTTACCATTCTATTCTTTCTGTTACTGAGAATTTTTTCCTCTCACAGAATTTTAGTACAAGTATATGGTGTCTAAATAATGTTAAAGAGCTTCACATCTCTTTGTAAGGTATTCCTTTTTTTTTTTTTTTTTTTAGGTATTCCATTTTAAATAGCGATGTAGGTGGCCTGAGTTATTTAGCAATTTTCTAATCTCTTCTAAATGAAATAGATTGGATTTTTAGCTGACTAAGCCTCCAGAGACTTTCCTGGTGCATAGGGCCTTCCCTGAAGACTGTTTTGAATTGCCTTTCTTTTATTTCATCTTGAAAAAACATTCTTTCAGGAGGCTGTCTGGGGGCCCTGTGATCCTGATTCTCTCTGTCATAAATCAATTTTCAGCAGCGCTAGTGAGAAAACTTTGAGCATATGGTGCTCCCCAATGTGTAGAATACCTTCTCAGCAAAGAATATTAATTGAGAAATATCCTCCCCGCTGTCACAGCCACACTGCTTAATAAGATGAGCCCCCGTCTCTGGAGAGCTGGCAGCGTTCTGTCAAGCACTGTCTTCGGATTACCTGAGTTATCTACCGCCAGAAACGAAGCAGAGTGATTTCATCAGGAACATTACTTCTCAGTTAGAGAAATCTATTGCATCACATGTTGTTTTCGCTCTGTGCTACTTGATTTATACATAATTCTAACCCAATAGACACCACATTTGTGCTTAAGCAGTGTTAGCTGATCTTTATAAGAAATCCACTTCCATGAAGCTTAGAGGTTCCAGGCAATATGAGTTTTCCATGGAACAAATTTTTACTGTCCATGTTACAAATTAAGGGATGCATTTTTCTCTTAAATTAAATTTTCTAATCGAAGATGTGAACTGTGCCCTCAACAGTCAGCCAGGGATGAATATGCAACCTGCTTTTTTTCAGTCACAGCAACATTTTCCTTTGACAAAAAAAAACAAAAAACAAAACAAAAAAACTCATTCTTTCTTGCCTGAAGCATTTTCTTTTTATTTTGGTTTACTGATATATATATATTTTCTAACATCTTTATTGGAGTATAATTGCTTTACAGTGGTGTGTTAGTTTCTGCTGTATAACAAAGTGAATCAGCTATACATATACATATATCCCCATATCTCCTCCCTCTTGCGTCTCCCTCCCACCCTCCCTATGCCACCCCTCTAGGTGGTCACAAAGCCCCGAGCTGATCTCCCTGTGCTATGCGGCTGCTTCCCAATAGCTATCTATTTTACATTTGGTAGTGTATATGTGTCCATGCCACTCTCTCACTTCATCCCAGCTTACCCTTCCCCCTCCCCACGTCCTCAAGTCCATTCTCTACGTCTGTGTCTTTATGCCTGTCTTGCCCCTAGGTTCATCAGAACCTTTTTTTTTTTTTAGATTCCATATATATGTGTTAGCATATGGTATTGTTTTTCTCTTTCTGACTTACTTCACTCTGTATGACAGACGCTAGGTCCATCCACCTCACTACAAATAACTCAATTTCGTTCTTTTTGATGGCTGAGTAATATTCCACTGTATATCTGTGCCACATCTTTGTCTGAAGCAACTTTCGAATAACCAGGAAACTTCGGACTAGTCTTTTATGTGTTTATTTTCCAGCCTGATTTAAATTATGTTCAGTCATTATCTGGTTCAGAACCACTTTCTCGGGCTTCCTCCTCTCTCAATGTCCTTTAGCCTCCTCTTATTCCAGGTCCCGTATTTAACTGCACCTGCCTGCTGGCCATTCTCCACATGGCAAAGCAGATAAGGGTGGGGGTGATGCTTGTATGAGTGAGACCCTGGTGGTGGAGGTGGTCACAGGTCATTTCCTGTGCATGAGACAAGCCCTGTGTGGAGGCTGATCTCAGTGACAGGTAAACCTTGGCAACTTTCTCTTCAGAGGACATTAGGCTTCCGGTGCTCAGCTAGGCTCCCCAGCAGCCTCCTGGTACCAGTTATCATATGAATACATGAGGACTCCAAGTCCTTTACCCCAGAAGAGGACAAATACGCAGCTGTGTTATAATCCCTAGGATCACTAGGCAAGCGTCTGGAATTCTGGCAAGTTGGCCTTTGCTCAGCTACTGTTTGTAGGCCATATATCTATATATATAAAACTATAGCAGACCTAGGAATCCTTGTTTCACCAATCTAATCTCAAGAGAAACTGGGTTAATCGCTTAACTCCTCTTTCTATAACACCCTTATATATATATATATATATATATATATATATATATATATATAAATACATACAAAATATATAGTATTACTTTTATGTTATATATTAGATATAATCACATATATAATTATTATTACTATATTTTTCTGGAAAATATATGGAATATTTCAGAATATTATGAAGGTCTAACACCATGGAACTGTATTAAATTACAGGATACTCTAATTTTAAAAAAATTTATTTTATTTTATTTTTATTTATTTATTCATATTTGGTTGAGTTGGGTTTTTGTTGCTGCTCCGTGCGGGCTTCCTCTAGTCGCGTCGAGTGGGGGCTGCTCTTCGTTGCGGTGCACGGGCTCTAGGTGCACGGGCCTCAGTAGTTGCGGCACACGGGCTCAGTAGTTGTGGCTCACAGGCTCAGTAGTTGTGGCTCACGGGCTCTAGAGTGCAGGCTCAGTAGTTGTGGCTCACATGCTTAGTTGCCCCACGGCATGTGGGATCTTCCCGGACCAGGGATCGAACCCGTGTCCCCTGCATTGGCAGGCAGATTCTTAACCACTGCGCCACCAGGGAAGTCCCACGATATTCTAATTTTGATGTTAATCTCTATGATGCTCAAGAAATATCTTAGCAACTCTTATTTGGGAAGGCACAGGAATTGTTTTTTCAGCAGAATGGAATGCTAAAAACAACTTGATATAAATAAAACCTATTTTAGTGCATTACTGTGCTCAAAAGAAAAAACATATATACAATTACCTACCCAACTCCTCCCTGCCCCAAGAAGGTAGATGGAAATACGAGTCTGGAGATACTGGCTGGGAGAAGTAAGTAAACTTGGAGACCCTAGTGTTCTGGGGGTAGAAGCCTTTATCAGCACTGCATTTGTTCAAGAGCCTTGGGCTGGAAACAAGGTGGAGGAACCCACTGAGCCTCCCATGTTAATCCAAGGATGCTTGGTGGGTGTCAAGGTCTCACTGTTAAATCCTCTGACTCCCAGTGGAAGATCTCAATTCTCTCTCATTGTAAGTTAGCCTCACACAGTCCCCAGAACAAAAGCAAGGAGATATGAACCCATCACTAAAAATTACCAAATATACAAGGGGACAAGTAATTATGATCAGAATCACAGAAAAAAAAAACCCCACAAACATCTATTTAGAACCCTAGGACCTTTAGATTCTGAAATATAGAAAATATATTTAAAGTAAGTGTACACAAATGGTAACAGAGCAAAAAGATGGGAATCACTTAAATGATCATGCAACAAGGGACCACTGAGATGTTTAGGACAATGTGAATAAGAGCCTAACTTTGTTTTATAAGTTAAAAATATACATAGTAAGGTAAACATTTAATTAATGGTTAAAATAGCATATAAAGTACAGCTGAAGAGAGAATTACTGACCCGGAGGACAGATTGAAAACCCACCCCATAGTTAGATGTGTGGCCCCCTAGTATTAAAGCAGCCAGGTTCAGTTTGTCACTTTAGGATATTAGACCTTATACCCTGTAGGTTCACTGCTGTACAACAGTAAACATATTATGTGGTAAGAATCGAGGCTGTCTTTTTAGAAATAAATCATTTTTAAATAAATGTGAAAGCAGGTACACTATTAATTTGTAACACACACATGTCCATACTATTCAATAAAACACAGCCAAGGCTTTCAGGAGTCCCTCCCCCTCACTCCTTGAGACAATGAAGGACAGTTCCTTGCTGGGAAGATAAGAGAAGCAGCTTTCTAATGGGGACCCTCCAGTTATGTCACGAGTCTAATTTTCTTATCCTTTTATGTCAATTAAACAACATTCACAGGTATCATTGGAATTGTGTTACTATCACCGCAACAACATTACAGAGTGACTATGAGATCAACCTATGAGATTAAGAGCTATAGAAGACATATAACAATTTGATGTTATACATATTCAACCACATTTCAAGATGAGACTAGCCCAATGGAGATGAGAGCATATTTGAAGACGTAAGGGCTGGAAAGGTTCCACACACCCCCGTAACTGCCTTACACTCAAGTTATTCAATCACACGCTAATTTAGGTGTGGTGTGAAAGGATTTTGCGTGTAACTAGGGTTCCAATACAGTTGACCTTAAAATAAGGAAATGATCCTGGGTAAACATAACCTAGTTAGTTAAGCCCATAATCCAGACTGGATTCCTCCTGGCAAGGGAGATTTGAAAGTGAGAGGAACAGGATGAGAGGAAGATTCTGCATCACTGGTTTGATGATGGCGGAGGCTCTATAACAAGGAATATGGGGCACCTCTAGGAGCTGAAGCAGCCCCCAGGTGACAACCAGCAAGGAAACGAGGACGTCAGTTCCTACAACATCGGGGAATTGAATTCTGTCAACCACCTGAACGAGTCTGGAAGCAAATTCTTTCCCAGAGCCTTCAGATGGGAACTCAGCCTGGGCAACACTTGACTTCAGCTGAGTGAGAACTTGAGCAGACAACTGAGAACCGCCTGGCCTCCTGACCTACAGAAATGGTGAGATAATAAATCTGTGTTGTTTTAAGCTAAGTTTTCTGGGTTTGTGGTGATTTGCTATGCGTCAACAGAAAATAATACATTGTATTAGTTTACATTATAAGGTAACTATAAACTATCAAAGATAACAAAACCACCTTAGAAACTGGCAGAGAGCAAAAACACTTCTATAGGTAACACTGATGTCAGACTTTTTATCAGCAATAAACGGAAACCTGAAGGATGTGAATAACAGCTTCAAATTGCCGACAGGAAATAATTTGCAACCTAGAATTGCATACATGACACCACTCTCTTACAAGAATGAAAGCAACAAACATCTGCAGTTAAACTCGAATCAAAGAGCATTTTTAACCAACAAACTTCTACTTATGCAATTTTTAAGAAAATATGGAAGAAGCTAAATGGTCCCAGCAGTATGATCTGAAACATGAAAAGAAAAGGTTGGATCAAAAAATTGATAAACGTAAAGATAAATCTAAATAAACATTATGAATATAATAACTTTCATAAAAACAATGTCTAATCTACAGGATTAAAAAAAGAACAGAACTAAACTGAACTGGCCATGTTTCCTGGGGAAGAGTTTTCAGCAATGGGAAAGCTCATATTAGAGGCAGAGATGAGAGAGATAGTTAATGTTTATTGAATATCTAATATGTACCAGCCACTGCACATACCTTTTTACAAGTTTTATTCAATACTCAAAGCAGCCCTATGCATAGGTACTATTATTCCCATTTAAAGTAGAAGAAAGCAAGGCATGGCAAGTGAACCTATTTGCCGAGTTTTCCCAGCAAGTGAGTGGCAGAGCTGGAGTTCAAAACGGCAGGGAGATCACAGCATCTGTGCTTTGACCTCGAAACACTGTCACATCTCAGACATTTTTAAATGTAACTCAAAACATTATATAAGGACTTTTCTTAGTTCCTATAAAAAGAGGAAAAAAAAAACTCTTAATGGAAGTGTTGACAGAAGAAAAAAATCAACTATAAGTAAACCAGTCATTTAATTTTTCAATCATTTAGATTTTTAAACATTTACCTATACTAGACCAGACCAACTATCTAATGAGTGTCACCATGATATTGTAAAGGGCACCGCCATGGTCAAATGGGAGAGCATTTCAGCTCTATTCTTCTATATTTGAGTGACTCTGGGTCTTTCTGAGTCTCTGATTTTTTAAATGCTATAAAGGGGATGGATAAACCCCGCAACTCCACCTATTAGCCACAGAATACAATAACAAAATGAGAAAATAATATTAAAAAACAAGGATTAAAACCATGTATGAACCCCGTGGGTAAGATAATCATGTAAACGTCTTGAAGAGGATCGTTCTCTTTTACAGATCCAGAAAAAGCAAGAGGCATTTTTATTTTCTGGTTTTGCACCATTATATAAAACCCCAAGGAAAACGGAAGCATCAAATTCATTATGATGCTCTAATTAAGAAAGGATTTGCCAGACATCTAATACAATGAAAGAAATATTAGTAGCTTGCATTTATGTTGTATATCTGTCTCTCTTCTTTAGAAGTACTGGCCCACTTTATCATTTTAAAACATTTATTTTAAGCAATGCTAAATACAATGTCTTCACTCCAGAAGTAAACTTCTAAGTGCTCAAAATTTGGGGGCATAGAACACCTAACTACTCCTCATTACCCCTTAGAGGTGGAATCTGGGACAAAAGGATTTCTTCAGAGCAAATACCTTTTCTCTAAAGGGAAAGAGATTATTTTAAAAGTACGTGCATTTCTCATTTTCTATTCAGAGTGATGTCAGAGTTTACTTTTGAAATATGCAAAGTATTTATTTTTATTTATTTTTTTGGTTTTCTCTGACAGCACAGCACCACAGAGGGCAGTGGGATGCAGTCAACAAGAGAAGCACTATCTGTAGTGACTTTGGAAGCAATCATAAAACAGAATACAAGTTGATCTCTTTTTATTATTACTGTGAGTCAGTTCTTAAGGACAATTTCAGTGACCGGGTGCTTGCCCCTGCCCAGACAGGCCACCTTCACTAACCCCGCCCTCAACCCCGCTTGCACTGTGCACTGTTAAACCCCATCACCCTACAACGTACTTGGATTTGGAAATCCTCTGTTCTCTCAGTATTATGTCAACAAAACTGGAGCGGATTAAAATGTGTACTAACATACAGGGGATTCAGAAGTAAAATTATGATGCAATTGTCTACACTGTGAATAAATAAAAACACACTTTATTTAGAAATAAAAATTCTAGGCCTAAAAAGAAAAATATTAGTAAATGTCTTATTGAATAAAAGTCTACCAGTGATGACGGCTTCTTATATTAAGTGTGCGGTAAAACAGCTAAATATTCAAAAAACTTGACATCTGTATTATCTATTTGCTGTTCTGTTTTTATATGTTTGGGGTGAATACTTCATTTCCAAAATGCAAATATATGCATTGCCATTTTACCATGTTGCAAATGGCTGTTTATATTTTCTAGCCACTTGGAATATGTTCAAGAACCTTTATTATCCTACACTTTCATAATATTTTGAAAGCTGCAATAAAACACTGAAAGCCTAGGGCACCCAGGGCCTGTCTGAGAAGGGATTCCAAGATGAAGAATTTGTGTGGATATGTAAATTAATTACCATACACAATGTAATTAAAAGGCACCACTTATCATTTGAAGAGCAGTTGGCAGAAAATATGCATGTGCCCTTTAAACAGGGACTCTCAACTAGAAAAGGGAATTCTAGAGGCTAATGTTGAATTTGGCATTTCTAAATACCTGACAGGCTCTTTGGTGGTTAACTTAATAACAGAAACAGAATTTATAACTCATTGTAATCTGTTGTTGGTTTAGAATGACATATGTCTTATTAAATTTTGTGCACAAAGACCATTTTTATAGTAGTTAGATTAAAAAAAAATATTCAACTGTACCTAGACAAGGATTGATGTGGGCATACAGTGTTTTCAATAAGAACCAGAGAAAATTCTTTATTTTAAGGTCACAGTAGTGACATTAAGCTATTTTAGTAAAAAGGACAAATTATAAAAGACAGCTATTTATTTTTCATTTATCACCTCACTGCTCTAATTTCTAATTCAATATGTTGCTTTCTCCTGTAAATTCTCCCTATCTTGTTAATCTACATTTATTTATTTAAATATTTTTCCAGTTTGCTTTTTTTGTGCTTTATTCATATATTGAGCTCCTTATAACTTCTCCTGGGATGTTGGTGGATCAGAAAAGAAACATACGATGACTGGATCTTAAGTTTAATTACACTCCTTTTATCACAGAAATGGAGTATAAATAATCAAATAACAGGAAAGGATGCTTAACATCTCTAGTAGTCAGGAGGAAATTTTATTTTTAATATTTTTAAAAAGTGTGAACAATTTTAAATTTAGATAATCACAGTTTTAATTCCTAAGATCTGTCATTTATTCTTTTTTCAAGCAGCCTATTCTGTTTTGTTTTCCTGTGGTTTTCAACAGATATTATTTTTTTAAAGTTTCAGATTCACAGCAAAATTGAGAGGAAGGTACAGAGATTTCCCCATATAATCAGCATCCCCCACCAGAGTGGTACATTTTTTGCCATTCAGGAACCTGCAGTGACCCACCATATTCACCCAAAGTTCATAGCTTTCCCCACCACTCACTCTTGATGATGTACCTTCTATGGGTTTGGTCAAATGTATATAAGGACATGTGTCCACAATTATAGTATCACACAGAGTACTTTCACTGCCCTAAAGTCCTCTGTGTTCTGTCTATTCATCACATCTTTCCCTCCCCACGCAACTGCTGGCAACCAATGATCTTTTTACTGTCTCAATAGTTTTGCCTTTTCCAAAATGTCATATAGTTGGAATTATATACTTTTCATACTGGCTTCTCTCACTTAGTAACATGCTTTTAAGGTTCCTCCATGTCTTTTCGTGACTTGACAGCGCAATTCTTTTTAGTGCTGAAAAATATCCCATTGTCTGGATGGACCAAATTTAATTTATCCATTCACCCTTTGAGGGACATCTTGATTGCATCCAAGATTTGGCAATTATGAATAAAGCTGCTGTTAACATTCCTGTGCAAGTTTCTACCTGGACATGTTTTCAACTCCTTTGGGTAAATACCAATGTGCACAGTTGCTGGATTGTGTGGTAAGCATATGTTTGGTTTTGTAAGAAACCACCAAACCGTCTTGCAAAGTGGCTGCACCATTCTGCGTTCCTACCATCAGCGAGTGAGAGCTCCTGTCGCTCACTCCTCCTCCTCACCGGCCTCTGGTGTTGTCAGTGTTGTGGATTCTGGCCATTCTAACAGGAAGGTGGGTTGTGGCATCTCATTGTTATTTTAATTTGCATTTCTTGATGACATATGATGTGGAACATCTTTTCAGATGTTTATTTGCCATCTGTATATCTTCTTTGGTGAGGTGTCTGTTAAGGTCATATGTTTGGCATGTGTTTTAATCAGGTTGTTTTCTTATCGCTGAATTTTAAGTGTTCTTTGTTTATTTTGTATAACAGTCCTTTAACAGATGTGTCTTTCACAAATATTTTCTCCCAGTGTGTGGCTTGTCTTCTCATTCTCTTGACAGTGTCTCCCGCAGAACAAACATTTTTAATTTTTATATAAGTCCATCTTGTCAATTATTCACTTCATGGACTGTCTTTGGTATTACATCCAAAAATTTCTTGCCATCCCCAGGATCATGCAGATTTTCTCCTCTGTTAATTCTAGGAGTTTTTGTATTTTTGCATTTAACATTTAGGTCTATGATCAATTTTGAGTTAATTTTTGTTAATTTTCTATACATACATAGGTGTGTGTGTGTGTGTAAACACACGCGTGTGAATGTCCAGTTGGTCCAGCACCATTTGTTGAAAGACCACCTTTGCTGCATTATATTGCCTTTGCTCTTTTGTCTACCATCAGTTAACTATATTCACTCTGGGCTCTCTATTCTGTTCCATTGATCTGCTTGTCTATTCCTTCACCAATATTACACTTCTTCACTCCTGCAGCATTATACTAATAGTAAGTATTAAAGTCAGGGAGTGTCAGTCCTTTAATTTTATTCTTCCCCTTCAATATTGTGTCGGCTATTCTGGGTTTTTTGCCTCTTCATTTCAACTTTATAATGTTTGTTGCAGAGCGTTTAATTTGGGGTGTGGTAATGTAAATGTAATGTGTCTTTAATTTCAAATTCCACTTGTTCACTGCTGGTAAATAGGATAGCAACTGACCTTTGTATATTAACCTTGTATCTGTCTAACTTGCTATAATTGCTTATTAGTTACAATAGTTTCTTGTTGTTGATTTTGTACACAGATGATTTGTCATCAGAAAACAATGACAGTTTTATTTCTTTCTTCCCAGTCTGTATACCTTTTCTTTTCTTATTGCATTAGCTAGGATTTTCAGTATGATGTTGAAGAGGCCTGGTGAAGGGGGTCATCCTTGCCTTGTTCCTGATCTTATTAAGAAAGCTTTCAGTTTCTCACCAGTAAATATGATGCTAGCTGTGTATTTTCTGGGGTTATTCTTTATCAAGTTGAGGATGTTTCCCTCTATCCTTATTTGCTGATTTCATTACTTCTTAATCAAAGAAAAAATATGGCTACCCTCAAAATCACTTATGTACTATAAAATTATTGAAACAACTGTTACAAATAAAGAGAAACCTCAAAAATAAATAAGCAGTATTCCATTCTTATAATACACATCAGGTTCTTCCTTTTTATTTTTAACAATTTTATTGTACAGTGGGTACCAGAGGTATGTAGTTTGTTGCATACAATGTATTTAGTGTTTCCATTTTAGTTTCCCAGCTGAATTCACAGTCTCTTCTTAGTTTTATGCTTGTAATGATAACCATTATTCTTTGGTATGTCCATTTTTTGCCTTTCATAACAAAGTTTTGTATTTTTTTATGTGTCTGTAATTTTGAGAATGGTTTTCATATCATTTTGTTATTCACGGTGTACAACAAGTCAAAACTTGTTTAGATTCCTCATAAAGGACAAAATGTAAATAAAAGTACATTAGACATTTAATTAAATATTCAAGTTTTGAATTAAAATTTGTATTTCTGTTTCAAACTTTTATTTTTATATTAAGGCTTGAAAATAACATTACCAAGTAATCACTTCTACATACTATCCACATGTTAAATTGATTATTGCACAAATATTATTTTTTAAAAACATCACAGGACATAATTATGATAAAGCTCCTGTTTAATCAATGAGTCCCATTATACACAACAAATGATATATTTTCACAGTTTAACATGATACATAGCTTTCAAATGATATCCTACACATGTAGCCTGTGAAGTGCAATATGATCTCAAGGGATCATACTCCATTATTAAGTCATTCTCACTTAATTTTGTAATTGGCTAAAATTAGAGACAGCTTACTATTTAAAAACTGCAATAGTCAGACATCTGCAAAACCTAAAATTTTATTTTAAAGTCTTGACAAGTATAAATGCATGTTTCAGGCTTCCCTGGTGGTGCAGTGGTTGAGAATCTGCCTGCCAGTGCAGGGGACACGGGTTCGATCCCTGGTCCGGGAAGATTCCACATGCCGCAGAGCAACTAAGCCCGTGCGCCACAACTACTGAGCCTGCACTCTAGAGCCCGCGAGCCACAACTACAGAAGCCCGCGTGCCTAGAGCCTGTGCTCCGCGACAAGAGAAGCCACCGCAATGAGAAGCCTGTGCACCACAACGAAGACCCAATGCAGCCAAAAATAAATAAATAAATATTTTAAAAATTAAAAAAAATAAAATTCCAATAAAATAATAGCAAGTCACTAAAAGTTATGAACGTATGATGAACTAATCTAACATAAGAAGGATTGCATGAGCAATTTCAATTCAATTGGACTATGGTAGCTGTATATAAGAGTGGTGACTAATGCACCAGGCCATGGAAGAAGTGGTCCAGAATGTTCCTAAAGCATGATGCAGCTCAGAAAGCAGAACCCCAGAGTTTAAACCTCAAGGATGCCAGATAGGAATAAAAAACGTGGAGGTAAATTCAAAAAGACAGCTGAAATGTTTCATAGGAGGGATTTTCTTCCCTGTCTCTCAGATTCACACTGCATGGCATCCCAGCATTAACCCCCTGGCAGGATAACTTAGAATTTGTCCTTGGAGAACATGATGCTTCCAAGCAAAAGTGATGTGAGTGGTGGCATCTGGCCTTCCCTTTGAACTCTTACTTCTAGTCTTACCCATTAACGTAAAGATGAAAAAAACAGTCACAGGTGCATTCTTAGAGCTACCAACTGGCTTTTTATTTCTTCATTCTTATGTCAGAATAGAGAGTAATACATCACTTAACATCTGATTTAAGTTATCACCCTGTGTTAGTAGATGCAAACTATTACATAGAGAATGGATAATCAACAAGGTCCTACTGTGTAGCACAGGGAACTATATTTAATATCCTGTGATAAACCATAGTGGAAAAGAATATTAAAAAGAATGTATACATGTATATAACTGAGTCACTTTTCTGTACAGCAGAAATTAACACAACATTGTAAATCAACTACACTTCAATAAAAATAAATTTTAAAAAAGTTATCACCATGAAAAATTACCCCAGGACACAGACAATAAAAGTGACAAAAAAAGAATGGAAAGCAAAAACAAAAACAAAAAAACATTCTAATGCATGCTAAGAAAAATGTAAGAGACATTGCATCCATATAAACAACAAAGGACCAGTCAAGGAATAAACCAAAGATGCAAAAAATATAGATAAATTTCCAAAATAAAGTTTAAGAATTGTTCAGAGACTTTGGAAAACATAATAAAGGGAAGTTCTCCAAAAGTTAAATAAAAGTCAGAGAAACAAGAAAATATGAAAGATAAGAGATAGGCAGTATCAATGTATGAGACCACATTTCTGAATAAAATGCGTTCTAGAAAGGTTAAAAAGTCAGGAAATTATGTAGCCTTTTACCACCAAAAAGCAATAAATTTCTCAAGAACTGCAGTACAGATGGGTCTACTAAAGCACCTGGTAAATGAATAACAAATAAACCCACCAGAGTATATGATCCCCAAATTTAAAAGTGCTAACCATAAAGGAAAGAAGTTAAAGAACTCAGAGAAGAAAAATAAAGTAACTCAGAAAGTTTAACAGTGGAATAAAGAGATTCAAGGATATATAAATCATATACCTCCCACAGTTAACTTTTTGGAAATTACCCAAACATGTTTTCTTACAAAACATGGGAGAACCCCTCTCCTCAAAAAAGAAAAAGAAAAAAAGAAAAAGAGAAGGAAAATACGGATATGGGACCTGGAAAGGAATCTGACCTCATAAATAACTTCCTCAGGCAGCACAGCTATTCAGGAAGCCCTGGAGGTCTGGCTCCAGTTGTTGTGTACCAGGTCCTGTGCTATGAGCTCTTCAGATATCCACTCACTGACCTTCACAATAACACAGGAGGGAGGGAGGTATGACCATCACCCAATTGGCAGTCGAGGAAACCAAGGCCTAGGGAGCTCAGCGGCCTTCCAAAGGTCACTCAGCGAATATGGGCAGAGCTGGGATTGGAACCCAGGCTGACGGGATCCAGAGCTTGGGCCCCTTGCTCTCTCTCACACGTATTTCTAAGTTTGGCAGAATTTGGACTGAGACAAGCTTTCACTGACTTGGGATCATCTGGAAAGGAAAGTCTTTTTCTTTTCTGTCAAACCTCAAAGCAGTTGCTGAGGGTGCTGTATTTTGTAGGACACACAGCAGGAAGACAGTATCATTTCTGGTCAACTGGACATGACTGGTGCTGTTATTCAGGTGAAATAGACCAACCTCATCATTTCTTCAAAAGAAAGTACACGAGTGAACGAGAGAAGGAAAGACTATGGTATAAAAGGACAGAGAGGGCTTCCCTGGTGGCGCAGTGGTTGAGAATCTGCCTGCCAACGCAGGGGACACGGGTTCGAGCCCTGGTCTGGGAGGATCCCACATGCCGCAGAGCAACTGGGCCCGTGAGCCACAGCTACTGAGCCTGCGCGTCTGGAGCCTGTGCTCCGCAACAAGAGAGGCCGTGATAGTGAGAGGCCCGCACACCGCGATGAAGAGTGGCCCCCGCTCGCCGCAACTAGAGAAAGCCCTTGCACAGAAACGAAGACCCAACACAGCCAAAAATAATAAATAAATTAATTAATTAAATTTAAAAAAATATATTATTAAAAAAAAAAAAGGACAGAGAGATAGAGTGGGGAAGATTGGGAGATACACAATCAAAGGTACTTCAAGGGTGCCCACTCTGGAGATACCCAGAGCAGAGCATCCCCAAGCTGGGCAGCAGTGAAGGACATACTCTAGGGCAGAACCAGGGGTCCTGTCCTCTCCAGCCACATGGTTGGAGAGACACAGGAAGTGCCTTACTGTGCTTCCTAAAGTTTCCAATACTGTGTGTTTTTAAAGTTTCCAGTGGTATTTGAGTCATTTTATGTATAGCAAGGTGAGTTAGGGTATGTAAATGAGACAGGAAGGAAGGGGGCAGGGCACAGCCATTAAGAACAGGACATGACAGGGACTTCCCTGGTGGTCCAGTGGTTAAGAATCCTCCTTCCAATGCAGAGGACACGGCTTTGATCCCTGGTCAGGGAACTAAGATCCCACATGCCGTGGGACAACTAAGCCTGCGTGCTCTAGAGCCCGCATGCCACAACTACAGAGAAGCCTGTGTGCCACAATGAAGAGCCCGCATGCCACAACAAAGATCCCGTGTGCCGCAACTAAGACATAACACAGCCAAATAAGTAAATAAATTAATTAATTTTTAAAAAAGAACAGGACACGACATAAACTGGTTAGAACCAACGAGGCCCAAGATGGCAGAAGACTTGACTTCCAGTGGACCTTAAGCCTCATTCTACGCTTATTATAACACACTAGCTAAACGGCACACCCACAGGTGCCATGATTGTTGTGAGGCTGGCTATAAAAGGCCAAAAGTGAGCAGTGGTCCAGTTGCTGGAAATCTCTGTTCCTTCCCCAAAATAGTTGGAATATTTCTCCCATGCATTAGCCTATAAAGTTACCCAGCCCCTAAAAAGTAACCACACCACACCTCGGGGCGCTCTCACTTTCCGAGATGAACCACACTCTGTCCGTGGAGTGTGTGTTTCTTTCAATAAACCTGCTTTCACTTTGCTATGGCTTGATCTTGTGTTCTTTCCTGCGAGAAGCCAAGGACCCTCACTTAGCGGCCCATCCCAGGGACTCACTCGAGACCTGGGGCATGACCATCCTCTTGCTCCCTATTTTTCCTGCAACATAACCACCATCAAGAAAACTGATTGACAAGTAGGATTTCGATAACGGTGGAATACATTATTCTGCTCTCTCTCTCTCTCTTTATTTCTCTCTCTACCTCTCTCTCACTGTTTCTGAGGAAACCTGAAGATCTAGATGAAATACATGTTTTAAAATCCATCAGGAAGCAACACAGAGCCAACAAGACAGTGATGAATTACAGAGCAAGATCCAAAACGTGTGCTTTGTGGCCATCAACAATGTGGTACAATATTAATGCGTAGCTGAATCAATTAGATGGGGTTAGAGACTACAAGTTTATTTTCTATCTAAGGTCAACAATCTCCACTTTTGACCCTTCTGAGGTTTTTATTTTCCCCATTTCATTTAGCAGGTCCCTAAGCTATTTATTTCCAGTCACTCGCTGTAACTTTAAAAGCTGTTTCTTAAACTAAGAGAAGCTCAATTAATAAGAAAATTATTTAAGCACACTCAAGAGGTTTTAGTTTTCTTTCTTTAAATATATGCACTTTAATAAGTTGACCTCCTTAGATGTGCATGTTAGGCAATCACGAATCATAGGAGTTTATTCCTAGAATGAAAAAGAAAACAGTCCCCAGGTCCTCCATCCCATTTTCAGAGAATCACCTTCAACATCATTTTGGGAAATACACCCAGCCCCCTGCTCCCCAATCTCCTGGGGGGCCCTTATAATCTTGGGTCACAGTTCGTTGGTTCATGTGTGGATACTCATCAAGTCAAGCCAAACAGAGTCTTGCCCAGGTTGGCTCCTAGTAAAATTCCAACTCAGCAGAATATAAACACCTGCTCTCCTCACTGCCTTATTCTGGTTTATGGCTTGGAAACAAATAAATCTGGTTGACTGCATATAAGGAGAATGAGGCAAATGCTCAGAAAGAAGTAGAATACTGAAAAGGAGAGAGAATTCTGCTAGTAATCGACTCCTTGATTCCAATTTTTCCAGATTCTTAACTATTCCCTTGGTCTTCGATTATTCGCGATATTTTGTTAACGTTATTAATATATTTGCCTTCTTCTTAACCTAAATTTATTTGGCTTCTTTTTGTGCAGTCATAAAAGAGAGTCATATATGTCAAAGTTTTAGACAAGACAGTACTATCCCACTATAACCTGGGCCTTAACCAAAGCAGCAATTAATGTTATATATATATTTCATATAACAAAAATTTTTCAGGAATGGACATTTTTCCCCTAAGCCTCAGAAGTACCATATGGCATATCATTTTCATTAGCTCAAAAGAGGAAATTAACAGACCTCTATAATTATTAATATTGGTAATATTTTTTCATTTAATATTTTTGTATATCAAGTGTCTGTCTCTATGTTAACTTGTATTCTGTTTCTCTAGTCATTGTTTGCTTTATTATACTTAAAGAAATGAGCAAAATATATACATTCAATAAAGTAACTTAAAGTAGCTAGTCCTGAGATTTCAGTCCCTGAATATTGGCTCCAAGTGTTCCAAATTACAAAATTGATTCACCAAACCTGAGATAAAATGTCAAAGGTACATGAACAATTATCTATGACATTTCATTTGTAGTTAAGTCTATAAATTGTTCATGATGAAGTCTTGAGAAAGATGCTTAAATGTCAAATACTAGGCTTCTGGGTTCTATATTAATTCTTTTCTGATTCATACTTTTTCACATTTGTTATCTTCTACCATTTAACATTACTTAAGTACATTTGACTCTTTATATTTTTAATTCAGGTTTGGGGATACAGTAAGAAAAAAGAATAATGCATACAGTGAAAATTGCCCAAAATTGTTAAGATGAATACATTATTTGATCATAATTTGATTCATTCAAACTGTCAAAGAAAATGTGAAATAATCAACTAAGTTAAAAAATATATAATGAAAAAATTATATTGACAGCCCTAATTCAATTGGAATATGACTTTTTTACTCGTTCCCCTAGTTTTAAGCATTCATTATGGAAGTCTGACATTTCATATCTTTATCTGGATTTCAGATAAAGTTTGGTAAAATTAATTGCTACTCAAACATTAAATATCTTTGATAATCACCATCTAATGTGTGTCTCAGACAAACCGGCATGCCTTGCTAAATTGTGGACAATGAAAATTCATTATTTTATTAAGGTACTGCTGTTAAAAATTTCCTAAGTTAAAGAATGGAGATGCATGTAATGTTCTAAAATGGAAAAGCTCAATTTTATATTTTTACACCTTGCTAAATTTATTATAAGTATTTAATTCAAAATCAATCAGAATACTATTTTGGAGAATATTAAATAAAATGATTTGTAAGTTTATATGGGAACATAAAATATGAGGAATATAATATATATTAAAGGGATATTTCAATTCAGTGGTGAATATTGTATTTTACGTTAATGATGTTTGCATAATACGCTTTTCACTGGGAAAAAAATAAAGCTTATTTTATCACCTATACAAAATGACTTCCAAATAATGTTCTAAATGTAAAAATAAAAATATGAGAAGAATCCTTAGAATTGAGGAGGAATTTTTAAGCAAGACAGGAAAACCAGAAGTTATAAAGGAAAAGAATGACAAATAGACTGCATAAATATTAGAAATTTTAGCATGGTAAAGTTCATGCTAAGCAAAGTCAAAAGACGAATGAAAGGCTACAGGAGAGTGTTTGCTTCACAGGATAAAGGCAAGAAAAGTATAAAGTCACCCCTACACAGAGAAATCCTCAAATTAATCAGAAAACGTCCAGCAAATAAAAGATAAAGAAAAACATGAAATTTGTTACTGCCATGGCAGAATCTTTAAACTTCAATTTAAAGATGCATATCTAAAATGTGCAATATTTTTAAATGCAGGTGTAAAATGTATTTGGGCATACATATTTCTTAATATATTTTGTAATTTTCTTAAAGATTTCAGATTTCACTCTTTTCAGTTTCTTCTTTTATTTCCCCCTCTACATCTCGTTTTTTTTTTCCTTATCATTCTCTTCAGTTCTGCTTCAGCATTGGCAATTCCTCTGTTTAAGCAGCAGAGCAGAATATTATTAACTGACCTATGCTGACTGCTTTACATGCTTATAAAAAACAAACTATGTTTTTTACTACATTAAATATATAATCAACAGGAACTGAGATGATTTATATTAGATGCCAGAATGAGTCTGCATTACAATAGTTCACACAACAGCAAATTATTATTATTTTTGAGTTTCAAATTATTGGAACTAAAGTATCTGCTAGGGCTTTGAATTTGTGGGAGCCTCTATTTTTGCCCTACTTGACACTGATGTACACAGCCATGTCAGGATCACCCTTCTGCCAGTAAGAACTCAGTCAAATGAAGGGGAAGTTTTGACTGTCCCTTATCTCTGTTTCCTTAATTTCTTCTTCTAGGGCTAACTTCTTCTGAGTTAGGGATGGGGTAACATGAGCTTGCTTCAGTTTGACTAACACACACACACACACACACACACACGTCTACACACATCTATACATACATACACACACATGTTTTACTCAGAATGAGGTCATGCTTCTTGCTAATTTGTTCTAAATTCCATTTAGGAACATGGTGTTTAATATATTTTCAAGTCTTTAAATAGGTATTATTGACACGTGTCTTCTCTTGAATATCTTTGGGAGCTTTTAGTTGGATATAGAAAATTTTAAAACATGTAGCAGGTTCTCTAAATTTCGAATTGATGTAGCTTTATAGAATTCCTTGGGAATTTAAAAAATATATGTAAAAGTATTGAAAAATATTTTTATGGCACCTTACTATAGGAACTGTGCAGAAGACGCATTGGTAATTCTTGTAACTTTCTCAAATTTCTTTAGAAATGGTATAATCAATTCTATTTTGGGGAGATACATTTCTAAGAGAATTTTCCAAAAGTATCATCAATCACGTTAGCAACTTCAAATGTATACCTTCAATTTGGCTTAAGATTCTTTAACATTTTAATTCCTTATACAACTTATAACCCATGGCTATATTCTTATTTCCACTTAAAAACATTGATCTTCAGGTATTTCTGAGGCACCTGTAAAATGTTACATAGGATTGCAATGCTATTGATATCAGAGACCTAAAAAAAAAAGAAAAAGAAAAATGGAAAAGAAATATCGAAGGGTTGGACCAAATCTATGTTAAATTATTTTGTTTTAAAAGGACTTTAATGGAGTTTCTTGATTTAGTCAAATGGGTATACATTTTTGAGTAGTAAACTCATCCCCTTTAACCTCCAAACACACACACACTCTTCTTTGCTATAAGATTGTTTTAAATCATTGGTGTAGATTCATGTGTGATTTTTTTCTCTTTCCATATTTCATGATCTGCTCCCAGAAAGCTAAATGACATAGTCTCGGATATATCTGTTTCTGTCATTTTATTATTCAGAAAACAAAAATATTCATTACTTTTCCTCAGTGAGAAGAAAAAAGGGGGACTTCCCTGGTGGCACAGTGGTTAAGAATCCGCCTGCCAATGCACGGGACACGGGTTCAAGCCCTGGTCTGGGAAGATCCCACATGCCGCAGAGCAACTAAGCCCATGCGCCACAACTACTGAGTCTGCGCTCTAAAGCCCGCACGCCACAATTACTGAGCCCACGTGCCACAACTACTGAAGCCCGCGCGCCTAGAGTCCATGCTCTGGAACAAGAGAAGCCACCGCAATGAGAAGCCCGCGCACCACAACGAAGAGTAGCCCCCGCTTGCCACAACTAGAGAAAATCCCGCCCAGAAACAAAGACCCAACGCAGCCAAAAATAAATTAATTAATTAAAAAAAAAAAAAGAAGGATAAAGGAGGGATGGGTTCCAGATAGTTGGCACTGAAATGCTGACCCAAAACAGAGCTGTATAGAGACAAAGGAAACCAGAAAGACAGGGTAAATCTGAAATATTTGGGTCAGGCTGATGGGTTTTAAAGGGGCCAGTATAGTAGGCAAGGTTAAGGCTAAAGACAGGTTAAAGAAAGTTTGAAATTATGAAAGTAAAGCAGTTTTGTGAGGTAAAGTATTTCTGGATGTGGCCATGCTCTGCGTTTTAGAAGGTAAGTGGGAGATGACATTCCAGAACAAGGGCTAGCACATTCATTTCTAATCATCATACCTCCTGCAAGTTCTTGTAAGAGATGATAAGGGACACAGGACAAACAGCAAACGTATTCATCATTCTATCATCTGAGAGCAATTCCCTGAGGAGGGAGTATTTCTGGCCATAATGTGGGCATGTTGCAGAAGAATTACTCGTTAAGGTCTTCTTAGCTATTAACCTCTTAACGGTGGTTACGCTATTTCAGAGCTAAATCCCTACCCAGTTTAGGGAAAGCCATGCGTCTGCACCATCACATGAGTCAGTCTGGAAGAATTCAATTTCAGATACATTTCTAAGATTCTTTGAGTCTGATCAGCCAAGGGTCAAGTTTCTCACTCACTTTCCTTTACCAAAGAGGTAAAGTCGGGCAGCTGTAACTTGCTGGTCCAGAAGGAGACAAATGAACCTTTTGATTTTAAGCTACCAGCACATCATTTTCAATGTAGTTAGAGCAAACAAACAAGGAATGAAATTTTAAATGCTTTCGTGCACATCGACTGCCCCAGGGGTCCCTGGGGTCTTCTCCACCATTAGTTTGAACGCACGAATCTGTTTTAGTTCTCGCCTGGAGATGCTGAAACGCCCCTCTGACTGCACTGCACTCTCACACGTTATCAGCAGGGCAGTGTGATGTTAAGACACACAGCTGTACTGTTCAAGTCACACTTAAAAATGACTCTGGCCCGTTTACATTTTGGGGGTTTTTGAGATGATGACACTCACTCTAAAACAATAGTTTGATTATTTGTAAACGCATTGAACAGACACCAAAAAGGGAACATTTTATTTTCCTGTATCTAAATATATAGCTCAGAAACGGGGGGTTTTTCCTCTAAAAGTAGGTCAGAAGTAATTTATATGCACTCATGTAAAATGCACAGAAAAACATTTCTCTGAGTAATTTTACAAATAAAAGATAGTTTTAAGATTGATACAGAGTGGATTACAAATCAGTTTTAGCTTTCCTAAGTTTGTTAGCTCTTTACTATAGGCACTAAACATGTATACAAATTTGAGCCAACACGTTTAATTCCGGCTGACTTTACAGCTTTTATATTTGAAGGATTATGGGTTACTTAAATTAAGAGCAAAGCTTTAACATACTGTCAATCATATTTACCTTTAATTTAATATCTCATCAGAGTAATCTGGCAATGGGACCTAAGAAAATAGATGGTATAGCTGAGTTGATGAATTTGCATTATTTTTATCTTGGGTAATCATTAACACCAATGTGAAGCACGAAATACCTTGGGCAGGTATCGTTCATTTTCTTCATGCACCTCTGCCAGTTTACTTCAAGACTCCAAATCCGGGCCGTGAGGGAGGTAGTCGTTTTCCAGCTTGCCCTAATTGTGTTCGTGGGCTTTGACAGGCAGAGCAAGTAGTGCTTTACTGGAAAACAATTGCTTTGGTGTAGGAAAAAAAAAAAGGCATAAAAAGAAAACTAGATGCACCACAGCATCAACAAGAACCAATAACTACAAACCATGAGAAACAGCAGAGGGCACTTTAAATATGATTGTCATGTTCTCCATAAGGTTTTCCTAGGTAGGATAAGGTTGCTGAGGTGGGATGAAGAAATGAGTCCTCTAGCGAGCTTGGGGCCTTGTATTAATATTTTTACACTCTTTATTTTAAAATAAAGTGTAGATTCAGAAAACTACAGAAGTATAGTTTAATTAACTACCAAAAGAAAAGCACCTTTTTAATGACCCCTCTCCACCCCAGTCAACCAGGTTAAGAAACAGAACTTTGACAGCAGTTCTTCCCCTGGGGTATCCTAATCATCAGTCCCTCCTTCCGACAGCAGTAACCACCATCCCACCAGTACACTGGTCGCTTGTTTGAGATTCTTTGTACTTTAACCGCACAGAGGTACATCTCCATAGTTTAGAGCTCGTCTTTTATAAAATTTCATATAACTTTTACACTATTTATAGTTTTCTCTTTTTCCCTTTCTTCTCAAGAAAACTGTTTGATTAATTTAGCAGCTTGCTCTGTGCCAAGAAGCACTGCTGTATTTTTAAGAAAAGCTACTCAAAAAAAAAAATGAATTTAACTTATTTAAACATGGCAAAATGTTTACACAAGCACACATACATACACATATAGTTTGCTGTTTTGTTTTTAATCTGTGCTGTTTTTACTAACTGGTATTTTCCATTGTTTCACTTTAAAAATTGACAACACTTTAAAGTATAGAATAGTTAATTACTGACTAGTAATCTTATCTCATCTAAAATTCATTATTGGCAATATTTTATCATATTAGAATTTCAGCCTTAAATTTAATAAGCCATCATTATTTCCAGTTACTAAAAACCCAGAAATAATGATGGCTTATGAGACACGTTTATTTGTCATAAAAGGAGTTGTAGACAAAGACCACAGATTCCTTTGGCCTTTCTGCCTTTGCTTCCTGTATGTCACATTATGGCCCAAGAGGCTGCTTGATCTCTGGCAATTACATCTGCAGTCCAGGTAGAGGAAGTTACAAGGACAGAGGGCATGTCCTCCCCCTTTAGAAAGAATTCACACACACACTTCTATTTACAGCATATTGGCTAGAAATTAATCATATTTCCACACTTGACTGCAAAGCGATCTGGGTAATGTAATTTGTATTCAGAGAGACAAGATCTCCAAGAGGCACTTGCTTCTCCCCAGCTTCCAGCTCGTGTGATGGAATGGCACTAGGTGTATTCCATTTAGGGTAAGGACGATTTGCTCTGAATTTATGTGTCCCTCTGTCTTCAAAATTATCCCATCTTGAGTCAAGAGAGAATGCTTCTGCAGCCTGGTCCTGGAAATGAACCACAGCTGCCAGGGCAGGAAGGAGAGTACCTGAGAATATTTGATGATACCTCTTCTAAACATGCAGCATTATTTGCAGCAGCCAAGACATGGAAAGAACCCAGGTTGCATATATATATATATATAAAATGGAATATTATTCCGCCATAAAAAGAAGGAAACCCTGCCATTTGCATGCCACTTGCAACACCAAGGATGGAACTGGAGGGCATTATGCTAAATGAAATAAGTCAGACAGAGAAAGGCAACTTCATATTATCTCACCTATATGTGGAGTCTTAACAAAAACAAAAACAAAAACTGAACTCATAGACACAGAGAACAGATTGGTGATTCCCAGAGGTAGGGCGGGGGTGGGAGGTGTGTGAAACGGGTGAGGGTGGTCCAAAGGTACAGACTTTCATTTATAAGATAAATAAGTCCTGGGGATGTAATATACAGAATAGTGATTACAGCTAACAATATTGTACTGTATATTTAAAATTTGCTAAGAGATCTTAAAAGTTCTCATCACAAGAAAAACAGTATGTAAATATGTGTAGTGATAAATACTAACTAAAATTACTGTGGTAATCACATACATATGTATATGTATACATACACACACATATATATATAATTTAAATACACACACACACACACACACACACACACACACACAATGGAATATTACTCAGCCATAAAAAAGAATGAAACAATTCCATTTGCAGCAACATGGATGGATCTAGAGATTGTCATACTGAGTGAAGTAAGTCAGATGCAGAAAGACAAATATCATATGATATCACTTACATGTGGAATCTAAAAAATGATACAAATGAACTTATTTAAAAAAACAGAAATAGACTCTTAGACATAGGAAACAAACTTATGGTTACCAAAGGGGGAAGGGGTGGGAAGGATAAATTAGGAGCTTGGGATTAAAATACACACACTACTATATATAAAATAGATGAACAACAAGGACCTACTGTTGTAGCCCACCTCTAATATATCTAAAAGCATAGATAAAACATTATCATTGTTTTAATCATGAATAAATTTAAGCCAGGAGGAAGTCAATTGACTTTTTAAAGTTTAAAATCAAGTTAGATCTGCCTGACTATATTTTGTACAGTTTTTCCATTATGGTAGAACAACAGAATGGGTATGATTATAAGAGAGAGAGAGGAAAAACAAGGCAAATTGAAAACAAGAAAGACCGCAGAGGTGAAAATATTAACATTTTATTTTTTCATTTTTCTTTTTGCCAATATATATAAACTTTTAAGATCTAATAACTAATAGATAATATAGAATGATATTGCTCCCTAAAAAAGTTGATCAGAAATTCTGTTCAAAGTATCACATTTGTACAGGGTATAAGTACATCCATATCTATATCTATATCATCATTATAAATATATGTAAATATATAGCTTGTGAAAAAGGTTTATATTCTGTTAAATATTTAGAGACTATCAGTCTAAAATTTTCTCTAACAGATTAATTTATTAATAGACAATATTTTTTCTCATGTTTTTGGCAGCATTCTGATAAAAACTGCCTAATATATAAAGTGCCACCACCACTTCCATAGAAAAATTCAATTGAATAAAGAAAGAAAAAGTACACTGCTCTAAGTGCACTAAACCAACTCTTTCCAGAAAAGAGATTTGAGATGTTTCTTGATAATATTCAATATGCCCTCTCCCTAAAAAATAAGGATTTCCAGTTTTTATAGCTCTTAAGTAATTAATTCTAAAATGTTTTAATAGCTAATAAAGTTATAAAGGAGCTATAGTAGGATTTTGGAATATTTTGTATCAGTACATAAAGAACTTGAAATAGTGTTAAGGCTTCATATTATTCAAATAATAAAAAGTAAATCATCCATAATTAGAAAGGGTTTTATCACAGTAATTAAAATTTACAAAATACTACAGCTGTGCAATTATGATAATGGTAATAAAAGACAGTTTTCTTCAACAAGGTCACTGTTTGAAATTTCACTACAATAATATAGACATTATTTTAGGGAATTAGTTTCCAAAATTTTTATCAACTGTATAAATATTTTTACTTAGTTTTTTCTTTGTAGTTCTTTGAAGAAATATACACTCACCTAGAGGAACAAAGGCATGCTATTTCATTTTTAAATTGGTAATGTATTTTTTCAGAGTGTGTGCATATGTACTGGTATACTTAAACTTTAAATATGGATTTATCTGCTTTTTTCCATGTTAAAAAAATTAACGGGCTTCCCTGGTGGTGCAGTGGTTGAGAATCCGCCTGCCAATGCAGGGGACACGGGTTCGAGCCCTGGTCTGGGAAGATCCCACATGCTGCGGAGCAGCTGGGCCCGTGAGCCACAACTACTGAGCCTGCGCGTCTGGAGCCTGTGCTCTGCAACAAGAGAGGCCGCGACGGTGAGAGGCCCACGCACCGCGATGAAGAGTGGCCCCCGCTCGCGGCAACTGGAGAAAGCCCTCGCACAGAAATGAAGACCCAACACAGCCAAAAATAAATAAATAAATAAATAAATTTATTAAAAAAAAATAAAATAAAATAAAGAAGTAAATGCAAAACTGTAAGAGAAATAACTTAAAAAAAAAAAATTAACAAAGTCCTAACTTGGAAAACTGTGCTTCCCTTATAATACCTGGTTTATCAAAATGACAGAAATTATACCATAGCTATAAGGTTTTGATCCACGCCAATGCATCCATATACCTAACAACCTGCAGACCATTTCCAGATTCTTAGGGAGGTAAGTGTCCTGACTTCTCCCTGTCACCCCTGCCCTTCCTCTGCCTCAGAACTCATCCCTCAGGTGCCCTGCTTCTGGGCTTATTTCCATTGGCACCTCCTGGTCCTGAACATTCAGCTTCTCTGGCTTTCTCTTCGGATACAATCAGAGCTTAGTTGCAGGGATCCTTTAGTTTTTACAGTGGTTTCCATCCTTCCATCTTATTAACCAGACCAGTCTAAAAAACTCAGGCCTCGGTGAACAGCAGTCTGCCCACGGGCAATTCTACTGGGACAGCCCCCAGCACCTAAGACAGGGAAGCTCGCAAGCTCAGTTATCCTTTCTCATCCTTCATCACCTCAAAGGACGTCGCTGTGAATTCTGTGGTTTCAAAAACTTACTACTATACACACCATAAGATTATTTTTTACAGGAGATGATACTATCAATTAAAAATATCTCAATACCATATGATCCAGCAATCCCACCCCTGAGCATATATCTGGAGAAAACCATAATTCAAAAAGAGACATGCACCCCAATATTCATAGCAGCACTATTTACAATAGCCAAGACATGGAAACAACCTAATTGTCCATCAACAGAGGAATGGATAAAGAAGATGTGGTACATGTATACAATGGAATATTACTCAGCCATAAAAAAGAACAAAAAATGCCATTTGCAGCAACATGGATGGACCTAGAGATGATCATACTGAGTGAAGTAAGTCAGACAGAGAAATGCAAATGTCATATGGTATTGCTTACATGTGAAATCTTAAAAAAGGGTACAAATGAACTTATTTACAAAACAGAAACAGACCACAGACTTAGAAAACAAACTTACGGTTACCAAAGGGGAAAGGTGGGGGGGGGAATAAATTAGGAGTTAGGCATTAACAAATAGACATTATTATATAGATAAACAACAGGGACCTACTGTATAGCACAGAGAACTATTGCCAATACCTTGTAATAAACTATAATGGAAAAGAATCTGAAAAAGAATATATATTATATATATATGTAAAACTAAATCACTTTGCTGTACACCAGAAACTAACACAACATTGTAAATTAACTATACTTCAATTTTTAAAAGATAAATGTTAATTTTATTTTTAAATAAAAGTAACTTAGTAGCTGAAGGGCAGATTAATGAGAACAGTTCTCAGTGACACATAATCATGATGTTATGCCTGGAAATACTGCATATTTTAGATTAATTACAGTATCACATGTTTATTATGTTCACACATTGTTAAAATAAGGTACAGGTAAGAAATGCTATATTGGATCAAACTTCTGTGAAGTGAACCAAAATTGACAGTAACAAGAGTCAATTCCCAGAAAAGCTTAGTGTTAAATTGCCAAATACACATAATTTTCCTTTAAAACTACTTAACAATATTTCCCACATTATTCTAAATTATATCCCAATATGCTCATAACCCATATCAATTTTTACATATACATAACCCACAAATTTGGTACACATAGTAAAACATGATTTTGTTATTTCTTCGTACTTCCTAAGGGAGAAAAAAAATCTCTTTCAGGTTTCTATTCTCAGTTTATGTTGTAAATAGTGATAACCAAAAGAAACAAGCAGCTCTTTAACAGTAATATTTATAACCATGTGTATGTTTTTAGTCATATCCCAAATCTCTCAAGACTTCAGATAGATCCAAGGATAGATTTCTAGCATCACAGTGAAATGAAGTTCACATATAAGACACGAAGAGTAATTTTATGTTTTTCTCAGCTTTGCCATTGTTGACTTATTTCCTTTTGAGATGACGAGTCTACCTTTAACCAGATGCTCTTCAGTCTTTTGATCATTTTAGTTTTTCTATTTTATGGTCTCATAAAGTTCAATATATTCCTGGATATCTTTTCTCACCAGTTATATAGTATTGCAAGGTTGTCCATAGGGTATGGTAGATATTTTGCTGATTTGAAAAAGCTTGTAATCTTATAATTTTTACATGTGATTTCGTACTTCTAGTAACTAAAGTATGCATGTATAATAAAGTCAATTTTGATGTTGATCTTTGGCTAAAATCATCTGTTTTTGCTTGACAATCTTAGGAGTCCTTTCTAAGGCCCATCATTACAACTAGGGTAGGATGCATTTACCCACGACGAGGCAGTGCAGTGAACTCATCAATGGACTGAATTTTGAGGACAAACTATCTAAACTCATGCTTATTATCTGCTATAATTTGTGCTGATCCTAACTCTTTTTACCTTTCAGTTTCCTATTAGTACAAGAAAGATACTAATAATTAGGAAACTTTTGGTGAATTTTAAGTTGATATATATGTTCTTTAAAAAAATGCCTAGACAAAATTATTATTATCTTCTTTTTTATTTCTCTGTAACAAGTCCTTAAAGAGAAAATATTACAATAATCCCATAGGTACCTCAGAAGTTCTTTTTATGTAATCTTTCCACTTCCTAGAAGATTATATTTTCGCTCAATAAACCTGTTTTTTTAATATCCATATAGATTAGTTGAACTGGCAATTCACCAACCATCTAGCTTGTCACTGCACATTTTGACAAAGACATTAACTGTTTTACCTCTCATTTGATTTTCAGTATCATAAATGACTCTCAAAAGAGGGAGGAGATGTGTTCCTCTGGAGAAGTGCAACAGAATCTCCTGAGTTTGTTTTTTAACTGTTGTTGTTGCTGTTTGTTTATTTTATCTTCATACTATATACCATACTGCCAACCTGCCTCCCTCTGCTGACGTTCTGATACGGGGAAGCTCCACCACTAGCATGAATCATACCTTTAGCGTGAACTCCATTTTATTCCTACCGCCAATCTCACCAATCATCTTGGGATGAAATTCATAAATTACCCACCAGAGAACTCTGAAAAAATGAAAATGAGGCAGACTGGCTAGGGACCTTGAGGCTTAAAGGACAATTTGGTGGTGAGTTCCCTTGGTTCTTGTCTTGCCACATATGCATCTGGCATGGGTGCTAAAGAAGCCACAGCTTACAAATGCCAATGGATGTGGACAAAAAATAGCCCCCCAAAAGTTTGCTCTTTCTAGCCAAAGGACTAGAAAATTGGCAGCCCAGCAAGGCAGAAAACGTTTAACTACACCTGCCCCAGTCAACACCATGAAAAAGATATGCACCTCCTTCTCCAATACAGGCTACAGCAGGAGGGCCATTGGCAGAGCAAGGCATACCTCTCACCCTGCAGTAAGGAGGGGGCAGTTGTTTCCAAGTTGCCTGCGAGCACAGTTCAGACCTCCTTCTCTGCCTGCAGTAATGAGGTGGTGGTCCTCCCACGCTGTCAGTGGTGGGAGCTAAATGGTGCTAACGTACTAGGGAAGAACAAATCTGACTCCATATTGGATCTGTTTCTTTCACTTTAACCTTTGTATTCTATTGCTTTTGCTGCAAGTTAATCACTAAAGGGATGTTGCCTATAGCTGAAAGTGTGCACAGTGGCCCATCTCGGGAACCCTCCTCCCATGCCTGGGCCTTAAGCTAAAATGCCCTTGTTTAGATCCCAGGAAATATCTTCACCAGGTCCACCTGGGAATGCCTGTAGGAAAGAAGAAACTAACACATCTCTTTCTGGGAGTCCTGAACCACATTATTTGCAACAACTTACTGCCTTTTTTACTTTACCTCCTCAGCCCCCCTCCCCTTTTGCGCTATAAAAGAAACTAACATCCAAACCCAGGTAAGATGGTCCTTTGGGACACTAGTTCACCATCTTCTCTGTCTGCTGGCTTTCTGAATAAAGTCACTATTCTTTGCCCCAGCAACTCATCCCTTGACTTATTGGCCTGTTGCGCGGGGAGCAGTATGAGCTTGGACTCGTAACATTATGGTATTTACATTCCATTAAAATGATGAAACGGCAATACTAGCAGACAGACACAAATTACATATGTATATTGTAATCCCTAGAACAACAATTGAATAACTATAAAGACTGATACTATATACAACCCTATATACAGATAAAAATAGAAAAATAAAGCACATTCAAGTCACCCTTGAAGACAGAAAAGAAGATTCAGAAGCAAAGGGAAGAAATGGGAAGCAAATTAACAAAAATGTCAGACTTAAGTTGTAAGATATTAATAATTACATTGGTTACAAATTGTCTCAGTACAGTAATAAAAAGACAGAGATTGGCCTAATAACGTAAAAACAACGACTCAACTATATGACAGCTATAAGAACCTTACTTCAGGTCAAAGGTAAAAGGCTAAAAAAAATAAGACTGTGCAAACACTAATAAAAAAAGTGGAAATGGTTAGATGAATAACGGTTAATGTATACATAAAGCAAATGAAATTACCAGAGACAAGGAAGGACATTATATATTGATAAAAGACTTAATCCACCAAGAAAACAAAAATCTTAAAAATTATGCACCAAACTATAGTACTTAAAAATACGTGAAGCAAAAACTGACAGACTAAAAAGGAGAAAGACTAATCCACAGGCATAGATAGGGATTTCTATACCCTTTATTTAGTAATTACTAAGACCACTAGACAAAAATTTTATTAACTAAAAACTATTATTAACCAGTGGATTCTCAATGACATTTATAAAACATTCCACTATTTTATAATAGACATCAGGATAATATATATCCTTTTCAAGACTGCATTGGACATTCACCAAAATAGACCATATAATGAGTCAACCAATAAACCTTGGCTAATTCAAAATAATTAAAACCATACCAATATGTTCTCTAACAAGGAGAGACTCAAACTGAAAATAAACAACAAAAAGATAATGGAAAAAGCTTCAAACCTTTGGGTATTAAACAACACACTTATAAATATTCATGAGTCAAAAAGGAAGTCTCAAGGGTGATAAAATATGTCTATGTTAAACTGAATGCTAATGAAGGTATCAATATCTGTGGGACTAAGTGAAAGCAATAATTAGAGGGAAATGTATACCACTAAATGCTTATATTAGAAAAGAGGCAAGGTCTCAACTCAATTACCTAAGCTTCCATCTCAATAAACTAAAAAAAGAACAAAATAAATCAAAAGCAAGCAGAATAAAGAAGATAATAGATATAAGAACAGAAATCAATAAAATTACGAACAGAAAATCAATGGAGAAAATTAATCATACTGAAAGCTGGTTCTTTGAAAAGAGCAATAAAATTGATACTGATGAAGAAAAATGAGAGAATAAACAAATTACCAATATCAGAATGAAAAAGGGGCTATCACTATAGACCATGCAGACACTAAAAGGGTATAAAACAACTACAAAAAGAAAATTGACAACATAGCTGAAATCATTTTTTGAAAATCATAAATTACTACAACTCATTCAAGATGAAAAAATAATTTGAATTGTCTTAAATTCATTAAAATAATTGAGTTAGTAATTAAACCCTTCCATAAAAGAAATCTCTAGTATTGGATGATTTCATTGGTGAATTCCACTAAATAGTTACAGAAAAGTTAGCATCAATTCTACAAAATTTCTTCCAGGACATAGTAAAAGAGAACCCACTTCTCTACCCATTTTATGAAGCCAGAATCACCCTGATACCAAAATCATACAAATACAGTACACACAAAAATGAAAACTACTGCCTATGTCCTTCATGATCATAGTTCCAAAAACCTTCAGCAAAATACCAGAAAATCAGTCTCAGCATTACATAAAAAAGAAAAATACATCAGGACTAAGTGGACTTTGTTCCCAGAATACAACTTGCTCAATATCCAAAAGTAAATCAATATAATCCACCATACAATGGTCTACAGAAAAATACTCGATGGTCATAATTAATACAGAAAATGCATTTAGCAAAATTGACACTGATTCATGATAAAAACTGTCAGAAAATTAATTACAAAAACCACAAAATTAATCCAATGAAGGAAGTACAGCATTTTCAACAAATTGTGTTGAAACAGTTAGAATTAAGATGAAAAACAGAAAATCAAACCAAGCAAAACAAAACCCTGAACAAAACATTAAATCTCATACAAAAATTAAATTAAAAAGATAGAATATAGATCTACATGTAAAATATAAAACTATAAAATTATAAAGGAACATAGGAGAAAATATTTGTGACTCATTATTTTTGGAGTAAGCATTAGTGCATATGTATATATATGTATATGTGTATTATATATACAATATATTAACAAATCTTTCCCCTTCCTCAGTATTTTTTAAAGAGACTTATTTCCTCTCTGAAATTTCCCTATTATTATAATATATCTCAACATATTCATGGCTCTAAATTACTGGTTCTTATATACAAAGAATATTTGGGTTTTGTTTCCACTGATACTCCATATTTGTTATGGCAACATCTCTGTTCTAATCAGTCTGTTCTCTGTATCTTGGATGGGGCTGGTGTGCTTTGTGTATGCATTTCTGTGTGTGTGTGTGTGTGTGTGCACTAGCAAATGTGTATGTTGTGTGTGATGTTGAAAATAGGGAAGAGGAACCAGAAGACTGAGGGTGAATAATCAAAAGAAGAGATCTGTGTGTTTTCTTCTCACTTTTGCAAACATTCATTTCTGGACAATAATAGAATTACTGTCTGTTTTATTATTTTAGAAAGTGTGTTTCACTCTTTCTTGTCATAACCTTCCTGATGGGGAAGAAACAGTCTCTTCCAAATTTGGAAATTTCTGTAGTGTAACACTTTGCAAAGACTAGATAAATGTTCCTTACATCTTTGGTCATAGACATTCAAATTTAAACTGAAACTGCCAGGTGTCATAGACAATGTCACCAAATAACACTGCAATATATGTCTGTTAAAAAGATAACTTTACTTTCTATTATGTAGAAAAAAGGTTAATATTTGCCCCTGACAGGATTAATACATTAATTAGTCCCATGGCTGGTACATTCTTGCTTCTGCATTTTTTAACAGGGAATAAAAATGAACAAACTATTGATAGGTAGATTGATATAAATATACAACAAATAAAAATATAAATATATAACAAACTGTATATACAGTATATGTATAGTTTGTTATTTAGTTATATATTTATACATATTACATAAATACATGGAGAGAGAGAAAGAACAAGAAAATAATTGTTGCCACTAAGCTTTTATCTGAATAGCAGAGAGGGAATGATTCTTAGATAGTTATTATACAGAATGACCCTCATGTCAGGTCAGTGCAAATAAGGAAAAGCTTGGCTAGTCTTAACCTAGAAAGCTATAAAATATATCCAACACATGCCTCTCAAGTGTGCAATAAAAATGCATCCTCACTGCCATTAGCAATATTGTCCCTGACCTCAGAACATCACTGAAGAGAGACCCACTGAATGCTTTAATTTCCACATAAACTGCTGATCACGATGGTTCAGACATGCCAGATGGCAGCGGGAGTGATGAATGGTGTTGATGCCTCAGGAGAAATGAGCTACTAAAATTATATTATATTCAGCTGGGATTTTAAAACATACAATATAATTAAAATTGTTATTCCAGAGCAAACTGTTACACCTCTTTATTTAATAGAGTGTTAGCTGAGGAGAGTAGTATGTGCGTTTGTTTTGCAGAAGGTGTGCTTTTCTGTGCCCAGGTATCACTCCAGTGGGAGAGCAGAGCCCAGCGCGAGCATCTGCTGGGCAAACCCTCAAGACTGCCTGTCACAGAGCCCGGTGTTGGGGAGGAAGCAAGAGTGTTCCCAGCCTCATTCAACTGTAAGAGAAACGCAAATCACAGATCTTCTTCCACTTATGACGAGATTATGTCCCATAAACCCACCGTAAATGGAAAAAATCATAAGTCAAAAATGCACTGATGGGCTTCCCTGGTGGCTCAGTGGTTAAGAATCCGCCTGCCAATTCAGGGGACGCGGGTTCGAGCCCTGGTCCGGGAAGATCCCACATGCCGCGGAGCAACTAAGCCCGCGAGCCACAACTACTGAGCTGCGCTCTAGAGCCCGTGAGCCACAACTACTGAGCCCACGTACCACAACTACTGAAGCCCGCGCGCCTAGAGCCTGTGCTCCACAACAAGAGAAGCCACCGCAATGAGAAGCCTGCGCACCGCAACGAAGAGTAGCCCCCGCTCGCCACAACTAGAGAAAGCCCGCGCGCAGCAACAAAGACCCAACGCAGCCAAAAATAAACAAAGAAATAAATTTATTTTTTTAAAAATGCACTGAATGCACCTCACCCACAGAGCATCACAGTTTAGCCCAGGCCACCTTCAACATGCTCAGAACACTTACATTAGCCCGCAGCTGGGCAAGATCATCTAACACAAAGCCTATTTCACAATAAAGAGTTGAATATCTCATGTAATTTACTGAATACTGTACTGACAATGAAAAAACAGAGCGGCAGTCTGGAGGCAGAAGGGTTGCAAGTGTATCTGTTGTTTCCCCTGGTGATGGTGCAGTTGACCAGGAGCCCAGTGTCAGGAGAGAGGAGCGCACTGCACGTCGCTGGCCCAGAAAAATTTCAAATTCAAAATTTGAAGCACGATTTCTACTGAATGCATATCAGTTTCAAACAATTGTAACGTCAAAAAATCCTAAGTCGAACCATTGTTGAGTCAGAGACCATCTACCTAATAAAACCATTTAACAGACCAAAAAACATTCTTTGAGACATGCTGAGACAATTTCTCCCTGAATTAGTATTGTGAGATCATGATGTCCATGTTAATTACAGATCTGGTTATTCTGAGAAAGGATTCCATCCAACAAGCAGATACTCATTGGTAAATGAATGAAACAACGTACTTCGTCTGTTTACTTTTGTTTAGATGGTGGCGTCTATTTGAACACTTACAGTAGTTGGAGCTGGCATTTTGTTTTAGTTCCCCATTCAAGGAATGAGCACAGAATTTCCTTCTTTCTCTAATCCCGTCCTCAACCCACTCTCCTCACCCCCACCACAAATAAAAGGGAATCCATGTTATACAAATGTAGATGATACAGCTTCTTTCCCTCTTAGATTTATGTGAGTAAAGTCTAGCAAATCAATAGCGGAAGTTTGGAAAATAATTTCTCCTTGGATTTATGAAAAAAGGTAGACTAAGTGCTGACTACATAATTTTCATGGCCGAAAGCAAAAGGAAAATGCAGACCCCTTTTTCAAAGAGCAGATAAAGAAAAAAATGCAGTTGAAGGACATGCAACTTTTTCCTGTCTTTTATGGTCTCTCCCTGACATATACTATTTCTACATAACAGAAATTCCATAACAATATTGTCTCCTTTGGGCATGGGGATCCTTGCAGGGCAAGTGCAAACCCTCAAGACATGGTTGGCAGGGACAACCACTGCCCTTTGCCATCCTGAGCTGGGCAGGGCACCTGCCTCCCAGATCGCCCCCCCAAACACCCCTGTGCTGATTCTCTCCTGGCAGCGCAGGGCTACAGCAGTTGTGGGCAGGGTCAGGGGAAGGGGCCAAGAGGGGCAGATGGCTAGGAGAGGGGTGAGTGCACATCTGAAACCCTTTGCAGGAAGAGGCAGAGAGCCTGAGGCAAAGCTCTGGGTGAGTTCTCTTGATCCATGGGACCTCACTCACAAAGCAAAACAAAAAAATTCAGATAAAATTATTAAAATGTTCAAGGTGGCGGTCACTGAGCATGAAACCCCAGGCCCTTCCAGCCTGGGACACGGTATGACTGCCCTGGTCAGCTGTCCATGTAGCCAGCCCTGTGAGTACTTCCTCAAAATAATTAGAGCCACGTGATGGCTTAGGTGAATTAACCAGATTCAAAACATTATACCACAAAATGTAACATCATGGCCCTCAAACTGGCAATTTAGTAACAAGAAATATTTCCGGCTTTAAGATACAATTTTTATATATTTTATTTTTATATCCAACAAAATTAAATTTTCAGACTATTTGGAAAAATTACATCCATTCACATAGCAGATGTTAACAGCCTAGACTCTACGAAGCAGACATTTTGGGGGAATGACGATAATAAAAAATAGCATTTAATTTCTACTAAATATCAAAGCTCACAATCAGACCTGTCTCTGTGGTTTGCTTCTGTTTAGGTAATTCCTAAGATTTCCTGAGTATAGGAGGCCAAGAAACGAACACAACACTTGCAAACGTAGCTAACGAATTGTCTAAAAAATGACAAAGGCTTCAGTTTATTCGGTCTTGAAGCCGTTCTGCTCTCTGTTCATTGGGCTGTGACTGCACCCTGATGCACATTCTGAGGTGGGTTAAGTCCTGTCTCAAATAAAAATTCCTCCTGACCGCTGACCTTGACCTTCACTGCTCCACTGCCCAGAGGATATGAACGATGGGAATGCACAATGCAGGTAACCCAAAAGGCAACCCAGTCATCTGAAATGCAAGTTACTGAGTCCAAAGAAATGCCCTTTAATCCTCGGAAGGATCACTGTAAATGGTTGAGAAAACATCTAATTATAGAATCCCTTAACTTGGAGACCAGTTTACCTGAAGATGTGGCAAACCCCAGCAAGAGTAGAGTACTCTGATGTTTAATGCGTGTGGTGTCATGTTCCCTGAGGTGTCTTGATGTGGTTATGCATTTAAGTAAGCAGACGATTAAAAAAAGAAAGCATGTGCTCAGGAAGGTACAGAATTAACTTTAGTAATAAAAGATTGTTCTTGGCAGATTAAAACTCATTTGGTTTGCAGCAATCCCTTTCTTAAAAAAAAAAAAGCTTTCTTAACTAAAGAGTAATGTGAAAAATTTCTTTACTTTGATAGGAAACTTTCGATTCAGAGCTAGAGTTTTAGAGAAGCAACAGAGAGAGCACAGCGTGTATTGATTATCTGCCTTGCGGTTTGAATGAAGGGCTCTAGCAGCTGTTTGGGAAACACTGAGGGAATTTGGTATGATCACTCACTTTTTCTGCTTCAGGAAAACATTACCCCTATGAATAAAAAAAAAAAGGGTATTTCACGCTTAGAACTTCAGAGACGATTAAGATCTATGCAGCAGATTTAAAATGGTTGCAAAGGGTAACCAGGGTTAATAAATAAACAAGATAGGAATCTCCAGATAGAAAAAATATATATATATACATATATAATTTGAAAAAATATTAGTCATTTTTATTGCTAGAATCAGATCTTTGGTTAAGTCACTGAAAAATGTACATATTTATAACTCAGATTTCATGCATTGCACTTGCATTTCTTAGGCATATAAAAAACGTTTATTGTTCTTTAAAAGCAAAATATTTTATTCTTTTTAATCAAAGTATTTAACCCAGCATGAGAAAATAAGTTTGAATTTCTTTAAATATCTCTATGTAGTTCAACATTTCTCTCCTCATACTTTTTCCCATTTTAGCATTTTAAATGAGAAACAATCTCATGAGATGAAACGTGAAAAATGGACTTCCTTGAAATATATTGATAAAAATGTCTTGAACAGAGATCAAGCAAATGACCTGTCCCTTGATATTAACTTTTCCTATACTATACCTTAATGATACATTTACTAAAATAATGTGACGTTATTGAGTATCACAATATGTGTCAGATATAGCAAGCGTCTCTCAAACTGACTCTTAGACTTCCTGACCCTGTATAATTTTTGCGGTAACTTTTCTCACATGTCCCCCTGCCTCCTATTCTTAAAGGTAACACATGTCAAATTGTTTTGACACCATAAGGCACTTTTCCAGGGAGCATGCAATATCAATCTACATTAATATTGCTTGAATAAATAATTAATTAGAAAATGAAAAATGCTATAAAATGCCTCATGAACAAGCAGCTATATTTCTATGTATTTGAGATTTTCATTTATTTCAGGGATTACTTCTTTATCTTCTTCATTTTATAAACACTTAAGAATGTTAAATGCATCAAAATGCTAAGGATTTTATACTTTTTCACTTCTCTGCTTCCAACCGGAAGAGTATGGGTTGATTTCTACAAATGGTACATGTTTGGTTCAGAGGTACTTACAAGAGTAAGAACCTTGTGAGATCCTCTTTTTTCTTCCAAGTTACCATGATGACCTTTTTATCCTCTTGCTGTGAGGACATAGCTCATGGGGCTCTCACATCTTTGCACATCTTCTGAGCAAAGGCATTAACAGCTTTTTTGTGTTTTGATTGTCTTTTCAAGAATATTTGTATAATGTACCTCTTGGAAGATAGAGATAGCTTCTCCCTATCCGGTAGACGGCAGATTTGTTAGAAAAAATAATAAAGATATGAAAGAATGCTCAACATCATTAATCATTAGAGAAATGCAAATCAAAACTACAATGAGATATCATCTCACACCTGTCAGAATGGCCATCATCAAAAAATCTACAAACAATAAATGCTGGAGAGGGTGTGGAGAAAAGGGAATCCTCTTGCACTGTTGGTGGGAATGTAAATTGATACAGCCACTATGGAGAACAGTATGGAGGTTCCTTAAAAAACTAAAAATAGAACTACCATACGACCCAGCAATCCAACTACTGGGCATATACCCTGAGAAAACCATAATTCAAAAAGAGTCATGTACCAAAATGTTCATTGCAGCTTTATTTACAATAGCCAGGACATGGAAGCAACCTAAATGTCCATCAACAGGTGAATGGATAAAGAAGATGTGGCACATATATACAATGGAATATTACTCAGCCATACAAAGAAAAAAAATTGAGTTATTTGTAGTGAGGTGGATGGACCTAGAGTCTGTCATACAGAGTGAAGTTAGTCAGAAAGAGAAAAACAAATACCGTATGCTAACACATATATATGGAATCTAAGAAAAAGAAAATGGTCATGAAGAACCTAAGGGCAAGACGGGAATAAAGACACAGACCTACTAGAGAACGGACTTGAGGATACGGGGAGGGGGAAGGGTAAGCTGGGACAAAGAGAGAGAGTGGCATGGACATATATACACTACCAAACGTAAAATAGATAGCTAGTGGGAAGCAGCCGCATAGCACAGAGAGATCAGCTCGGTGCTTTGTGACCACCTAGAGGGGTGGGATAGGGAGGGTGGGAGGGAGGGAGATGCAAGAGGGAAGAGATATGGGAACATATGTATATGTATAACTGACTCACTTTGTTATAAAGCAGAAACTGAGACACCGTTGTAAAGCAATTATACTCCAATAAAGATGTTAAAAAAAAAAAAAGACAATAAATATAATGTTTCCATCTGAGGCAAAGTTTGGGCAAAGTTTTACCAGCCTCCTGGTCAGTTTGGGGTTTGCTGAGCTCAAGCTGCCTTAGATGTGACACACAGCCCCTCTGTGGACGGCGTTCACCTGGGCCACCCACAGTGACCTATGGAACTTGGGGAGCAAGAACAACTCGGGGGAATAGGAAGCTTGTGCTGCCAGCTGTACCATTAGTGATAGCATCCTTTGTCTCTGACCCAGAAGTCTCTTGTCTTCTATGCACATCTATGAAACTAAGGCAGGCTAACTTTTTAGCTTGCAAGCAGGGTAAAATTTCAGACCCTTGCAATTCTTTGCACCGTTAACATGCTACTAGTCTCTAAGGCAAATTTTAGATCAAAATATAATAAACAATGTGGAGCAACGCTTTTGTGTTGTGCAGAAGTGAGAATTAAAATTTGTAAATTTATGAAGTGAAAAGGGTGCGATTTAAAGATACACTGTTAAAATTACACAGACATCTTGCAAACATCTAATCCAGGCATTTAATTATATAGATAAGGAATTTCAAAACTATAATATGACATGTATCATAAAGCTAATTAATCAAAAAGTTAAAAAAAGAACCAGCAAGTTGCCTAATTTCTGGTCTAATGCTATCTAAAATTATGTCGATAAAAATAAAAGGTCTCTGTTGAGGATGAAAGATGACCACAATGATTTGCTACTCCTCTGAGAGGGGGGAGTCTAATTTTCTTTCCCTGAATCTGGGCTGGCCTTTGTGACTTGCTTGACCAACAGAATATGGTAGGAGCAAGTTTATGGAACTTCCAAGGCTGGGTCATAGGAAGTTTTGAATCCTTTGCCTGGGTCTCTTGGAACACTTGCTCACAGAGCCCTGATCTGCCATCAGAGATGTGCGGCTGCCACATTAGAGATCATGTAGGGATGCCTGAGACTCACAGAGAGACAGGGGGTCAGCCGAGCCCATTCTGCCAGTAAGTCCTGCCAAGGCACCAAACGTGTGAATGAAGCTGAACCCCATGAAGGGACACCATTCAGTGCCATGGTATTCTGAATATTGCCATGGTATTCTGAATATCTGCCATGGGAACTGAATATGGGCCCAGCTGAACCATTCCTGACCACAATACTCTGTGATATAATAAAGTCCTGTTGTTTGAAGTCAATGTTTTAGCACAGTTTGTTACAGAGTAGTGGATATCTGGAACAGCCTCTAAATTCCTTAAAAATACTGTGCCTAGCAGTACAGTAAGTCCCCTACATAGGAACCTTCAAGTTGTGAACTTTTCAAAGATGCGAACGTGTGTTCGCGTATCCAATCATGTAAGTTAGTTCACGTGTCTGGCATACATTGTGACATGCTTGCATCCTCTACAAATGCTTGTGCTTTTGCGCACTTTGCTGTACAGAACTGTATAGAGTACAGTAGTACAGTATCTTTATTTCAAGCCCAGGATGTCCAGAAGCAAGCGTAAAAGCAGCGATGATGTAGCTGGTACTACTGTATTTTCAAGGTACGTACTGTAAGATTAAAAATGTTTTCTTTATTTTTTGTGTTTGTTTTTTATGTGTTATTTGTGTGAAAAGTATTATAAACCTATGACAGTACAGTACTATATAGCCGATTGTGTTAGTTGGGTACCTAGGCTGACTTTGTTTGGCTTATGAACAAATTGGACTGAAGAACGAGCTCTAGGAATGGAACTCGTTCGTATGTAGGGGACTTACTGTAAAGCACTTTGGTGTAAATGTTAAAAATACAAAGTTATATTGTTTTTCTTCTTTCCATCCCCCTTTCTCTCTTGGAGAAGAGAATAGGGTTTGTAACAAAATTGCCAACACACCCTTAAATTTCTATGAAGTCCCTGGCAGTTGTTTTTTAAAATTTATAAACAGATTCTTATTAATTAAAATAAACGATGTCTGAAATTTGTCTTTTCATGAAAGGCATGGGTAAGAATAATGAGCAGAATTTTTTCCATTGAGTAATTGTGATTTTTAGGTTAAATGTATTGCCTGTGTTTTAGCAGTCAAATGCCATGCCTTAGCAATTTTGGATGGGGTTGGCCGGGCATAGGCTACATCCACTCGTGGACTTTACAAGATAGTGACTCAAAGTGAGCTTAGGTAATATATCTAGACTGAGGTCCTGTCTTCCTACTGATGAGGTGCAGCTGTATCCGAGAGTGGTAGTAGGCTGTGTGTACCTAGGTAAGCTATGTGACCAGCTGGTGGTCACATAGGCTGAGGGGTTGTAAGTCTGGTTAGGTATAAAGCCTGAGGGGACCTAGCTGAAGGCTTTCCTGAATTGGTTCCTGTATACTCAGCCTCTTCTCTATCAGTTGTGAACATCCTGAGGGTAGAAAGTCTACAAAATCAAAAGATATGCCTGTGAGCCATGTAATGCTCTGCTGTTACTGTGTGTGCTATGTTGTTTCTAGTACATCGCTACTTAAACTTGGCGCTGAATGAGGTTTTTGTGTCTTGTCTGCTTCATTTCAGTCTGAACCAAAGATGACTAATGCTATTGAAACAATATTAGACACAATTATTGCCTAATTTATTGTACAACCTACGTTAATTTAAGATCATACTGGTTCTACAATCACAAGGGAAGATAAAATGGTAGGAAAAAAATCAGAAACAGAAAGGTAAAGAAAAATTGGGTGTATAATGCCTCATGATAATACCTTTTCTGTTTACTTTGTTAATGTCCTGGATTTTTTGAATGTTAAGTCAATCTTATTCCTGGGATAATCCCCTTGGTCATAAAGTAGTATCTTTTTATGTATTGCTAGATTTGTTTTGTTAATGTTTAGTTTAGGCTTTTTGCATCTGTGTTTATGAAATGTATTGATTTGCAATTACTTTTCTTATAATGTTCGTGCCAGATTTTACTATCTAATTAAATATGCTGAGAACTGTTTCCACTTATTAATGGTATAAAGCAATTAGTGTAAACTTGGAGTAATTTCTTCCTTAAATATTTAGTAACATTCACTAGTGAAGTCCCACAATCCTGAAGGGATTTTGTGGAATCCCAAACTTTTCTTTGTGTAAAGTTTTTTTTTTTTTTAATTTATGACGTCAATTCCTTTAACAGAGAGAGAAGTACTCATATTTTCCATTTTTCTTTTATCAGTTTTGACAAGTTTTCCCTTTTAGGAATTGTCTCACTTTGTTTACATTTTCAAACTTAAATATGCTTATTACATTTTAATATACATGGACTCTTTACTGATGTCTGATTTTTATTCTCAATTTTGATAATTTGTACTTTTCTATCTGATAATTTCTAGGAGTTTATCAATTTTACTACTCATTTTAAATAATTAACTTTTATCCTTTTTTTTTATTTTCTCTAATACAAATGATTTTGAATGCTGTTAACTTTTTGCCTGCTTCTTAATTTCTTCCCTCCTATTTTTTTTTATGGCTTAAATTTCAGTTCTTTTCAACTTCTTGATTTGCATACTGATATTTAATTTAAATCTTTACTATTTTTAAGTACACATTTAAAGCTGCTAATTTCACTCTAAGCACGGCTTTAGCTGCATTTAATGTTTTGATATGTTTAATTTTAATACACTGACAATGTTTTCGTTGTAATTTCTTCTTTACTTGATGTGTTATTTAGAAATATATTGGTTTACTTTTCCACATTTTGGAATATCCTTATCTTTTTAAAACTTATTTATTGTTTAGTCAAATAATTTATTTTGGACAGAGAATATCCTCCATGTGGTTTAATTTCTTTAAGATCTTTCAGACATGCTTTATGACTCAGCATACAGTTAATTTTCATAGAAATAAGAACATGTAAGATTGGAAAGAATATGGATTCTGACCTTGTTGGACACAATGTTCTGTACCCGTCAATTAGGTCAGGGGTACTGGGAGTTTAGTTCAATGTTTATTTACTATCTCATTTGTTCTTGTTGTTCTGTAAATTACTAAAAGAGGCATGTTAAAAGAGCTTCCACTGTGAATGCAGATGTGTCTATGTCTCCTTGTAATTTAATCAAGTTTTATTATCTACATGAATACAGATTTAGAATTTTTAAATTTTCCTGATGGATTCAACCTTTTATCATTATGCACCCTCTTTTTTTATATCTATCAAAGTTGTTTGCCTTAAAGTTTGGCATTAGCATAGATTTAATAGGTCTTTGGTGTAGTTTTTGCATTATATATTTTCTATACTTTTCATTTCGATGTTTATGTGTAATTTTTCCATTTTGTCACCAAAAAGAAGCGTATTTTTGGCTTTTTAAAAAAATTTGATCTGAAAATCTTTATCTTTAAATTACGCTATCTTGTCCATTTATAATAAATAAAATAAATTAAATAAATGGAATTAAGAACACATTTTGGTCTAGATCTGCCATCTAAATACTTGATTTCTATTTGCTCCCTTTTCTGTCTTTTACTTATTACTTTACTTTATTTCACTTATTTCTTTCCCTTATTTTACTTAGAGTTCTTTTCTATCCCATTTTTTTAACCTCAATTAGCTTGTAAGTTATGTATTCTTTATTATTTTATAAATTCCCTAGAAACTGGAGTAGGTATCCTTGACTTATGAAGGCTAGTACATCTTTCTACTCTTGCCACTCAATAAAAGAATTTTACATCATTTCAACCCCATTTACCCCCTGCTGCCATTTTGCTATTAAAATTATATATTTTAAAATACAAACAATATTATTAATACTCTATGTTTACCCACATATTTCTTTTTTATTAATCTGTATTCCTTCTCACATCTCTCTGCTTCCATCTGGGATCATTTTCCTTTTTCATGAAGAGTCTGCTTTAATGATTCCTTTAGTATATAATTTTGCTGGTGTCAGATTTACTCAATTTCTCTTTGACTGGAATGTTTCATTGTGCTTTTATTTGTGGATCACATGGCAGTTTTGTTTGTCTGTTTGTTTTATCACTTTTAAGATGTTATTCAGTGTCTTCTGTTAAGAGGAGGCTGCTGTACCTACTGACATTCCTTGTTTGGTTTTTTGTTTGTTTCCCCAAAACGTGCCCATCATCTCTGGTCTCCTGCAGTGTTAGTAGTCTCTAGAGAGGTCTGACTTTATATCTATCCTGCTTAGGGTTCATACTGCTTCCTGACTTGCTGGTTTGAGATCTTTTGCAGTTTTGACAGTTTGTTGACCATTATCATTTAATATATTGCTTCTGCTTTATTTTCTGTCATTTCTTTTTCTGAAGTTCTAATTAAATATATTCAAGAACTTTTCACTCTGCCCCATATTTCTCTTAAGTGTTTTCTATATTTTTTCTTCTTTTCTTGATGCTTTCTTCTCTCCAAATGTTTTATACTGTCTTATTTTTAAATTTTCTAGCCTTCTGTCTATAGTATTAAACACATTTACTGAGTTTTAAATTGAGGTTATTCTATACTACAGTCTGGGTATGTGTGTATGTGTGTGTGTGTGTATATTTATATATATATATAATTGACAAATATATTAGTTTTTTATTATAAAATTATATATATACTTTGTATAATTGACAAATAATTTTATATTAGTTTTAGGTATATAACATAATTATTTGATATTTGCATATTCTGTGAAACGATCACCACAATAAGTCTAGTTAATTTGATTGGTTTTTATAAATTTTAATTCTCTGCTGAAATTTTCCATTTTCCAGTTGTGGCTACAGGAAATAATTTATTTATGGCCTTCACATAGACTTTCTTAGCCTCCACCCATGCCTGGAATTTGGAATTCAAGGCTTTACATTTATTTTATTTTTTTCCTTCTTTGAGTACCTTTTCAGGACAATCAGAGGCAGTTGTTTTAATTTCCACTGTTGATATAATAATCAAGTGCCACAGGCAAGCATCTTTCTAATGTGTTGTCATCAATGAGCATGTCACTCCAGAACAGAATAAGTTATGATTTAAGTAATCATGGTGTCACTTCAAGAATGAGTTATCAGCGACTCATCTCTCCCTTGCAAGGAAGTAATCTTTGAGTACATCAACTGTGTTAGACACTCAATGCCAGAATCTCAATTTGAGGGACTAATTCCTGGGGCTACTCTTCATTTCCAATTAGTTAAGCTTAACAGGACACAAATGACCCACTTAAATGGTATAACTGAAGAGAGTTTAATAAATAAAATGTTTTCATAGGTGTGGATGGGGTTAAGGAAACGAACAAATAATGATTAAGTACCAGGTCAATCAACAATGAAAACCAAAATCACTTACCACTAGGACTGAAGCGCCCAGAGAAAGCTATAACTAGAGGAGTGGGCAGGGAGGGAAGGAGCAGAGAGAAACTGTCAGACAAAGGGTGTCAGTGAAAGAGGAGGGACAGAGAACTCAGGTACAATAGATGCCCTGACCTTTCTATTCTTTTGTTCTTAGATCTTCTGGTTCCTCCCGATGCACAAACTTAACGGAAAGTTAAGAGATCACATGAATCAGAAATGTAGTCAGTGGAATTCAGCCTCCTGGGACACAAAGCAGGGAAGAAAAGGGATTGTCTAATTGGGCAGATGGAGAATAACCAGGATATACACCAAAGGCAGAAAGATAACCTTTTACTGTATTTTACACTACATCATAACTTTTATCACTTTTAAAGAAAATTAATTCAGGAACTACTCAACACATATTAAGATTACTTCTCACACTTTACTTATATTTCATTTTCTTCATTTTGTTCACCTCTACTTTTTCCCTCTATCATTTATAATACTTATTTCTATTCCATTGTGGGTGCATAAGTGAAAAACAACACTTGAAACAACATTTGAAAATTATTTCAAATGATTTCACATTTTTACACCTGCTTCTGGACTATTTTCTTTCTTCATTCATGCCAGATCTTTTGAAAGTATTATTTATGTCAGTGTGGTCGGTTTCTCACTACACATTATCTTCTGAAATCTGTAGTTCTGTGATTATAAATACTTCAGCTACTTAAGGCTACTAGTTTTTAAATCAATTAAAATGAATGTCATTTCCTCAGTGACAATAGCCACATTTTAATCACTCCAGAGCTCCCTGTGGCTAAGGCTGCCATACTGGACATTGTGGACAGTCCACTTTCATCTTCACAGAAAGCTCTATTGGACAGCTGTTCTAGATTATACTGCCCACCCTTCCACTGCACTAGACTTTCCCTTGTTCAAGTCACTGATGATTGTCACGTTAATGTAAGAGAGAAGAACAAATCTGACTCCATATTGGATCTGTTTCTTTTACTTTAACCTTTGTATTCTATTGCTTTTGCTACAAGTTAATCACTAAAGGGATGTTGCCTATAGCTGAAAGTAAATAATGACCCATCTCCAGGAAAAATTTGCAGCAACTTATCACCTTTTTACTTTACCTCCTCACTTCCCCCCTCTTTGTTCTATAAAAGAAATGAGCATCCAAATGCAGGCAAGATGTTTCTTTGGGACACTAGTCCACCATCTTCTATGTCTGCTGGCTTTCCAAGTAAAGTCGTTATTCCTTGCCCCAACAACTCCTCTCTCCATTTGTTGGCCTGTCATGCGGCAAGCAGTATGAGCTTAGACACGTAACATTAAAAAGCCCATAGATAACCGCCATCATTTTAATCTTTATTGCGTCAACCTCTACAATATTTGACAACATAGAGTGTTAACTCCTTTAATCTCTTTACTCTCCTGCCTTAGCACTTTACTCTTCTGGTGTACCTGGTACTTCCTAGATATACCTTGGAGTTAACCCAAGTTCTCAGGATTTGCTGACATTTATTCTCTAATCTTTACCTTTGTAAGTATATACTTTTGGAAGAAGCAAAGATAGGCCCTTTGGTTGTAATGCTACCATTATTTTTGTCTTGAATCTCAAACTAACCACAAAAACCATATCCCTGCCCCATACGTTTATCTACCAATTTATTATTCACAATGTCACTGTTATAATCTTTCCACTGGAATTCACAGTGGCATACCAAACAATTACACAATGTGGTACCTCCCTATCCTTCTTTTATCTTTTCCCCAAATTCACTCTTCAACTATAAGGAAATACTTCAAGTTCCTCAAACATGTGCAGTTTGTCTTCTTGTTTGGAATGTTCTTTCCTGCTTGCTTCAAACACCTTATGCAAGTTTCCCAACTTTATGGCCCAGTTCACCTTACAAACTTTTCATTGTACCTCAAGTTTTAGGTTCATAATACTGAAATGAGTAATTACTTAAAAAATCAAGCAATTTGCCTAATTATTGGCATGGCTTATATTTATGTTCTTTTGTGAATACATGTCTGGCTTTGCTATTTAAAGAGGCAAAATTAAAATAAACAATTTAAAGCACCCATGTGACATAATACTAGACCTACTGATTGCATCCTCATTTAGGCATACAGGCAATTCATCAGGATGTACTTGGTGGGTGTCAGTGTTAGCTTCCATGGTATAAAAGTTATGCCCATCTGTCACCACAAAGATGTTGTTATGCAGCTGCCTTGGTATATGGAGAGATAACCAACAAATGACTTCGATATATCATGGCCATAAAATAGTGATCCTCTGAAGATATTTATAATAAACTATTAGTAATCTTTCTGTGACTGGACTGAGAGATACCACAAACGATTGATCTCAACAGTATGAAAAATAAAACATGCTTGAGAGACTAATTTTCATTTTCAAGTTTTGCTAGATAGTAGTCATTTCTCAGTGTTTTTTCTTTTTCCAGAAGCGACCTTCTGATACCATCAATCTTTCTCTCTTACAGTACAGTACAGTAAGTTTGAAAGAGCTATTGATCAGTTTTTTGCAATTATGTAAAGAATAGATTGAAGTATTTACACCAGCCTACTGAGACAGTTTCAATTATTATATAAGTTTATGAACAATCGCACCTACTTATTAAAATTTCCCAGTGAATATTTACACAATTCACCTAGTTCTCCAATCTTTCCATGTCTTTTTTTTACTGTCATGATCTTAATTATGTCTACTTCTGTTTTATTCAAATTTTAGGCATATATGCTATTGTTGTGACTTAAAAATAAGTTATATTAAATTTTAATTTGGGGAGATTTCCTACAAAGAACCACGTACCACATTTCAGGAGAAAGTTACTCTGATTGCCCCAAGTGAAGTTTGTGTTATTCTGTCAGTTCACTGTATACCAATAATTCATTCCTGATTATGATGATGGTATTTTACATGTTCTTGAACATGTGTAGTGAAAAATTATTTCAGCAAATTTTTTTTAAAGTTTTGAAGTATTGCTTTAAAGTATTTATTTTGCATTTTTATTTTACATTGTATATTTAATATTGATATGCAAATACTCTGTGTTATATACACAAAGTCCAATATGTGTATTATTTTTATATTTGCATTCACAGTAGAAAAAATTTAAAATATGTACATAAAATAAAATTTTAATGAAATTACCCATATGGCTACTGAAAGTGAATATTTTTAATTTGTTATTATTCTGAAAGAGTAATTCCATGGAAATACCAAAGCTGTTTTAATAAACATAAATGAAAGAATCTTTTCTTACCAGAAAATCTATAAATATAATAAACTTTCAATAAACAGAATAATTCTGTTCTGCATTAATGCAACTATTTCTAGAATCCCCACCAGAATACCATATATGGATTTCTTTCCTGTGTGTATAACATGTCCTTGAATTTCTTTTTTATGTGTGATTTACCAGCTAAAGTTTTCTTTAAGGCAAGGATCACTTTGCCATCTTTGTATCCTACCATCTACCATCTAGCTTGGCCCCAAATGCTGTTTGATAATTTAAAATGAGAACTATTTTTCAATTGGCATAACCTCTAAACACTCAAAGAATAATCTTTGAATATCAAATAGAGGAAACATTTTTACTTCTCAGAGCAAGACTTTGGGGGTGCTCCTACTTGGGTTTAAATCCTAGGTTCTCTAATTATTAATTGTATCACATAGGCGAGTTACCTAAGATTTTTACATATATCACTTCCCTGAAGAATGCAGATGCCTAACTCACAGTAATGTTTTGAGAACTAGATATGTTATTGTTTATAAAGTAGCTTTTAGGGTTTCATGATCACATGGCATTGCAAATTGGTGGTAATGACGATATTTGTAATGATTATAATATAGTTAAACTGTAAGAAAAGTATAAATGATACTCAAAGAATAACCAAATATTAACGAACTTTGGAAACCTTATGCTTAACTGTATCTATCTATCTAACTATCTATGTTTTTTGGACAAATGATACTTGTTAGGAGTGGGAGCAGGTAAATGTATCAATAGTTCTGAAACTCACAACAACCATTTAGTTAGTTATTATTTTTTAATTTATTTCACACACTGGGGAATTGAGACTTTGAAACTTGCTCAATGTCATACAATTTGTAAATGATGGAACCAACATTTTCACCCAGGTTTGACTGGTTCCAAAATGTGTTTATCTCCAGATTGTACCATGTGGCCTTCTTATGGATTTTGACCTTGCACAATGACATTAACAAACTATTGATCTGTAAGAGACTCAAAAAACAGTACTGCCTTAGAGAATACATTAGCCCCATGTCCTTGTAGTAGTAACTATTTTTGAGACTAGTTAGTTAAATGCTATACTTTTGGTACAATTAAGCTGATCATTATTGATAAAGGAATTATGGTTAGCAGGCATAGGAAAAGTTACTCGACATCGCTAATTATTAGAGAAATGCAAATCAAAACTACAATGAGGTATCACCTCACACCAGTCAGAATGACCATCAGAAAGTCTACAAATAATAAATGTTGGAGAAGGTGTGGAGATAAGGGAACCTTCCTTCACTGTTGGTGGGAATGTAAATATGGAGAACAGTATGGAGGTTCCTTAAAAAACTAAAAACAGAGCTACCATATGATCCAGCAATCCCACTCCTGAGCATATATCCAGACAAAACTCTAATTTGAAAAAATACACGCACCCCTATGTTCACAGCAGCACTATTTACAATAGCCAAGACGTGGAAACAACCCAAGCACCCATCGACAGATGATAGGCTTAAGAAGATGTGGTGCACACACACACACACACACACACACACACACACACACACAGGAATATTACTGAGCCAGAAAAAAGAATGGAATATTGTCATATGCAGCAACATGGATAGACCTAGAGGATATTATACTTAGTGAAGTAAGTCAGACAGAGAAAGACAAATATCAGATGATACCACTTATATGTGGAATCTAAAAAAATAATACAAATGAATCTTCATACAAAACAGAGACAGACATAGAAAACAAAGTTATCGTTACCAAAGGGAGAGGGCACAAATTAGGAATATGTGATTAACAGATACAAAATACTATACATAAAATAGATAAACAACAAGGATTTACTGTATAGCACAGGGAATTATGTTCAAGTCTTATAATAACCTATAATGGAAAATAATCTGAAAATATATATATATATATTTCAGTTATATATATAACTGAATCACTTTGCTGTATACCTGAAACTAACACAATATTATAAATCAACTATACTTCAATTAAAAAAACAAATAAATTATGGTTGGTAAAGATACAGGGCAATTTTATTTGAAGCTTACACTTAGGCCTTCATGAAATAAAATCTATATGGAATAAAAAATAGAACATGACAACTGGATGACATTTGAGTTACTAAAAATGTACAAGAAAAAGTTCTGACCAACATTGAGAAAAACCTCTCCATATCTTTAAGTGGAAAAAAATCATTATAAATATTTTACATAAAATCTTGGGATTATAGAGCCTTTTAATGCGTACTACTTGAATTTGGGAACTTGTAGAGTATGGAAAATGTGGTTTTCCCTAATTAAAAAAAAAATACCTTAGAGTCACATTTCATACAAATGCACCAGGCATTATTTTCAACTAGGTAGAATTTTATGTATACACACAATTTAACTAGAAACAAACCACTATTTAATAAATATTTAGTCTACTGTTATTTCAGTTCAAATTTGGTTTTGCCTGTATCTTTTATGTTAGAGGTCATTCTTTGAGAAAAAAACTATTTGCTCAGACAGTAAAAGACTCAAGAAGCAAGGTGTTCACAGCTCTACTTAATGTAAATAAAAATTCAAAGGCAGTTGTTCAAAATGGATACATTAAAACAATTTAGTGGATATTTTAAGGCTTAAATGACTAAAACAATTAGAACTTCTTTCTGTCGTTTTATTTTAAATTTTATTTTTAAATAGTATTCCCCATAATGTAATGTTGGTAGTTTCCAAATTCACAACAAAATTAATCATACTTCTTTCAAAAATATTCTTGCTTTATTAAACTTGTATGCTTCAATGCCCATTTTTACTACATTTTTGAGACCTGATAGAGAAATAATTCCATATACAGTTAATGATTACCTCAAATTAAGTGTAACCACTCTGCAAAAAGTTTTAAAACTGTTAGGTTCCCCATCTGATATTTTGTTACATATTTAGATTCATGAGCTAATACAGTAGCTTCAGCTACTCTGTAGACAAAATTATGATGAATATTAGTTACCCTTAAAGAAAAATCAAAAACTTGATCTATCTGAACCATAATAGGGAGTTGATAGAGCTGGAAAAAAAATCCGTCTTCTGTTTTATAGAGGTGATTTTCTTATAAAATTATTCACATAAAAATATTCACCATTAACATTAGGACACTCTAAGTCAAAATATTCTATCTAGTGTTTAATCGAGAGCACTTCTATTTTTAAAGAAAGGCTCATACTTTTTTTTATTTGATCTTGTATTCATTTCCATCCTCCTTAATTTGAAAGCAACCTTCAGCTTGGCCTCCGTGAATATGATCAGATGTCTGTGCTGAAGTTGTCTAGCTTACCTCACTTACGATAGAAAGACAACACTCACAGCTTATTGATTCTGTAGGCCTACCATGATAAATCAAAATCACAAATGGTGGTGTGAATGCCAGTTTCTCTTATTACACACACACACACACTTATTTATTGCACACCTCTTCAGACAAGTCAGTGCACTAGATGTGTACTAGTGTAATAGTCTACTTTTGTCATTTTCATATTTTCTACAATGAACACATATTACATGGTAGGTCACTGAAAAGAAAAGCTCCATGAATGAGATAGTATTTTAGATTCATCTTGAAGGGTATGTATGTTTGAATATGAAAAAAGAAAGAAGACCATTGTATGGAAAATACAATGTACTGCAATTGATCTAAAGAACAAAGCAAAACACCCAGCACAGCAGTGATGTCATGCAGTTCACTGAGATGTTATCAATTTTAAAACAACTGAATTAGCTCTTTATGATAAATTACAGGTAACTGTTATACATTAGATACCTAGAAAGCAGCCTAAAGTCAAAAGCATTGATTCCCCTTCTTAGGTTTACCACAAACAATAACCAAACAATACATTCCTGTTCTTTGTTCTAGTATCAACATACATAAAAAGATTTGTTCAGGACCTGATGTAATATACCATTATTATATTTTTCTGTTTTTCTTCACGTCACTTATAACAAAGTTATTTAGAAAATATTTACATGATTGTTTAGTGATCTTCCTCCTCTACTAAACTCTAAGTTCCCTGTAGACAGAGACCCTGTCCGTTTTTTCATTGCTGTGTCATCTGAGGCTTGTAAGGTGCCTAGCATATCAAGAATGTGCAGTCACTATTTATTTAATGGAGGACATTAAGTCCTGACCTCTGTGTCTTTCTAGAGATCCGTAGTCCCAAATGACATGGTTCTATCCTGTCGTGGCTCAATTCTCGGCTCCCCCGTGAGCCTCAGCTGCTTTTGGATACTGTGCTGCCTCTTGACTTAGTTACAATAGTGTTCTTGCCAACTTCGCTCACTGAAAACATAGCATTCCCTCACTGTGAAACAGTTTAATCAGTAATCTGGCTTTTCTTTTTATAATTTCAAGCATCCCTAAATTTTTAATATTTGGGCATTGTCTTGGAGAGAAAGACTAAAGATTTCATCTTCTTCCACTGAGTTGTATTTAGTAAAACTATTTAACCTCCTGTAGATAGAGGTGTCTCAGAAAACAGGAACCAATTCTTCCACATGAATCCAGGGAAAATGGATAGAACTTTACTGAATCCAGACTTAGGGAAAGTGTACAAATGAACAGACTACTTGAAAATGTAAATAAAATAAGGCAATTGTGGAGAGCAGAATAAGCTAAAAAATAAATGGTGCTGCCACTTTTTGTCATTTCTCATTTTAGATACCCAGTTTCTTACAAAGATGCCTGTTTTCAAAATTACAGTATGGTTGCTATGGTAATATGCACTTCATAAATCATGTACAAAGGCTGTCTTCATTCCCACTGTGTCCCGAAATAATAAAGAAGATTATTAAAGTAGAGTCGCAAGAGTCTGAAGAGAGTCTGGTGAGACAGAAAAAGAGTGAAGGCGCCAACATAAAAGCAAAATTTCAAAAGATTCTACAAAGACCTCATTAAGTATTTGTGGTAGCCTTGGGGTCACTCAGTGATATTTTGGACTGCTTTCCGAGTCTTCTTGAGCGATAAAGTGTGGATTACTGATGATGAATTGTTCGTTGATATTTGACAGCACTGACAGTGTACCTGTGTGATTTGGGATTATTTTCTTTCACAAGAGATGAGTGAGTTAGGATCTCTGTGTTATAATTTCATACACAGTGTATCCCTTAAGGGATTGAGTACTTTTCCCATTTTCTCTCCATCGTTAACATTTTAGAGCCATACACAGTCCACGTCTACTTCTTTCAACATAAAAAGAAATGATTTCTACTCTCCCTTACAGTCGAAATTATTCTGACACACAGACTGGAGGTGAGCCACTCAGACACTCTATAAAACATGTCACCACTTCAGAAGTCATTATCCTTTGTATGCACATTTGCCTGGAGATCCTGTTTCTGTGTTTCCCGGTGATCACTGGGAGAGCACGGTTGCAGACTGCAGCTCTTACATCCATCCTGCCAGGAGAGGCTAAAGAACCTTTCAGAGGAGGCCCTGGAAAATTAATAGCAGGGTGTCCTCCATTTGAGTCTTCATCTGAGGGAGCCCCAGAGCAATTAAAATTGCTGCAGCCGGAACTAGAATTGGGGCTCTCTCTCAATAGGCATTTTAATTGGATGGTTCCAAGATGGCTCTATTTTCTATCTTCCCTTTGTCTACACTATGGAATAAGGGTTGCCAAGATGTTGACAGAAACCTGCAGGGTTGACCAAAACATAACTTAGGGTTCCACAGGTGGTCCAGGGGTAAAGGGATTATAGAAAACTGAGGACTGTCTGTTGTTTAAATTGATGCATTCTGCATCTCTATGTCAGTGATGATATAATCTGTACATGAAAAATCTTATTGCGGGGAAATCGTAGGTACTTAGCGTCATATTTTTAATACACACATTCAAAAATTGATATTCTCTAGCATATTGGGATTTTATTTGATTCATCTACAGATATTTAGGTAAGCACTTTTGCATTCATATATATGTTATGAATAAAATGGAGATATATAAATTAGTATGGTTATTCAACTCTTCCATATCATTTGAGGAAAGGTGAGCTTTAGTTAGAGAACTAGCTGTATTGGAAAGAGTCCATGTCTTTATGAAAGTGGTTTCATTTTCAACAACGGTACAAATGTCATATATGATTATCTATTTGTTGAGATAAAAATATGTGACAATGCATGGAATTTCTTTCTGTACATGTATTCTCATAGATATCAAATGTGGATAGGCATCGGAAACTATTTTTTGATGGGTCAAAACTGACTCAAAACTTTCCTGGAGAAGTTTTTAAATAATTGATATCAAGTACAAATCATAGGAGACTCTCCACTTATAGTCTATTGTTATCAACTTGTTGTATTGTCCAGTGCATCTGTAAGTCCATTTTTCCTCCTTCATATTCAATAAAAAGTTTTAACGAACTCTAAGCAAAATTCATTTTCCTGGTAGAATAAATGACTTGTACTGAGTATTGCATTTAGACAAATTGTTTTATTTCATTACGAGAACCAATTTCTTTTAATCAAATCTTACCCATTTTGTTCATCAGAACTATAGAATACCTAGTCTTTTGAGTTCATTAAATAACATATTTGAAGGCTTTTTTTTAAGTTGTAAAAATGTTAACATATATAAGGTAATTGTATATTCCATTATTGATGAGGAGTGCATTCTGTAAGCTGACAATTCTATGGTAACTGTAATTGTATTGTTGCTGTTTTTATTATCATAGGTGAACAATTACATTACCAGATGAAGTGCGATATATAAATTCAGTCTTTTTTCAGTATTGTTCATCAACAGAATTTTTAGATGAGCAGAAATTATTTTGGTGCTAGCATCTCTGTTCCTGACCACATCTAGGTCTATTATATTATGTTTTTCCTACTCTGGTGACTGGTCAGAAATATATACCACACAAGAGATTTAGGGGCTTGGTTATGCTCTCATGTAAACAGAACACTTTGGCAGATACCAGAGAAAATATTTGCTAGGGATGATCTGTTTCAGATACTCCCCAGTATGACATGTCTTGTCAGGGTTATCTGCACTCCATAACGCTGAAATATTAAATTACGCTGGAATGAAAGACAGGTAAACACTGTCCTAAACTTTATAATAATCAGAACTAGTTTTTCTTATGTTACCTATTTCTCTCATGATCTACCTTAGTGCTTTCCCACGAACTTAATTAATTCACTTGCCTGTGATCCTAATATGAATTTGTATTTAACCCTTAAGAAAAAAGTCTTGGTCTTTTGTGCTCTGTCTGTACGGGGAGATGTGAGTCTTGTGTCCTGTTTTCAGCCTTCACTCTTAACTTGATGAATGTTTTTGAGAGGCTTATGTTACCTCAGTGAAATTCTCTTTTCCTTTCATTAAAACCTTACTGACAACATATTTTAATCCCAGAGCTCTTAGAAATTCATTATTTATGGAGTGCTTTGAGGCAACTGGGAGAAAGATTTATTATGTGTAGTGCTGCTGAAAACAATGTATACTGTATTATTTAGTACATATTGAGTTATCTGCTTCTTATGTATTATATAAAACATCAAAATATGCATTACCTTGGGCAGATTGGAGTGGATTTAGGAAGTGCTGGATTAGCAGGGAAATGAATAGAAGTGATCCAGCAAAGTTTGCCCCACTTTGGAAATGTCTGACCATTTTTTTCCTCCTTCAAGGAAAAACATCTTGTGTCATCAAGATGACACATTTCGGGCTTCCCTGGTGGCGCAGTGGTTGAGAATCTGCCTGCCAATGCAGGGGACACGGGTTCGAGCCCTGGTCTGGGAGGATCCCACATGCCGCGGAGCAACTAGGCCCGTGAGCCACAACTACTGAGCCTGTGCGTCTGGAGCCTGTGCTCCGCAACAAGAGAGGCCGCGACAGTGAGAGGCCCGCGCACCGCGATGAAGAGTGGCCCCCGCTCGCCACAACTAGAGAAAGCCCTCGCACAGAAACGAAGACCCAACACAGCCATAAATAAATAAATAAATACTTTAAAAAAAAATGACACATTTCAAGGATAACTTGTAATGCCTAACTGAAAATTTGCAGGTACTAGAAATGATAAAAATAGAAAGAAATAAATTTATTTCTAATTCTACCAACCAAAAGTTACACTCAAACTCTTGTAATAGATTCATCAAATGTTCCTAATGATATTACATTTCATATATGTGTTATGCTATCTCTGCACTCCAGTCATCAATTACATTTCCATTTAATTTGTGGACACTATAACTTCTCTTGATATGTCCACTGAACCTCAGTGTTGCTGTGAAAAGACAGATGATAATTATTCTTTTCCATAATAAGTCACATGCTCTTTTTTTCTAAGTGCTTCCAAAACATATTCTTTCTTCTTTAATTTTTTTTAAAGTTCATCAATTTTACTGGAATATGCTTTGGTATTGATTATTCAGAGTCAATATTCCCAGGCACACAGTCTTTTTAGTCAATATGCAGTTAAACATTTTTTGTTTGTTTTATCTTCAGAATTATTTTTTAAATTATAGCTTTAGTATGTATTATATTTTCTTGCTTTGGTTTCCTTCTTCTGTGATTCTTATTATCCTATTTTCCACATGTTTAATTTCCCTATTTTAAATAGCTTGCCCATTTTCCTCTTAAATTGTTTTATCTCTTTCTTCAGTTTTTATGATTGTTTCATATCTTCCTATCTGTTACTTTCTACTTGTCTTAAGGCATTATTTTGTTGTTGCTGTTGTTTTGTGTTCTGTCAACGTCAGCATTCATTTCTGACATAGTTTCTGTTATTTCTAATTCTTTCTTGAGTTCTGGGACCTCAATACTCAGTCTAGTTCTGATGTGTGTTGCTCTTTCATGTTTTATATTATTTTTATTAATGTCTTTTAGTTTGTGTAAACATGGCAGGTTATAGCTTTGATCTGTTTTGTGGGCAGGTCTTTCTGGCATTTTCCCCTTGTCTGTAGGGATATTACTCTGTTCTTTATTCTTTTTATTCTTATAATAGCTTTGCATGTGGTTTGATGTGTATACATTTCTTTTTTTCTCACTTTTGGGTGAAATTAGGTTTCCTGAACTTCATAACGAAGCAGGGTTCAGGAAAGCTTTTCCCAGAGGTTCTGCTGTACATTGTACAGCAATATGGTGGCTCAATTTCTGTGAAATCCCAGTTCCCTTTCCCTCCCCAACTTTGGTCTGTACCTTCTCTTTTGTTCACTCTGTTCTCTCTGTCTGTTCTAGTTTGAATTCCCTTGCAGCAGGGACTCCTAGAGGGGGCCTTGTCCCAGAAGGCAGCCTCTGCAGGGCAGCTCTGAGAATCAAGTCACTGGAGTGCCCCACATGCCCAGCCCTTCCCACCACTGCAGGTGCCTCAACTCGCTCCCTGCTGGGCTCCAAGCCCCAGTGTCAGCTGCTCCTCCCTAGTCAGCCCTCTGAGGTTTCCACTGAATTCCCCTGGGTTCTTTTGGGGTCTACTGATCTTCTGTGTGTCCTTTGCTTTTCTTCTTTTCCTCCACACACAGGATTGTAACCAACTGCCTGGATTTTGGGATTGGGGGAATACCTTTTCGCCTCGTTTGTTATAAATGTTGTCTGCAGATATTTTGTTTTGCTATCTCTTTGCTCTGTCAGTTCTTCTGGAGAGATGGAAAAACATACTGTTGTTGTCTTTGCTATACTCCCAGAACCCAGAGATTGTTTAAAACAATCAATTATAATATCCATAGAGGAAAAAAAATGCACGTAATGCATAGCTTTATGCGTAGGTCTATAAAGTAAATACACAAGTGTTACCAGCACCCAGATAAAGAAATACTTCGTCATCAGTCAAGGATTATTAGCACTTTTCCCCATTTTTTTCTTCTAACAATAATCAGAAGTAAGAAATCAGCTTTAGTGAGCTACAGTCAAGAGGTCAGCAGGGCTGATTGCTTCTGGAGACTCTAAGGGGAGAAGGTTTCCTTGAAGCTTCTAGAGGCTGACAAGTTCCTTGACATGCGGTCCCCTCCTCCATATTCAAGGCCAGCATCTCTCTCTCTCCCCTTCCTCTCACCCTCCATCTCTTCTTCTGTCATCTTATATCCTTCTTAGCCTCCCTCTTATAAAGGACTCTTACGACTACCTTGGTACACCTGGATAATCCAGGATAATCTCCCCCACCCCAGATCCTTCATTTAATTAATCACATCTATAAAACCCCTTTTCCATGTCAGGTAACCTATTTTCAGATTCCAGGATTGGGAAGTGAAGAGATTTGGTGAAGGAGACATTATTCAGTCTATCACAGCACTATATGCTCAAAAACTGCCAAATGAATAAATATTCCCAACTAGCACATCTACTCTGAGATTATGCTTTATCTTTAAAAATATGAATCTTTATCCCTTGTGTTTCTTTGATCTTACTTAGACATTAGTTAATATTTTCAACACTGCTTCAATTTTTTTTATTTATATGCTGTATTCTTTTCTTCCTTTTATTTTGTACTTTTTAAAATAAAATCTTATCTGTGTTCTTTCTGAGCAGAATACAGCTAGAACCCAATTTGAGAGCATATCTTTTAATTAAGGAATTCCCATTAAATAGAATATCTAATATGTTGGGTTATGACTTCTATGCCATATTTATTTTTTGCTTATTTTTATTATTTTTATTGTTTCTGATAGTTCCTTAACTTAATGATTTTTAAAAAAACATTTATCTGTATGGTTTCACATCTATGAATTTGGACGTACTGCTACACATCCCTACTTACTAGTAATTACCTTCATAATTCACAATTTTTCACAATTTTCCCAACATATGCTTTTTTACCAGTGATATGAGAGTATGGAGATATTTAGTTCACTTTTACTTCTCTTCCCTGTCTTTCTTACTACTATTTCCAAATGCTAAATTTTTGGAAAATGTACTGAATTTCGTTTCAAGGCTGTTTTTATTATTTACTTTGTGTTTTTCCCTTGGCTAGACATTTTCCTTAGATGAATTCCACAGAGATGGTTCCTGGATGGGATGTTGCCTAATTTTGCACATGTTCCAATACGTCTTTCTATTGTCTTCCAATATGAATATTAACTGTACTCATGTTTGGTGTTTGGATCATAACCCTTCCTTTCAAAGCCTACATGTCTTATTCCCTTATCTAATATGACCCTGTGACCAGATTTTTCTTTTTAAAAAGATACTCATCTAATTACCTTTCCTTATGAAGGTATCTGTTTTCCCATCTTAAAACCTGTGTGACATCTTTTTATGAAAACAGCTCAAAATTTTAAGATGCTATGTCTAGGTTTATCTAATTTTTTCAGTGTTTTTGTCTAATCTTGATTTTCCTTTCATCTCTAATTTTAGTTTTCCCTGAAAATAACGTCCTATTTAATCTCACAAAATTTTCTTTTTATTTTTTTCTAATTTTTTCTCTCCTTGTTGGACATTTATTCTCCAAATGGTTAATATGGTCAAGTATCATACATGTTTACTCTTTTCACCTGTAATATATATGTCTTTGCATATCTGTTACATTTCCATAAGGTAATTCCATCATGTAATCAACCAGTGGTATCCCAAGTGGAGCACATGCAGCCCAGAAGTTGTGCAGGATGATCCTCGGGATAAGCAAACTGTTCTGAATTTCAGAAGTCACAGATCACATGCAGGTGCTAAGTGGTGGGTTGTACAGTGCAGAAGGCTGAACACTGGCACCCTCAATCGCTTGCTCACTTTCAGTGTACAGCAAGCTATTTTGGGTTATGTTTGCACCGTTTTGGATTCTCTTATTCCCTTTCATTGATGACTTGACTTATGTCATTCTCCTCCATAAAGTTCTAACCATGGCAAACATTGTCATTTTAGCTCTCTGTGACTGAACTAAGTTTTAGGATGTGTAAATGGTTAATGGTGAAACTGTCCCGGGGAGGTGAGAAGAAAATGTTAGCCCTGTCCTCTGTGAGCTAGAAATGATCAAAGCAAGATTTCAGACACCTGTTTGAAAGTAGTGCTAAGACTATAAATCATTAAACTGGCTGTACCTTAGCTCGAAAAATATACATCAAATTTGTCAAAATCACACTTGGAAAACATAAAATAAACTTGATTCTAGAAAACATCACATGACTGTTTCAGGAGACAGATTCTGCTCTATACTTAATTCCCTATCTGCTCATTAGGTTAACCAAGCTTTTAATGTTAGAGTTTAAAAAAAAAGAACAAGATTTTAAAAGGAAAGAACTAAATAAAATGTGGGCTAAAGTAAAAATATCAATATACACTGTTGTCTTTGAAGGGTGATCAATAATTACACCATAATGAATGAAATAATCTTCTAAGCCACCACTGGTAGCCCCTGCCTGCTGCTGGCATTCAAGTTACATGAAGATGCTTCTCAAGTTGCTGTGCTTTGCCCTGTCCCTCTTCAAAGGGAAACAAGCTTCTTTGAGAAAGAGGGTGTTTGCCATATATAGGGAAGAAATGCAATTTTAGTTTGGAACATCTAATTTTTGCTCAGATTCGTTTTAGGGATATACGCATGAGAGCATCCACTAATAGAGCTGAGGAGTTGAAGATAAAAAGGTTCCAAGAAAAAAGAGTTTAGTATATGTAAGTATCCATCATGATAGCCAAGAGAGAAAGGAATATACAATGTGCAAAAAGTAGATGGAGGGACTTCCTGGTGGCACAGTGGTTAAGAATCCACCTGCCAATCCAAGGGACACGGGTTCAAGCCCTGGTCTGGGAAGATCCCACATGCTGCGGAGCAACTAAGCCCGTGTGCCACAACTACTGAGCCCGCATGCCACAACTACTGAAGGCCACGCGCCTAGAGCCCGTGGTCCACAACAAGAGAAGCCACCGCAATGAGAAGCCCACGTACCGCAACAAAGAGTAGCCCCCGCTCACCACAACTAGAGAAAGCCCGCGCTCAGCAACGAAGACCCAACGCAGCCAAAAATAAATAAATAATTAAAAAAATAAAAGCACTTGGAGTTTAAAAAAAAAAAGTAGATGGTGTGCACTCACAGGATTTAACACAATATATACATTTTGGGGAACTGATGTATTCATGAAAATAAATTGCAAGTTATGTTAGATTTTGGGTCAATATCTAAGAAGCAAAATAAAGCGCTTCTATCCTCAGTCCCTCCCAAATATTTGGATGGAGGATACATTGTGAAGAAAGAGATGACATGACATCACCATGCTTTCCTGAGATAGCTTTGCTACAATCGAATCTCTCCCCATTCTCTTGAGAGATGGCTTTTGCCCACCCCAAGCTACCCCACGACTTTCTGCCAGAGGGAGCAACTATCCAGAAGTTGCCACCCAAGGGACAGGCTGCCTCTAAGACAACTTGTCACCTTACCTTGGTGTTCCCAAAAGAGACACCCATCACTGCCAAACCCCACCTTTGGCTGATAAAACCAGCACTCATGAGTTCATTCATTCTGTGAATTCGAGCCAAAAGTCTGTAAACACCTGCCGTCTGGAAGAGTCCAAATCAGGACTCACCAATGGCAAGAGAAGAGAGAACAGGTCATGAGATTCAGGGACACAGAGGCTCTTTTCCACCTGACGCCTAGTCAGGGAGAGAACCCGCCCACCTTCTTTACCCTGATAGGGGCTCACCTGAGAGTGGATTGCCCGCCCTACCTTCTGACATTAGTCAACACCCTTCCCTGACCACGGTTAATGTAGAAACTACCTTATGAGCTGGGATATATTATGGTTAGAAGGTCAAATTTCCTTGGAACTCTGCTTTCTTGAAAACTGATGTAAAGAACTGTTGCTACTAAATCGTCCTCTTCTTTGTCTAATCTATCTCTACTCATATAGCAGTTTTTTAATGTTAATGTTTAAACAAAGCAAGAATATATAGAAAGAAAATTATATAAAGAAATGATGTGAGAAACAAACCGTATCCTTAACACACTGTAATTAATCTATTTGTATTTACTTCAAAAAGATACGTTTTCAAAGTTCTTTGTTCTTTTATTCCCAGGTGCATATTAAAAACCTTTTCAATGGTCTACTCAACACGGCAATAGCAAGTTAAACATTTAAAAATTTCAACACATACCATTTGGGTTTATGCATGCTCAGAGTTTTGAATTTATTAAATTACTATTTACATTCTACTTGGGAAAACTTTTATCTACAAATTTTTACTGGAAAATAAAATAGGGGTAACACATTACTATCATTCCTCCAATTTATACATTTTGATTCAGTTTTGTGTGATGATTAAAATTAGTATTTTTGGCATCTCTCTATCCCAATATCTTTTTTTTTTTGGAGATGAGTGCAATTTGGTTAACTTTCTTTTTTCTTTCTTTTTTTCCAATGGAAAGGCTATTTATTTTAATCTTTCTTTACTATCATAGTAAAGTTCTTGCTTCTGTTTTTATTGGTGACATAACACAAGGAGTCTGATCAGATCGTCAAGGCAGACTTGTATAGATTAGACGTTTTTCCCACTACCAAGCCTGATGATTTCAGCGATACAAGTAACCTGAGGTACAGGCAAAGCAGGAGGACAGCCCTTCAACAAGTCCCTGGGTCTTTCTTTCTCCTGCTTCTCCCATCACCTCTGTTTTATCCAGACTATTGGAGGTTTCTAAGTGAGGTTTTCAGTCTCTTCTCTGACAAGAAGGGCAATCTGTGTCATGAGACATCTCCACATTATGTCCAGATGATTATATAGATCATGGAACATTTTTCAGGAAGCCGTGCCTCAAAAATCCACAGATTTAATTTTTAACAGGCAATTGCACACAACAGAGACATTGTGATAAAACATTCCATAGATAGAAACATTTGGTACATTTTCTAGTTGGTATTTCCCTAGCATGTTTACAAGATGATTAGACTAGCTCCTGCACCTTTCCTCTTTTCCAGCGATCTCTCTCCAGTAGAAAAAGTAACTGAAATGCAGACCATTGACTTCCCAAGAGATCCTGACTAAAACGTTCAAGTCAAGAACCACTGAACAACATTTGATATCATTCATAAAAGTCCCTGCCACACCTTGCATCTAAGATCTTATACTTGGATTCTCATTGATTTATAGTAAGCTAATGAAACACATGCTTCATGAGAATATTCAGTTTATTTCACCATCACATCCACTGCATTAAGGCAAGTTCGACACGTAAGAGTTCCAGTATATTTTTTGAATCAGTAAATGAATGAATGAGGGAGAAGGGAATGGCCAGTTCATGTTAAATTGCACAGAAGGAACAATTTGGGGACCATGGCTGGGGCAGTTCTATCAAGAGAAATTTTACATTAGAGCTAATGATGATTGGGTTTCCTTGATTTGTTTAAAATAACTTGTAGATTGTTTAGACCTGGAATGATTAGATTTAAAAGTAATAAGGTTACAGACTAACTTGGAATTTAATAACTACAAATAATAAAACCCAGCTAATGGAAGTGATTTTTAAATTACACTTTGTAGGAGGTTTTATGGCAGCCACTTAAAAACAAATCAAAGCCATCAAGCCAGCCAGCCAACCAAACACACACACACACACACACACACACACACACACACACAGGCTTTGGATAGAGATAGACTGTATGTAAATTCTTACAATGCTGCTTCCACGGGTGTGACATTTGACAAGTTATCCAACCATTCTGTGCCTTTATTTCCTATAAAGTGAGCATTGTAATACAGCATCCATGATGGGAACACTCTGAGAATAAGACTGAATAATACACATGAAACACGTGTTTGGGAGCAGTATCCAACACAGATAATGTTCAGCAGATGTTAGTTATGGTTATTTTTATCATTCCTTTAAAAATTACCATAACACTATCAACTTCTAATGTTTCCAATAACTCTCATTAAAAACAAAAACAAAAACCTGTCACTTGAGCATTAAGAAAGTGATTGTAGAAGAATAAGCAATTGAAATATTAAGAAAACAATATTTTCTCCACTTAAATGTATTGTATGTAATTTATTAACATATAGAGTACATTTAAGCAGACAAAATATAATTCTAACAGCATTCATTACCTTCCTAATATAGTAATAAGTCCTTCTGATGTATTGTGCAAACACAAGGGAGATAACATAGATCAGAGGGAAAAAACATCCTGATCAAAAGAAACAAACTATTGTAATAGCTCTAGCATCCTGTGAAGACAGGAGCAGGAAGAACAAACGCATGCGACTTCTGATGAAGTTTGGTTTTATATTTCAATTGAAAAGCCAATAGGAGCATTAGAAAAAGCTGACCGCAATTGATTTTAGGATCTCTATTCTTTGTTTTTCACACCTGATAAATGAGAGCCCTGCATTCGATCCTCTATCAACTATGTACGGCTTTAAGATAGGCCTTTCTTGATAATCAAAAGCAACAAATACCTGAGGTCTTTGTGTTAGTTTCCTAACAAATCATCACAGACATGGTGGCTGAAACAATAGAAATGTATTAGTGTAAGGTTCTGAGGTCAAAAGTTCTAAAATCAAGCTGTTAGCTGGGGGCTGAGTTCCTTCTGGAGGCTCTGGGGGCGAATCATTTCCCTTGTCTTTTCCAGCTTCGTAGAGGCTCTGAATTCCTGGCTCGTGGCCCCTTTCTGTCCTCAATACCAGCAATGCAGGTAGAGTTCTTCTCACCTACATAGAATTACTTTCTTCTTCTTTCCTTGTCCACATTTAAGGACTCTTGTGAGTATATTGGGCCCACATGAATAATCCAAGATAATCTCCCCAATTTAAGGTTATCTGATTAGCAACCTTAATCCCATCTGTTACTTTAATTCCCTTTGCTGTGCAATTTGACATACCCACGGGTCCCGGGGATTAGGATATGGATTTCTTTGGGAATCACTATACCGCCTGCCACAAATTTTGACATCAGAATTGTTTTCACACCAAGATTTTTTATTTATTCATTTTTTTAAATTGGATATATTAACTACTCTAATACTTCTTTTCTTAATTTGGAATACAGCAATAAACAACTTTATCATAATTTGGTATCGTGAAAAATTAAGAGAAGCATATTTGTAAAGTAACTTGCAAATTGCCAGGCACTCAAGTCTTAATACTCAAGCACGTAAAGAACTGTAGATGCTGTAACAATCAGGAGTAGTAGCAATAGTGTTTTCATATGGATAATCATTCAGTGTCTTTCGTCTTCGGAGCACAGAAATAGACAATATGAGATCTTGAAAAAATACCTACAAAAGAAGCCCATGTCCTTAAGAGTCTTAAAAAATAAATGCATTACATATAGTCTAGAGATATTACATGCAATAGAGATGTCCTTTATGCCCACTGCATTATCTACTCAAGGAACAACTTTTTGTTTCGCAGTGAAGGTTGGATATACTCTCAAAATTTGGGGTAGAAGGAGATATTACAGATGTTTTTGTCAATTAAAAGTCACATTTCAATTTTCATACATTCCTATTATGTGGATACGAGTTGAAAAATAACTATAGTTATAAAAACTGAAGAGGGCCAAGAATTTGGGGGGTGGAGAAATGTTAATTCCAGTATTCTAGATCGAACAGAAAAGGTGGGCATAAGAAGATGATTTGAAAGAGTGCACTTAACAGATGCTGATTAAGATGCCATTCTCACTTCATCCACCTCACTACAAATAACTCAGTTTCGTTTCTTTTTATGGCTGAGCAATATTCCATTGTATATCTGTGCCACATCTTCTTTATCCATTCATCTGATGATGGACACTTAGGTTGCTTCCATGTCCTGGCTATTGTAAATAGAGCTGCAATGAACATTTTGGTACATGACTCTTTTTGAATTATGGTTTTCTCAGGGTATATGCCCAGTAGTGGGATTGCTGGGTCGTATCAGCTCGTTGCTTTGTGACCACCTAGAGTGGTGGGATAGGGAGGGTGGGAGGGAGGGAGATGCAACAGGGAAGAGATATGGGAGCATATGTATATGTATAACTGATTCATTTTGTTATAAAGCAGAAACTAACACACCATTGTAAAGCAATTATACTCCAATAAAGATGTTAAAAAAAAAAAAAAAAGATGCCATTCTCAGCACAGGAAGTGTAAAGAGTGGGAGAGGAAGACAAAGCCGCCTGTCAGGATGGACCTTGACAGCGTTCAAGGTCTGCGTGTGAGATGAATTTGGCCTAGGAATCTATGCAGTTCAAAGCCAGAAGATTATGCAACTTTAGAAACTTGAGCTGTAATTTTGTAAGATATTTTCAGACTAAGAGAGAGACTTTAAAATGAGTTGACACGATTAGGGTCCTGGAACAGTAAAACGATCTAAGTAGCAGAGATTTCAAAGTGCTTCAAGAAGAACCAGACACATTTTGCTGAGCCAAACAATGACATTCTGAAGAGAATAAAATGAAGTCATAACTCATTTTGGGAATTGCACTGCAAAAAGTGTTAGCAAAAAACTTGAGAGGGCTGTGCAGGAAAAAGGAAACCTAAATCATTGTCATGACGGGAAAAACCTTTTTTAATATAGAATAAGGGGATTAACCAAGATGGCGGAGTAGAAGGACGTGCTCTCACTCCCTCTTGCGAGAGCACCAGAATCACAACTGGCTGCTGGACAATCATCGACAGGAAGACACTGGACTTCACCAAGGAGGATACCCCACGTCCAAGGACAGAGGAGAAGCCACAGTGAGACGGTAGGAGGGGCGCAATCAGAGTAAAATCAAATCCCATAACTGCTGGGTGGGTGACTCACAGACTGGAGAACACTTATACCACAGAAGTCCACCCACTGGAGTGAAAGTTCTGAGCCCCACGTCAGGCTTCCCAACCTGGGGGTCTGGCAACGGGAGGAGGAATTCATAGAGAATCAGACTTTGAAGCCTAGTGGGAATTGATTGCAGGACTTCGACAGGACTGGGGGAAACAGAGAACCCACTCTTGGAGGGCGTACACAAAATAGTGTGTGCATCGGGACCCAGGGGAAGGAGCAGTGACCCTGGGGGAGACTGAACCAGACATAACTGCTGGTGTTGGGGGGGTCTCCTGCAGAGGCGGGGGCTGGCTCTGTTTCACCGTGGGGACAAGGACACTGGCAGCGGAGGTTCTGGGAAGTACTCCTTGGTGTGAGCCCTCCCAGAGTCTGCCATTAGCCCCACCAAAGAGCCCGGGTAGGCTCCAGTGTTGGGTTGCCTCAGGCAAAACAACCAACAGGGAGGGAACCCAGCCCCACCCATCAACAGTCAAGTGGATTAAAGTTTTACGGAGCTCTGACCGCCACAGCAACAGTCAGCTCTACCCACCTCCAGAGCCTCCCATCAAGCCTCTTAGATAGCCTCAACCACCAGAGGGCAGACAGCAGAAGCAAGAAAAACTACAGTCCTGCAGCCTGTGGAACAGAAATCACATTTACAGAAAGACAGACAAGATGAAAAGGCAGAGGGCTATATACCAGATGAAGGAACAAGAAAAAACCCCAGAAAAACAACTAAATGAAGTGGAGATAGGCAACCTTCCAGAAAAAGAATTCAGAATAATGATAGTGAAGATGATCCAGGACCTTGGAATAAGAATGGAGGCAAAGATTGAGAAGATGCAAGAAATGATTAACAAAGACCTAGAAGAATTAAAGAACAAACAAACAGAGATGACCAATACAATAACTGAAATGAAAACTACACTAGAAGGAATCAATAGTAGAATAACTGAGGCAGAAGAACGGATAAGTGACCTGGAAGACAGAATGGTGGAATTCACTGCTGCGGAACAGACTAAAGAAAAAAGAATGAAAAGAAATGAAGACAGCCTAAGAGACCTCTGGGACAACATTAAACGCAACAACATTCACATTATAGGGGTCCCAGAAGGAGAAAAGAGAGAGAAAGGACCCGAGAAAATATTTGAAGAGATTATAGTCAAAAACTTCCCTAACATGGGAAAGGAAATAGCCACCCAAGTCCAGGAAGTGCAGAGAGTCCCATACAGGATAAACCCAAGGAGAAGCACGCCGAGACACATAGTAATCAAAGTGGCAAAAATTAAAGAAAAAGAAAAATTATTGAAAGCAGCAAGGGAAAGATGACAAATAACATTCAAGGGAACTCCCATAAGGTTAACAGCTGATGTCTCAGCAGAAACTCTACAAGCCAGAAGGGAGTGGCATGATATACTTAAAGTGATGAAAGGGAAGAACCTACAACCAAGATTACTCTACCCGGCAAGGATCTCATTTAGATTTGATGGAGAAATCAAAAGCTTTACAGACAAGCAAAAGCTAAGAGAATTCAGCACCACCAAACCAGCTCTACAACAAATGCTAAAGGAACTTCTCTAAGTGGGAAACACAAGAGAAGAAAAAGACCTACAAAAACAAACCCAAAACAATTAAGAAAATGGTCATAGGAACATACATATCGATAATTACCTTAAACGTGAATGGATTAAATGCTCCAGCCAAAAGACACAGGCTTGCTGAATGGATACAAAAACAAGACCCATATATATGCTGTCTACAAGAGACCCACTTTAGACCTAGGGACACATACAGACTGAAAGTGAGGGGATGGAAAAAGATATTCCATGCAAATGGAAATCAAAAGAAAGCTGGAGTAGCTATACTCATATCAGATAAAATAGACTTTAAAATAAAGAATGTTACAAGAGACAAGGAAGGACGCTACATAATGATCAAGGGATCAATCCAAAAAGAAGATATAACAATTATAAATATATATGCACCCAACATAGGAGCACCTCATTACGTAAGGCAACTGCTAACAGCTATAAAAGAGGAAATTGACAGTAACACAATAATAGTGGGGGACTTTAACACCTCACTTACACCAATGGACAGATCATCCAAAATGAAAATAAATAAGGAAACAGAAGCTTTAAATGACACAATAGACCAGATAGATTTAATTGGTATTTATAGGACATTTCATCCAAAAACAGCAGATTACACTTTCTTCTCAAGTGCACATGGAACATTCTCCAGGATAGATCACATCTTGGGTCACAAATCAAGCCTCAGTAAATTTAAGAAAATTGAAATCATATCAAGCATCTTTTCTGACCACAACGCTATGAGATTAGAAATGAATTACAGGGGAAAAAACGTAAAAAGCACAAACACATGGAGGCTAAACAATACGTTACTAAATAACCAAGCGATCACTGAAGAAATCAAAGAGGAAGTCAAAAAATACCTACAGACAAATGACAATGAAAACACGACAACCCAAAACCTATGGGATGCAGAAAAAGCTGTTCTAAGAGGGAAGTTTATAGCTATACAAGCCTACCTAAAGAAACAAGAAAAATCTCAAGTAAACAAGCTAACCTTACACCTAAAGGAACTAGAGAAAGAAGAACAAACAAAACCCAAAGTTAGCAGAAGGAAAGAAATCATAAAGGTCAGAGCGGAAATAAATGAAATAGAAACAAAGAAAACAATAGCAAAGATCAATAAAACTAAAAGCTGGTTCTTTGAGAAGATAAACAAAATTGATAAGCCATTAGCCAGATTCATCAAGAAAAAGAGGGAGAGGACTCAAATCAATAAAATCAGAAATGAAAAAGGAGAAGTTACAACAGACACCGCAGAAATACAAAGCATCCTAAGAGACTACTACAAGCAACTTTATGCCAATAAAATGGACAACCTGGAAGAAATGGACAAATTCTTAGAAAGGTAAAACCTTCCAAGACTGAACCAGGAAGAAGCAGAAAATATGAACAGACCAATCACAAGTAATGAAATTGAAACTGTGATTAAAAATCTTCCAACAAACAAAAGTCCAGGACCAGATGGCTTCACAGGTGAATTATATCAAACATTTAGAGAAGAGCTAACACCTATCCTTCTCAAACTCTTCCAAAAAATTGCAGAGGAAGGAACACTCCCAAACTCATTCTATGAGGCCACCATCACCCTGATACCAAAACCAGACAAAAACACTACAAAAAAAGAAAATTACAGACCAATATCACTGATGAATATAGATGCAAAAATCCTCAACAAAATACTAGCAAACAGAATCCAACAACACATTAAAAGGATCATACACCACGATCAAGTGGGATTTATCCCAGGGATGCAAGGATTCTTCAATATACGCAAATCAATCAATGTGATACACCATATTAACAAACTGAAGAATAAAAACCATATGATCATCTCAATAGATGCAGAAAAAGCTTTTGACAAAATTCAACACCCATTTATGATAAAAACTCTCCAGAAAGTGGGCATAGAGGGAACCTACCTCAACATAATAAAGGCCATATATGACAAACCCACAGCAAACATCATTCTCAACGGTGAAAAACTGAAAGCATTTCCTCTAAGATCAGGAACGAGAGAAGGATGTCCACTCTCACCACTATTATTCAACATAGTTCTGGAAGTCCTAGCCACGGCAATCAGAGAAGAAAAAGAAATAAAAGGAATACAAATTGGAAAAGAAGAAGTAAAACTGTCACTGTTTGCAGATGACATGATACTATACATAGAGAATCCTAAAACTGCCACCAGAAAACTGCTAGAGCTAATTAATGAATATGGTAAAGTTGCAGGATACAAAATTAATGCACAGAAATCTCTTGCATTCCTATACACTAATGATGAAAAATCTGAAAGAGAAATTATGGAAACACTCCCATTTACCATTGCAACAAAAAGAATAAAATACCTAGGAATAAACCTACCTAGGGAGACAAAAGACCTGTATGCAGAAAACTATAAGACACTGATGAAAGAAATTAAAGATGATACCAACAGATGGAGAGATATACCATGTTCTTGGATTGGAAGAATCAACATTGTGAAAATGACTATACTACCCAAAGCAATCTACAGATTCAATGCAATCCCTATCAAATTACCAATGGCATTTTTTACGGAGCTAGAACAAATCATCTTAAAATTTGTATGGAGACACAAAAGACCCCGAATAGCCAAAGCAATCTTGAGAACGAAAAATGGAGCTGGAGGAATCAGGCTCCCTGACTTCAGACTATATTACAAAGCTACAGTAATCAAGACAGTTTGGTACTGGCACAAAAACAGAAATATAGATCAATGGAACAGGATAGAAAGCCCAGAGATAAGCCCACGCACATATGGTCACCTTATCTTTGATAAAGGAGGCAAGCATATACAGTGGAGAAAAGACAGCCTCTTCAATAAGTGGTGCTGGGAAAACTGGACAGCTACATGTAAAAGATTGAAATTAGAATACTCCCTAACACCATACACAAAAATAAACTCAAAATGGATTAGAGACCTAAATGTAAGACTGGACACTATAAATCTCTTAGAGGAAAACATAGGAAGAACATTCTTTGACATAAATCACAGCAAGATCTTTTTTGATCCACCTCCTAGAGTAATGGAAATAAAAACAAAAATAAACAAATGGGACCTAATGAAACTTCAAAGCTTTTGCACAGCAAAGGAAACCATAAACATGACGAAAAGACAACCCTCAGAATGGGAGAAAATATTTGCAAACGAATCAACGGACAAAGGATTAATCTCCAAAATATATAAACAGCTCATTCAGCTCAATATTAAAGAAACAAACACCCCAATCCAAAAATGGGCAGAAGACCTAAATAGACATTTCTCCAAAGAAGACATACAGATGGCCACGAAGCACATGAAAAGATGCTCAACATCACTAATTATTAGAGAAATGCAAATCAAAACTACAATGAGGTATCACCTCACACCAGTTAGAATGGGCATCATCAGAAAATCTACAAACAACAAATGCTGGAGAGGGTGTGGAGAAAAGGGAACCCTCTTGCACTGTTGGTGGGAATGTAAATTGATACGGCCACTATGGAGAACAATATGGAGGTTCCTTAAAAAACTAAAAATAGAATTACCATATGACCCAGCAATCCCACTACTGGGCATATACCCAGAGAAAACCGTAATTCAAAAAGACACATGCACCCGAATGTTCATTGCAGCACTATTTACAATAGCCAGGTCATGGAAGCAACCTAAATGCCCATCAACAGACGAATGGATGAAGAAGATGTGGTACATATATACAATGGAATATTACTCAGCCATAAAAAGGAACGAAATTGAGTCATTTGTTGAGACGTGGATGGATCTGTAGACTGTCATACAGAGTGAAGTAAGTCAGAAAGAGAAAAACAAATATCGTATATTAACGCATGTATGTGGAACCTAGAAAAATGGTACAGATGAGCCGGTTTGCAGGGCAGAAGTTGAGACACAGATGTAGAGAACAGACATATGGACACCAAGGGGGGAAAACAGCGGTGGGGTGGGGATGGTGGTGTGCTGAATTGGGCGATTGGGATTGACATGTATACACTGATGTGTATAAAACTGATGACTAATAAGAACCTGCAGTATAAACAAACAAACAAAACAACTAATACTAAACTTTCATTGGGTTATTTGTATGGAAATATGTTAATATAAATGTTTCAGACATTACATGAAATTTCTAAAAATCGTATATGTTCTGGTATAATGTTATAAGTCATAATCCTAGTTATTACTTTAAAATGTATATCTCAGAAACAACTAATTTTCTTGTCAACTGCATTATTATGAACTTTCATCAAATCTTTAACCGTGGTCATTTTTAAGTCTTTTGTCATTTACAGACAGTTCTGGGTGTACTCTGATGCTTTTGTAAATATGTTCCTATAAAAGGGTTTCATCTTCAGGAAATTCATGGAAAAGACTCTAACAAGTACAGGTTTCTGGTAACTGACTGTACTGCTGAAGTGAATGAATAAGCATTTTCAGAACTCTAATGAAAAACTGATGAGCTCATAAAAGTGCTAACAAAAGATCAAGATGAAAAAAAAAAATTAATTACATGGGACTGAGTGAACTGATGAGGATGAGTATAATTTTTGTGACTTTCTGTTTGAATTTAAAAAAAAGAAAAAATCCCACAAGGACTCAGAGGCAAAGAATATACAAATCAATTTTCACTGCAAAGTAAAGGAGCTGTTACAGTGGAGGATTACTGGACTGAATGTCAATATTATGACATAGTATGAGTGTGTTTCATGTTTGGTAATTGCAATCATTGTTGCTTTTGTTGTGGTCATCAATGTACAATGCTTGGTGTCAGTCTATTTATCTCTTGTAAAAATAAAATACAGTGTGTGTGGATAAAAAAAATATAGAATAAAACAAGACAAAGTAGAGGAAAAGTATACACATAAAATGGAAAGTTTTCAGAAGACAGTTTAGAACTGACAATATCTGTAGAAGAAAAGTTTCTAAATATTTGTTAAAATAGGCAAAATAATTCATAATTACAATAAAATTGATGTTCACTGACTGCTTAATACATATGTATTACACACTGTACTATGTACCTTAAATATATGAATTTATCAGATATTGTTATTCCTGTTTTAAAACTGAGGAAATGAAGACAGAGATTTGCAGAATGATGTCCCCACAAACGCACAGCTAAAGGTAGCAAAGCTGACAGCTCTGAATACTGGCAGAGTGGCTTGATTCATGCTTTCACCCTTCTGAAATAATTGACTCTATTCTTAAAAAGTGCAAGCCTTGGACAGGACTATTCCTCATAAATATATACAGTTATAAAAGACTTATGATGTGACAGCTTTGCTAGACACTTAAACATACCTCATTTTACATCTACTCAATGAACCAAGTATTATCATCTCCATTTCAAATGTCAGTAACTTAGGCACGCACCAGATTTTGGACAGAGAAACTGGTCACTGACACCCTAAGACTTGGGAAGCTTAGTATGGGTGGGGATTGGTAGTACATAAATAAACCCAAAATGCATGCATAAATACAAAGCGTGGCACTTGATGAAGGAAAAATCAAAATATTAACGTATGGAGGAAGAGAAAAGATGTAATTAGGATTACAGGTTCGGGAACATTTTCTCTGGGGAAATGACATTTTTGTTGATATTTGAAAGATGAGTAAGAGACAACTAATGGGCAAAGGAAGTAGAGAAGAGCTTGATTTGAGGAGGTCAGAGAAGAACACTTGGCTAGACCGTCATGAACATGAGGAGGAAAATGAATAGTTGAGTCAGAATTAAACAATTAGGACTTGACAAATTAAGGAATTTGGATTTTATTATAAAAGTAATTGTGAACAAAAAGAAGTGTTGCATATCTGATTTGCAATTTGTTAAGTTGAATCTTCCCACTAGAGGAGGAGACTTTGGCAGCAGAAGATGAAAGAAAGGTTTGAGGTTAAGCAAAGTCGGTAAGAGAAACATGAGTGCATTTGGAGGCAAGGTGGACACATGATTGATTGTGAGCAGGCTGTAACAAAGAACTAAATTTCAAGAATGAGCCTCACATTTCTGTTCATACAATTACACTAAGTTTCAGGCTTGGACAAACACTGAACATATAAACCTTAAGTTCACAGGAGAGGTAGGAGCCAAATGCAGAATTTGGGAATTTCTGGCAAAGGAATTAATATACTAGGAAAGAATGAGGTCCTTTACATGGAGAAGGTAGAGTAAGAAATAAAGACAGACCTGGATTGAGTCCTGAGGTACTCTAACAATTAGATGCCAGTTGACAAGGAAGAAGAGGTAAATAGGAAAAAAAAAATCAAAGATGTAGGAAGAAAATAAGGAGAATGTGGTATCACAGAAGTAAGAGCAACATAATTTTACAGTGGAGGCAAGAGTTAACATCTCCAATGATTCAGAGAGTTCTAGGGGGGAAAAGAGTCACAAATGAGATCTCTTGCATCTGTGAAGCTGTATCTCAATGGTGGTCACACCATAGTGGGCTAATCCAAAATGAATCCCAACAAGGGTGAAAGGGACAATTAGAATCTCTGCTGGAGAGATTCAGGCTTCTCCAGAAACAAGAGCTCCATCAGTGCCTGTGTCTCCCCTCTATCCTTGGAACCTTGGTGCCTTGGTAGGACCTAGGGTTTCTGTGAATGTTCCTGGACTGTTCCCTGGATGTTAACACACACAGAGGCTAATAGGGCTCAGCGAAGTCAATAATGATGTTTAAGGTAGAGGAGGTGACCACATGATGGAAACAGCATTTAAATGTAAGATTTCTAATCCAAAAGCTTGAGATCCTAACAAGTACTCGGTAGTCTTTTCTAATAGGCCGAAATAAGTGATAAGCAAATAAATAAATAGCAAAGCCTAATATCAACATATTCTTTATCCACTTAAAATCTATAGACTGCCCATTTCCAGATGGATTTGTGAGGAGGCGCATTTTAAATGTACACAAAATATGAAAGAGAATATGACCAAAATTATAAAGGAGATCAACGTTAGATAAAATAATATTAACTTTTATCGACTGACATACATTTTGGTCAAGGGATTTTGATCACATGGTATTTTAGGCTTGGTTTAAAAAACAAACACAAAAACTGAGTGCTACATCTCACAAATACCTGATTCAATACATAGCACAAAGAGAGTTTTAACTTCAGAGAAAAGTATATACCCTGACTTGGACTAACTTTGAGATAAATTCATATTCTGAAGAAGACAAGGGGGTCTAATCAATGCTCACATCGAGGTTAGTTGCATTTCTCATACTGCTCTGGATGAGCTCTGTTTTTACACACACCTGACACCTGGCTGTCAAGTGGAAAAGTCCAAGGGCAAAGCAAAAAATGGGGGGAGAGATGAATTGGAAATACATGTAATCTAAGAAACCTCCTTAATAAACTGAGGAAATTAAGACAACTATTGAATGAATATAATCACAAATATTGTTTGTTGTTAGAATGTCTCAAATCTGCATGAGAGAAGAGATAAATGAGAAAAATCTGGCAACAATTGAGGGAAAATTACTAAATTATAGAGAAATAACGTTGAATTTGATTTAAAGACACAGATAATGATGGCATTATAATTAATATACTGTTAGTGGTAATTACTTATTGAAAACAGGTAGAACAAACGTAAATTGACTGTATCCTGTTGACTTCCTAAGTAGCGTGTGCTGTTATAAACTCAAACTCTAATCAAATACAGAACCATTCACAGATTAAAGTGAAAGACAATGGTTTTCATCACAAATTTCATGTTCCTCTAAAGTGAGGTAAACATATCAGTGGTGATGAATTTACAACATAATGCTAATTTGCTAATTTTCAGAGCCTGTAATAATATTATGTTGAATTATTTTTGAACACATAGGAGTGAAAATAACAGAAAAATGAAACACAGTCACCTAAATGTGTGGAAATAGAAGATAACTATTATTTGTAAGAGATGATGGAATTCTTGGGGAAAAGTTTAGAAATGAAGAAAAGTCAGGGTAATGTCTTAGAGTAAACCCCTCAATGCTAGGATACTTCATGAAATCATCTTCTTTCTAAGCTGCACCAAGCACTGACTGAGAGCTGTAATAATGACACCCATGTGTTAAAGACAGGGTTTCTCTCCTGCAGAGGAGGATGGTACCCATCCAACCATCAGATTTCCAATGAAGCCCTTCTTCATAATGTGCATCATTTTTGTTGTTGTTACTTGTGCTTTAGTCTGGTCTCCTCAATTTTTTTTTTTTTATATTTATTTATTTTTTTTGGCTGTGTTGGGTCTTCGTTTCTGTGCGAGGGCTTTCTCTAGTTGCGGCAAGCGGGGGCCACTCCTCATCGCGGTGCGCGGGCCTCTCACCATCGTGGCCTCTCCTGTTGCGGAGCACAGGCTCCAGACGCGCAGGCTCAGTAGTTGTGGTTCACGGGCCCAGTTGCTCCGCGGCATATGGGATCCTCCCAGACCAGGGCTCGAACCCGTGTCCCCTGCATTAGCAGACAGATTCTCAACCACTGCGCCACCAGGGAAGCCCTGGTCTCCTCAATTATTTGTAGTTTCCAGCTATTTCATTAATCCTACATAAATGTGACTTTCAATTGCTATAGATTGAAAATACAATTGGAATCACCTACTGAAATCTTTTTTTTTTTGGCTGCATTGGGTCTTCGTTGCTGCACGCGGGCTTTCTCCAGTTGCAGAGAGCGGTGGCTTCTCTTGTTGCAGAGCGTGGGCTCTAGGTGTGCGAGCTTCAGTAGTTGTGGCTCACGGGCTTAGTTGCTCCGTGGCATGTGGATCTTCCCGCACCAGGGCTCAAACCCGCGTCCCCTGCATTGGCAGGTGGATTCTTAACCACTCTGCCACCACGGAAGTCCCACCTACTAAAATCTTAATAAGTAGAATTCATCATATTATTCTGATAATCTATGGCACTTTATCAATGTCTTTTGACTTCTTTCTATTATGCAAGTTCTTTTACTATATATTAGAAACATAGTTATCTTTTATTTTCAATTTAAATTTTGTTCACAAGCTGTCTTTCTCCTTTGCTCACACTTAAAAATTTGTAGTCAATGTGTACCTTTCAATGAAAAATAATTGACTTGATTTGCATCTAATCATTTTGTGTCAATAAAATGTATGTATACAGTAGCAGTTCTAATTTTAATCATTTTAATCATTTAATGTACATGAGCATCTCAGAAAAAAAATACTACAATAAAAAAAAAACTTTCAACCCTATTTTATTTTGTGAAGTATAAATAGGAATAAAAGGTTTTTTTCATAATTATTCTTATATTACATAAAACTCATCAGTGAAAACAATTAGTTTACACTCAACTTTTGGATGAGGTATAATTCTTATTTTAAGGGAGTGCATCCAAACCCAAAAAAGCTTCAAAGCCATCCTGCAAATTAGCTTTGTTGAGGAAGCCACATGATGAGTGTCAACAGAATAGAACCCCAGGGTATCACAGCACATGCTTCCAAAAAGCTAAAAGAGAGAGAGCAGAACAGAAGGCGAGCTTAAGGAAACTTTTCAAGAGCTTAGAAGTCCCCTCTGGGGACAATGAGATGCAGTCATAGGCAGGAGAAACCTATAAAATACCATGGTGTGCAAACAATTAGAGACAGATTCTGTTCAAAGAGAAGCAAGGTGTTATCCATGAGGCCACAGAGCTGCAGATCATGGGATCCCCCCCAGGAACGGCTGAGGCAAAAGCCAAGTCATGTAACAGCACTTCCAGACACACACACATCGTTTTAGAAAATAACGCTATTACCTCAGCATCCTCAGCTAACAGGCTCAAAAATCATGTAAAAATATAAGGTTTTGAAGCAAAGACTAAAATCTTATCCACATTCTAATATTTATATTTAGTCATTGAGAAATGTAGGCTACACATATACAATTATTTCTTATTATTTCCTATGGTCCATATAAAACAACTCAGAGTTCATATTCATAGATTACGGTTTTAATGCATTAAAAGTACATCATACTTAAAGACTTTAAAAATGTCTACACACAATCCATTAAAATATCTATGTTTGAGGTCATAATTTCACTTTAAAAATATGTACATTCTGTTTAGCTACAGGAGTGATTAGAGCAATGTGAAATCAAGTGGATATACATAATATTCTCTAATGTAAAGATGGACAAAAAAGTTAACTTTGGAAAATCAACTGACCAACATGGGATACCATAATATTAACAGAGCACAAGGCAAACCCTGGATTAATATGGCTCACATAAGAGGTGGCAAGAACAAGTTCTAGATCAAGAACCTGTCACATAGAGCCTCAAATTCCATCAAATTCCTCCAGAGAGCAAAAAATAAACTGTTACTTCTGATTGCATTTTTCTCATATTACTGCTAAAAGCTGAATTATATTATCCAATTCCATGTATTTCACAAAAAGCAGGTCAAAATTTCAATGATACTACAATGACATTCGCAACTATGAAATTTTTCTGATGTATGTACAATACAACCCCAATAAATAACTCCTGAAAGCACTTGAATCATTACTTTAATTGATTAATGTCTCTAAAGGGCTGCAATCCCTACTCCTCGTCATTACATATGTCTGTGTAGAAGCAAGTCAGAACAGCTTTAATGAATATGTCTACAGTCACTTATAAAATAGTGACTCCCAAAGTAACATGGAAACACAGGTTTGAATCCTCAGCTTAACCTGACCCCAGCCTGTGTCCCAGGGAATGGCTACTTCCTGCTTCAAGTTTACTGATGGTCTTGACTTGGCTGCCAGGAAATTCACACTCTCGCTTTTACTCTGCTTCACTCGTCCCTCCTTCCCTGTTTTCTTTACTTGTTCATTATCTTCTTCTTGTCCTGGTGCCACTGGAATGTCCCAGGGCTCAGTCTTTGGCCCTTGGTTCCTTTTCATCCACACTCAACCTTTCACTGGTGTCCTTTATTTTCATGGATTAAAACGCTGCCTTTATGCCAATGATTCTCAAATGCTTTCTCCAGACCAGATTGCTCTCCCCAAGCCTAGATTTCATAGCTCCATTTGTAGTCATGTACACTTGGATGTCGTGTAAACATCTAGAACTCAACATTTCCAAAGCTCAACTGATGATTTTCTACCTCCTCTGCTCAGACAGGCATCGGTGGTTATTTTCATTCCATGATGACATCTGTTTCCTTTTTATTCCTCAGGCAAAATATTTGGAGTAATTTTTAATTTTGTTCTCTCTCTTACACTCCACATCCAATCCACCACCAAGTCCTTTTGGCTCTATCATCAACGCGTGTCCAGAGTCTTACAAACGATCAGCATTCTATTTCTCATACCCGGGTCCAAGCCACTGTTGTCTCCAGGATTTACTGCAATAACCTCTTAACTGATTTCTCAGTGACTACTCTTTACCCTCTGTCCTTTCTCAGCATGGTTGCCAACACGACCCAGTAAAATGTAAGTCAGACTATGTCCTCCATTCCTCAGCTGAAAACCAGCTGGTGGTTCCTTATAACCCTCAGTAGAAGCAGAAGTCCTTAAAGCAGACAAGACTCCACAGGATCTGCCACCACCTCCCTCTCCTGACCCTCCGCCATGACTCTTCTGATTACCTGTTCCAGACACGTCAGGCACGCTCACATGACAGGCATTTTGCTCCAGTGACTCTCCTTGACTTGAATGCTTTCCTCAGGACCTGCATGTCTAAGCCCCTCATCTCACTCAAAACCCGTCCTCACCATTGTCTCACCTTCTCAATGGGTACCCTGACAATGCTACTTAATACTGCAACTTTTCCTTCTCCAATTCCTCCCAAACTTATTTAACTTTTTCTAATTTTTTTTTCACAGCTCCTATCACCTACTCTTATAAAACAATTCACACAGTACACTTATTATTTATCACATGTCCCATGACACCGATTCCAAGCTGCATTAGGGTCAGGAATCTTTGTTTCATTCATTGATGAATCCCAAAAGCCAGGAAGAGTGCCTAACACCATTGTGGGTGCTTAATAAGTATTTGTTGAATGTATAAGAAAAAAAACGAATGAATAAATAATTGAATATAATTGCTCTGTTATTCTCTTTCACTTATTTATTCAACAAATATTTATTAAGGAGCCACTATAAACTGGACATGATATTACAACCTGGAGATACCACGATAAACCATTTATATCTATCTGCACTTAAGGAGGTTGTTTTCTAATGGGACAAACAGACATTAATCAAATGATTGCATATATCAAATCAATGCAAAGTTACAATGTTTTATTTTTTAAGGAGAGGTATACGGTGCTCTAAAAATATAGGGAATGGTTGTCAAGACAGCCTATGGAGATACTTTTAGTCCAGGTTAGGAACTGTGGTCTTTATTCCAAAGCCAAGGGGAGGTACTGAAAGGCTGTAAGCAGAAGGGTGTCCTGATGAGCTACGTATCTACAGGCACCATCTGAGGCTACTGTGTGCGTAAGAGAGGCGCCTGGGAGACAAGTAAGGAGCTGGACTAGCCTAGGTGATACCGGTGGAGCCTGAGAGGAGCAGGGAGTTCAAGAGGCGTTCAAGAGCCAAAACAAACCAGAGTCTGAAAGACGGAACCCTGTCCCTGAAAGAGGAGGTGTCACGTGTCATTCCTGGTCAAGTGATTTTTCTTAAGAATTTCTATTCTTTACCTCTTGGGTTGTTAAACTACTTAAGTCTCCACCTTGTTTCAAATAGATATTTTGTGGAAGCTTAAGAATATGGACAAAAAGTATTAACAGTTAAAAAGTTAAAGCCTATAATAAGGCATGTCCCCAAATCCAAATACCTCAAGCGGATGTAAGCCGGGTGATGTGAGCAGCATTCGTAGGGTGAGTTGCTCGGGAAATACTAATTAAGCACAGCTCTAGGTGGAATATAATAACCAAAGAAGAGTTTAAGGTAAACCAATGTGTTGTTTTTTTTTTAACATCTTTATTGGAGTATACTTGCTTCACAATGGTGTGGAACCAATGTTGGTTAGATACATGTATACACAAAGAGACAAAGTAATAGAAAAACACTTGTGAATGTTTCACACAATTTCATTTCTTTCCTAATTCAGGTTTAGAATTCAAGGGAAAAATCGGTAGTTCCTACACCATCTGTCAATATTTTGCATATTCAAAATTAATTTAGAAACATTCAAAAATAAATTTTCTCAACTTTAGGGAAAATTAAATACTGATAACTATTTAGATATGGGATTTTGAAGTAGAGATATTTATATATGTATCATATTTATAAGTTGTATTTATATTTCTTGTCATATAATTATGATCTGTTCACAGTTACTCTTTGACCCACCAGTGAGTGATTTTACATATCATGCATACTGTATGATTCATTAAGGACTTTTCTCAGTATCACTTTGAATATAACTGTCAAACTTACAAAATGTTTGTAAAGTACCCAAAGGATGCTTGGCCAATAAAAGATAACTGAAGTAAAGGAAATAAAAGAGTTCAGGAGGAATGGCAGATGATTCTTGTGGGGCAGAATGTGGGCAGTGAATGCTCCACAGACCTAGGAGTTCTCTCTGTAGGAAATCAGCTACAACCCAGAAATACCCACTGGTTGAAAGCACAAAGTAGCAGCAGCTTAACCTCAATAGAAGTTCACCTCTCCCACGTGGATCCTTCACAGCAGTCAGGACTAGAGTATTAGTCTTGATTCTCTAAAGAAACAGAACATTCACAGCCCACAGGAATTAATTACCATTCCTCACAAACTCAAGTTTTATTTTTGTTGTTGTTCTATCCACGCCTTCAACTGATTGGATAAGGCCCATCCACAATAGGGAGGGCAATCTGCTTTATTCAGTTTACTGTTTTAAATACTAAACTCATCCCAAAATACCTTCACAGAAACACCCAGAATAATGTTTGACCAAATACCTGAACACCCCATGGCTCAGTCAAGTCAACACATACAATTAACCCTCACAGCCCGTAAGGCAGCCCTGCTCCACACAGGCTTCAGTGAACATGCTCCTGCATATATGATCTCTCTGTCGTCTGTAGGATAAGGTTCTTATTCTGGAGCCTGAAGCTGGGGCTGGATCTGCAGACATTACACCCACATTTTGGTCAAGATGATGCAAAAGGAAGGAGGCATAACAGGCAGAGGATCTGTACCCGTTCTTTCAGGAAAGGCTTTAGAAGCTGTGACAAAGCTTCACCACTCACACATCTGTGGGGAACAGTGAAATGCTGATTCTCGTCTGCAAGCTTCTCCCATCCCCACATTGAGGGCATGACCATTATTGCTCATTCAATCACCAAATGTTTATGAAACTCACGATGTGACAGGCACAGATTTAAGGAATAAATATTCCGCAGTAAACTAGAGACCAAAGAAAACCAAAATCAGACAAACAGGCCCACACCCCTTGAGTTTGCATTTTTAATGGAGGGAGGCAAAGAATATGCAGAAATCTAGAAGGAAAAGGCGGTCACTCCGAAATACTGCCATTTGCAGTGACATGGATGGACCTAGAGATTGTCATACTGAGTGAAGTCAGACAGAGGAAGACAAATATCATATGATATTTGTATGTGGAATCTAAATAAATGGTACAAATGAACTTATTTACAAAAATACAAATAGAGTCACAGATGTAGAAAACAAACTTATGGTTACCAAAGGGGGAAGCGGGGGAGGGATAAACTGGGAAACTGGGATTGACATATACACACTACTATATATAGAATAGATAACTAATAAGAACCTGCTGTATAGCACAGGGAACTCTACTCAATACTCTGTAATGACCTATACGGGAAAAGAATCTCAAAAAAGAGTGGATATATGTATATGTATAACTGCTTACCTTTGTTGTACAGCAGAAGCTAACACAACACTGTAAATCAACTAGACTCCAATAAAAATGAATACAAAATGAGCTCATACTTGTGATGATCCCAGAGGGTTCAAGAGCTGCCAGGTTAGGCGTCATGTCGAAAGTGGTATTTGAATAAAATCTGAAGGAAATACGTAAGAAAACTATTTAGATTTTCTTGGGGGAAAAGAGAAAAAGCAAAGGCAAGTGCAAGGGCCAGTGTTCCAAGTCAGGAGAAGGCCTAGCATCTTCTGTAATAACCAAAGGCCAGAGCAGTTAGGAAGGAGAACAGCAGGAAACAAGCTAACGCCTGGCCTGCGGGGAACCACGGCTTTACTCTGGGTGAGACTGGAAGCAACCGGAGAACTTAGAGAAGAGGGTTGACATTAGGTGACTCACTTCTTAACGGGAATACTCTGGCTGCTGTATTGAGAACAAACGAGAAGCAAGCAAAGGTAGAAACAAGGAAAACACGGGTCCACTCTCCTACTCACCTCGTGTCCAATATCATTGGGTTTTTTTTATATGCTAAACAGTCCCACGTCTGCCCAAGAGAGATGACTGAGAGCATCACCTAGTTACTGCCTTCAACAAATGGCCCAGAAACCTGGTTACGCACAGCTCTTCAAGCCCCAGGAACTATACAAGTTATCAGCACACAATACATTCAACAAACAATGGTGGAGTATGAACAGGACGACCCATTCAGAACTGGGGGGAATGGCAAACACACAGCACTCTTTCGTCCATACAATTATCATTTTTCCCCTTGTATATGGAATTGCCCCCCTCTGTCAGTAAATTTTTCGGTTAGTAATTACATCCTCCCCAATTCTGCTCTCTCGGAAGAACTCATTTTTTCAGCATCCCCTGTGGTCTCAGTCCTTCCCTCATCCTTCGAGCCCGCACCTCAGAGAGCTATTTCTTGGGGACTACATAGCTTCCTACGCCTTCTTACTGCTAGTGCAGTTTGGGTGGCCTAGAGCTGCTTTAGGAATAGAAACATTACAGGTGCTGGCAGGCCAGACCCCTGAAAATCTACTATGTTTTACTTATTTTTGCTCCTCATCATTACCATGGGCAAGTAATTATAGCCAACTTTCTCGTCTGGATAACTGTTTTCATTGTGAAGACTCTCTTCTTTCAACTACTGGTCCCTGGGCTCTTGAGCTCACTGTCTCCCCTCCCTGCCACTCTTAGTATTTAAAGCAGGGTCCGCACTCTCGGTCACCAGCTCTGCTGCAAAGGCCTTTTTATAGCATGATATTGCACTTATCTTATGCTATGTCAACTGCTTGGAAGGTACTGATGAATGCTTGCTAGTCTCCAAATTCCTGTGATTTCCATTTCCTGACCCAGCGAATCCAGATGCAGCTAAAGGTGGGAATTTCTTACCACAAAAAAAGGGCACTGCAAGATATTCTCCATTCTGAACTGAGACCCCGGAGCTCCCTTCTGGCTTTAGGCCCAGAGAATACTGGCAGTTAGACTTGGAATCTCCAGGTAAACCTGGAGAAAAAACCTGAAGACACTAGCTGATGGGGTCTCCCAGCAAAATGGAGTAACCTTTTCATACTACATCAAAACCCACCAGCCAATCAGCATCCCCTCTGTGCATAACATGTTCGACCCGTTGTAGTATCCCCTCTTAAATGTGAAGGAAGAGGCAAGTATCATTGGGTATTTAAAGAAATTGCAATGATAAAAGATAAAGACCAAATCAAGCAAAATAAGCAAGAAACATAATCCACAGTAAGTTTGCCAGATAAAATGCACAAGGCTTAGTGACATTCAAATGAGTACAAGTATGTTGCTTCCAATATTTGGGACATACTTCCACTGAAAACAAAATATTTGCTGGAATTCAAACTTGAATAGACATTCTGTATTTTTATTTGCTAAATCTAGCAACCTTAATCCATGGAGGATAAGAAAACATTAAGAAAACGATAATCAGCATGTTAGAAATATAAAAAAGATGCAGCAACCAGAGAGAGAGAAGTCAAGTGGGAGCGTGACCTCTCAGGAGACAGCAAAATCTCCATCATGTATTTGAGGTTTTCTAAGTAAATCCAAAAAGGAGGGGATATATGTATATGTATAGCTGATTCACTTTGCTGTAAAGCAGAAACTAATGCAACACTGTAAGTCAACTATACTCCAATAAAAATTTAAACAAATAAATAAATTTTTAAAAATTTCCACAGTAGTAGGGGATGGTAAGACGTTTCCATACTCCCCACGCTCCCTTATTACTATTATTTTGTCACATTAATATAACATTTTGATTCCAAAAGTCCCAAGTAATATCCTTCAATTTAGGTGGGTCTAAAATCAAACATATAAAAATTGTATTGCCTGGTGGGACTAGCAATGGTTCATAAACTATAATATGCAGAAAGATAACCTGGATTTCTTACTAAAATACTAATAACAGTGTCCCACACCCATATATTCTGATTGCATATATGTGGATTGGGCCCTAAGAATGTGCATTTTAGCAAACAACGCAGGCAAAACTTTGATAACATTTTGACGAACACTGGCTTAGCACTTGCTAAATCTCCTATATCGTCATACACATATATATTTATAAGACTTATGAATAGAAGTTGACAGAATCTTGTGTTTTTTTCCAGGTAACATTTAGTCTTTATTAATAATTATGAAGGAGAACACCAAAACCGTCTGAAGCTTTCCTCTTTGCTTGTAGACGAGAATGAACCCCGTGGAAAGAGTGATGTAACGTTTTTCTATGAAAGCAAACTTTCATACAGAACAGAAAACACAGCCTCACAGAGAGCAGGATTGGGACCTGGCAAGGGAGCAGCTCCTATTAGTGATGCAGTGGCTACGAGTCTCCATCCTCTAGACAAGTGCCTGGTGCAGCTGGAAACCAGGAGATGCTGATTTTATATCGAGAAGTTCTCATTCTCAACTCCCTGGGGCATAAATATTTTAGAAATATAGAGTGTGAGTAGGAAGTGAAGGGAAAATGTCCTGAAAGTGTACCCACCGTTAGAAAGAAACAGCCTGCAGAGCGGTGGGGAGACTGGGTAGTTGAACTCACAGCCCCTAATACGAATGGGTGCTTACAGCTCAGCCCTCTCTCTGGGTTTGTGTGCATCACCCATTTAATCCTCATGGCGACTCTAAGAGTAGATATTACCATGACCTTCATTTATGGATGAGGAAGCCGAGACAGTGAAAGATTAAATCATGGATGAAACATTTACTAGTAAGTGAATTAGTTACACACATAGTAAGGGGCTGCACCAGGCTTTTAATCTAGGCTGATTGACTTACATTAGTAATATTAGGAAATTTTAAGCACTATTCAAAATATTATCGAGTAAAGAGTATCCCTAAGATAATATACATCTTTAGCTAATTCAGTTCCTAGTTACTGGCAATTTCAGTTTAAAGCCAATATATGACCAAATGTTTCACTTTAAAATTGTGTTTTCCGTATAGCATGGGACTCTTGCTAGAACAGATTAAGGTTTTTTTCCCCCTGGATCTGACCACAGGAAACATAATATCTGCACTATATCTCTCCACATTTGTCTCAGAGCTCACACCAAGATTTTTAGAAACTTTTTCAGTGATCAGTTTTTTTATCATCATGTTCTCAGTGGGTGAGTTTCTGATTTAGATTTGTCTCTTTTTCTGAAAGAAATAGAATGTAATCATATGTAAGTCTAATACATGAGACATGTCTTTTCATCATGTCTATAAATTTCCTCTCCTAGTATTTAAAATGAGATTAAAGTTCAACAATTCCCCAAAGTTAAACCAAAGGAGCATTGCAAGTGATGTATCCTAATTATTCTGGGATAGCAGGAAGGAGAGCCATACTTGAATAGCAAATGACAGCTTTCATATCACCTTCCAAACCACTGGGCTGCAGCTCATCCCCCTCTGGAGAGCTTTAAAGGAGAAGGGAAGAGCATTTGTAATTAAATAATCATAAGCTGGGTAAAGCAGAATTCACCTGCATGCACACCTGTGTGTCTGTGTAACACACAGTTCACTCCACACACTCCTCTCCATTTTTCTAGCAGGTACCATGAGGGAGAGGCTCTGCAGTTATTCTAATTGTACTCCTGGCCAGGAGATCAACTGAGACAAAATAAGGAAGAACACGTACATACCATCAAATCAAAGCACAGGTTAGCCAGCACAAAGAGAAAGGCCATGATACTGCTGAAACGCACAGACTGGAGAAACAGGTTAAACCCCACAAGATGACAAATAACACGGATGAAAGTAGACACCCGTGTGTACTGAAATCCAAAGCTCCCGGCATACAAATAAACATGAGGAGAAAACTAAGAAGCAGAACACTAAAAAAGAAAATCTCAAGAATTCAGTCTACAGTAAGCTTGACATAAGAGCAATCTGACATGGTTGCCAAAGTTAGCATGACAGCAGACATGATCTGATATTAAAAATCTTGTTTGAGTTTCGACTTCAGAGCATATCTGGTTAAATAATTAAATGGCTAGAGCTCACTGGTCAGAATAGGATCTAAATAATTTTAAAGAGAAACTTTTCTATGGCCTTCAGGTTTAAGTGATTAAAGCTGTAGAATTACTAGTACTGAATAAGAAAATACCCTAGAATTTGGAAAATAAAGATACTGTCATGAAATTCAAGAGCTGAGTGAAATTATTTGTATATTTATCTTCTTAGATATTATAGAAACTATGCTTTTTATATTCAGATTATGAATTCATTATTATTCTTCTATGTATAGTACAAATTCTTGTTTTATCATATGATGTTTAAATTATTATACAATATTTGATTATAAAAAGAATACATGTTACAAAACATAAAAATAAATAACCATGACCACATTACCATACTTAATTTCAATGTTACAAATATGATTGAATATATGTGTTTATTGTCTCAAATTCTGTCTCTCTGTCCTGCTGCCAAGCAACTACAGATGGCTCCTAACTTATGATGGCTCAACTTAGGATTTTTTGACTTTATGATGGAGTGAAAGCAATAAGCATTCAGTAGAAACCATACTTCGAATTTAGAATTTTGCTCTTTTCCTGGGCTAGGGATCATGGCCTGCTACCCTCTTGTGATGGGGGCAGTGAGCACAGGTCCCCCACCAGCCAGGTGATTGCAAGGGTGAACAATCGATACACGTAATACCATTCCATACCCAGACAACGATTCTGCTTTTCACTTTCAGTATTCAGCAAACTACATAAGATATTCAACACTTATAACAAAATAGGACTTGTGTTAGATGATCTTTCCCAGCTGTAGGCTAACATAAGTGTTCTGAGCACATTTAAGGCAGGCTGGGCTAAGCTAGGATCTGTCCTAGTTTGTGTGTTAAATGCATTTTTGACTTACAGTATTTTCAACCTACTATTGGTTTATTGGGACATAGCCTCATTGTAAGTCTAGGCAGATGTATAGATTGAATTTTGGCTTCATGGTATGCATTCAACAATTTATCATATATTTTTATTTTTAAAATTGTGTTTTGGACTTTATAGAAGAAGTGTAATGTGCTAAGACTTGCTTTTGGGGACTTATATTTATTTCTATAAGACTCATTCATGTCACTGAGTACGGTGTTAGTTTGTTCAACATCATATCTGTAAAATAGTTTCTTTAATTTAATATACATAAATGGGCATTTGGGCTACTGATTCAGTCCGCTCCCTTATAAACATTGCTACTAATACCTTCTACCTGTCCCCTACTGCATTCTTGTGTAAGGAAGAAAAATCATCTTCCCTCCACTCTTCTGAGTTCTTGGCTGAGACACTCTGTCATAAGAGACAGATTAACAAGAAGAAAACAACCACAAATGTATTAACACGTATACCTCACATATACACGGGAGATACACAGGGAAAAGTGAGTAACTCCCCAAGGTGGCTTAGAATTCAGGCTTAAATACCATTTTAATAGAGAAAGGGGAAGGGGGATGTCGACAACTTAGGGGAGAGGAAATGATTTTTAGGAAAGATGAATGAGCCCTTAGAAGGAGAGATGGGGGATCTGACAGTTTGTGACAAAGTTTGTCTGTGTGTGGAATTGATTTCTAGTCTCTCCTGTGATTAAGAGTCAATCTTCCCTGGTTGATGAAACTCCTGGGGAGGGGATCTGTGGCCATGCAGTTCCTTTTGTTCCTTTTGCAGAATTTACGTTTGGACAGATAAAAAGAGTTCAGAGAAAGCCTCTCCCTCTACCGCCTTTTTACCAAGTGCCTACAGCTCAAAATAATCAATACACCAAAATGGCATAATTTGCTGTGGTATGTCCTGAATGTCTATGTCATATTTGAAGTGGTGTATCTGCTCCCCTTCACTTGCAAGATAATAAAAAATATTGCAGGATTACAGAGTATTGAATGCTAATCTATTCCAAAGTGGTTTTTAACCACTGTACACTCAAAACAACAAATTATACAATTTCTCCTCATTCCATATCCTATCCAAAACTGGCTATTGTCACACATTTTATTTGTGGCCAAAATAATGAATGTAAAATTCTGCCTTATTGTGATCTCACTTATATTTATTTCACTAATTACAAGCGAAGTTAAGAACATATTTTTATTTGTTTATTTAACATTTTTTCTCCTATTTTAAACAACCAATCCTTTCTTAGGTCTGTTTTTACTTTGTTGTTTTTCCCTTTTCTTATTAATTCCCAGAAATTCTTTCTATGTATAGTATACCGTGTGATGGTTCCAGATGTCACAAATATCTTCTTTAGGTTGATGGCTGTCAGGAATGTGAAGGGTCTGAGATTGTACCCTACCTGCAAAGGCACATGTTAGCTCAACAGCACCATGTCACAGGTACTGACGAAGACAAGAAAATTCTAAATAAGAGAGAAGAAACCATTACTCACAACACAGCAGCAAACATCATGAGTATTACCATATTTTCATCCTTTCTCCTGCTCTCAGTTCCATGAGAATGAAGAACTGGGTCAAGGCTGACAGGATTCCCTCCTTGACCAAACTCTACTAGGCTCCTCTTAGCCCTGTTCTTGACTAGCCTCAACCTAGGCTTATGAAGTCTTGAACAAAACACTAACATGGTTTCTAACATCTCAAGGCCACATCACTAGGGTGATCTTCCCACCTTTTAAAGTGCCTTCCTGAAAAACCTGAAGCTGCGAAAAGAATGTACTATTTGTTCCATCCAACACCTGAAGACAGGGCCCTGGTCCCCCAGCCTCTGTGGAAGGGGAGGAGCCTAATTTCCATAAATGCCAGTTAGCAAACCCGGATGGGGTTCATGGACCAACATTCCTGTCACTCACTCTACTGCGCCCTTGCTCATGCCCCTTTAAAATACTGAGTCACCTCTGTACAAATCGAAATTGAATTCAGTTCATGCTGGACTCTTCCTTACAGCAGTAGTACAGCATGATGAAAATCCATCCTTCCAGCTTTATCTAGCATTCAGCTGTGTTTATCTCTGACAAGCACATACATACCACATGCAAAGTAGACAGGATTCACAGCTAAGGGACTCAGGGCTAAGGGTCCTGCCTATGTTGACCAAAGAGCAAACACTGTACCAAGCAGCAAACATGCCCGTCCTCCTGGTCCTCCTTCACGCCCTCCACATGCACCCAGGGAAGCAGGCAGTTAGTTACACAGTAGTTACACCAATCCCTTTGACCTACACAGTTTTCCATGTGATCAGCCATAGAGCTGACTCAGATCAGGAGAGCTTTCAGTCTGTCACATGCAGCAAAAACATGCAAGGATGCTCAGGACCTGTGGCAAACTGTTTCTCCAACTGACTTTTTCACAACATTTAAGGTGTTTTTCGATAAGTGAAGTTGTTCATTTTACTGATCAAATGTAAATGATGTAATATACGGTTAATACATTTAATAATAATTGCTATTACTATGTCATAAAGATTTCTTACCATACTGAATTGTTTATATATTTTTTATTTTCTGAATATTATAATGTTTTGCTATCTTAAAAAAAATAACCTTTCTGGCTGGGAAAATACTGGCATTCATGGGCTGTCCAATTCTTTGAGACAGCAAAGGGCTCAGTGGGGAGCATGCCTTTGACACCAAACCAACTGATGAGAATCATCCCTCCTCTAACTGGTCCAATCAGTATCCATCATTTAATCACATCTGCAAAGTCCCTTTTGTTTTGCAAGGTAAAAGTCACGAGTTTTAGGAACTAGAACTTGGACATCTCTTTTGGGGGTGGGGTGGGACATTTCCTGTCTAACAATTACCTTACAAAATTGGGAAAATAACACCTTCATACTTGTTTTCATAGCTTGTCATTAGGCTCAACTGAGATGATTTTGGGGAAAGCTTTATAACCATCAGTAAAGGTATCATTTACTAGAGAGGAATGCATTTCTACCGCTCCCATTTCACGTATTTCTCTTTACTACACAAAATACTTTTCTCTTTATATTTGGATCATTATGTGAATTGATTTCAGTGCTGTGATTCATACACATAAAATGAACCAAAAAGACATTCTTTCTTCTAAATGACTAAAAATGTTGCATCTCATTGAAGGGATTAATCCATCAGCAATTATTTTCTAGTATATAGTGAAAACTAAAGATCTAACTTCAATATTCCTCTAAGAATAACAAATTATTGTAGGATCATTTCCCTAATGCCATGCAAAGGGAAGTCTGCAACATCTGAGTTTTCACATAAGTATGTCTGCTCCTGAGATTTTTTTTGCTGTTCTGTCATTTCATTTGACTACCCCTTTAACTCACAGTCTCAATTATCCTAGGTTTAAAATCAATTTTCCTATCTGGTAGAACAATTTCCCTAGTCCATACTCTTTGTATATAAATATGAGAAAGATCTTGCCAAGATTTAGCAAAATCTTGCTGGGATTTTAATTGGAATAGTACTGCATCTGAATATCAAATTAGGAAATAAATAAATAAATTATATTTTCCGGAAAAGTTTTAATTAGTTACTGAGGTACTTTTTAATGAAATAAATATTGTATTTTCTATATGCTTCCTGTTAGTTTCTAAAATTTAGTTGACGCTTGTATATTGATCTTCAAGCAGATATTCTGTTAAATTTATCTATTATTTCTAATCATATGTTGGTATACTATTTTGGATTCTCAATGAAGATAGTCACATCTTCCACAATAGTCACAGATTTGTTTTCTTTATCATTCTTATAATATTTATTTTCTTTTTTCATTGGAAATACTAGCTGGGGTCAGAAAGCAAGGAAAGTGCACATTTTAATTTTGTTCTTTATTTAGAGTGAATTCTTCTAAAATTTCACTGTTGAGAATTATAATTTCTGAAAGAATTATGTAGATATACATTATCAGCATAAGTACCAGTACTGAATTGATTTCAAAAATAAATGTTGAAATTTGTCAATACTTTTCCTACACTTTCTGAGATGCTCATATGTCTTTCTACTTTAATGTGTAAATATGGTAAAGTACCACATTTTGTTAAAAACTGTTCCAATATTTGTAGGTTAACTCCATTTCATAATATATTGGATTTTTGCACATGGTTTGATTGTGTTTGCTAACATTTAAGATTTTAAAAAAAATCTATATCCATAAATGCAATCATTCAGAAAAATTTTCTTTTCCTGCATGTGTCTAATTTTGTTAAAGCAGTTGTGCAGACCTCATAAAAATATTTGGAAGGTGTTTTGGGTTTTTTTTGTATTCCATGAGAGAGAAACTTAAATATACAAAGAATGACCAGTTTCCTCATATTTTGAAAAGAATGTACATACTATATCAATTTACTTCCTTTAGGAAAATGTTTAAAATTGATTCATTTTTAAATTGGTTACAGTATTAGTTAAGCATTCTTTCTTGAATTTATTTTAATTAACTCTATTTTCCTAGAAAGTTGTCCATCTCATCTAAGCTACAAATACATTGCCATGAAGATTTTAATACCATTCTCATACATTTTTAAATGTTTGCTACAATTGTAGCAATAAATTGCATTAAATTGCACTAAAAATAAACACATTGTACTAAAATTATTACATTAGGTACGCTTTCTCATTTTTGTTTCTTAACTCCCTTCAAAAATATTTTTTATTTAATTAGTCATATAAAAGAATTAACATTTGGCTTTGTTGATATAGTCTATTATAACTTAGTATTCTGTATCATTAATTTATTCTTCAATATAATATTTTCCTTATTATTTTACTGACATCTTAATTCAAATGATAAGGTCATTATTTTTAAATATCATTTTATTAGAAAAATTTATGATAATTTCCCTCTAAGAATTATTGTCACTGTACATCACATTCATTGATTTGCATATATATTATATTCTAATTATTTTATAGATTATCACCATGAATTATTTTTGGACTGAGGTTTTTAGCAGTGTGCTTTTAAATTTTCAAGCACAGAGATTTTTGTTGTTCTTTCCTGGCTTTTATTGGCTGCTAAAATTTACTTGTCTTATCATAAGAGGAGGAGTTTTATACATTTTTAATTTTGATAGTTATCAAAAATTGCTTTTTATTTTAGAAAATGGCCAGTTGTTTGTAAATGTTCAATGTGTGTTCAAGTAATTCACAAGCTATTATATTCATAGTTTAATATTTTCAATAAATGGAAGTCATTATTTGTGTTGTTCAAAATTTTTATATCTTCACTAAATTCTTGCCTGCAAAACAAGTAATTAAGAGAGATATGGTACAGTTACATACTGTAATGGTGAATTTTTCATATTTTTCTATTGTTGTGAAAATTTATGTAGTTTCAGACTATTTTATTATTTGCTTACTTAGTTAATTGAATGTTTTGTCCAGTAACAAACTCAAATTTTTTTTTCCCTCTTGTGTCTTTTCCATCCTTTTATTTTCAAGCTTTCTATAATCTTATGATTTTAGTGTGCATTTTATAAATAGCATGCTACTAGATTTTCATATATAATCTGATATCCTAGTCTTTTACTTGGCACAATTAGTTTAAATTCACTGTGGTAATAAAAATATTCAGATTTTTTTCAAACATCACTTGTTGCTTTTGGGTTTTCTATACACGCACACCTCATACCTATTTCGGGTTTGGTTACAGACCACTGCAATAAAGCAAATACTGCAATAAGGCAAATCCCACAAATTTTTTGTTTTCCCAGTGCATATAAAAGTTATGCTTATAGTATCCTGATGTCTGTTAAGTATGCAATAGCATTATGTCTTAAAAAACAATTTATATACCTTAATTTAAAAAACACTTTTTTTGCTAAAAATGCTAACCATCACCTTAGCCTTTAGAGAGTCGTAATCTTTTTGCTGGTGGAGGGTCCTGCCTCGATGGTGGCTGCTGGCTGACCAGGGTGGTGGTTGCTGAAGGCTGGGGTGACTGTGGAAATTTCTTAAAACAAGACAACAGTGGAGTCTGCCACATCGATTGACTCTTCCTTTTGTGAACACTTTCTCTGTTGCATGCAATGCTGTTTGACAGTATTTTATCCATAGTAGAACTTCTTTCAAAATTGGAGTCAATCCTCTCAAACCCTGCTGCTGCTTTATCCACTAAGTTTAGATAATATTCTAAATCCTTTGTTGTCATTTCAACCATTCTCATAGCATCTTCACCCAGAGTAGATTCCATCGCAAGGAACCACTTTCTTTGCTCTTACAGAAGAGGCAACTCCTCATCCAGAGATGGCAGCAATTCACTCACCTCTTCAGGCTCCACTTCTTTTTTTTTACATCTTTATTGGAGTATAATTGTTTTACAATGGTGTGTTCGTTTCTGCTTTATAACACAGTGAATCAGCTATACATATACGTATATCCCCATATCCCCTCCCTCTTGCATCTCCCTCCCACTCTCCATATCCCACCGCTCTAGGTGGTCACAAAGCACCGAGCTGATCTCCCTGTGCTATGCGGCTTCTTCCCACTAGCTATCTATTTTATGTCTGGTAGTGTATATATGTCCATGCCACTCTCTCACTTCGTCCCAGCTTACTCTTCCCCCTCCCCGTGTCCTCAAGTCCATCCTCTACGTCTGCATCTTTATTCTTGTCCTGCCCCTAGGTTCTTCAGAACCTTTTTTTTTTTTTAGATTCCATATATATGTGTTAGCATATGGTATTTGTTTTTCTCTTTCTGACTTACTTCACTCTGTATGACAGACTCTAGGTCCATCCACCTCACTACAAATAACTCAATTTCATTTCTTTTTATGGCTGAGTAATATTCCATTGTATATATGTGCCACGTCTTCTTTATCCATTCATCTGTCGATGGACACTTAGGTCAGGCTCCACTTCTTATTCTAGTTCTCCTGCTGTTTCCACCACATCTGCAGTTGCTTCCTCCACTGAAGTCTTGAACAACTCAAAGTCGTCCATGAGGGTTAGAATCAACTTCTTCCAAATTCTTGTTAATGTTGATATTTTGACTTCTTCCCATGAATCTTCTTATTGGTATCTACAACAGTGAATCCTTTCCAGAGAGTTTACAGTTGACTTTTCCCAGATCCATCAGAGGAATCACTATCTGTGGCAGCTATAGTCTTACTAAATGCATTTCTTAAATAATAAAACTTGAAAATTGAAATTCCTCCTTGATCCATGGGCTGCAGAATGGATGCTGTGTTAGGAGCCATGAAAGCAACATGAATCTCACTGTCCATCTCCATCAGAGCTCTTGAATGATGAGGTGTGTTGTCAATGTGCAGTAATATTTTGAAGGGGATCTTTTTTTTTTTTTTCTGAGCAGTAGGTCTTAACAGTAGGCTTAGAATATTCAGTAAACCATGTTGTAAACAGATGTGCTACTATTCAGTCTTTGCCATTCCATTGATAAAGCACAGGAAAAGTAGATTGAGCATAATTCTTAAGGGTCCTAGGATTTTCAGATGGTAAATGAGCATTGGCTTCAACTTAAAGTCCCCAGCTACATTAGCCCCTAACAAGAGAGTTAGCCTGTCCTTTGAAGCTTTGAAGCTAGGCATTGACTTCTCCTCTTTAGTTAAAAAGTCTTAGATGGCATCTTCTTCCAATAGAAGGCTGTTTTGTCTACACTGAAAATCTGTTGTTCAGTGTAGCCACCTTCATTAATTATCTTAGCTAGATCTTTGGGATAACTTGCTACAGCTTCTGCATCAACACTTACTGTCTCACCTTGCATTTATGTTATGAAGATGGCTTCTTTCCTTAAACCTCATGAACCAACCTCAGCTACCTTCAGACTTTTCTTCTGCTGCTTCCTCACCTCTCTCAGCCTTCAGAGAATTGAAGAGTTGTGGCCCTGGTCTGGATTAGGCTTTGGATTAAGGGAATGTTGTGGCTGGTTTGGTCTTCTACTGAGACCACTAAAATTTTCTTCACATCAGCAATAAGGCTGTTTCACTTTCTTATAATTTGTGTGTTCACTGGAGTAGCACATTTTTTTAAATTGAAGTATAGTTGATTCACAATGTTGTATTAGTTTCAGGCATACAGCAAAGTGATTCAGTTATATATAATTCTTTTTCATATTATTTTTCATTATGGTTTATTACAGGATATTGAATATAGTTCCCTGTGCTATACAGTAGGTCCTTGTTGGTTATCTATTTTATACGTAGTAGTGTCTATATGTTAATCCTTAACTCCTAATTTATCCCTCCCCCACCCCCTTTCCCCTTTGGTAACCGTAAGTTTGTTTTCTATGTCTATGAGTCTGTTTCTGTTTTGTAAATAAGTTCGTTTGTATCATATTTTAGATTCAACTTGTAATTTCCTTCAAGAAATTTTCCTCTGCATTCAGAACTTGGCTAACTGTTTGGTGAAAGAGTCGTGGCTCTCAGCCTATCTTGGCTTTCACATAAGCTTAATCATTTCTAGCTTTCGATTTAAAATGAGATATATGTGACTTTTCCTTTCACTTGAACACTTAGAGACCATTGTGGGGTTATTAATTGTCCTAATTTAAATAGTTTTGTGTACAATAGGGAGGTCTGAGGAGAGGGAGAGGGACAGGGGAATGGTCGATTGGTGGGGCAGTCAGAACACACAAAACACTGAAGATTAAATTCCTGACCTTATATGGGTGAGGTTCGTGGTGTCCCCAAAACAATTACAATAGTAACATCCAAGATCACGAATCACACATCACCATAATCATATAACAATTATGAAAAAGTCTGAAATATTGCAAGAATTGTAGCACAGAGACACAAAGTGAACAAATGCTGTTGGAAAAATGGCGCCAATAGACTTGCTAGACTCAGGGTTGCCACAAACATTCAGTTTGTAAAAAATGGAGTATCCACAAAGCACAATAAAGTGAAGTGCCATAAAAGGAGTATACCTGTATTTTTCTCCTTATATGTCTCTTTTAAGTGATAGTAGCTACGTTACATAGTCTTTTTCTATCATTTATTGGTTATCTTAGACGTTTTATCATGAGCATTTAATTTATAAAAGCTGACAAACAGCATATCAGTCCATTTCCTGAATGACGCATAGAAAATAAAATTATTTCATTATTATCACCCTATGTGTAATTTTGTCCTATTATGTTCTTTTTTATTTCCCAAATTAAATATGATAAATTATAAACTAATAATAATTGTACAAAATGTTTGATTTGATTAATGTAAGTCAAGAAGGGATTCTTGCTCACCAATTTTTAAAATATATTTGTAAAATATTTTTAGCTTTTGGTGTTTTAATATACATGTGTAATAGGGAAGAATACATCTGACTCCATATTAGATCTCTTTCTTTTACTTTAACCTTTGTATTCTACTGCTTTCACTACAAGTTAAGATTGTTGCCTATAGCCTGAAATATACAGGACAGCCCATTCTCAAGTATCTGGCCTTTAAAGGTGCAACACTTTTCCATTCATAGAGAGATAAAAAGTTGCAGAACAGAGAATAACATTTGTCTTATTGGCGGTTTATGTGAACATCATGACCAGACTTATGTGGACAGCTGCAAGAACAAAGGACCTGACACCAACAAGTTTGCAACAACAAGCTACACACCCCTTCCCTTTTAATATAAAAGAAGACTGAATTCTAACTCAGGGAAGATGGTTCTCTGGGAAGCTAGTCCACCATCTTCTCTGTCTGCTGGCTTTCCGAAAAAGTCGCTATTCTTTGCCCCAACAACTCAATTTATTGGCCTGTCATGCAGCAAGCAGTACAAGCTTGAACTTGTTAACACATACAAGGAAATGCACTCTTTTTAAGTATACAATTCAAATGCTATTGATAAGTATATAAAGTTGGATAACAGTTACCGCACAGCCATGATTAGTAAATCCACATACCCCATCCATCTGGAAATGACTAATCTGCTAACAGTTATGACTTTTCTTGAGTTTCATAAATAGAATCATAAAGTATATATTCATCCATGTGTCTTGTTTTTGTCACGAACAAATTGCTTTTGCATTTCATCCATGCTATTTTCTGTAGCAGCATTTTTCGTTGTTTTTTCATTAAAAGCATTCAATTGTATACATTTTCACCACATTTTTTATCTGTTCACAAGTTGATAGACATTTTCATTTTGGGAGGAATATGAATGGACTGATATTAAAAAACTGAATGTAAGTATTTGTGTGCTTATGCTTTAATTAATCTTGGGTAAATATCAAAAAGAGGGACAGTTGAGTCATGTGGTGACAATTACCTGTACATTTACCTATGGAATGCACTGTGAAGCTGGTGTCTAAATTGGACACACCATTTATTTTCATCCCCAGCAGCAACGTAGGAGAGTATGTGTTGCTTGCTAGAGCCATGATTTTTAATGTGAGCCACTCTAATGGGTGTATAGTGACATTTAATTGTCATTGTAATTTGCATTTAATTTGTAATTTAATTTAGATTGTATTTAATGACTAAGGATGTTGAGCATAGCCATTCATTTACCTACTTTAGTGAAGTATTTGTTCAGATCTTTTACCCATTAGTATTGAGTCATTTGTCTTATTACTGAGTTGGAAGTATACATCGTATATTCTGGATATAAGTCCTTTATCAGATACACGTTTTGCTAATATTTTCTCTGAGACTATAGTTTACTTTTCATTTCCTTAACTCTCTTTTGAGGACCAGTACTCATTAATTTTGATTAGATTTCCTTATCACTGTTTTTCTTTTATAGTTTGTGATTTCATGACCTAAGAAATACTGTAAGAAAGATTTTTCTTCTAAATTTTCTTCAAAAAGTTTTATAGTTTTAGGGCTTACATTTAGGTCTATAATCAGCTCAACCATCTTGAACCATAGGATTAAACCCCTGTGTTTGGTTTAAGAAACACATTCAATGTCTGAATGTGTATTCAAGCAAAAGCCAGGACAAATTTGAAAAGTGTGTAGATGAATGTGCCTTAAGCAGAGAAATATGTTTCCTAAATCCCGGGTGTCTTGTATTTTGAGAATTTACTTATGTGACTCCACATGTACTATATTAATAATTTTCCATGGCTGATACATCTAGTTAATAAGATTTTTTAAATTCTACACAGATTTTCCAATGTGAGAAGATTTATTGATTTCCTAGTGTTATAGCTCCATAAAAATTTAGAAACATACCCAAATAAATTTTGTTATCACTGGTGAAAGCAAAAGTAGTTGAGACATAGCAGTTGAGAGGGAGATTCAATGTATTAAGATTGCACATCCACAGCAAACTGATTTTGAAGAAAAGATTATACAGAAAGGCACAATGCTTACTCCACACTCTCAGTAAGAATCAGTTTCTTTAATTTCTCAAATGGTAAAAAAATGTATGCAGAATCATTAAAAGCACACAAACTATAAAACAAAAATCAGATTTCCTCTTCTTCCTCCTTTCCATCAAATTATCATTACATTTCTCTCTTGCTTTTCACTCCAAGCTGCTAACAACATGCTGTCACTCACAGATTATCACAGATTATCCTTGGTGAAACCACTTACTTCTAAACCCACCAATCTGGTTAGTCATTTTACAGCAGGACGAAAGCCAGACTGGAAAACCAATGGCTGTTTTTTTCAATTAATCTCATGTTGGAAATTAACACAGTTTCCCACTCTGTTTATCTGGAAATTGTATTTCTTTTGTTCCCATTCTGACCTCAACAGATATTTTAACAATATTTTGGCAGATTTTTTTGGAAACACAAAATAGTAATACGTACTGGGAACGGGCTTATAAACAAAACTTGGTCCCTACAATTCAGAAAGTGATAATTTAGTAAGAGAGTGAGAAATGTAAACACAACATGATAAGAGGGTTAGTAAATGCTTGCAGGGATGAAGTGATGGTTGATGAGAGGCTGCCCTAGACCCCTCTCTGTGTTGCATGGATTGGAGAAGCCTCAAGAGGTGAAAATCAACAAATGTGGAAAATAATGAACATGGAAAATAAAGTACACTTTGAAGCGGAGATTTATTCCCAGATATTTGATTTGGACAAATGAGTAGATGATAATGACATTAACATTAAAAATTTCTAATGCAAATGAACTTTTTCATAAAGCAGAAATAGAGTCACAGATGTAGAAAACAAACTTATGGTTACCTAGGGGGATGGGGGAAGGAGGGATAAATTGGGAGATTGGGTTTGACACATACACATTACTATATATAAAATAGATAACTAATAAGAACCTAATGTATAGCACAGGGAACTCTACTCAATACTCTGTAAAGACCTATATGGGAAAATAATCTAAAAAAGAGCAGGTATATGTATATGTGTAACTGATTCACTTTGCTGTACACCTGAAACTAACACAACATTGTAAATCAACTATACTCCACGAAAAATTAATTTTAAAAATTGCTAAAGCAGAAGCAGATACACCTAAATATTAATTTTATAATAAAATATTATAGTATTAAAAGCCAGAACATTTAATTTTTAAGGATATAATATGTTTCATCAAAGTTTGGAGTGCTTTTATATCCTTAGATTTTAAGTTATTTTTATACAACTATCTCATTTTATTTTTAACCTTTCTAATTCATAACTTAACTATTCTAGTGATTTAAGTGGTAATCCTACAACATTTTAACTCATAAAATGCTATATTTTGCAAGATTTTTAATTTAATATGAATTTGTTTTGAATTTTTATATGACCACTACCTCTATTAATTAAAGAATAATTACAAGAGTAAATACACAGGGATATTTTAGAGGGAATAATTTCATGTGTCATTGCATTAGTGAATATTATTTTTTAATTAGGAGGATTCAATTTCTTTGGCTACCTTATTGTGGCAGCAACTCAAAGTATACACAGATAATTAGTGCCTTATGGTTGAAGGAAAGGCCACATTGGCTCTGAAACAATGCAGTCTAGTTCGGGGGAAATACCATTAAGTCTTCTTCTTGTGAAAAGAATCCTGCATTGCTATTTTCTACTGAAGAGGACCTTGCTTGGGAGACAGATGAAAAACTCATCCTCAAAAAGGACATGACCTTAAAAATACACATTGGAAAAGAAAAGATCTAAAATAAACAAAATCATATTAATCCTAGTGAAAATTACTATTCATAGTACTAATACGATGCAAGTTATATGGAAGAAATATCAATAACAGGGTGGGGTGAGTGTAGGGTACACTGAATATAAGCAGCTCAAACATAACAGGTGCAGAATAAAGACTTTCTGAAAGTTCATAATGGACATGAGCACATGAATTATTCGAAAGGAGTTTCTGCACCAGGTGCCAAAGAGTTTAAAAGTGATCAATAGTGAATTAACAGTGTTTAAAACTAATCTGCTCCTCACCTAGACCACTGACCTACGAATCCAAACCTTGCAATTCATCAGGAAAGACATTTGCATAAAAAGGCCTAATTATAGAATACAGAGAATTCACTTTTTTAGTAGGACAGACTACATTCTAAATACACTAGATGGAACTAGGTCTGTAGATTTGGTAAGTTAAACACTTCAACTGTTGCTTTAATTAAAATTAAATTTTAACATGTCACATTTATTGAACATATTATGAGGGACTATTCTTAATCCCTGTCTGAATTCTCATGTCCAATGTTGTACTAAAAATTAAGAGAAGTTTATTTTAAATACTACAATTGGAAAAGTGACCACAACAGTGTGTGTATCAGATTCTTAACTTCTCTAAGTAAATATCGCAAACTTGTAGCTTTAGAAACTACATTTCCACATGCTTTCTCATTTTGGATTTAACTACCAAATTCATCAAAGGATGATCTAGGGTGCTTTTGAGGCCAAAAAATTTAGAAAATGTCAGTCAGTCAAAACTTCAAAGAGATGTCTTGGGCTTGTTTGTACACACTGATGTTATTACTTGTTAAGCAAAATGTATCCTTCGGTCATTCAAATCTATTTTAAGATACCTCCAAAGAGAGGATGTACTTTTCATAGTAGCTTCACCCCAAACATCAGCACATTTCATGTTCTCTAAGCATCTGCCCACATTTCAACCTTTTCCTTTGTTAAGTGAAAAGTCACTTGACCTGAAGCAGTCAGAATCACCAGGCCGTGTATGCACCGCAGGTCCAACTACTGGGACACGTCAGAAGTCCAGCCCAGTGGGAGCGGGTACCAGGAAAAGGATTATCACAGAGCCCCCTGGTCAGACAGCACGCGGGGCCCCGCTCCTCTGCTCTGTGGTTAGGGGGCTCATTCAAGAGCTGCTGGGGCATTCTCACTTGAAGTCTTCATGAGAAAAGCGTTTTCCATTCTGTTTCCCAGAATATGCTTCACCTCCTCCCTCTGCCAAGATCCCTTCTTGACACCCCCCGCTCCCCTGACTAGGCCTTGAAGAGTCAGGACTTGTTTTCTCTGCAAAGTAAGTCATTCCTTTATTTCTTATCTCCATATCCCAACTCCGGCCCAGATCTCAGCTTTCAGAGAGTGAATGCCCACCTTTTACTCTGTGAGTGATATTTTCATTTTCAACTGAAGCAACTTGCTTCACTGAGTCACTGTTGCTACTTAAACTGGGAAATAGCAAAAGAGCAGGGGGTTAGGGCAATACACACATAATCCACAGAAGTAATTAAGTGTATAACCATAAGTATTAAATTGGAGAGGTCCTTGGCAAAGAGCGGAATCAAATCTCTACAGCGTGCCATGGTGAGTATCTTTTTTTAATTTTAATTTTATTTAAAAAATTTTTTTCATTGGAGTATAATTGCTTTACAATGTTGTGTTAGTTTCTGCTGTACAAGGAAGTGAATCAGCTATATATATACATATACCCCTCCCTCCTGGGCCTCCCTCCCACCCCACCCCCCATCCCGCCCATCTAGGTCATCACAGAGCACCGAGCTGAGCTCCCTGTGCTACACTGCAGGTTCCCACTAGATCTATTTTACACATGGTAGTGTACATATGTCAATCCTAATCTCCCAATTCGCCCCATCCCCCTTTCCCCCGCTGTGTCCACCCGTCCGTTCTCTACATCTGCGTCTCTATTCCTGCCCTGCAAATAGGTTCATCTGTACCATTTTTCTAGACTCCACATATATGTGTTAATATGCAATATTTGTTTTTCTCTTTCTGGCTTACTTCACTCTGTATAACAGACCCTAGGTCCATCCACATCTTTAAAAATGACCCAATTTCATTCCTTTTTATGGCTGAGTAATATTCCATTGTATATATGTGCCACATCTTCTTTATCCATTCATCTGTCAATGGACACTTAGGTTGCTTCCATGTCCTGGCTATTGTAAATAGTGCTGCAATGAACATTGTGGTACATGACTTTTTTTTTTTTTTTTTTTTTTAAACATCTTTATTGAAGTATAATTGCTTTACAATGGTGTGTTAGCTTCTGCTTTATAACAAAGTGAATCAGTTATACATATACATATGTTCCCATATCTCTTCCCTCTTGCATCTCCCTCCCTCCCACCCTCCCTATCCCACCCCTCTAGGTGGTCACAAAGCACCGAGCTGATCTCCCTGTGCTATGCGGCTGCTTCCCACTAGCTATCTATTTCACATTTGGTAGTGTATATATGTCCATGACACTCTCTCACCCTGTCACATCTCACCCCTCCCCCTCCCCATATCCTCAAGTCCATTCTCTAGTAGGTCTGTGTCTTTATTCCCATCTTGCCACTAGGTTCTTCATGACCTTTTTTTTCCCCTTAGATTCCATATATATGTGTCAGCATACTGTATTTCTTTTTCTCTTTCTGACTTACTTCACTCTGTATGACAGACTCTAACTCCATCCACCTCATTACAAACACCTCCATTTCATTTCTTTTTATGGCTGAGTAATATTCCATTGTATATAGGTACATGACTTTTTGAATTATGGTTTTCTCAGGGTATATGCCCAGTAGTGGGATTGCTGGGTCATATGGTAGTTCTATTTTTAGTTTTTTAAGGAACCTCCATACTGTTCTCCATAGTGGCTGTATCAATTTACATTCCCACCAACAGTGCAAGAGGGTTCCCTTTTCTCCACACCCTCTCCAGCCTTTATTGTTTGTAGAATCTTGATATTTACTCTTCTTCAATGGAATCCCCAGTTCTCTTTGTACCTGTGATATATTCTGAGCAGTTGCAAAGGCTCCTGGTGGCTCATTCCACCCTCCTTCTAGTGCCCTAGAAGCACTGCATGCATACTCCTGCATGCTGCTTTTTAAGACCAAATCTGCTTTATCTCTGATGCTGTCTTTGGTTCTTATCAAAGTCAAGTTTCCTCTTGTGAAAAGGGAGGTAAATGTTGCAAGAGGAACAGGTGTTATCTTGAATCTCAAAGCAGAAACATAGTGTATAAAGCAGGCTAAAGGCAATGCAGAATCGCAAGTGTAGGTTTGGGGTAATGTGCTGACAGATATGCTGTTACACAGGTCCTTGAAATTTTGCATTGTCATAATTGGTGTCTGGAGTTCAGTGAGAGGAGGGGTTGCAATCACAGCTGAAAGAGCTGACGACTTGTCTATCTCAGCACCCACCATCGCTCTGGGATTCTGAATCCACTGACAGACATCAGTGTGCATAAAGCCATAAAAAAGTCCTTACACAATCATATGCCCTTTTCTCTTGAAGTGCACCCTTCTGTTTTCATTGATTAAACCTCTTCCCTTCTGGGAAAGAAATTCAGAATTATTGTCCTCATTCTCAGGTATTAGAGAAAAACCATCCACAAACCTTTGTGTAAAAGAGCAGTAAACTACCAATGCTTGTCTCCAATTAAGTTCATACAGCAGTCCAGCATATAAAACATATAACAGCAAATCCATTTTGTTTGAAACAAAGGTGAAAAGCTGTGAATCATGCTACCCAACCCCCTACACTCTCACCCCCTACCCCCATCATGGTTCATCAGTGAACCCCATCAAACATGCATTTAAAACCCCATGTAGTACAACCTCATTTCTCAGATGTCGTTCCCAATAAGTAAAATAGTTGACAGACCTCTTAACAATCCTGAAATGGAAACCCAGCTCTTAAGTGCTCGTTCAGAGTCTTTGTACAAAACTATGAAACAGTTTGCATATTAAGTTGTTTAGTCTATGAAAAAAAAAATTTAAAAAGGAAATTATTTAAAAGGGAAAATGAAAAGGGTTGGAGAAATAATTGTTCCTCTTTTTTATTCTTGTATTTTGCTATTTATCACTATTTTGAAGTCAAACACTGCAAAGTTAAAGGTTATTAATCATTGGCTTCAGTGTGCCTCTTTGTCTGAGGATAATTTCCCATTTCAGAGAGACTGTCTTCACTGTCTGCTTTTCTACAGCATCTTCTGACAGGAAGTTGATCTTGGGACGATCACTGAAATTGACAAAACTGAGATGTGAGGTGCTCAACATTTTCCTGATGGCAGCTGAGAACTGATGTTTGCAAAGGGATTTTACGCAAAGATTTCTATCCCATTGGCATGAAAACATTATGATAAATGCCATATTTATTTCTCCAGACTTAGAAGCTGTGTATTTACACGCTTTTGAATTAAAGCTCATAAATAATTCTCGTTGTATTCTCTGGTTCCTCTAGTATCCTTCAGTGATCCATTGGTTGTATTAGAATGCAAAGACTCATTTCCAAATTAATTCAAGAGCCAAAGAAAAATTCTATTCCTTCCAAAGGTCAAACATTCTGATGGAGAGGAGTTAGTATAAGACTTTGAAAAATGTTTTGTAAGGTATAAGAGCAGCTCAGACTTTACCAAGTCAAATTTGAGCATAGAAAAAATACAATTAACAGTTTTGTTGGAAGAGATGCAAAACTCTATAGAACAAAATGAAATAAAGGAATGAGAAAATATTAACATTAACATTAAAAATCTAAATAAAGCTGTTTAAAAATCTAACTTCTCCTTCTGCTACGACTTAGGTATTTCATGAGCTGTCAATCTACTTTGCTGTGCATGGCGAAAATGCACAAAGAAATATGCACTTTATAAATATATTTTGGTAAACTTGACTCTGTCACAGTCTCATTTTTATGACTCTGGAGAATAGTCATCTCTGGGGAATCCTTAAAATTAAAAAAGAAATCTCTGAAACTACTTTAGATTAATTGCTTTGGAAGTTTCAAATACAGATGCTTTGATCATAAGCTTAAATAAATGCAAAATAAGAAAGAATATTAAGTTGCTTTATCAATCCCTAAGGCCTTCTGTCTAGAGCTTACTGACTTGGAAGAGCAGAAATACGACACCAAAAACAACTTAGATAAAAACAGGTCTATAAACTAGACCAACATTTAACAACAAAATGCTGGGGATATTGTTAAGTGAAGAAAAACACATCTAGTCCTCAAAATACCACCTGTCTTTCTAAGCCTTGAATGCCCAGAATGTAGACACTTAAAACACATACAAAAGCTACTCTTGATCTGCAATGCTGGCTTACATGCTGGGGATTTATGTGACTCGTTCAAGGTCACACTTACCTCCTTCTATGTGTTGTCTGTCCTACAAATAGTTTATTGACACTTATAGATAAAAGTGGGCAATTTTGAAATATTTTTTATACCACACTTCCATTTTCATAGAAGGTGTAAAGCGATAGTACCAATGAAAGAACTACTTCCACCTTTGTGCATTTTGTAAATCCCTGGTGGTGTTTTGATTTCACAACTACAGTAGGTGCGGGATGGGATGGGGTTAGGCAAATGAGGACCAGTGGGCAGGTAGCTGGACCGGGTCTTGTCCTGTGGATCCTCAGTACAGTCCTGGATACTGTACAACTGTTGACTGATCTTCTAGAAATGTGTGGAGGGATACTTTTTTTTTTTAATCATTAATTATCTGAGACTGACTCTAACCGTCCTGCACGTAAATGAAGTGTCTAAGAACCAATACAGGGTGTTGATTAGGAGCAGTTCCTGGGTTACCAGGGTTTGAATTCTGGACCTGTCGCTAGCTCTCTGACCCTAGATGAGTTACTTCATCCTCCTGTGCTTTGGTTTCTCTCCTTGTGAAACAGGGATGGTCATACCAGAAGGCTGTGATAAGTAAACACAAAGAACCTGCAACAGTGCTTGACGGGCAACAAAGACTCTACATCTTAGCTATTTCCAATATTTCTAATAGAGAAGTAATAGGTAAATCAGGGCAAGTTTATACTTTTTGTTCAAACTCTTTTGTTCAAACATTAAACCTTATGTATGTACCCTTTCACAAAAATCCATACCTACAATGGTAAAATGGCAGCTTTTCTTATTTAAATCACCAACAGTACACAACTACATCATTCTTTTTTGATTTAGGTATACCTGGCATCCCCTGGTGGATGCAGGGAGCAACTTCCCCCCACCCCGAGATTTATGAACATCTGGCCTAACGACACAGAGGGACCCCGGAGGTGTAATAAGTTTATTACTCACATGGTAAACAGGAAGTGGATTTCCTCAAGGAGAAGGGCTCAGGTTGTGTCTGGAGGGAAACAGGAACAGGAGGAGATGGGTGGCTTGGGGTGTGTGTTATGGTCACTGGGTGGAGTGGATGGGCTGCTCTATTGTGATGAATTTCCACCTGTGACCTGAGACAGGAGGTGCGGCGGTGCAGGGGGATTACTCAGTTATGGAGGAAGCAGGGTGTGGTAACCTGAAAACTGTCATCTTGCTAACATCAAAAATGGAATCTTTTTATTACTGTATCTTCCTGTATTTGCATCATTCATAGTGATTCCAGGTTGAATGACAAGAATCTCACTACTTTGATATGATTTCTAATGTAACTATTATGTCTCATAAGTTTACACTGAACACTATCATTTATTATTATTTTAATATCTCCCTTATATTGATGGCATTGTCTTGGTTTATGTTCCTTATATAAGTAGGCTATAGAATCTGTGAATTTCATTTTAATATAGGAAATAATGTTATAAAACTTTTGTTCTTAAAAAGTGTCACTGAGTCTTATAGGTTTAAGAATTTCTGTATTAAAATGTGGACTTTTCTGAGATTTAGAAAAATGCGTAAGGCGTGGTAGGGAAAAGTTAAGGGGACATTCATAAAACAACATTTTTTCCAAGGGCTATAACATGTAATATTATTCCCAAAGTGAATTTATTATCCTAACTTTTTATGTATATCTTTACTAACCTACATACAGATGGTTTTTGGAGCAAGATGCTTTGCCCCAAATCTTTCAAAGAAAAACCTTGATTGAACAATCTATGCTGCAAATTTTAAAAAAGAAAAAAGAAAAATCAGTATATGCCAGAAGGCTTCCATAAGCCCAGCTGGTGATCCATGAGTTTGGAAGCCTTAGGCTGGATTAACTGCCTTAAATTTTTAATTAATTGCTTTAAGGTATTGACTTATAAACACTAAGAACTGCTGTGTAGCAACCAAGAAGTTATTTCACAAATAACTACAGAAAACACACACTTGGAATCAACAAATGGCAAAACACAGGTGAGGGAAAAAGCATTGATAAAGATACTCTATTTACTGAGGAATTTAGAGTGATAGAATTAGATGGTCTCCACAGAGAAAGAAAAAAACCTGTATAATGAAGTTCTAAAAAATAAAACTTCTGAGGCTCTATGGTCATCCTCAATCAGTAAGTACACTTCATTTTTTGGGTGGTGGGCAAACATGATGACATTTTTGCAGCTTGAAATTGTATGCTTATTGGGAGTGGGTTCTAATAAAGTCTTTATCATGCACAGAACGCTATTCAGACATGTTTTCACATGGTGATGCTTAAAAGGCTAAAGAGAGGTAGGGCTGTTTTCCCCTGACCCCATTGTACATATTTCTGTTCAACTTCATCTCCCCAAGAGAGGAAGATTATTTACCCATGAATGTGACCAAGCCCAGGGCATTCTTCATCTGCTGGTGTACATAAAGTGCAGGGCGGTGGGGCTCTGTAGGCTGGCATTCAGTTACATCATTTTTTGAGAATCATGTGATTGTTCATTAAAAGAGCTGGGTGTTTTATGGCCTCTCATTATTATAAATAAATATGATACTTGTTTCTTGAAAACATCCCATCCCTACTGCTAATTTCTATTCTTCTTCAAGACTCAGGTGATTCCCAAAGTGGAGAAGGTTCCATATAGCAACATAAGATAGTGCTGTAAAGGACATGGACGTAAATGCAATCCAAAAATTTTACTTCTGTCCCCTACTTTTATTTTAGACCCAACTCCTGCAGTCTCTCAACTTTCTAATTATTCCATGGTTTATTCATCTACCTCCAAATAGCTCTTAACTACCAATATCCTTTGAAAGTTTTACAAAGCATATGGAGAAAGGAGAGTGTAGGGTTTAGGTTTAAAATAGCATCTTATATAAGTCCCCGATGAAGCTTCTTCCAAATTACTTTACAAGTTACCCTGGAGCAGGAAGACAGAGTAGAAAAAAAAGAAAGAAAAAAGAAAAAATCACAAATAGAAGAAAATTCTAGGTCTAATCTTCAACTTTAGCCACAATTTATATAGAAAGTCTAAGAATTAATGGAAATGTATTGTGAAACAGGAAAGTAGGCTCATAATTTGATGATGATGATGATGATGATTAGTAGTGGTTGTAATGGTAGTAGTTCTGCTATTAGAAATGTCAGAAAAGAATTATTAGAAGCCTGGAAAGGGAGGTCAAAAGATATTTAATCTACCTTAGACTGTCCTTCCTTATCTTAGAGATACATACTCTGCCACAGAAAACTGGGTAGACAGGTCTATACTGCACAGCAAGTGCCTTTAATGGAAGACTTCTTTCTAAAATCATTTACTCTGGGGAAAGTGGCAAGCAGCTCTAATACCCAGGACATGGCATGGCACCATCAGCCAGGCTGTGGGGTTGCAGGGACCTGGTGTGGCCATTACTGTTAGGACATGCATTTTACTACTGAACACCAATTACTTCACCCAGCACCAACAGCAGACAAAGCCACTCTGCGAGTTTGATGGGCAAAGACAGAAATAGCACAAGTCTGTATTCATATCAAAGCCTGATGTGTGTATTCATATCACATGCTGCAAACATGAAGCATGACCAAATATCTCCATTTACTGGCTGATATGATTGCTGCTTCTTTACCAGTTACAGATTTAGCACTGCTCCCGTCTTTCTTCCTTCTAGATGTAATACAGGCACCTAATAATAGAGAATCACCCCCACTTCATACAATCCACAACCCCCACTTCATACAATCCACGACTCCCACTTCCTTGGACTCTTCTCCAATCACCTACCCCAAGTCAAACTCTGTATTAGTTTCTTTCTTATAGTGCCTGTGGAAATAAGCAAGGGGCAACCAAATGAGAACAGGCAAAGGCTATTTATTCAGAGCTTACTGTAGCAAAAGAGTCAGCCACCAACACTTGCGTTTTGGCAGGGACTCAAAGGCAGGCAGAGGAGTGGGAAAACTTTATATAGTGGAAGAAAAATGTAAGGCTTCAGATGTGCCCTGATGGGGGCTGATTGGCATGGGAAGCTGTGGGCCGGCTAACTAAAGGGGGGCATCCTACGTGGTTGGTTAGGGGTACATATTTGGCTTTCTCTAGTTGGTCCTAAGTTGGAAGCAGGGACAGAAATTCGGAAAGCTGCCAGTTATTAACAAGTCCTGGCCATTTGGGGTCGCTCGTTGTGGGGGGGGGGGTGGTTTCTAAACTGGCCTCCACACACAGAGGGCAAGGAGAGACCAAAGAAAGAGGCAGACGCTCCAGATTGGTGGGTGGCAGATGAGGAACAGAGACACTCAAAACAGGTTGAGACTCCTGCTACCTGGATAAGAAAATGCTGGCTCTCACAGTGTTGGGTCTATGTCACATGCTCAAGTTCACACCTAACTACCTTAACCACCTCTTCTATATACAGGTCTTTCATACTTATATGATAGAAATGAGCAATTTGCAATATTTTTATTCCACATTTCCATTTTAACATAAAATGTAAAGCAACAGTCTCAAGGAAGAAACACTCCCACTGTGGAGCATCTCACAAATTCTTGGTGGTGTGTTGGTTTTACAAAGACAGGAAGTGAGGGGAGGGCTAGTGAATGCAGCCACAGTTCCACACGCGGTACATTTTCCCTGAATGCAATGAGCCAGTAAACCCAAATTTGTTTGACTAGAAGTACATTCCTGGTGGCCTTTGGCTAGAGGTCATTGACAGAAGTGGAGGTTCACTGAGATCCACTCAAGACCCTTGCTGACTGTTAGTCTCAAGTCAGTAAGAGTGAGCATCTCTGGGGCCCCTTGAGTCTTTGGCTAAGTTCTAGAGACAGGAGGGTTCATATCTTCACCGACTTATGATTCTTCCAGGTCCTCTCAAGGTAAGGCTGTGCCCCCCCCCCACCCCGAGGCTGAACACCTGCTCCCTTTAGGATTTCTCACTAACACATTAACTGGTATGCAGATTTGTGTAACTGACAAAATTTTACCAGTAACAATTTAGACCAGCAGTGGCTACTTTGGTAACATTTCCATATGAAAAATTTTTTTTTCCACTTGAGAGATAGGTAGGGTACCACCCAGAGAAGAACTTCTCACCTTTTGAAAGGAAGAGATCATGGATTTAACATAGGAGACACCCTCTTCTTTGTCTCCATACTTCAGTAATTAATAATGATGGCTTTTAAATCACACAACTTGTTAATGGTCAGGAGACTGAGTTATTAAAACAACTGTAATGCACCTCATTAGTGGATGTGTGTCCATGTTGATTTACTTGACTCTAAAGGTTATTCTCCCCTCAGCTTGCAGAGGGAAAATAGTTGGTCTTTTACAGTAAACAAGTCATTTGTTTGAAGCTGACCTTCTCTCACTTTGTTTCCTTTTTTATTTCTCTCTTCCTCTTTTCCCCTCTCTTAGTAAACTTTAAAGATTTATTAATCAGGAAAAAACATAAATAAAATTTATGTCACTATGTGAGGACTCTTAGGGATATTTAAGTACAGATAAGATTCATAACACCTGAATAAAAGAAAGAAAATACATTCAAGGCTTTGTGTTTTGTTGTTGATAGTGAAAATATTATATACATAATAGTATTTGTTACTATAGCTACAAGATAAAGAGGAAGAGCCTTGGTAACAAGAAAAAGATAAAACAAAAGAATATAAAGTTCTCTTTAATATTTGACTAAATTATTAAACTAAAATTATGTTTAGTGACCAGTGTTTTATATCAGTTTCTTACTTAGAAATCATCCGAGCATGCAAAAATTATTTACTAATTGAATATTTTGTCTAAGGTTTGGTTAGTTAGATCTGGAAATTACAATTTTAATAGCACATTATATTCCTATGGTAACATTGTAAGAATTTACAATTTACAATGGTCTTGCACAAACCGAAACATTGTGATGACATTACTTTTATATGGTAAGCTAAATTTTAAAGGCATGACTTAGGGTCTTTGTGCAAGAGTACTGTAAGTTGTAAATTCTTACAATGCTGCTAATAATAGGAATATAATGTGGTAGTTAAAATTAGAACTTTCAGATTTTTAATTTTAAAATTCAGACTAAATATTTAGTTAAAAATAAATAATTTTGCATGCCTAGATGACTTTTAAGTAAGAAACTGACATAAAACACTGGCTACTAAACATAATCTTAATTTATTAATTTAACCTTATTACTTACAATAGGTTAAAACACGCGAATTACTTTGTATATATCATATATGTACATTTACATATAATATATAATTTATATACATTTATTTTGTTACCTCCGTTTCTTAAAATAATATGAAATGAATAGCATGGTGAAGAAAAAAAACTAAACTGTACTTCAGATTTCTCTTATGTCTGGAGAGGAAATACATTGGTTACTTGGTTAAAAATGGTAATTTTTATAAATGGTTGATTACACTAGGTACCATACTTAAGAGAAATACAAATATGTATATATACACATGTATACATATACACACAGAAAGTGGGGGTAGCTTAATAGTTTGTTTCTTACGAAAATTATCGCTACTTACCAAGACGGTAAATTTTGATCATTTTTCTGAAAACTGAGTTGTAATAAGAGAGCAAAGAACAAAATTACAGAAAATTAGCCTAGGAATTGTATATGTCTATCCATCCATTCTCCAGCAGCATAGCCAAGAAATACAGTTGTCTAAAATGAAATCAGCTAATACATGGGATCAAATCCAGATCCCTTTCAAGTGGTGAATGCATAGATCTCCACTGATTCCAATATGATTTAATAGCAAAGAAATAGTTGCTCTACGAAATAAAAATTGTGAATAGTTAGAAAATGAACCATCATCCTGAAGATCCAGATGCAAAACATACAGAGAGAAAGTATTCATCATAGGAACCATAAGGAAATTTTAGAAAACTCCATGACACACTCAACAGTAAGTGAGGAGACCTGGATTCTATAGATGGGTGAAGTGGAAATAAATAACTTATATAAAATTATCATATGATTACATGAATAATGACTAAAATATGGAAGAACGAGAAGAAAATTGCAAAAATAAACACTGAAATTAAAATCAAGTTGAAATTAAAATGTTTTTATTTTTTATTTTCTTGTTTGTGTGAACAATGTCCAAGCTGGTAAGAGTGTGGTGAGTCAAATACTTGCACACACTGGTGGTAGATGAGTCTACGGATACTATCTTCCAGGAAAGGAATTTGGCAATATTACCAAACATAAAATATATGCATTTTAACCATAGCAATTAGTCAGGAAAGTAAGGATAATAATTATAGATATGTTCGTACTCAGAACTCTGGAGGTACATGATGGGTTTCTGAATTTTTTTTTTAAATGCTACAGTAAAAATTTTTTAAATAAAAATGTGGTGAAAAGCATCACAAATTTAACAAGATAATATTAATGTACTTCAGTCATGAAACGTGGAAAAGTATGAATATATTTAAGCTGAAGAGTTAATTTGGGGGATTTACTTTTCAGTATTTTTCAATTATACTCTTGCATTTACTCTTCAGTATGTTTTAAATTTCTGCAATAAGATAATGTTTATTTTATCTTATTAAACATAGCTCATTTTATTGAAAATATACCTTTTTCTTATTATATTTTTATTTGCAAAATAATTAGAAAGTATGCCATATTCCTTGGCCCTATATCAGACAGATGAGTGAAATAGAATTCAGAGGATGTACATTGTCTAATACCACTAGAATTTTGGCAGGTTGGTGTTAGGTTAGAGGTATTTTACAGCAAACAAGACATACGAACTCTCAGTAGCAAAATAACGAGTCACGGGCATGAAATGTACAGCATGGGGAATATAGTCAATTATATTGTAATATCCTTGTATGTGACAGATTAGTATGTGACTAATCATCGTGATCATTTTGTAATGTATAGAAATATCAAATCCCTATGTTGTACACCTGGAACGAACATAGTGTTGTAGGTCAATTATACTTCAATTAAAAAAAAAAAAAAAGTAAACCCTGGAGGAAATGCATCAAAATGTTAATGATGGTTATATCTGGGGGCTGCGGATTATGGGTGATTGCTATTTTTTACTTTAAGCTTTTATAGATTTCTAGTCATCAGCAATGAATATGTATTGCTTGCAAAATTAGAAAGAAAACAATAAATGTCATTAAAAATGAAAAAAAAAGATTTTAAAAAAGAAAAAAAGGCAAACAAGCACAAGGAACAAATAATACAAATCTTTTATATTGTAAGCAAAATGCCAGACTATGATTCAGCAGACTTAGGTTCTGGCTCTATTAGCTTTGAATTTTAGGTTAAGGGAAATATTTCTGCTCTTATTTTCATTCTGAAAAATATAATAGTCATATAAGATGTTATCTCATGTCCTGCTGAACTTTAAAATTTAATTTTTTAAGTTAATAAAGCTCAATACTGAAAGTTATGACTGTAGATTTAATACTGGCCTCTTTAGAAGGATAGATTATCTTGCCTTATGTTTTCTTCATGATTTTATTCTCTTTCCCAATGTGTAAACAATGCAAGCTAGTAATTGTTTTTATTACATTTCCATATTTATATTCTTATGTATATGTAATATTTAACCATATAATATATAATTATGTCTGGAACATAAACAGTTTTAAATTAGTCTGGTTTTAAATATTTAAAAAGCATATGGGCTATTTTATGTATCACATATATTTTTTAAGAAAATAAGACTGAAGCATGTATTCCTAAATAATCCCTTCTATGTGTGATGTTGAAAAATTAAACAAACTCTTCTTAATGGATAATTATTAGAACCACACAAACTCCTATCATATTAGTTTGTACAGATAATTGTGCTATTTAATAATTGTATTTATATGACCTAAGGAAGATAATATATTCATTTAGGCTGATTAAAACTTTTCTAGTAGGCAATCTTGGTGACCTACTGAACAAGTGTTGCATCAACTTCTCCTCTTAGCTAATGATATTGCTACTTCACAATCATGTCTGCAGAAAACATTACTCAGTAGAAGATTTTTGCTTAAATAACATCACTTTTTCACTAAAGCAGTGCAATATAAACAGATATTGGCTGGATGCTTGAAAAATGTTTCTTACTGACCAAAGCAAAATAGAAGAAATATGCAACAAGTATACTTAAAGTGAATAAAAAAAAGTTTATATTATTTTACACAAAAGGAGATTGCTTACTAGATTATCAGTTTTAAGAAGTGGAATACTTAGAAAAGATAATTTGAATTTGTATATTAGTTTTCGAGGGCTGGCCATAACAGAATTCCACAGACTAGGGGGCCTAAAACAACAGGCATTTATTTTCTGAGAGTCTGGAAGCTAGAAGTCCATGATCAGTGTGTCGGTGGGGTTGGTTTCTTCTGAGGCGTCTCCCCTTGGCTTGCAGATGGCTCCTTCTAGCTGTGTCCCGTGTGGTCTTTTCTCTGTGCACATTCATCTCTGGGGTCTCTCTGTGTGTTCTAATTCCCTCTTCTTACAAGGACACAGGACAGGTCGGATTAGGCTAGTGGCCTCTTTTTAACTTAATCACCTCTTGCGTGCCCTGTCTCCAGGAACACTCATAATTTGAGGTACTCAGGGTTAGGGCTTCAATTTAGGAATTTTCCAGGTACAAAATTCATCCCAGTCTGCGAATATTACTTTCAAATTTTTTTCTAAACCAATCTTGCAAATTGATGATCTAAAGATGCTGATTTTGTTTAGCTAGTTCACACACTTCAAGAAAAATGGAATTTGCTGTTTAATGGTATTTACATATGTGGAGATTTCATTTAAATATTGATATGGAATTTTCCAGAAGAATGGGAAACGAGGGCTAAAACAGGCTCTCACCTTTCCTACAAGGAGGTGAGCACACAGAGTTGTCACCACACTTTAGAAGTCCTGTGCTCTCCACGGGCCCCATTTCCACCTGGCCTGTCTCACGGGCTAATGGTTCTCTTCAGATATTTAAATTTTGGACACCTCTTCTAAACTGCTTAAACCATTTAAGCTCCAGATACATCAAGTCACGTTAGATATGTGGTACCACATGCAAAAGTGCTACATTACTCAAATTTCTAAATTATTTATTTATTCATTTATTTTTGAAGTATAGTTGACTTACAGCATTATATCAGTTTAGGTGTACAACAAAGTGATTTGATATTTTTATAAATTAAGCATTATACAAAACTATTATAATATTATTGAGTATATTCCTTGCGCTGTATGTTACATCCCTATGACTTATTTAATTTACAACTGGAAGTTTGTACCTCTTAATCCCCTTCAGCTATTTTGCCCATTCCCCCACCCCTCTGCCCTCTGCAACCACCAGTCTGTTCTCTGCATCTGAGTCTGTTTCTGTTTTGCTATATTTGTTCTTTTGTTTTGTCTTTTAAGTTCCACATATAAGTGGAATAAGACAGTATTTATCTTTCTCTGTTTGACTTACTTCACTTAGCATAATGACCTCTAGGTCCATCCATGTTGCTGCAAATGGCAAAATTCCTCACTGTTCATTGAAGCACTATTTACAGTAGCCAAGACATGGAAGCAACCTAAGTGTCCATCAACAGATGAACAGATTAAGAAGATGTGCTATCCAGTGGAATAATATTCAGCCATGAAAAAAAGGAAATCTCTCTGTTTTTTTTAATGATTAAGGTTATAACAGAAAATATATACCTGTATTATAAATGGATATAATAACATATAGACAAGATAATTTCCATTGTAAAAATCTACCACATTAAATCAGGGATTCTCAACTAAGGTAAGCTAAAATTATGAAAGACTGCATTTCAAAAAAAATAGAAAGATTTATTACTTAATGATAGCAATTTAATTCTTTTAAGTTATCCTACTGTTACTTATTGTAACTGTAGTTTTTATATTCAATGGATTTTAACGTGCTATTCTAAATGCTTATTTCTTTTTAAAAACAAAAAATTAAAACTTTTGTCATATTATTCATTTTTAAATGCTAATTTTAGCATCAATTTTATGTCCATCATCCTATTAATTTCTTTTGTATCCATATTTTTAAAAAATTTAAAAAAATTTTTTACTTATTTTATTTATTTTTGGCTGCATTGGGTCTTCGTTGCTGCGCGCGGGCTTTCTCTAGTTGCGGTGAGCGGGGGCTACTCTTCGTTGCGGTGTGTGGGCTTCTCATTGCGGTGGCTTTTCTCGTTGCGGAGCACGGGCTCTAGGTGTGCAGGCTCAGTAGTTGTGTCCCACGGGCTTAGTTGCTCTGCGGCACGTGGGATCTTCCTGGACCAGGACTGAACCCCTTCTGCATTGGCAAGTGGATTCTTAACCACTGTGCCACCAGGGAAGTCCCTGTATCCATACTTCGATGGATTTTTCTTTTTTGCCTGATTTATTTAGTCTTGATTAAAATCCAATTTAGGTTTGATTTTGTTTTGTTTAACTCATTTTCTCTTTTATTTTTTCTGAGTTACATTGACAGAATACCACTTTAGCTTTACCTTAAATTATATATCACACAACAAATGCTTTTCCAACGTTTTCTTTATAGGCATTCCATCTGATATATATTTTTATTAATCTATAGTTTAAGTTTTTATACTTGTAGATAAAACTAGCATACAGGAGTGGGTACTAAGAACAACATTTCTCCTTGCAAAAGAAATTAATGATAAGTAAATAGATCATTTATTTATGAAAACTCAAGCAATAACTACTAATTTTAAGTACCCCATTCTGCTTTTCGTATCAAGATCCTGGGAGGTAAGATAAGATGTTGCCGCTTTCAAGCAATAAATGGAGCCACATTCTCCCCATTGAAATATCAACACATAATTTTTTTTTAGTTTTAAGTATTTCTGTCTACTATATTTCTGGTAATACTAGTGAATCCAAAATTTCATGGTTAAAAGGGTGATTGCATGATGACTAAGTTTCCAGGCACTTTCTGGTTTGCTTCTCCACTCTTACACGTCAGGCCAGATAATGACTCAGGATTCCTGCTGTAACTTTGTCCAGTCACCTGGTATGCATTCAGCCAGTGAGTAGCAGGAGTGAGAAGGAAGGGCATACATCCTCACTGAGATCATGTCATGAAGCCCGCTTGCACCCAATGGTCAGCACCTCCCGTCATGGCCACCCGAGCTACAAGCTCAGTGAGTTATCCTGTTGTTGGTACTTCACTATTTAACAGAGGAGAACAAACCTGACTTCATATTGGATCTATTCCTTTAGCTCTAACATTTGTGCTCTGTTGCCTGTGCTTAGTCATGCTGCATCTTTGTCTCAAACAGTAAAAGAATGTTGCCTATTGCCTGAAATATACATAATAGCCCATTCTCACTGTTCTGCCTCCCAGGCTTGAGTTTTAAAGGTGTAACACTTTTCCATTCATACAGAGATAAAAAAGTTGCAGAACAGAGAATAACAATTGTCCCGTTGGAAGTTTATGAGAACACTGTAACCAGACTTGAAAAGGATTCCATCACCAAGATGTCTGTACCAACCAGCCACATCTCCACCCCTTTCAGTATAAAAGAAGCCTGAATTCTAACTCAGGTAAGATGGTTTTGGGAGACCCTTGTCTGCCATCTTCTCCGTCTGCTGGCTTTCTGAATAAAGTCACTATTCTTTGCCCCAAGACCTCATCTCTTGATTTATTGGCCTGTCATGAGGCAAGCAGTAAGAGCTATGTGATAATCAAAGTTCTTAAATCGTTCATTGGCCCGTTCAAGAATCCAGATTACTTTGTAAGATCAAGTGTTCTTTTTGCTTTGCTTTAATTACTTCCCGTATATGTTGGAAACAGCAAGGGATTCCTAGACCAGTTCCCTGCATACTGCATTGACTGTGCTTTCTGACACTTCCCTCAATAATTGGGCACCTTCCTCAAGAAAACAATACTCAAGGTTATAGGTAAAATTATAAAGCAAATGTAACCAATGCTTATTTTAATGTATCATGCCAAAAAATTATAAATAATATTTTATAATAATAATTCAGAAACCAAAGCAAGGTGAATTTTATTTCAGCAAAGATAAGGCTTTCTCTTTAATGGATGACATTGTGACCTACTAAATAGGTGTGTGATAGAATCTATAAAGATATTTGCCATGTTCATACCTCTAAGAGATCAGTATCTGGGATACACAAAGAACCCAACAAATCATTTCAACTGGCAAGTTTAGAAAGTCCGGCAATGCAGGAGTTGGCTCAGACGTGGTGACCAAGGAAGCGTTAAGCACTGTGATGAGAGAGGCAGGTCCTTGCAGCCTTTTAGGAACAATATGCCATTGTTCAGTCAAGTTACTTAGCCCTCACCTATGTCCCATCATAGGGAACACATCTAACACAGAGAAAAGTAGCTGGTTATGTCAGCTCTTCTCCACTACTGCTCTCAACCCCCTTTTACACATCACAGGACCTACTCTTGGGCTTGTATAAGCGCTACTCTTATAGCAGAAAATTGGGGAGAAAATGTTCACGTGTAAAAGAAACTTTTATGCAAGATAACTTTGCTGCATCCCTGTTGCTTTGTTGTTGTGGTAAATGTTTGAAAACATGGATGGTATAAGTTAGAAGAGAATTGCATTGTGAGAATTTTGCATTTTAATAATTTTCTCCTTCAGGTTTTGTTTCTCTGTTTCATGCTTCATTAGAATTTGTGATTTACAATGTATGTGACCATGCAGGGTGGCTAATTTTAAGAAGAGGTGTCAAATAGAATAGGATTCTAGATGTAGGAGTAAAGGTAATTCTGACAAAGATGAGGAATTAGCATTCTGTGAGTCATTTATTACAGTCATGCAACAAAGGTAACAAACAAGTTGGACATTAGAGTGAAAGCTACTATAGTGCAAATTAGCTTTTTGCTATCCTAACCACTGGGTGTCATCTCCAGCTCAAAACCTATAAATATAGCAGTGGGAACAACAAAATTGAAAAGACAAGCACAAATGATTGCTACTTGACAAGGTACTGATGATTTTAGATGGAAATTGGAACCTAAAGACAAAATAAATTTATAGTTTGTTTGTTTGTTTTCAATTCACAGTCAGTGAAAAGTTTCTGGATCCTGGAAGCAAGTTATAAATCGATTGGATGATAATTCAAAATGGTTAATTTTAGGTAACAAAGACTTGTTTAATCAAGAGTATTTTAAAAAACTTCTGGAAACCAAGACTAAGTATACAAACATCTACTATATATAGCAATATGATAGCTTTACAGAGGAAGAGTTCTTGATAAATTGATCTGAAAGGTGAATTGCAGTACTTAAAAAAATAGTGGGCCAGATTTTACTTAGTGCTTTGAAAATGAAGCATGTTTGCAGAAATTCCTTAACAGATATTTTTTAATTAGCTGAACACATCTCTGCAGCGGATGGAGAAAATGTTTTGATTTCAAGTGACAAAAATCTTGGATTTAAAAGAAAACTGAATCTTTGGGGAAATGTTGCAAAATAAAATACTTAAATGTTTCCACTGGTGCTTTGGTTTGGAAGTGATAAAGTATATGAGAAAGTCTCACATTTTATTAAAACCATCCGGAAGAAATGTCGAACATGGCAGAGCAGCATTTCCTGTACTTTCAACACCTGCATGTGAATGGGGTGGGGCCCTTTCTCTGAATATTCTGCTCAGCTTCTGACATGTAGAGAAGAGGAAGAATCTTACAGAAGGTAGCCTGATAATGCAATGAAAGTGAGACCACCTGATTGCCTCAGACAGGTTCCAGATGCTATAAAAGATGAGTGTACTGCCATTTACAAGAAAGTAACATGCATTCTGATACAATTTTCAACTTCATCAAAGTGTGAGCAAGTTTCCTTATTTAAAAAAAGAATCAAGAACAAAGACTGAAATTGTCTCAGCTTAGTTAATATGAAATACCTCTGTGCTTTATTTCCTTTGTTAAGCAAAGTTAGACATTTGTGCAGCATAAAAACATTAAAGAGGTAAAGTCACTCATTTTTAGAGCAGAAAAAAAAAAACATTTCAAGTATATAAAGCTGCAAAAGATCAAGAAACTCACACATGTAAAATAAACTTGTAACTTCTAGCCCTGTATTTGGACTTGATCAAGTCACTTGGGAAGAAACGTTTTTATATCAGTGTTGTATAAAATTATTTAAGCCACATGTTATTCATATTTTATTTAAAGGATAATTGTATTAGTATATTTAATTGTCAACATTGCCATAAATTTTCATGTTATAAATGATCTTAACTAAGACCAATTTACAGTCACTAATTAATCCTACCTTTAGAAAATTGAATCCTATTTGGATTACAGCAATTATTTATCAGAAAATGTCTGCATGATGTTTTAAAATTTTATGAAAACAGAAGAAAGAGATTAATTTCAAGAAAGATAAGCTATGCTTCACCTGGGTTTCATTGCTGTTGTTGTTTTTGATTTAGTTAGTAACTTTTAGTTAAAAGTCATTTCTGTTTAATTAGGAAAAAACAAACTCTTTCACAGACAATATTTCACATACCATACCTCACCAACTCATCAGCATATTGTACAACAGAAATTTGTAATGAGGATTTTAGGACATTTCAGTAAGTTAAAAAAAAAAAGAGAAACTTTTTAAAAACATAAATTTCCTGTACCTACAATATTGATTTGATTAGAATTAATATCCTTTGTAGGGAGGAGAAACCATACAAAAAGGGAGTAAACTGGCCCCAAATAAGCAAAGCTACAGAAAATGATCTTTTACCTCTCAAAAGATCATTGACATTTTAATTTTAGATTGTGGTGGAGAACTCAGGGAGCATGTTAGCTTGCCTTGACAAACAGATATTATAATTTTTCCTTAGGGGTTCCCTGAGACCTGAACAAGAATCAAGAGCTCCTCCCATGTAAAATGTTTGAGGGAGGCTACCCTGGAGTCATGAGCGTGACTGAACTGTAAGTTCACAAAGCAACAGAAATAAGTCTGCTATGAACAACGTTGAGTATAAGAACTCAAAGCCAACAGAGTACCTGGTGTGTGATTCCACTTATATACAGCCCCCAAACAAGAGACATTATTAGTCTTTCACGGTCAGGATTGCTCTGGAAGGGAGTAGTGACCGGAAGGGATACAGGGCATCTTCTACAGATCCTGTTAATGTTCTATGCCTTTACCTTGTACAGAGTAATCAGACATGTTCGTGTGATGAAAGTTCACACGGCTGTACACTTCCAATGTGTGCGCTTCCGAGTGTGTAACAGCCATCAACATTTATGAAAATAAACACAGCATTAAGAAACACAGACTTTGCAAGATCATATTCAAATAAAAGCTACTTTATTAAACATATTAAGATGGTTATCATTCTGGAGGGAGGCATGGAAGCTGTATGAAGATGAAAGGGAATAAACAAAGGGAGAAGTATGGAATGACCAATAATTTTACCTTATTAGGGGCTATGAGTGTGATAAACTCAGCTCTCTGATTAAAAAAGAAAAACAAAATAAAAGCTCTCCAGGACTTAGCCATGAAATCAGAAGTGACCAATATTTCATTTAAAAATGCACACGTTTATCCCTGGGGGTTGGAAGAATAAATTACATGTATTTCCATTATTTGGCTCATGTATAGAAAAACCAAGAACCCTAGGACTACCCTATAGATGACCTGCAGAGCTTCCTAAAAAGTGAGAGCTTAGTAATCATTTTAGACGTCATTTTTAAAACGCACTCATTTTCATAGCTAAAAGTACCATATGTCAATTCCATAAATATTTTCATATTCCAATAAGGTTGTCAAAATTTCGTACTCATGACTAATTGATTTCTGTGACCCTGAAACACCCACATGGGTTTGTGTGTGCACACATGTCTGTGTGTGCATGTTTTGGGTGGACACCTTCAGCTAATCAAAGTCTGAATGAAATCTGTATCCTACATGTCTCCTTTTTCAACTGCTCTCTGCCTTTGTGGCCTGAAATCCCTCAGGAAACTAGAGTCATTACTTTATTCTGCAATGGGTAGAATGATTCTTGGCTTACCTATTATTGATTAACTCTAAAATAGCTATATTGTATGTATGTTGCTGTATATAAAACTGAGAGAAACCATGTGGAGTCATGAATCATACTTCATGCAAGAAGGACTCACTGTCTGCAGAAATACCCTCCTGTATCCCTCATCATCAGACCCGCTTTGGCAGTCAAACAATTATGCAGAGGCAACTCCCAAGCGAATAGTGCAAAAAATCCCTAGGAATAATTTAGGAGCAAACACTCTTTTATTACTGCTTCACATATCAGATCCTCAGACAGTAGGAAATAGATGTAAACAAATAATTAATTTTGTCTCCTGCTAGTACAGAGAAATATCATAAAATTACAGACCCTGGTGCTAGAAGAAGCTTGCGAAAGTCAGCTCAACAATTAGATACGGTTTTTAGGAAGTGGCCACACAGACAACCTAGCAAACCTCTCATGTTAATGGAAAAAAATAGTGAGATTTACAGAATTTAACTGAGTTCCCAAAGATAGTTTTAAGGGTAAATCTAGGACCTATGTATCCTTATCCTGGCCACACTCTTTATACAATACTATATAAACTGACTCCGTCGCCATGCTTTGGGAAAATCTACTCTCAAACTAGGAAAACTGATCACATATTCATTTTTAGACAATCAGGGGAAAACACCTGTGGCTCATACTCTGTTTAATGCTTTAAAAAAGTGGTCTTGTATCTACATGAATTTCCAAAGCATATTTTTAAAACCATGTATAATTATTTAATTGCTTATTGCCATGAAAATAGCTTCTAGAGATTCCTTCTTTCTAGAACTTTAAGTATTTCTTTAATGAATTTCATCTCCTCTGTCTTCTACTTTATCTCAGGGACCTAAGTACTTAAATACTTTAAGTTCAAACAGTGTCCTGAACTTCATCTGCTTTTACTATTCAAAGATCTTGGAAGATCCTTCTTCAGTTCATCAAATTATGATCCCCCACTGGATACTCAGTCTCCTATCTGTTGATATACTCAGTCTTTTTAATACATCTGCCTCTACATCTGTATCCGTATTTACATCTACATCTATATCTTTCTCTATTTACCTCCATGCTAATTCAGTTTCTAATTTCTCTACTTTCATTATTTACAAAAATCTCAAAAGGAAACGGGTTCACTTGTTCAGTACTTTAGTAAGCTATATGTCCCTACATATACAGAAATGCAAAGTCCATCCTGTGATACATAAAGTTCCAACTCTTAAAAGAAAAAATAAGAAATTATCTAACAAATACAGTGGAGTGAGTAACATGCATGCAAATGTCTGCATCCAATCCCATTCATCAAGGACCTTGAATAATGGCATCCACACCTACCCTAAAACAGCCGCCCCAGGTAATGGGCTCCCATATTGAACCCTGAACCTCCTACAGCCCCTGAAATCCTTCACACAACTTCCATCACTGTTTCTCTCATTTCTCTTGACCACAAGATTTTTGCTTGATTTCTAAATAGCGTTTGACTTTCCTCTTGGAAGATGAGGGAATAATACTCATTTTTGCTTCTAATCTACCCACATCTCGATGATGAGATTACCTCTCCATTTATAGACTAATTAAGGTAATTTCTTTACTGATTTCATTAACCTTTGCTCCTTTACCTCTGCCCTCCCTGCACCCCAGCCCCTGTAAAATGGGTGACTTTCTCGGGCTCCTTCCATGTTCAAACCAGCACTACAGCGTGAACCTTAAAACTCGGGTCTCGTAATTCACCGACGGGGCCAACAGAGGGGTGAGCAATAAGCATCCAAAATAAATAATTGGCATGATTTATTCATAAGAAAAGATTCAATAACATACTTTAAGTATGAAAGGATATCCCTAAAGGAAGGGCAACATATGTTCCATAAGTTATTAATTTTTGAATATATAATTTCAATAATACGATACAAAGAGGGGAAAAGGCTCTATTTCTCCTTCCCATACTCACCCCTCAGCCCGTATTTCCCACCTCAGAGGCTACCAGGTATCCTTCCCGAGACCTGTGCCACGTTTCACACACACATGGTGTGCAGAGCGTGCGTGCTAAGGTACCCCGTGATGTCGCGGCCTCCGCCTCCACGCTGTGTGGCCAGCAGCCGGGGGCCTTGGACCGACCCGAGCCCCTCATGCGAATCCATGCCCTGGGGAACTGCCCAAGAGTCACCGGCATGGAAGTTCCTGAAATGACACCCCAGCCGCCCTTGTGAGCAGCATCCCCCCGTTCCCCCCAGGCCTTCTCTGTGTGCGCCCCTTAGATAAGACCCCCAGGGAGCTCACCCAAACCTTGTTCTTTTTGGTTTGAATTGACCAATTCAGTCCTCCGCTCCCTCCGCCTGCACCTGCCTTGACCTCCGAAAGTGACCCCTCAAGGCCACCCTCCTCCTCCAGGACCTGCGATGCATAAACCTCTGTTTCAGTTCCCTGGTGGCCTCCGGCTGAACCATAGCTCACCATCCACTGTCCAGGTCTCTATTTAATAGGTGTAAACTTAATGAAGTTACAGCAGACACTTATGAGTCCATGTAAACCTGTACAGAAACTGAAGGTACCTTTCTGTGTGTGTGTGTGTGTTTGTGTGTGTGTGTGTGTTTTCTAATTCAAGAATTCACCACTCTTTCATACCAGCATGTATAACGCTGTCTCATGTTTTTTACTGGCTGTGTAATATTACATTATATTCATTAAGAATACATCTGGCCTCCCTCTCCCACTCCTTCTTCCCCCTACAAAGAGGGGGAATGTTGCTTTTAAAAACAATGCTATAAAAAGGAAAAATTTTTTTAAATCCATGTAATTCACATATAGTCAAGAACATCTATTAGATAAATTCCTAAAGTTTGGTTTTGCTAGATCAGATATTTATATATATACACATATATATATATGTGTGTGTATATATATATATATATATTAATTTGTGTAGTTACTGTAAAATTGGCCACAACAGAAGTTTATGCTTCACCACCAAGGTATAAGGATATTATTTACCCCATACTCATTAAAATACTGTTATCAAACCTTTTTGGGATTTTTCAAATTGGTGTACAGAATGGTATCTCACAGTAGTTTTGATTTGCATTTCTCTCACTAGGACTGTGATTGAGCATTTTAAAATATAAGAAGATATTTTAAATATAAGATATAAGATATTTAAAATATAAGAAGATAATAGAAGATAAGAATATAAGAATCATTTGCATTTGCTTTTCTCAATTCATACTGTCTTTTTTTACTGCATTTTTTTAAAATTTGATTTTTAGGAACTCTTCAGAAATTAAGGAAATCAGTCTTCTGTCTGACATGTGAGTTTCATTTTCTTAAATCAATTGGTCATTTGTCTTTTGACATTATTTTATTTATATATATTAAAATGTGTGACTTCTGTGTTGTGGTAGAAATTCTTCCAATATTTCTTCTCTGAACTTTAATAACTTCATTCTTACTTTTAAATATCTGATGTGCCCAGAATAATTTTATTGTTAGATGAGACAAATACTCAACTGTCTTTTTTTCTAGTGGCTACCCAGTATTTACAGCTACATTTATTTAATATTATACATTTCTGATACTGATTTGAAAAGGCAGCTCTACCTTGCACTGAATTCTTATACACAGTTGGGGTCATTATTATTCTTTCTATTTCTTCCACTGAAATTACACGTTTAATAACTGCAGCATTTTTAAATTTTTAGCTTTTATTTGGCTTGTTCTACATTGTTACATTCTTCTCTTGGATATTACAAATTCCTTATTTTCTTTATAAAGATGAAATCCAGTCTTTCTAATTCCAAAATAATTCATTTTAGTGTTTTATTGGTATATATGTTGGTATTCTTTTCCATGGCATGAGATGAACGTACCTTATTTTCTTTTGCATGTGTATTATAAATGTATTGTTTCCTGTTATGTTATTACTTTATACATTTTGAATATTTTAATAATTATCTTAATACTTGCTCTCATTGATGAAATATTTTTCAGTACTTAATAGTTTTAACTTATAACACTTTTACATTTTCTTGCATCATCCTTGTTTGAAATATTCACTCTGAAATAAGATCACACGTTATCTTGATTTTCTTGTACTAAATATTTTTTGTTTTTGATCAAATAAGCACATTCAGGGGGACTTCCCTGGCAGTAAAGTGGTTAAGACTCTGCACTTCCACTGCAGGGGTCGCACAGGTTCGATGCCTTGTTGGGGAACTAAGATCCCACATGCTGCGCGGCGTGGCCAGAAAAAATAAATAAATAAATTTTTAAAAGTTTCTGCCATTTAACAAAAAAGTACATTCACTACTCTATTTTTTTTTCTAACAAGAGAATTACTTTATGTCTTAACCTTTTTTTTTAGCCATGTATGTCAACATTTTTCTTCTTTGAGACTGAACTACTGTTAACACTAGGGAAAATAAATATTTCAAATGACAGTTTAAAATTTTAATCAGTTATACACTCCGCATATATGAGTCTCTTTAACTGTAAAGACAAATTCCTCTGTTATCCCACTGGATGAGGAATGAGCTCTAAAACATGGCCGGGTCATGACTCCCCTTTGTTCTTACAGAGGTAACATATCTCGCTAGCAAAGAAGGTAAGACTCTTCCCCCTATTTCTGACTGTCTTAGCTTGCATCTTTTATATTTTCTATAAATAGACATAATCTACTGAATTTAACTTCTGCTTGTTAAGAGGAATGAGGAAGATAAAGATATTCCATCCATTGGTCATTCATTTTGTGAAAGTGAGTCTCAAGGCATTCCACACAATTTCCGCTAATACTTAATAATCCTTTGATTTAGGAAACACTATGCCAATTTTAAATATAAGCGCAAGTAGTATCTTTTCTTTGGGAGCCGAACAGCATATTCCACTTCCTTGTTGCCAAACCCTCTTTCTTAGGAATTCATGTTCCATGTAAGTGGCATAGGATTAACCATCTCAACTCTTCCCCTCCACGGCAGAGGGGCTGAACATGACCAAGATCTGTCCAATTACATGGTCTCCGCCTCTGGCCAGAGACAGTGTGCACATATGCATGTGATTTTTCCAGCCTTTTTAGTTACAACTTTTAGAAAAAAAGCTCTATTTTCAAAGGGTTTGCTCAGTTGATAAGATGTCAGAGGCAGTGATGCTTTAATCTGTGACCAGAGCCTCCCCATGTTGCGGGAAGCGAGAAAAATGCCTTAGTGATTTCATTATTGGAATCCCTGGATTAAGCAACTCCAGAAGCCAGCCTTCTCCTGAACAGTGAGGTTAGGTAAGCCAAGTTACTCCTTCTCTTTGTAACTTAAGATAGTTTAATTTAGACAGATTTGTGTATGTGCTTTATATCTCAATGTGTTGTGACTGGCATAGAAATGTATGTGTACAAACAGGACATTACAAATGACAAATAATTAAATCAGAAATTGATGATTATGGTCATATAATAACAAAGCAGTCCATAAATATGCACATTTTGTTTTATCTTTTATATTCTCACCGTGTTCTAACTGAAGTTCAAGCATTCATGAACCTAGTGAAATGTCAGGGTAACAGATTTCGTTATCCTTACGAGTTTTCTGTAAAACTCTACAAATTACAAAACAAATGTAAAAAATTACGATGAAGAGCATCAGTACCAACAATATCAATTTTAGCGGGAATTGGCCCAATGGAAAGCATAGAGGCAAGAGGTTATAACCTCCAAAGAAGACACCCTTTTACCTTTTACCTGTAAAATGATATGGCATGAATTTATAGAACTGTCTCCTTTGTGAGATTCCACACTCAAAAAACTATTTACACAAACCTCACGTGAAAGACAGCGGGTCCTCATGAAACTGTGGAGTCAGCGGTTTGTAGGGACGAGAAACTCTGACAGCCTAATTTGGGGGTAGTCCATTTGTGACACCCATGCCTAATATGAGTCATGCTTGCTCTCGTACACACTGGAGCAAGTGAGACTCTGGCTGCCTCATCCACTGACCCTTTATTTTACAGCAGAGAACAGAACTGGGCTCTGCAGCTGAGTGCTATGTTGACGAGGGCCGTGCTTGTTTCTAGGCATCCGAAACATCAAGGCGTGGTACATACTGTAAGGGCAAGAATCCACTGGTAACTAATGCAGAGGACTTTCAGAAATCAAGCACGGGCAGCTTAATGAACTCTGCGGGTAATGTAGTGCTAAAGATACCACAAGTTCGAAAATCGCTCATAATTATCCTTTTTAAAAGTTTTGCTCATGTTGTGGTAAAATATGTATAACATAAGCTTTGACATTTTAACTATTTTAAGTGTACAGTTCAGTGGCATTCCTTATATTTATGTTGTTGTGCAAGCAACACCACTACCTGTTTCCAAAACTTTTTCATTACTTCAAACGGAAATTAGAGAATCATCAAGCAATAACTCCCTACTGCTGCCCCCACTTTAAAAATGTTAGCAACGTTTTAAAAGAAAAAGATATCATGACCAAATTGGGTTCATCCTGGGAAGACCAGGTTGGTTTAATATTAAAAAAAAAAAAAAAGGAAAGAAAGATCAATCAATGTAATTTACCACATGAAAAGAAAAAAGAGTCAGATGATGATCTCAGTAGATGAAGAGAACACATTTGACAAAACTGAATACTTCATTTAAAACAAAAACAAAAACAAAAAATTCTCACCAAACTAGGAATAGAAGGACACTTTCACAACCTCATCACAGATATCTAGAGAAAACTTACAACAATCTGCATAATGGAATATTGAACAGTTTTTTCTTAAGATTGGCAACAAGGCAAGATTGCCCACACAAACATTTTATTGATACTATGTACGAAACGGACAACTGATGGGAACATGCTGTATAGCACAGGGAACTCACCTAGTGCACTGTGGTAACCTAAATGGGAGGGAAGTCCAAAAGGGAGGGGATATCTGTATGTGTATGGCTGATTCATTTTGTTGTGCAGTGGAGGCTGATACAACATTGTAAAGCAACCATGCGCCAATAAAAATTAATTTAAAAAAATTACTGAAGATCCTGGACAGAACAATAAGGTAATAAAATGAAAAAAAAAAAGGTATCTAGATTCACCCACTAGAAGAAAGAAGTAAAGATGTCTTAATTTATAGATGCTATGATGGTGGATACACAAAGTTTAAGGAATCTATAAAAAAGCTACTAGAAGCACTACATGTTTTTATCAAGGTCACGGGATATACAGTTGATAAAATATCCATGATATTCCTATATACAAGCAATGAACAACTAGGAAACGAAATAAAAGCCTCAATTGATAATAGTGTCCAAACATATGAAATTCTTAGGAATGCATTTAACAACATATCATCAATCAATATAAAATTTTTGAAATACAACATTTTCATGAGAAAAATTTAAATATATCTAAATATAGAAGTACATTCATAATAAAAAATCTCTAGATTTTAATGCTAGTCTCCCCAAAATAATTTACAGATGCAATATAATCTCTATCAAAATCTCAATTGGCTTTTATATTTGTAGATATTGGAAAACTTACTGTATGATATTTATGGAAATACAAATAATGTACAATATTCAAACTAATTTTGTAAAAGAGAAACAAATTTTGGGTACTTAAACTGCCTGACTGCAGGACTTATTCTAACTCTTTGGCACCTAAGACAATGTGATAGTGATGTAAGGATATGCATTCGAATAGTGAAGAAAAAGAGTCCACACATCCAACCAATGCATATACGGTTAACTGATTTTTCAATAAAGATGTCAAGTTAATTGCAAGGGGATAACAACAGTCAACAACTGGTCCTGAGTCAGCTGGACATCCACATGAAGCATAATTCACCTCAATACTCACTTCACACTATACATAAATATTAATTCTACTTTTAAAGCATTAAAACATCATAACTTTAAATGTAAATCTTATTTCTATGAAACTTATAGAAGAAAACATAGGAGGAAAATCTTTGCTACCTCAGGGTAGGCAAAGATGTCTTAAATAGAGGACAAAAATCATGAACCATAAAAGAAAAAAAAATGATAAATTGGACTCCAACTTATTAAAAATGATTACTCTCTGAAAGGCACCACTAAGAAGATGCATAGGCAAGCTACAAACTGGAGGAAAATGTTGGCAATGCATGCATTTGACAAAGGATTTGCATCCAGAACTTGTAAGAACTCTACTCAATAAGACACCTAATCCATTGGCAATAGCTTTGAACAGATACTTTTGAAAGAAAATACACCGCTGCTAACACATGAATGTGAAGCTTCTCCCATCATTAGTCATCAGTAAAATTCACTAAAACCACAGGAGATTACATTACTCATCCATGAGAATGGTTACTTTTTAAAAGACTGACAATTCTTTGTGTGGAGCAACTGGGTCTCTCATACGTTACTGCTGGGAAAGTAAACTGGAAAAACTATGTAGGAAAAGATTTGGGCTGTTTCCATTAAACTTGCATTTCCAGCTGTTTCGGCAATTTTACTCCTAGGTTTGTGCCCAAATGTAATGAAAGCATGTCCACATCAAAACATGTACACGAATGTCCACAGCAGTTTTACTTCTGATGGCCCCAAGCTGAAAATAATACAAATGTCCATCAATAGCTGAGTGTATAAACACATTGGTAGCTATCCATACAATGGGATACCACTCAGATAAAAACGCAGGATCTCCTAATGCACACAATAACATAGATGAATCTGAAAAGCAAAGGCTGCATGAAAAAAAAACAGATACAAAAGAGTACATACTGTATATTATTTGATTAAATTCAAGAAATGGGAATGAACCTCTAGTGACTGAAAGCAGATCAGAGGTTGCCTGGTTCCAGGGTTAGGGAGAGTCAGACACAAAGTGCTTTGAGGGAAGTTTTTGGAATCATGAAAACATTCAAATCTTTATTTATTGGGTTGGCAATGATACTGAGGTATACATTTGTCAAATTTCATCAAACTGTACATTAATAATGTGTATTTAACTTTATATAAATTAATTTTAAATTACCCTGTATAAGTTCTGAATTTTTGTCTGATATCTATTAAATCATCTCAGAAGTTTGTTTGTCAGGTTACAGAGATATTGTAAATACTTTTATGTGTCTTACGATTGTACTAAAATACTTAGAGCGCAGAGCTCAAATTGGTACTAATGCATTCAGGCTCATAACACCTGCCTTGGGTGTTCACTAAATCCCAGTTATGTCCCATTAGAAGGATCCATAAAGTAGCTGGATAAGGCAGTGAAGTATCTAAAAATCATTTAAGAAAACTTCGTATTTCATCTATATTTGGCTGTAGTTGTTTTACTGGAACAGTTTAAATTATTGGTCTGATTCTATGTATCTAATAGCAAAGGACTTCAAGGTACACTGGTACATTACTCCTAGTTCCCTTTCAGATGATTTGAGTTTATTTTATTTCAATAAAAATATAATAAAGAGAATCAAGGTCTTTTTATTCTTAAATGAGATTTTTAAAAATTTCATCAAGCTGGAACTCATTTGAAGTTTATTTTCTTGTCAATACAGAAGAATCTGTTTGAGGCGATAAGACAGGAACACACTTTGCTATTTGGATTCAAGGCAGCAAAAAAGCAGAATTTAAAGTGTGCAACCAAAGTCATCTTTCACTTTTTCTTGCTTTCTCTCTTTCTTTCTTTCTCTCTTTCTTTCTCTCTCTCTCTCCCTTTTCTTCCTTTCTTTCTCTTTCTTTCTTTCCTTCTTTTCTTTCTTGCTTGCTTTCTTGCTTGCTTTCTTGCTTGCTTTCTTTTCTTTTATTTGAATGCAGCTTTAATCAATAGTCTTGAAGCTCCAGATTATCTATCAAACTGAGAAAATCTGTCTTAGGTAGCTAGATCCTCTAATCAAATATTGGCAGATGTGATCTTCTGGGTGATAAAAATGGATTTAAAACCCAGAGTGACATTATTTGATGAGGGTCATAGAATCACAGCATACTTATTTGAGTCAACATGAAACATATACAGTATATGCTTACTTCTCAAGTCATTACTATTCTTCAATAATATAACTGCAAGTTATTATTACTGCTTTTATTAGCATATATTTAAAAGCTAAGGCCAAACATTTTCCTATTTACATAACTAAGATACTTAATCTATATCTATAACCTGATCTAAATCCAAGATACATTATATAAGTAGAAATGTTCAGTTTGTGGAAGTAATATTGAACCAGAGTTTTAATATATGAAAACAACTATTAAAATATTTTATACCTCTTATTATATTATTCCAAGTCTTGTGAAATCACTCCCTGAAAACCTAAATCACTATAAACATTAGATAGCATAAAAGTAAGTAGCTAAGTGCACACTACCTAATAATAGAGATTTCAGGGAAACAAGAGAACTTTGTTCATTTTAGAAATATTTAGTGTCCTAATATGCTATTTATAGTGTTGCATGGCATCTCAAGATGTTTTTAGAGTGTCTTTGCGTTTTCTGAATTAATGAACATATATTAGAGGGTGGAGTAACCACTGTGGTTAAGGATTAGAATAGAAAAATGATTTTTATACCCAATGGTATAAATCTATGTAGGATTTGAGTGCAGTCATTTTCCTTGATAATATTGCCTGCAGCCTGCCATGGGAAGAGCAGAATCATGTTGTATTCATGGTTTAACAATGAAAGATTAATACTTTATTTAAATGTATAATACACTGCATGAAGGATGCAATAGAGTATCAGTCTATTAATCATGCTTGATGAGAAGTCAGAACCCTTGGAGGATGAGAACTGGGAGTCAGGCCTAGTTTTCAATCAAAGTTTTGTAATATGTAAGAAACCCAAATCACGTCTTGACCTTACATTGTATTGTTGGGATTGTCAGCCAATCTCAGCACCATTTACTACTCTTAGTACTCAAGCTCTTAGTACTCCAGTAACTCTGACTTTTCTTTCTCATTTCCCATCACCTAGTTTTCCTAAAGTGACAGAAGTCTGAGGACAGTTTATTCTGGGGCTGCAACAGACGGGTTACGTAAGCAAACCTTCAAGAACATCTCCTCCCTGGGAATAAGACTCCTCGCTTAGTGCCCGCCTCCCCTCCCCCCAGTCACTGCACTTACGACTCCAGAAAGCAGGAAATGAAAATACTAAAAAATAAAGATCAGGATTTTCTCGAATCACTAACAATAGTCTCCGATGTCCCTAATTAATAGGAAGAATAGAGAGCTAATTTGTGAAATACAAGTGAGAGCAGAAATATAGAGATTTTAGTTCAGCAGTTGTGGAGTCCAGAAAACTAACAACAGTATTTCCTTCCCTTTGTGGTACTGACGGATGCTCAAATGGGTGAGGTGAGTAGTCTAACTAGATGCTTCTAAATGTTGCTAATTTTTAAAATTTCTGATTACCAAAGGATATAAGCCCACACATGGCCCTCTATTACAATTTGTGCATGAGTTCCTATATTCTAAAGAGATACAAGTTATGCCTTATATACCAAGAAAGTCTGTTTTCTAACAATACTAATCTGAGCCATGAATTAATTTCTGGAAATAAAATTATCAAAAACTAGGTCGACCCAGAGGAACACCTTGACTATTTATTAGTTTGTTAGATAAATCATAACTCAAATGAGGATGAAAATGCTCTGGGAAAGCCCATAGAAAAGGCACCCATAGAGTAACTCCTATTTTTAAATATGATGTGATGTATTAAATGGAGAAGAACTTGGCAAATCTTGCCCAGCAATTGACGTAGAGGCTTCTTTCCTATTCTGGACCATATTTTCCATCTCACAATCTGCCGATCGGTGATAAAACAGCATATTGAACACTTACATAATAATACTGAAAAAACTGACGGGTTAGTAATTGAGCACATAATATGCTCCAGGCATTCTGCTACAATCTTTGCATAATCATCACAGAAAATCTTCACAACTGTTCTACAAGATAAGTACCGTTTTGCAGATAAGTCTCATTTTAGAGATATCAATATGCTTATGAATTATGGAAGGTCACCCAGTTGGTAAAAAGTGGCAGAGGCAGGACTGAACCCAGGAAGGCGGACTCCACATCCAGAGACCTCTACCCTGGGGGGGACTCAGAGTCCTACACGGATAATGCTAAACTTTCCTCAACGCAGAGGACGTAGAACATTTGCCCAGGAGAACATTGTGGGACACATAGAGCAGAGATCATTTTGCTAGGGTCGCAAAATTCTACACCCTGAAAATTATTAATAGGTTGAATTTTGTTATAAAAACAAAAGACAATAGAATTTACCAACATGGGTTTCTGAGTATAATACTCAATTATCTGATACTGAAGGGATTCATACAACGTGAAGCAGGCTTTCAAATACAGTTGACCCTCAAACATGGCAGGGGTTAGGGACAGTAGAAAATCCACAAACTATGGCTCTCTCTGCCTCGAAAGCAAAGGAACTGAGAAATGACCCACCCATGGGCTGGAAGCTGAAACAGTTTGGATAGAATCAGGACTCAAACCCTAGTTCTTTTGATGCCGTGATTTCTACGGGAACAAAAACTTTCCCCCACATTTAATTAACTGAAAGATGTGTAAAATGAAAATACAGGTAACTATATTTATTGAAAAAAATCCACATATAAGCGGACCCTCACAGTTCAAACTCACATTGTTCAAAGTCAACTGTAATACATGTATTTATATTTTTCCAAAACAAAAATATTTCAATTACTCTACCCTGATATATAACCAAAGGGATCCAAAGATGGGATGCATGTAATGTGGCTGGTATTATCTAATTTCTACCTTCTAGAATAAAAGTGAGGTTTTCATAAATATAGCACTATTTAAGGGCAATAAAATGTTTACATATATATATCAATACTTTTTTCTAGGAAATGTATTAAATAAAAATATTATTTTAATTCAGTTGTAACACAGGCCAATCAGAGGTATGATCATTTAATAATGCAATTTAATCATTCTAAGTTCCAGATTGTAAAAGGGCTCAGACTTTCTATGCAGATGCTAGATAGTATGCTATCTAAGTGAATATGTAGTACATTTTATAATACCTTTGACACACTGTTGTTAGTGCATGCTTCAATTAGCTCTTCAAGAAATTGTTTCTTGTAACAGTACATTTACTGGCATTTTATTTCTATCAACAACTCTGGGTACATCTTTATCCAGAACAGCTATAGCCTGTCCAAATTCCTTGGTAATACACATACCACACAGTTACTTGACAAAAATAATATAAAAGAAAAAGAAAAAAACCTTAACAAAAAAGTATAAAACAAAACTCAAGGCAATAGATGGCATGTAGAAGATGAAATTCCCCATGTCTACGTTTATGATGAACCATGGGAGCAAGAGACATTATCATAACAGGACTTAGACAAGTCTAGGTTAATCTAACTTAATCACTATATAATTATAGAAACTAATTAACAGCTACTCTAGACATGAAATAAGCTCCCAACTACCTTCAGTCTCACAATTGAACTGGAACAATAAGAAAAAAACTGGTCTCTTTAGTGGTACTGACTGAGGTGGCCTCCCTCTTCTTTTTCATATGTGACAACTAAGTCAGAAATTTATGCTACAATATCTTTCATAGGTTTCATCTTATTGGAAACAAACTCCATTCCCTAAATTGGACAAAAACTAAGTAGTTAGAATTATTTAAGTCAAAATTTATCACCTTGCTGTAGTTAATATTTTGAGTTACTATCAAGTGTCCAATTCATTCTGAGCCATGCTATGAAGACGACTTAGGCCTGGAGAAATGTTATGATTTTAGGATAGAGATTGTTACACATTTTAATTTTTAAATAGATTTCTTTAATAAGGAAGCAATACATCCTCTTCACATCCACTTGTCCTTCTCTTAGTAAGGCCTTACTTCCTGTAAAGGTGATTTCAACTTTTGCTTAGAAGAAAAGACTAGATCTAGACATAGAAATGTCATAGAGACCACATCTTTTCCACCGTTCCCACTGAAATATAGTTTATATCCACGTTGCAAAAGCACAGGCTGTTAAAACAACTATACATAGAAAGCTAAGATTTCTCTCTCCTTTGGATGCACAAAGACACGTTGCTTATATTCCCTTGATTCACATGAGTAAGAGAGGAATTAAAAATTTGGAAAAAAATCAAGTTCACAAAGTCCACTGAACTATTTTATTTTGGAACATGAGGGATGTGGTGAGAAAGAGAAAGAGATTTTTAGAACTAGTTGTGATATTAAAAACCATTTTTATATAATCCTTTAAAAATCTCATGTCAAAGTATACATAATATATACAAGTTTGGGAGTGGGGTATGGTGTATAAACTGTGATTCTAAGGTAATTAGAATCAATTAGCTCTTCCATAAACCACTTCCATAAACTCTCCACAAAAATCAGTGTTATTAAATCATAACTGCAGACATAAACACAAATAAGCACATGTCAACAGATAAGTCAAATTAGCTTCAAAAATTCTTGTTTTCTTTCTTCTTCTGCACATTATTTTTAATATTTAAAAGTACTAAATTCTCTTATATTTGAATTGAATGGAAGAAAAAAGGAGCCAAAGTAAAATTGGAAGACTTATTTCAGATCCATTTTCTTCACTACATGGGATATGATTTCCTTCCTAAAAGATACCTCTAAATTAAGAAAGGAGATTATGGCACATGTTGAATTGGAGTCATCTTTAAATTACATTTTAATTTTATACTATTAACTCCCTGCCTTGAAGAAGGAAGAAATTAACACCATATACTTCTCCCTCCCTACCTCTCAACATACTGAAGTTATATTACTGTTGTCCAGCTTTACAATATTTACGTTTTGTTTAGTGAAGAAAATTTCAGTTGGTCAGTTTTTGTCGTATATTTAATGACTATGATGTTTACCATCTAACCATGATGTCAACATTCCTGAATTATTATTTTAGTTCATCTTTATGTTGTCTAGATTTAAAATACAAAATAAATTAGGATATTTAATTGGGGAACTGAACTGTATTTATTTTCCCTGAAAGACTCCTAAGGTGGTATAATCTGCAAGTTTGTGCATCCTTGTTAATATTTCTAAAACCTTTATATCTGAATTTTAAGATAATGTAACGTGGCTTAACATTCTTGAAGCTGATCTTTTATTCCTACCTTCACCACTTGGTAGACATTAGTCTTCTGGCATTGACTACAGTTGCGGAAAATTCTAAGATAACCCTATTTTTCTCCTTTGTATCTTAAAATTTGCATTTTCTCCTAGAAGCCAATAGAACTTGAATGGTTCTCAATTAAATTTTAAGAAAATAGTTTTGTTTTGTCTAATAAACATTTTTTCTAAATAAACTGTTACAACTATAACAAAATAAGTTTCTGGTTCAAATATGATTTTCTTCATTTTTTTAACATTGTCCCATGGTTATCTTCATAAGTGGGAGAGATGTTCTATTGATAAAGAATACTTTTTCCATGAGTTTTAGCTTTGATATATTTAACCTTTTTCATGTACAGAAAAGTAGTGTATTTGGTAGAGATTTTCCTAATTAATCTTCAGTAGAAAAGTAAATTTTTTGCACTTAGAAACCTATTACTACTGAAAGTTAAGAATCAAAACTTTTAAACATAATGCAATGATAAGCCATCAGTATATTTTCAGCATGAGGGCATTTAATTGAATTAATAAAACAATAAAAGAGTAAAATTTTAAGCATTAAGCATTCCGTAAATACTTAGTGTGGAGCCATAGGAGATGTAGGGTCATACACAACACTATCCTTGATCTCAAGTAGCTTACAGTTTTCATAAGATATATATATGTGTTTACGTGTGTATGTGTATACATACATACATATACATGGCATACTTACAAATAATACGTTCAACTGTGCTTTTTGTTAAACACAGAGATGCTGAAAAAAAGCAGAGTTTTCTCAATTCATCTAGTAATTTACGGATTATATATCATGTTTACATGAATTACCCACGTGATCAGTCATGAAAAACCTATGACAGTTGAGAATGATATTATTATTTTACATTTATAGATTAAAAAACAGAGACTAAATAAGGTGAAGATTCCTCAGTTTACAAAGGTCAAAACTGACTCTGAACTGAAGTTTCCCACTGCCCAACTTGTGTTCCTCCTATTCTCACCTTTCAAACGAGGAAGACATACTCAAATCACTGAGTGAGGAGATCAAGGAAAAATGCCTTGAAAATAAGAATGAAAGCAAAAGGTTAAGAAATGATCTGAAGTTTATAATGAGGATTTAACAAAGAACAATAGAGAAGATGAACAGAATATTCATAAGGGATGGAGAATAGCATTACCTGCAGGAAAAAGATAGGAAGGGAATGCCAAAAGAAACAAAGGGTAAGGTGGATTTATGTCACTAAAAAACCCAATTTGGATGGAAAAAAAAAAAATAGTAGATAAGGCCAGAAAGGTATGTTGGGAGCAGGTAGGAAATGCTAATTTATGGCCATGTGAGAAAATTTCTTATACGCCAGACTTAGTAATGATGTTATTTTTCTCAAAATAAATATATAAGCATTAAACAATCTTAAAGAAGGACAAGGAAATATCTACTAGATGGATGGATAGATTGATTAGAGATTAATAGAGAGAGAGTTAAAATACATAGGTAATGTATATGTGTATACATTTATGTAATTTCCAAGACAACTTTTTATTTTAAGTAGTAATTTCATCATTTTATAGAGGAAACTGAAGCTCTAAAAAATGTTCAAACTGAAATTTGAACTCAGATCTTTTGACTTTAATGGTAATTTTTCAATATGCAAAATGGCAATCGGAATAAATAATTTATGTGGTATTTGGAAACTCAACTTGACAGAAATAAATAGTGTTGAAGAATATCAAGGCTGGTCAGGGAAGTCATTTAGGAAACTACTGCTGTGTGACTTTATCAAGACTTAAATTATGATGCTGGCAATGGGAACCAAAAGGCAGTGACGGTAATACAAGGTAACTTCAAACTATTTCTTGTCTAGAAATTTACATATGTGACAATCTTTATACTTTTGTTCAGTATAGATCTTTAAATTAATGAAAAATGTATTAATCCTGTTTTTGTTTTTGAAACTTTATATCATTAGAATGTTGTTAATTTGGATGTGAGCTACATGTCTATGCCCAAAATGGTCCCCACGGATTCAACACATAGCATTTGATGAAATGACCTCATCATTTGTGCATTAACTCCCATCCCAAGCAGTAAAATCCTGTAAGTGGATCTCTTTGGAGTCTAATTATCAGCAGGAGTTTTTATGGGTTCAACAATTTGTCCAACAGGTCCTTTCGTTACTTTTATCCATACAGCAAACTATTTAAAATATGTATCATACCCAGATAAGAAGATTATTTGGCATCAATTACATTTCAGATGGAGCTATTTACTGAAACCTAAGAATACATATTTTTAAAAGACAGGTATGTTGGAATGAGTTTAGAGAACAGAAAAAAAATGAAGTATCTTGAAATTAAGAATGATGGCAAAAAACCAAGAGAAGCAATCTTGCCAACGAAAACTGATGGTAAAAATGTTAAGAACAGAAAAGTTTCAATTCATCTCACCATTTAACAGAGAAAAAAGTGCTGGGATTGATTTGCCAATGAAAAAAGTATGTTAATATTTGTTAAGAACAGTTAAATGAACATTGGAACTCATTCAAGATTGGGAGTCACAGAAATTTAGAAGTGATACTGCACATTCCATTGAGGGAGGGCAGAATTTTCCCTCACCCTACACATTTCCAGGTTGCACTATGTCGAAAGGGACATGTCACGGGGTCAGACAAAGCTGTTCCAGGGGAAGGGAGGCACTGCCAGAGCGGAGGTGCCTAAGTCCTGACCCTGGTCTGTCTTCAAGACCCCTTGTCTCTCTGTGGGGACCAGAGCTTCATGAGTTCTACTTGCCATACTTCCTTGTCTCTTCAGGGTTTAGCTAAGGTAGTCACGGGTGATCTGCTAGACAGGGTGTATGAAAAGCCCCTACATCATTATTTGTGTCCACTGACAGTCCTGAACTTTAGAGAACACTGTAAACTTGCCAGCACAGACAATTCAACAAAGCGAGATGCTCAGACAGCTGACAAGCATCACGTCCTGTTAAATCACATTTTCTAAGAAATCAGTTGCTGGAGAGAACTGATATTACTCTGCTCTAAGTTTAAAAAGGAATAGAAGACTGTATGCATTATAATCCCAAGATTACTCACTTTCTCCAAGCACATTCTATGAACACATTTTATCTGCTCTAGCTGCAAAATAAGTGTTGAATCTGAGTACTTTTCGCTTCCTCTAGCATCTGAGCATAGACCACTGCTGTCTTTCATCTGTACCACGTTGGTAGCCTTCCAAGGGGTTTCCCTACTTCCACCTTGTCCTCATACTTTTCGGTTCTCCACACCAAAGGCACCCCTTCAAACCCTTGACTTGAAATAAAACAATAGTGTTTCATATTATTATTTACAAAATAATGCAAATTCCCTCAGGGCAAAACCGTTTCTGTCTGTTCACTGCTGTTTTCTCCTTCCCCATAGCAGCACCTGGTCCTTAGTGGCCCTTCCATGCATCCCTGTTTTTGCATGTTGAATAGCCATGGTGTTACCTGTGTGCACATATGGCAGTGCTTAGTGAAGCCTAAATTGATACTTTTGTGAAATAGATTAGTGCAGAGCTAGTAGGCTAACTGAAAGTGCTACACTTTTCATAAGAAACCCAGGGGCCTCATGAGAAAAAGAAATCTGTTACTTTTTTCCTAAATGTAAAGGATATTTAAAATTTTGAATTGACACAGATCAAAGAAATTAGCTATGTGACATAACAAGCCCTCTGGAATAAAACTTTGTGAGCATGTCCAAGAACAGAAATGGTAATCTGATCCCGGTCCTATGACCAGTATCAGAAAGGGAGATATTCTAGTTGTAAGTCTGTGAGTGAAACAGCAAATCAAAGATCCCCTGGCCACTCTGTCCTGGTGGTAGATTCGTGTCCTGGGGAACACCTAGTAGTATGAACAAAAGTACTCTATACAGAGGGCACAGGACAACATGACATGATTCAGCCATGGCTCTAAGCGGCCAGGCAAGGGAGACGAGGGGAAGCCTTGTCTTCACCACTTCAATTTCATCACGAGAGGCAGTGCCTCTGCCTTCAAGGTCCAGAAGTGGCAGCAGCAGCGGGCCTTGGGCTTTGTGAGCATGGACCACACACCTACTCATGGCAGGTCAACCCTTTTCCAGTTGCAATGATGAAAACCTCCTTAAGTTGAAATCTACAGGTTCAAAGAAAATCATGTGTCTCTTGCTTACCAACGTAAGAACCTGTGGATTTGACTGTTGTAATGAGTACCTACCTGGGGGACCCCCAACTTCGAAGGAGAGATGGAAAAGGAAGGGGAGAGATTTGATCAGATACCAGTGGATACGGGTGGCATCCCATGTGCTCTGCTCTGGGACACTGCTTTGGATGGATATTTATTTCCCAACATGAAAGTAAGATACCTAGGATTTCATACCACACTTCTAAAGGGGCATGATTTTCAAAATGTATTTCTTCTTCACATATCTCTGACGTCTCAAAATTGGGAGTAAATTTTATTTATAATAAAAACACAATAATAAAAAAATGAGATGTTTATAAATACATGATTTAAGTTCTATCTTATCTCTTCAAAATGAAACTGTTTTTTTTTTTTTTAAATGGGACATGCAGTTCAAGACTCCAGGGATATTTATATAGGCATTTATGAGGAGATGTTTAGAAGAAGTGGGATCATTTTGAGAAACAGTTCCAGAAGCATCGGTTTTGTGAAGTGACATATTTGTTGTGTTTGCAACTGTAGGAAACAGAGGCAATATAGATCGTACCAATGATGATGCAGCTGCCTTCAAACAGATTCTTCCTGGGTTTTTTTGGTTTTTATTTTTGACCTACACTAGGGTTGCCCCATCTCTACGGCATTAACATATTTACCTTATAAAACACTAGGCTTTAATATATGTAATTTAATCATTATTTATACTTCTATTACTTCACATTTGTCAAAGAGCTTCAATATTTGACAAAACAGACAACATGTTTATTTTCCTGAGGTAACTGTTTAACTTGACCTCAGGATCGTGCTATGTCAGTTCACAGAGGCCATGAAACAGGGCCCGGGACTGGGTAGCCATAATTCAGGCACAGTTCTGTATCTTACTTTACGTGTGACTTTTGATAAAATATGTTCACTTGAAAGTCTTTAATCCTCATCTGAAAAAACAAGGGGGGCTCCTAGTCCCCAGTTCATCATGGAAGGAGCTTAGAAGTCTTCACTCTGTCTTAACAATAAATAAAAACCTGAACAAGCTAAAAAATCAACAGCTCTTCTTTCACCCCTCAGAGCAGTGAGGTCATGGTGAATAATACTGCCCCCCAACTGGAGAAACACACAAGCAGATATAGAGAATCATAACTTACTGGAGGAGAAACCCATGAGCAGAAACCTCTGTGAGAACCAGGACCAGGGTAGGAAAACCCAAAGTGTAATTGATGAATTGCTAGAGACTCAGTGTGGACAAGCCTGGGAGATAAAAGCTCCAGAAGGACCCAGTCATTGGGGTTGCAGGGGAGGGTTTACACTCTGGTGAGTTTTACCTTCGGGAGTTCTACCAGGTTCTCACATTGAATGTCAGGGGAAAATCCCCTGTCCTTTTTAACAAGGGCTGCCCCCAGAACTGCAGCTGCAGGGTTATGTCAGAGCCTAGCTCATCTGGTGTAAAGCAAATACCCAACCCCAACTCCTTCTAGGCTTCCAGGTAGAAGAAGGAAAAAACACAACTCCAGCCCTTCCAGCCATCCTACCCTACCTAAGGAGGGGAGATAAGGGCACTGGTGAGGTTGACGGTCTAGGGATGCACATTCACCAAGAGACTGAGATCTAACCATAAAATGATAGGTTCCCCACCCACCTTAGGACTATATTACTAAAGACCTATTTATCACAATTCTTTTTACCAAATACATCATGTCCACCTTTCAACAAAAAATTACAATGCATACTTAAAAGCAAATAACACAATTTGAAGAGACTAAGCAAACATCAGAACCATAGAAAAGTATGGCAGGAATGCTGAAATTATCAGAGCAAGAATTTTTTAAAAACACTCTGATTAATGTGCTAAAGGATTTGATGGAAGAAGTAGACAGCATGCAAGAACCGATGTATGATGTAAACAGAGAGATGGAAATTTTAAGAAAGAATCAAAAAGAAATGCTAGAAAACAAAAACACTATAATAGAAATGAAGAATAACTTTGATGGGCTCATTAGCAGAGTGATTAGCAGGACTAAGGGAAGAACCTCTGAGCTTGAGGATGTAACAACAGAAACTGCCAAAACTGAAAAGTGAAGGAAAAAGCCTGAATAAAATAGATCAGAATATCCAAGAACTGTGCAGCAACTGCAGAGTTATAACATGCATAACTGGAACGCCAGAAGGAGAAGAAAGAGGGAAAGGAATAATTCGGAGCAAAGTTTGAAGCAATAATGATTGATAATTTCCCCAAATTAATGACACACCAAAGCACAGATCCTACTGATCCCTGAACAAAGTGTGCTTGAACTGTGCAGGTCCACTTGTACACCGATTTTTTTTTTCCACTAAATACGTACTACAGAACTACGCAATCCACGGTTGGTTGAATCCAAGGAAGTGTAATTGCTGATACGGAGGCCTACTGTAAAGTTATACAGGCATTTCCGACTGCAAAGAAGGTTGGCACTTCGAAAACCTTTGCACTGTTCAAGGGTCAAATGTACACATATGCTTATGTATAAGTGAAATAAATTACAGCAATGATCTGTGGAGCAGGGGGAGGAATTGGGAATTGTTGTTGTTGTTGTTGTTATAAGGTACTTAATACGAAGTGGTATAGTCTTACTTGAAAGTGGACTCAGATTAATTTTAAGGGTAGGTTGCAAAATCAAAAAGAAACCACTAAAAAAGTTAAAAAAAAAACAAAAAAGGAAGGGTAATTGGTATATTAAGAAAGGGGAGAAAATGGCATCGTATAAAAATTTCAATTAAAAGCGCAAAAGGCAGAAAAAGGTCAAAAATAGAAACAGAGAATTACCACATGATACAACAATTCAACTTCCATGTATTTTTCCAAAGAGAATGAAAACACTAATTCAAAAAGACATATATGCACCCCACGCAAAGTTCATTGCAACATTATTTACAATAACAAAGATATTGAAGCAACCTAAGTGTCCATTATGAGATGGATAAAGAAGATGTGTTTGGTATATATATATATATATATATATATATATATATATACACACACATATATACATATATACATATATATATATATATATATATATATATATACACACACACAATGGAATACTATTCAACCATAAAAATAATGGAATCTTGTCATTTGTGACAACGTGGATGGACCTAGAGGGTATTATGTTAAGTGAAATAAGTCAGACAGAGAAAGACAAATACTGTATGATTTTGCTTGTATGTGGAATCTAAACAAAACAAAACAAATAAACAAATATAACAAAACAGAAACATAGTTATAAATACAGAGAACAAACAGGTGATTGCCTGAGGGCAGGAGATGGGGGGGAATGAGTGAAATAGGTGACGGAAATTAAGAGTAAAAACTTCCAGTTACAAAATAAATGAGTTACAGGGATGAAATGTACAGCTTGCAGAATATAGTCAGTAAGTATGTAATATCTTTGTATCAAGACAGATGGTAACTAGACTTAACATAGTGATTGTTTTGTAATGTACAGAAATATTAAATCACTGTGTTGTGTAACAGGAACTAACATAGTGGTATAGGTCACTTATACTTCAAACAAACAAACTCATAGAAAAAGAGATCAGATTTGTGGTTACCAAAGGTGGGGGGGTGGGGGGAGTGGGATTCTATGAAGGTGGTCAAAAGGTACAGACTTCCAGTTATAAGATAAATATGTTCTAGGGACGTGATGTACAGCATGTTAACATAATTAACACTGTTGTACATTATATATGAAAGTTGTCAAAAGACTAAATCCTGAGAGTTCTCATCACAAGGAAAAATATTTTTTTCTTTTACTTTGCATCTATATGAGATTGTTGGATGTTCACTAAATTTACTGTGGTAATCACTTCATGATGTAAATCAAGTCATTATGCTGCATATTTTAAAACTTATACAGTGCTGTATGGGACTTCCCTGGAGGTCCAGTGGTTAAGATTTCACCTTCCAATGCAGGGTGTGCAGGTTCGATCCCTGGTCAGGGAGCTAAGATCCCACATGCCTCGGGGCCGAAAGACCAAAACATAAAACAGAAGCAATATTGTAACAAATTCAATAAAGACTTTAAAAATGGTCCGCGTCAAAAAAATATTAAAAGAAAAAAACTTATACAGTGCTGTATGCCAATTACATCTCAATCATATTGGAAGGGAAAAGAAAGAAAAAATATATAGATCAGAAATCAGTGAAATTGAAAACAGGAAACCAATCATCAGGATGCCCTACAGCAGGTGGAGTGGATAATCTGTGGTCCATCCAGACCATGGAATAGTATTTGGCACCTACAAGAAATGAGCTACCAAGCTATGAAAAGATATAAAGGAAATTTAAATGCATATTATTAAGTGAAAGTAGCCAATCTGAAAAGGCTCCATACTGTATGATTCCAGCGACATTACCTTCTGAAAAAGGCAAAACTATGGAGACAGTAAAAAGATCAGTGGTTGCCAGGGGTTAGAGGACAGGAGGAATGAATAAGCAGAGCACAGAGGATTTTTACGGCAGTGGAACTACCCTGTATACCATAATGGTGGATACATATCATTATAAATTTGTCCAAGACCATATAAACTACAACACCAAGAGTGAAACCATTTTTTGTGCAATATATGGGGATATTTAGAAACTGAGCACGCTATTTAAATAAAAACACAACCTTAAAACAAAAATAAATAATCTTTAGTTGCTTATTTTCAATCAAAATATTGAATTTATCCTAAATGGTTAAATACATTAGGGAAAATTTCATTTAATGAATAGTCCCAAACTCATTAATTCAAGTCACAAAACATTATTCCTTGGCTTTATGCCATTTTCTTTCATTCCTTTCTCCTTTAATCAGCTGAACTTTCTGTAATCCAGTCCTCAAACTCTTTCTGCCTTCTTTTTGAATCACTTGAAATATACCCAGTTCATTAACTAGAGTTAGTTTTGAAGAGAAGGACATGGTATAGTGCAGGCAGACAGTGGCTGGAATTAATAGGTTACTGCACAGAAAGGTAATGAGAAACAGAACAATTTATGTTCCATTCTCTTTGCTATCTGCTGAAAAGGGCTGTAACTTTATAATAAGGGTACAAATGGCTAAATGACTCAAATATAAACCTCAAGAAGTCAAATAACTCAATGTCTAGAATTTTACCCTTTATACCATATTTCACTTTAGCAAGAGTTCTATACTCAAAAAAAAAAAAAAATCAACCTTCAATTGTTGGAAAAAAGTTAATGTGCAATATATATGTATCTATGCCACACGCAACAAATAAGTATATAGAGACATATGCTTTAAAATAGGAATGGTCACATTTGAATTAATTTCAGAGGTTTTTGTCTCAAGATAATTGAATAGGTTGTCAGACTAATGCTCTTTACATTGGAAATAACAACCAGTGTCAATTTAATTGACAGCTGAGAATGATACAAAAAAAAGTGCAGTATGCCTCATATTTGAGGATTGACTCTTGAAGTTGGCAAATTTAATCTAAGGATGACTTAGTATTCTGTCCAATTGGATTGTAGATTTATTTACCGTTCAATAAAAGGTTTATGTTAAAAATGATGTTTATCTTATTTTCTAAGTTACACACTTCTGTGGCACATCAATCAATACTATATTTCCAGTGAACAAAATGTAATGAAATAATTTTGTAATAAAAATAATGATTATTTCTTAGCTCTCAATTTGTGCTAGGAATTGCACTTAAGACTTTATCGGCATAGATTCTCTTTTAATCTTGAAAGTAACCCTCAGAGAAATATATTCCTAGCATTTCTGAGTGAGAACTGAGACTTAGAAATGTAATTTTTAAGATAAATACTGGGAAAGGTAGAAGGAGAGGCTCAAATTCTCATCTTTGTCACTTTAGAGCTTCTACTCTTAAGGACTACACTATACATTTTACAATCACATATGCTTATCTTCCGGATCAAGTGACAATAAGATTTCCTGGATATCCACAGCACGGTGCTGGGCACTAGAAATTACTCAATATTTTAATTTCATTGCACACCAGACAACCTTGTGTTTATTTTATTTAAAAATATTTTAGCAGGGGCTTCCCTGGTGGCGCAGTGGTTGAGAGTCTGCCTGCCAATGCAGGGGACACGCGGTCGCGCCCTGGTCTGGGAGGATCCCATATGCCGTGTAGCAACTGTGCCCGTGAGCCACAACTACTGAGCCTGCGCGTCTGGAGCCTGTGCTCCACAACAAGAGAGGCCGCGATAGTGAGAGGCCCGCGCACCGCGATGAAGAGTGGCCCTGCTTGCCACAACTAGAGAAAGCCCTCGCACAGAAAGGAAGACCCAACACAGCCAAAAATAAATAAATAAATAAAATTCTGGCTTAAAAAAAAAAAATTTTAGCAGCTAAAAAATATTTTTCTTTAAGATAGAGAAGACCCCATCAAATTCAAACTATATTTCAGAGGCTTAGTAAATATGAAGTGGCAGGAGATCTGCTTAAATAAATTCCAAAGCTTTCGTAAATTTTCAAGATAAATATTGGAGAAATTAGAGTAAATAAAAGTGAATCTGCTCTGCTGATAGAATATTATAAAAGCAGCATTTTAAAGGCATTTCAAAATACATTGCTTATGGTAGTTCAAACCTGAGAAGGACTGGAGACATTTTACAAAAATTTTTTGTTGAAAACAAGTTCATATTTTATTAGGCATCACTTCATACTCAAAGTAAAAACAATCTTGTGTTGTTTCTAGCTTAAATATAGTCTTAAAAATAATTACAAACCACTAGCATAATAAGAAAAGGTCAAAATTTAGGAAGACAAAAGGTAACTAAATTTATTGTTTTGTTATAATATTCTTTATCTTTGGAAAATGTGATGGCATAACATCACTGAACTCACAGAATCCTTTGACTAAGTTATGAATATTCTTTAAACAGTCCTTGTAAAAATATTAGTATTTCATGCATTCTCATTGATGAGTACATAAGTCTTAGTAGTGGACCTAAAATTCTCCTTGAAAACTCACTATTCAGCTCAAGTACTTAGGCTCATCTCCATCAAATACAAAGGATGCTTTGAAATGTAGTTGAGGTAAAGAAAGAAAAACCAACAAGCAATTTTTATATTTAAATTGATCATAAAATAAAATGTTTGCTAACGTGAAATATCACAAAGCCTAAAAGTCCCCCCCAAAGTCTTACAAAGAAAACGTATCCTATTTCCGTACTTGAACCGTAAGTTTTTCACCGCTTATTTTCATTTGCATTGTTACAGTCATTATCTATAAACCATGCTTTTCAGTCTTCCATAAAGTTTTATAGTGCAAATTTCAAGAAATATCTAAAAACATTTAACAGCTTCTGTTATATCTTTTGAGCAATGTCCCCTAATTGCAACTTAGGTGGTTAATGGTTTGAAAGAGTTAATGTGCCTCTAAAACCCCTCTTATTATCTGGGAATAATTGTAGGTGTTGGGCACGTTAGGTAACACACTGATCCTCTCCTGTTAATACAGAGACTTAACATTTATGTTTTCACTCTTTTTATTCAACATTTGTTTTCTTTCCTTTTCATTCTTTTTAAATTGGCTAGATTCAGTTCAGTGACACCAGCTTACATTTTAGTAGGGAACTGTTACAATTAACATTTCATGTACGCATGTGATTTTGACCAAAGCCTTTTTTGAAAATCTTTGTTGAATGATATAATTTCAATTAAAATACTTTGTTCCCTATCATTAATGTTCTCACCAACTCGTAAATGCAAATAAATCATATCTATAGCAACAATCCAAAGGTCAGGATTATGACCTTATGACTGGGCTCTTATCAAGATGTCCAATCATTTTCTCCTTGTCACCTAACGGTGATTATTCCCTCTAGGATTTTAAGAAGGAATTGATGGAGGCTGACATGTTTTGACACCATATCCTTCGGCGTTTACCGTTTGTATCTCCTTGCTTAATTAATACCAGTCACTATGCTTCTCTCTTGTTGTGACTAATTGATTTGTGTGTGTGCTGTTACTAACCTCTGTCAAATCATGTGTGCTTTCAACAGGACAAACTCTGCTACTCCTCATGAAGGACCTTTCCTAGCAAAGTTATATAAATCTTTTCTTTCTACCACAACTCACAGTAATTCAAAAGCAGGACTGGCTTTGGAGACATCAATGCAGGATCATGCTCTCAGTTCTATCTATATTCTCTCCAAAATAAGGCTCTGCTACTCAGCTGGACTCTGGTTTTTTTGTTTGTTTGTTTTCTTTTTTCCCACGTGTAGACCTTGAGTCCACATGATGGCTCTGGTGTGTTGCTGACACCACTGGGCTCTGGGTTCAAATTCTTGTCTCTGGTATTTCAACAGAAATACTGCGCCCTCTGTTAATTAAGCAATATATGGTGTGATTCTTCCCAGAGCTCTTGAATGTTCCATCCCTTGAAAATTCTAGAAATTGTCTGTAGGTTTCAGTGTACCCATCTATAGAAACAGCCTCAAACTCAGCCTAAAATCATCTGTTTCAAATCACACAACCTTTTAAATAGATTATCTCATTTTCAAGAGAGGTAGAGTCTACCTCTTTCTCTTCTGGCTTTTGTCAAATACTCTATCCAAAGAAACATTAATTCCTTATTTATCTTCTTAATGAAACACATATGCCATAATTCTTTTTTATGACCATATCTGATGTCAAATTATGATCAGATTTTTATTCATATTAAAATATTTAAAATGTCATCAAATCTTAAAATATTTCTAAATATATAGATGTCACAAATTATAAATAAAAAAAATTGATTTCCTGTTTCCCAAAATAGAAGGCTAATTGTTTCAGACTATATCTTCCTCCTGAAAAAATACTATAAAAACTAGAGACTTGATATATGTTAGCAATACTTTTCTTAAACCCAACCAAGAGCCCACCTACAGGTGTTTGCAGGCTAAGACTAATTTAAACAAAAAACATAACTCAGAGAAGTTAAAAGCCTGAAGGGTGCTTTTTCCATGAGTCTCTTTGTCATTATGAAGAAATTTAAATTCTGCTTTTAATGATCTCATGACTGAGGATGAATGAAAGATTTTAAAAGGAGATGTTTGCCTACAACAGAAACATATAAGAAGGGATGAATCCTAAACTGAGAATCAAGAACTGGAAATGTACCAAACCTGGAGTGGAAAAAAAACCCCAAAACTACCACCTTTTTATTACCTGTGTCATTCAGGGAATCTTAAGCCTCAAAAAAGTTTTGTTATAGTTCCAAATAGAATTATACTCAGGATACTATCCTCAGGAGAGTGGCAGAGAATGAGAACCTCTCTGGAATACCATCATTAATATCTTTAATACCATCATTAACATCTTTATTTTTATTAAAAATCATATTTTGGGAAATCAGTAGATAGAAGAAGACAAACAGTAAAAAAAGTATCTTTTCTTCATGAACAAGACTAGCTCAAATCATGGGCAACAAAAAAACTCACACAGTTCTTCAATTGTTGATTCTCAAGCACAACCTACAAAATGAATATATTTACAATGTTTAAAGAAAGACGAGCTCAAAAGGAATTATAAAAAGCCACAGAGTTCATTAGAAATATAATGATTGGATACTTTACAAATAAAAATTCAACAACCAATATTAAAACTAAATGAATGGGTTTAACAGCAGGTAAGATACCAGCTAAATATAAAATTGATGAACCAAAAGGTAAGTTAACATTATTTACATTGTCCAGCAGCCCATCACAATTTATCAGGCATGAAAAGAAGCAGATAAAAGTCATCCATAATGAAGAGAAAAATCAACCATAATTCAAAAAGATTCATGCACTTCAATGTTCATTGCAGCACAATTTACAACAGCCAAGACATGGAAACAACCTAAATGTCCATCGAAAGATGAATGGACAGAGAAGATGTGGTACATATATACCATGGAACATTACACAGCCATAAAATGGAACAAAATAGTGCCATTTGCAGAGACATGGATGGACACAGAGACTGTCATAGAGAGTGAAGTAAGTCAGAAGGAGAAAAACAAATATCGTATAATATCGCTTATATGTGGAATCTAGACAAATGGTACAGATGAACTTATCTGCAAAGCAGAAATAGAGACACAGACGTAGAGAACAAAAATATGGTTTCCAAGGGGGAAAGGGGGATAGGATAAATCTGGAGGTTGGGATTGACATACTTACACTATTGATATTATGTATAAAATAGATAACTAATGAGAACCTACTGTGTAGCACAGGGAACTCTACTCGGTGCTCCGTGGTGACCTACACGGGAAGGAAATCCAAAAAAGAGTGGATAGATGTATTCATAGAGCTGATTCACTTTGCTGTGCAGCAGAAACTAACACATTGTAAAGCAACTACACTCCAATAAAAATTGTATATATATATATATATATATATATATATATATATATATAAACAGACCCAAGAAAACAGAAATGATGGAATAAGCAACGAATAATGTTAAATCTAAAATGAGCTTCCATCACATGTTTGAGATGCTACAGAAAAAACATGAACAGAATGAAAAGGAGAAATGAAAATTATAAACAAAAAGACCAACACGGTACTTCTAGAGTTGAAAAATATAATATCTGAAACAAAAACTACACTGTAGTATGTAAACTGAATATTAGATTGCCAAAGATTAGTGCACTGAAAACTTAGCAATAGAAATGATCCAAAATGTAGCACAGGAGAAATAAAGAGTGAGACTGAACACGTGTTGCCACGTAAACTGGTGTAACATATGTTTACTTGAAGGCCCAGAACAAAAAGTGGTGGTGGGAGACCAAAGAATAACAGTAGTAAACTTTCCATAGGCAATGAAAACTATAAACACACAGATCAAAAAGCACAGCGTGTATAAGCAGAATATTTTAAAGAAAATTACACCAAAGCACATAATGATCCAACTGCTAAAACCATTAAGAAAAAGAAAATCGTAAAAACAATCAGAGAACTAAGACCTACTACATACAGAGGAACAAAGATAAGAATTACAGCAGCCTTAGACTGACATAAATACACTACTACGTGTAAAACAGATAGCTAGTGGGAACCTGCGGTGTAGCACAGGGAGCTCAGGTCGGTGCTCTGTGGTGACCTAGAGGGGTGGGATGGGGGGGTGGGAGGGAGGTCCAAGAGGGAGGGGATACATGTATGCACATGGCTGATTCACTTGGTTGTACAGCAGAAACTAACACAAAATTGTAAAGCAATTATACTCCAATAAAAATAAATAAACAAGAAACTATGCAAGCCATAAGGTACTGGAGGGAAACATTGCTGATGGCTTTGTAAACTACAGTGTGACATTTTCCTATAAAGTTATATATATTATTCATGTACTATTTGATCAGGAGTCCATTCTAGGTATTTACTGAAGAGGAAAAAAAAAAGTGTACAATCCCACCTAGCGTAAGATAAAATTTAGAGTGATAAAGACCAATTAAAATTTAGCTTTAAGAATCAAATGACATATAATCCTTTGGAATCAAGTGATAAAAAATTCACTATTTTCTTAAGAGAATTTTACTGACAAAGGAAAGTTCCTTGGGACCAAAGGCAAGAATCAGATTGACAGATCTTCTTAGCACAGGTAAGGCATATTTTCAAGCAACTATTTTCCTTGGAACCAAGGGGAACGTTGGGACTGGCAGAAATTCCCAGAGGCCAGGTCACAAAGAACAGTGAATTGAGGATTCTGTCTGAAGTCATAAAACTGAAGCCTACCCAAAGCACATTATCCTCTACCAGAGCAGAGAGTCTTGGAAATTCCGCACTTTGAGATTTCAGAACAGCTGCAGTCCAGTAATTTCTGTATGCACAGAAATCTCTCTTCTTACCTCTTCAATAGGAATGTTTATTTTGTTTTTCCTTCCCCTGCCCCATGATAACATTTTCAGTATACTTTTTGAGGACAAAACATCTTTTCATGTCATGGTTTTCTGGATTCAGAGGCATAACAACCAGATAGGATGAAAAGACCATCTTAAAAATAATGTATCCCTTATTTAGAGATTACTATGAGTCATGCAGAAATCTTAGAGTTTGAGATCATATTGAGACTGACTTGGACTTTTTCGAATTTTCTCTGCTTGTGGGTAGGTGATTATATTTTGCCTATAGGACGGAGAGAGGGTCAAATATTTGGGGACCACAAGGACTGATTGTGGGAGTTTATTAGTGTAATACATTGAATATCTCTGCCTTTCCATCTCCTCAGCAGACGGTAGGAATGTATTTATTTGCCTTTTGGTGATGAGGTGGGGTTACCAGCTCAGCACTGGTCAATAACTGGTGAGCAGAGTGACATATGCTTTCCTCAGGCCAAATATTTGATGTACAATTCAAGACTCTCCAGAACTGTCTTCCTTTTTGCACAATGACAGATAGTGGCTACTTCCTCAGCCTGGGAGGCTGAGAACAGATGACTCCAGTCTAGGGACATGTGATACAAGTGGTAACTAGACACTTGACTGTGTGGCCTTCTATGTTACCTCAGCATAACCTCCTCAGGTCATCTCAACTTTAGCACTCTTTATATTTGGGCTGGAACATTCTCTGTCATGGGGGCTGTCGCATGCTAGGCTATGTTTGGCAGTTTCCCTGGTGTCTACCCAATCATATCAGCAGCACCCCATACAATTGTTAACACCAAAAATATCTCCAGACATTACTACATGTCTCCTGGGGAAGCAAAATCACCCCCACTGAGAACCACTGCTTATCCTGACTTACGCAATCGACAGAGTGAAATAACCATAGTTACATAAAACAATAATTATATTATCTTCTTAAAATCAAATACAATTAAAATTTATGAATAGTAGTCAGGAAGAGAAAAATGAGATTGAAACTGCTCTAAGTTTCTTGTATTTTCATATACACACTCGGATAGTACATTTAATCCCTAATATAACATTAGTGTTATATTGGGTTTTTAACACTCATGTTAAAAAAACTAGCAGCCTGGATAAAACCAAAAGTCCAATTACATATACAGGTTATAAGTGTAGTAAGTTAGACATAGGTTAAAAACATGGCAACATAAAAGGATCAAAATATTGTTAATAAAAATTAAAGTTATTGGCTTGATTATATTAATATCAAACAAAATATATGTCATCAAAAAGTACTAACTGAAGCCAAGGTGTTATCTATCATCTATCTATTTATCATCTATCTATTTATCCATCTTAATTATATATATGTATATTTATATACATATATATGTATATGTATATACATATATCCCTACTATTATCCCTATACATATATCCCTAATATATGTATATTTATATACATATATCCCTAGGGATACATATATCCCTAATATATGTATATTTATATACATATATCCCTACTATTAAGACAGATATAATCACTTTAAATTTTGCATCACTTAATAAAATAGCCTCTCTCTCTTTCCCTCTACACCCATACACACACAGGGCAAAAAACTGGAAAACTACAAGAAAAAATAGACAATACCAAGAACCAAAAAATACACAGCATGGGGAGTTTTAATACATCACCTCTACTAATAGAACAAATGCATAAAGAAAAATATAGTATAAATACACAGAAGATTTGAGCACCAAGTTTAACAAATGTGACCTAAACATGACCAAACGTGACATAGGGAACACTATACTCAAAAAGTATGGAGCACACATTCTTCTTTTAAGTCTAAACACAAGATTTATAAAATTCAACATATGCTGAGCTATACAGTTTTAAGAAAATCTCAACAAATTTCATATTATTGAAATCACAGAACGGTATTCTCTGGCTAAGTGTGTTTATATTAGCAATCAATAAAATAATAACCCCCAAATTATATTTGAAAATTTCAAGTATACTCGTAACATAAGTTATAGATAAACAACTCATTATTCAAAGAAGAAATTAGAAAGTATTTTGAGTTAAACATTAATAAAATGCTACATAGAGAAATTTCTGGCATCCTAATACAGTAGTATTTACTAGGAAATCTATATCATTAAGGGCTTATGTTATATTGCAGCAGAAGGAAAGCTAACATTTAATGATCCAAGCAATCATATGAAAAATAACATCAAAATAAACTCTCAAATAGTAGTAAAGAATTAACATAAATGAGAGGAAAATAAAACAAAAAAAACTTTCTCATTTAAAATAAATAACGAAAGATTGGAAGGATTTAAAATGATCAAAAGAGAAAATGTATAAAAAGTAATAAAACTTTAGACAGACACGAAAAACATAAGTTGGAAAAGTATAAGTAAGTGTTAGTCATAAAAGTTTGAAAGTGATTACATCTATGAAGGAGGAAACAGGCTTCCTAATAAGAAGGGACTTACTAGGCCTCGGTAGTGGTTACGCAGTCTTTACAGCTCTTCCCTCTGCTGTACATTTGTATTTAATGCAATCTTCATTTTGTCTCTTATATTTTCCAATCAAAATATAAGTAAAATGTATTTTTGATCTTTAGTTAAAATTAGAATGTATGTTCATCACTATTGATAAAGACATTTTAATTATCATAACCCTATATCCGGAAGATATAACACTCAATTTTATTCAGAACTAAATTACTCATAAATAATCAGATAAAGAATTATATTACATAAGTTTAGATGCCAAAAATAATTACAGAGGTTTAAAGGCAGAAATTTAAACACCAAGCCAATGGCCAAAGATTATTTTAGGAATTACTAAGAGCCCAATTGATGCAGTTAACATAGGAGACCTCACAAAATATATATTCATCACAATAGCCCATAATGATAGGACGAGGGGTATGTTATAAGCCACATAATATGGAATCGAAACTTCAATAACAAACAAACAAACAAAACTTCAGTAACATGCTCACTTTCATTAGTAAGTATCAAACCAAGGCTTTGAAACTATCTTTTTCTTCAAAAGACCAGTTTCCTTATACTTCATGAACTATGCTGTTTACAGATCAGTTTTGATAAATTACTTAAGAGGTTATACTCCCAAGTCAATTTTTGAAAGTATCACAGCCTTGAAAACAACATTTAACAAAAAGCAGTACCTAAAGGAAAATTGTCTTTTGAATTTCCTGATTATAGTTTGTGAAGTTAATTTCTATGTCAATTCATTTGTATGACTCAAAAACCAAAAGAAACCTCTAGTAATTATTGGAATTGAGCTATGTACAGTAAAGTCTTACTGTCCTACCCATTCTTCTCTTGCCTCCAGAAAACATTTCAATGGTATTTTTGTAAAAGTGTGATCATAAAATTTACACTCAATATAAATTTAAATGAATCTAAACACTAAATATGTGAAATGTAATTGACATAAGATTACATACATCCTACACTTTGCAGTTCCAAATACACCTGTTACAATACTATGCAATGCTATTAAGATTATATTCTGGTTTAGAAGGATGCAGCAGAACATATAATTTCTGCTTTTTTTATACTTTTACACTTTATGTGTAGTTTGTAAATAATTAACTGTATACGAAGCAAATAAAATTGAGGCAGGCTGAGAAATGCAAATGTATATAAGTACACTTAGCATACAAATAATTTCAGAAAATATTATGACTACAATGCTGTATTTACCTAATACCCTTGCAATCAATTTTACCTTCTATATTCTCAACGACTCCCATGTAAAAATTCATAATCCCTCATTTGTAAGGCCAAAATTAGTAAAATAGTAAACAGCTGCTCTTCAAATAGAAATACAATTTTTCCTTAAAAATAAATTATAGCGTGGGTGGCAGGTAGGCTCAAGAGGCAGGGGATATGGGGATATATGTATGCATATGGCTGATTCACTTTGTTGTACAACAGAAACTAATACAGCATTGTGAAGCAATTATTCTCCAATAAAGATGTAAAAAAATAAATAAGTAAAAAATAAAAAATAATTAATTATAAAAGACAAATGGCATATTTTGTGACATTTCAAAAATGTCCATCCTTTAATAAGGAAAGTAGCATTTAATTTTTTCTTTTCCCCAAGTTACAAAAATGTGTTTCTCCCATAAAAAAATAATAATGCAATCTTAGTGTTTTGATGATATATATATATTCAGACACCTCCTGAGAAGCTGAACAGCCACTTTTTCTTGATGCCAAATCTCAGAAAAGATTTTTCAGAGATCAAATTATTTTGCCTTTCCTATAACATAAAAATACTTTTACTACCACTTAAATCTGGAAATGTGAAGGATGAAAATGAGAAGCAAAGGATTAAAATGAAGTTAACTCCTTCTCTGGAGTCCTGAAAGATTCTCAGAGAAAATTAGCTAAAATGGGTCCCTGGGTCCCAATGTGTTCTGAAAGAAAAATAGATGAGTAAAATTGATATAGATTCCTCTTTTTGTTTTTATTATCAAAGGCTAAGAGAGACAAATCATTTAGATCCATGAAATGATAAGGTTAATGATAGAATCTATGTACCTAATGCCACTAGCTTGTATCAGTAGCATCCATTGTATGTTCCAGATTGCCCCTTTTAAACGAATACCAGAGAATGTGTCTCTAATATGCCGAGGTTTTGCCCTATACTTCAGGGACTAAATTTCTGCTTTAATTCAAGAACCAAGCAATTCCATTAAAATTCTATACTTGACTGAAGGTTTTGATTAACATTTGACATCAATTTTGAGCTCTGAAGCATTTTAGTAGAGGTTACATAGGATTTAATATCTTGGAACATACAGTTAAGTGTATTACCTAAGAAAGCATGGGGACCTTGCAGTACAAAGTCATATTTTGAAATATTAATTTGATTTAGTGACTTGGAAGCGTTGCTAGAAAGGCTTTCTAATAAGGGAAGAGAGGGGCAAATAAGATGCATTTATTCTCCTACAATATTATTTAATTACTGTCATTGAGTTCCCAACTCACTGAATAACAATCAAATCTGTCCATCTAATTGTAGCTATTTGATATGATTTGTAGTTTAGCAATATAATTAAAAATCAGGCAACACATTCTCATATGTCTCTGTAAAAAGTATCACCTATTAAAGATTCTAGATGCATTTTCTATTTATAGTCATATTTCTAAATAAACAATCATTTTCAACAGCAATTCACAGAGCTGATATCCATTTTTATTTGCAAGAGATACTGAATAACCTCATAAAAACAATTCTGGTCAAAAATAACTGTAAGGTTAATAAAATCCACCTGAATTGCTGCAGGTAATGAAACATCTGAGTTTCTACTCATTCAGTGCATATCAGTTAATGTGAGTTTTCCCTTGCTGTCAAAAGTTTTAAATTCTCTGAGGTATCACAGACGATAAAAATTGGGATGGGGGACAAGATAACTGTTCTAGAAAAAAAAATTAAAGACAAGAGAAGAAAATAAAAGAACTCATTAGAAAGGGAAACATTTTTGCATTTAATTTACTATTAAAAAACTATTTGTTTATATGGTAAAACATTAAAAATGATACAAAAAGTATACTGTAAAACATAAATCTTTGCTTTGTCTCTACCAGTCACCCACTTCCCTTCTCTGAAGGTAAATATTTCTAGTAGATGCTTTTATATCTATCTTTCTAGAGATATTTTATCATTTAGAGGCAGATATTTATATTTTTAAACCCAAATGTTAGCAATATTTCATTATATGCCTTGCTTTTACTTAATATAACTTGTAAATTCTTCAATATTCAGATGTAATAGTATTCTCATTTACCTCTTAAGGTAACATTGTTGGGAAGACTGGATATCTCTATGCAAAAGAATTAAGTTGCATCTTTACGTATACCATATACAAAAAATAACTGAAAATGAATTAAAGACCTAAAAATAAGACCCCAAGCTATAAAAATCTTAGAAGAAAATATAGAGAGGGTATTTCACGACATTGGCTGTGGCAATGATTTATTGGATGTGACACCAAAAGCACAGGAAATGAAAACAAAAATAGACAAATGGGATTACGTTAAACTTAAAAACTTTTGTGCATTTCTTTTTCTGGCCCAACATGTAAGGACTTGAACATCGTCACTCCATCCTAACAATGCTAAAAAGTTGAATAAACTGAAAAATCAACAACTCTTTTTTAATCTGTCAGAGATGTGAGATCACAAGGTAAACCACTGATTCCAAAATTGGCGGCACAGGTAGGCAAATATAGAGAATCACTGCTTACCAGAGCAAAAACACATAAGCAGAAACTTTTATGGAAACCAGTGGTGGGGCAGGAAAACCTGACCTGTAACTGATGAATTGTTAAGTGTGGTCAAGCTTGGGAAATAAAAAATCCGAGAGGACCCAGCCATTTGGGGGAGGGGGGCATCCTTTTGTGAGCTTTATTTCCAGGAGCTCTACCAACTTCTCACAGTGAATATGTGAGAAAATCAGTCCCATCATGTTTCTGGTAGGGAGAGGATAAAAGGAACTATTTTGAAATACACGAGTATTCCGTTCTTTTTAACAATGCCTGTCCTCAGGAGAAACTATTTTTACTAGAGCCTAACTTACTGGGATCTTATCATAGCCTCACTGATCTGGGTTAAGGGAGATAACCAACTCTGGACCTCTCCAACCACCAAATCACAGGGGAACCTGAGAACCACTCATGAAGTTCCCAGTCCAGGGACACAGGCTCAGCAAAAGACTGAGACCCAATCATAAGACTATAGAATGCTTCCTGCTCACTCCATACCTTGTGACTGCATGACGGAAGGGCTATTTAATGCAGTTCCTTTACCCAGTATATCATGGCCAACTTTCAACAAAAAATCACAACACATACTAAAAGTTGTCAGCATAGTTTGAAGAGACTGAATAAGCATCAGAACTAAAGTCAGATATGGCAGTAACAATGGAATTATCAGACCAGGACATTTTTTAAAAACTATAATTAATATGCTAGGAAAAAGCAGACAAACTTTCGAGGATTATGATGTGTCAATGTAGGTTCACTGATTATAACAAAGAAACCATTGCGGTGCAGGATGCTGATAGTGGGGATGTTTGTACTCTGTGGGCATAGTGGGTATATATGAGAATTTTCTGTCCAATTTTGCTGTGAACCTAAAATTGCTTTAAAACTAAATTGTATTTAAAAAGTAAACTCTTGTGCTTCAAGGGACACAATCAATACAGTGGAAGGGAAACCTATGGAATGAGGGGAAATATTTGCATAATATATATTTTAAATGGTCAATTTACAGAATATATAAAAAACTCATAACTCAAAATCAATACAAATTAGATAACCCCAATCAAAAATGTGCAAAGGACTTAAAGAGACATTTCTCTAAAGAAGGTATACAAATGGTCAAGAAACATACGAGAAGATCTTATCACTAATCATTAGAGAAATGCAAATCAAAACCGCCATGAGATATCACCACACACCCAATACGATGACTAATAAAACAAACAAACAAACAAAGCAACTGTAAAACAAGTGTTGTTGAGGATTTGAAGGAATTGGAACACTTGTAACTGTTGGTGGGATTGTAGAATAGTGTAACCACTGTGGAAAACAATATGGTGGTTCCTCAAAAAATTAAAAATAGAGCTACCATATGATCCAGAAATCCCACTTCTGTGTATACATCCAAAAACATTGAAAGCGGGGTCTTGAATTCACAGCAGCCTTATTCACACTAGCCAAGAGATCTTAGGAATCCAAATGTCCATTGACAAATGAAGGGATACAGGTGATGTGGTATATACACACAATGGAATACTATTCAGTGCATCTATGTTCATACCGGCACTATTCACAATACACGAGAGGTAGAAGCAACCCAAATATCTATCAACAGGTGACTGGATATACAAAACGTGGTATATAATTACAATGGAACGTTATTTAGCTTGAAAAAGGGAAGAAATCTTGTCACATGCTACATGAGTGAACCTTGAGGACATTATGTTAAATGAAATAAGCCAGTCAAATAAAGACAAGTACTGTCTGATCCCACTTATATGATGCATCTAAAGTAGTCAAATTCATAGAAACAGAAAGTAGAATGGTGGTTACCAGGGGCTTGGAGGAGGGAGAAATGGGGAGATGTTCAATGGTACAGAGTTTCAGTTTTGCAAGATGAAAAAGTTCTAGGGGTCTGCTGCATAACAATGTGGATGAACTTAACTTCTGCAGACCTGTACACTTTAAAAATATTTCTGATGGTAAAAAAAATTTAAAAAGCATCCTTCTTTATCAGGTATATAATTCAGAGTATTATGTTATATGGATATACCATAATATATTTAATTAATGTCTTGTTCATGAACATTTACCTTGACTTACATATCACATATTACAAAAATATTGCAGTGAAAAACTGTGATATGATGTACATGCAATATGTGTAAGGGAAGGAGAAATCTGACCGAAAGATTGAGTAGTAGGAGGCAAGAAGTGAATTAAAGGATAACATGAGAGATGGTAGCATTTAAGCAAAGTATATACAGCATTTCAGGAAGGAGAGAGTAAATAACTGTTTAAATTTCTGCTATTTAGTTTGAATAAAATGAAAAACTAGAATTCATCAATGAATTTGGCAAGACTGAGTCTTTAAAGACGGCCATTTCAGAAGGGGGAAGGGAATGAAAACCCTATCAGAGAGGGTCCAGTGTTGGTGAGACAGATGGAAACACAAACAAGAACTGTAACTGACTATAAACAAGCCTTTCACAAGCCTTTCAAATCATTTATTATGAAGGAGAATTAAAAAATAATGCAGGGCTTCCCTGGTGGCGCAGTGGTTGAGAATCTGCCTGCTAATGCAGGGGACACGGGTTCGCGTCCTGGTCTGGGAAGATCCCACATGCCGCAGAGCAACTAAGCCCGTGAGCCACAACTACTGAGCCTGCGCGTCTGGAGCCTGTGCTCTGCAAAAAGAGAGGCCACAATAGTGAGAGGCCTGCGCACCGCGATGAAGAGTGGCCCCCGCTTGCCGCAACTACAGAAAGCCCTAGCACAGAAACGAAGACCCAACATAGCAATCAATCAATCAATAAATAAATCTTAAAAAAAAAAAAAAAATCTTTAAAGAAATAATGCAGTAGCTAGAGCAAAATGAGAGGTCAAGAAGGGCTGTTTGTTTGCTGTGGTTTTACCTTTTGTTTAATTTTTAATTAAAGTTTTTACTGTGAAATAAAGGTAGATTCACATGCAGTGGTAAGAAACAATACTTAGAGTGGGCTTGCTGGATCATATGGTAACTCCATTTTTAGTTTTTTAAGGATCATCCTGTTTTCTACAGTGTCTGCACCAATTTACATTCCCACCAATAGTGTAGGAGGGTTCCTTTCCACCACACCCTCTCCAGTATTTACTATTTGTAGACTTTTTGATGATGGCCATTCTGATGGGTGTGAGGTAATACCGCATTGTAGTTTTGATTTGCATTTCTCTAATAATTAGTGATGTTGAGCATCTTTTCATGTGCCTCTTGGCCATCTGTAGGTCTTCTTTGGAGAAATGTCTATTTAGGTCTTCTGCCCATTTCTTGATTGGGTTGTTTGGTTTTTTTGATATTGAGTTGAATAAGCTCTCTGTATATTTTGGAAATTAAGCGCTTGTAGGTCGCATCACTTGCAAATATTTTCTCCCAGTCCGTAGGTTGTCTTTTCATCTTGTTTATGGTTTCTTTTACTGTGCAAAAGCTTATTACTCCTGGCCATATATCTGGAAAAGATGAAAACTCTAACTGGAAAAGATACATGCACACCAACATTCATAGCAGTGCTATTCACGATAAATAAGACGTGGAAGCACCCTAAATGTCCATCAACAGAGGAGTAGATAAAGAAGATGTAGTACATATCTACACAATGGAATATTACTCAGCCATAAAAAAAGAATGACATAATGCCATTTGCAGTAACATGGATGGACCTAGAGATTATCATACTAAGTGAGGTAAGTTGGACAGAGAAAGACAAATATATATTATAATATCATTTATATGTGGAATCTAAAAAATAAGACAAATCAGCAACACATGGTACAATGGAATTAGTCCTGATGTTCTCTGAGGGGGTGGGTGAATAATTAGGTCTAATGGGAGCCACCTTATTGGTTATAACTGGGCATCTTTAGTGGTTAGACAGGCAGCCTTTCTAGGAACCTGAGGGGGGTTGTTTGATTATAGAAGTGTGAAGAGGGGATTGTTGCTAATACCTATCCATTTAATGAATGTGTTATATCTCATTTCCTTTATTTGAAGGCATTCAAGTGTGAAGTTGGTGGTACTTAGTAGAAAATGAAGTTTGTGATGTACAGTCTCTCTTTTTGCTAGCGTTTCTTCCTCTAGACTCTTATTCTCCATATAAGCTTCTAACTCTGTCTATATAAATGGTGGGTCAGTTAGGAAATGCATTTAGACAGACGAATGCACTTTGGAAATATGGCACTTTGGTAACCAGCTATATATCTATCCTTGGGCGTTCATTCTTGATGCTATAACTTTAAATCCCACAGTGAACTCTGTTCCCAAGAATAAAGGCCTTCAAAAAAAAGGAAGCAGAACAGATTTAAAAAAAAAAATACAGATTGTATGTGTGTACATATGTATATGTGTATATGTATGTACTCAATTAGCCTATTTTTTGGTTTCAGTATTTTAATGAGTGACCATCTGGTAGTAATTTACGTACTACTTAGTAAGCATAGACCCATCTGTTGGAATATCACATAGAAATCTTAAACTCAGGATGTTAAAAAATTGCCATATGTCTCCTGAAATCCCAACCTTATTGAACAGGAACAGCATATGACCATCTGTCTAAGTCTGGCACCTGGACCTATCTTTGGTCTCCCCTTGTGTTCACATGAAGATTTAGTTTTACTGGTGTTTCCGTAACATCTAGCACATTGCATGAGGCGTGGCAGAGCTCAGTCATTTAACATGTAGTGAGAATGCAGTGACAAGACCAGTGAACTGACAAATCACTAAGGCATACAAAGCTGTGCCTTAGGACAGGTGCTGGGAGTTGCCCAAGGTGCTGTTGATGCATAAACCCAGACATTCCGTCAATTCTTGAGCAACGACACCAGGAAATTGACAGCTGAGCGGGTGTTGTACACAAGTTCACCATCCGTCACATTCACATGGCTGACTGCCCCACCATACACAGCATCCTCTTCATCAGGAACTTGACTGTGGACTTCACTTCCCTGACTCTGCCCACCACATTCTCATTGTGGTTCATCAAGGAAGGGAATTCGCCAGCTTTATGGTGGCCAGGGCCTGGGATTGGTGAGATCTGTCCCATCTGAGACTCTGATGCCAAAAAGGCATCTCACTTCTGGACCAGTTTCTTTTCTTTTCTTAAATTTTATTTTATTTTATTATTTTTTTATTATTTTATTATTTTATTTTATTTTATTATTTTATTATTTTTTAAACATCTTTATTGGAGTATAATTGCTTTACAATGGTGTGTTAGTTTCTGCTTTATAACAAAGTGAATTCAGCTATACATATACATATATCCCCATATCTCCTCCCTCTTGCGTCTCCCTTCCACCCTCTCTATCCCACCCCTCTAGGTGGTCACAAAGCACTGAGCTGATCTCCCTGTGCCATGCGGCTGCTTCCCACTAGCTATCTATTTTACATTTGGTAGTGTATATAAGTCCATGCCACTCTCTCAGATGTGGCACATATATACAATGGAATATTACTCAGCCATAAGAAGAAATGAAATTGAGTTATTTGTAGTGAGGTGGATGGACCTAGAGACTGTCATACAGAGTGAAGTAAGTCAGAAAGAGAAAAATAAATACCATATGCTAACACATATATATGGAATCTAAAAAAAAAAAAGGTTCTGGACCAGTTTCTTACTCTTGTTGAGCTTCTTTAGCTCCTTGATGTCCTTGTGGGGGTATCCACAAGATCTCCTGCAAAACTTGTTCATGAGGAAGAAAAGGAGTCAGTTGGTGAAAGTAAGTTGACAGACATAGCAGGCATGTCGGAACTGCAGTCAAAGAAGGAAAAAAAGAAAATCTAAGACGGGCTGTATTGCAGCAAGTACTTTCTGGAAAAAAAAAAGATAAAGAACATTCAGTGAAGAAGAGCTGTTGTTTTTGGAGATTAAGAACTAATTTGTGACTTTAGAGAAACTAGTTTCAGTAGAACATATGTGTGAGGGGTGATGCATCTGTACAGCTGATAAGTCTCTTGGGGATGAGAAAGAATAGACGATTACTTCAAGAAACAGAGAATGAGAAAGTCAGGTTGGTAGTAAGGCAGTCTACAGGAGAACTCAACTTCTGTTAAGTCCAACGTCATGGATGGGGAATTAATGAGTTTATGCTGTGTACACTAACAATTACTCATTGTTGTCAAATGAACTTATGCCTTGTTGTCGAATGAACTTATGCCTAGTTTTTAATATACAGAATTACTTGGAGCAATACTTGATCCTAACTCACTATGCATTTACTCTTTTAATAGATAATTAAGGACCTACTGAGTGTGAGGATTTTTATAGGCCAGAAATCAGTGATGAATTAAAAAGTCAACGTCTCTGAATTATATTCTGGTAAGGATTGGAAAAACAAAGCAAGAAAGCAAATAACACAAAGTCCAATTGTAATAAGTTATATGAAGAAAACAAAATAGGATGATGCTATAGACAGTGAAAGGGAAGGATGAGTGTTGTAGATGGGACGATGAAGACAGGCCCTCGGATAAAGTTGTTGTTTCCTGGTGGTGGTGGTGGGTGGGTTTTTTTAATCAATACCCGAATGACAAGACAGCCATGTGGATGTTTGCAGACAAAGCATTTCAGGCAGTAGGGACAAATATGTAACTGCTTTGAGGTGACAGAAGCTTAGCTTAGAAAAGGAAGAGAGAGAAAGCCAGCGAGCGTGGGTGATTATCAACAATTTTATTGTAAGTCCAGTTCACAAAACATAAATTCTGGAGTCAAATGACATTGAGATTGAGTCCCAGCTCTGTGACTTACTACTTATACAAAGATAAATAACATAAACTCTGCAAGTCTCAGATACTTTATAAATAATGTAGGGGAAATGATAACTCTCATACAGGTCTTCAGCAATAGTTAGTGAGATATTTCACATAAAGCACTTAGCAAAATTTATGACCAATATATTATTATTAAGATTTTAGGGGACTTCCCTGGTGGCACAGTGGTTAAGAATCTGCCTGCCAATGCAGGGGACACGGGTTCGAGCCCTGGTCTGGGAAGATCCCACATGCTGCAGAGCAACTAAGCCCGTGCGCCACAACTGCTGAGCCTGCACTCTAGAGCCCGCGAGCCGCAACTACTGAGCCCATGTGCTACAATTACTGAAGCCTGCGCGCCTAGAGCAGACAAGCCACTGCAATGAGAAGCCTGCGCACCGCAACGAAGAGTAGCCCCCGCTCGCCACAACTAGAGAAAGCCCGTGCACAGCAACAAAGACCCAACACAGGCAAAAATAAATAAGTAAATAAATTTACTAAAATAAAAAAGATTTTAGAAGTTCAGTCTTATTTTATCACGTTGATTAATCAGTGCATAATGTTCTAAAATTAAACTTTCAGAGCGCAAGCACCTTAGACATGGAAGCTGAGTCATACATACATAATATAATATAATTTTATAGAATATTGTAAACATAGTATATTTTATTAAATTTTACAATATACATACATACATATATTTTTTAAATGACACATTTATAATCTTACCAAATGTGTACACACGTTAAAAACTTCTGGACTTCCAAGTCTACTTGTCTAAAACTTTAAATTTTTCATCTTGGACTTCTGATGACAAAATGTGAGGTTCTGTAGAGATACTTCTGAGGGTGACAGAGTTAGTTCTCCATACCTCCAGAAAGTTCTGTCAACAGATGTAAGAGAGGCACGGTGCCAGAAACTCCATAGCTACTTCATTAATTTCAAAATCCAGGTTCAGGAAAAGATGGGAATTGACCCTTTTAAGTTAATGTAATTCCTGTCCACATGGTAGAAACAGGTTAGCTTACTGGGCCCTAGTATATTCATATTTCTAACATTCTCTTTCAAAGGTGTCAGAGGAAATGTTTCATCTTGAAACAAGCAAACAGTTACCTTCTTTTCAGCCAAATAGCATTCCCAGGGCAGCTCGCCTGCGGACAAGCTCACGTCTACGTTGTTTCTGATTGGCTGGAAGAAGCAACACTACAATCACCAGTGTGTCTGCATTTTCCTCAGCTGCCAGAGACCGCTCTGCTGGAGGCTCATCCTGTGGTGCTTGAGCCCTGAAAGTAACAGAGCAGCCACACATGCTGCTGGCAAGAGCTGTAGCGTTTTCCTTATCAGCTCGTTTTCCCTCAAATAGTGTTGATTTATGTACTTGTTACTTGTCAAAAATATCATATAAAGGAAAAACGGTGGAGAGTATGTGAAGTTATGAAAATAGATCATAATTGCTATTATCTTTGTCATCCCTAGAGAAAAGAATTAGAGACAAAAAAACTTTCATGGTAAGGTTTTATTGGGGTGGTAAACGGAAGATTTCAAGAGAAGTGAAGAAAAAGTGATGAAAGGAAAAGATAAGAAATGCATTATCAAGTTGGCCACAATGACATAATAATGTCCCTGATTGCTCAGTCTCCCTGGTACATATTCAGACAGGACTCCTGAAACCACTGCACATCAGAACATTCTGGTGGGATACATGTGGAAGATGCACAAACTATCTTTGCTCCCTCTTCATCCCCCAGGACTGAGTCCAAGCAGCTGTATCCCAACTCTCCTGCACTTTGGGGTTGTCATCTAGCATCTGGAGTCAGGCTCTGGAGAAGCCAACACTTCGGGGGGTCAAGTTTAGCTGGTGTGTGTCAGTCTCTCCTTGTAAGCATAGGTACCTACATGCATGGGGGTCTTAGGGGCAACTGACGTGTCAGGTGCAGCAGCCTGGGCTTTCTAACCACAGAAATAATGTAATTTGTCACTAGGACCAGCAGGATAAGTTGCCAAATCCTGGAGGGGAGGTAGGCAAGACTGTGACAATCTGGGTGCCCCATGGGCTGAATCCAGAATAGTCATTGTGTCATTTTGATTCACTGGACCCTCTCTTAATATCCTGATCTCAATAATGTGCCTTCACTTCTTCATGAGGAGGAGAAGGGAGGGGGAGTTGCAATCTCTTAAGAGACTTGATACAACAGCCGATCCCAGGATCTCCACTGGTTTTAATTTACTTCTTCCACCAACTTTTAGATTTTTCTTCACGGTCATGCAGCGCTTTGGCCAGTCTAATTGGTAAATAGAGGAGTGATCCAGACCAAAAGGCCCACACTAAGGCGAGGCAAGCGAGGTTCCTACAGAGCAAAATTTAAGAGGATACTCACTGCTAGGATCCTGCAAGAGCTGACCCAGGAGAGCGGGTGCCTCCTTAAACTTAAGCCTATGTGTCTTGCTTGTCTAACATTTGTCTCAGCCCCATGTCCTCCTCAGGAGTTAAGAGACCTTAGTTTTCTTCCACTTACAGACCGATGTTTGTTGCAATGTCCCATTTACAGTTATTTCTGGTCTTTGAAGAAACCTAACACATAAGTGAACACTGGGGTCCCAGGCATATTTCTCTCTGCAGCCCTAGGTGTTCACGTGCAACAGACCCAGTGACCCTCAGCACAGGGTCTAGATGCTGGACCTGGCAGCTCACTAGCACAAGACTGAAGTGGCAACGTGGAAACCATAGTTCCCACTTCAATAGAATCCCCACTGTCAGCCAATGCAAGCATCCACCCTCTGACAATCAGCACCCCTTTACCAGCAGAAAAGAAAGCTGTGGAAAAAGGAAGTAAAAACACTCTACTACCTGTCACAGAGAGTTAAGGTCAACAGGTAAATTCTACTTCAAACTCTTGGTTTCTTGACCCAATGGGGACATAGCACCACATATTAGCAATTGAACAAGAATACTACAAACCCTCATAGGATTGTAGCTAAACTTTCAAATGGCCATTTCACCATTGACTCAATCCAAATGCTTCTGGGTAATGGGGTTAGTGAGACAACTAGGGAATTCCTTAGCTGAGCCCATTGTTACCCTTCCTTTTCTCTAAAGTATATCCTTTAAATCAAGGAAATAGTGAATATAATATAATGTTGTACAGGTGCTGGTCAGTATTACCATTAGACACCATTTACAGGTCTTTCTGTCCATTTTCAAAGATCCATCCATGTGTAACTTCTTCAAATTTTCTTGTCTCTGAATTTTCAATCTTGTTCATTCCACGTCATTGACAAGTTGGCCAAAATATATGCGTTTGAGTCAGTATAGATTCATATCTCTAGCTGCCTCTCCGTCATATGGTAGAAATGATAATGAAAAGTACTGCAGCTTTTGCTCCCTCAATATGAAAAACTAAGATGTGTCTACCCGTTATGTAGACATCCCTTCACTGTCATCATTCAGGGCCCAGAGTGGACCTGAAATTCGGCAGTGGTTATTACCGATCTGTGTCCTGCCCTGACCTATCTGTCCCCCAGTCCACATCCTTTCCCTGCTTTTAAGAGTCAGGTGATCTGGGTGGCGTTTTGGATTTCAAGATTCCTTAGTTCATTTATCCAGATGAATCCATCCCAGGTCTGAGTTCCATTCTTACCATATCAGGGTTCTGATTTTGACACGACTAACATTTAGTGCCTTTTGCAGAAACGGTATTTTTATAAAATCATATTCTGTACTTTACTTTCAACAGAATCAGCTTCTTGAGGTTCTCCTTTAAAGACATAGGAAGATTTTCTTTAGAGATCATCTGATAGCCCCCGTGTTTCACAGCATGCTTTAAGTTGACTGTTAGCTGCACCGCACCTATTATATTCTTGCTGCAAAGCTTGAAATGTCATCAGCAAAAGCCGCAGCACATCTTGAGATCACAGCCTTTAAGGGCAGCAGGAACTTGATACCACGTATGGTCACCTTGTATTTCCATCTTATCTATGTTAGACGCAAACGAAAATTTTACTAATGTGCTACCCCTGCTTACTAGTGGTTTTCAACACCCTTTTATCAATCATAATGGGACAGCTGTTGTCCTCCTACTGTCCTAAAACCCACTCCAAAGTCCCATCTTGAGGTCTGTTTATAATCCCAGACCCACCCTCCTGGTCCATAATCCCCAGAACACAGAGTCCAAGGCAAATACTTTTGTGCAAAGGTTGTGTTGGGTGTAATTCAGGAGAAGCAGCAGTGAAGGAAAAAAGGAAGCAAGGGAGGGAAGAAGGAAGAGCAAATGGAAAAAGAAGTTTAATAAAACTCCTCCCAGATTCACACACACGCGCGCACACACACACACACACACAGCTGATTTCTCACTGTGGAAGTTTGAAATACTGGTCTCCATTCTTCACTCTCTAGCTGTACTCATTCCCTTTGCTTTACAGCTTTGCAGTTCTCACTGGAGGTGGAGTGTGTTTCCTGCGTTACTGACTGTGTGCCCAGACGTGTGCTTTCCTTACATCAGAATATCAACAAGCCTGAAGCCAGCAGACGTACACGTGCTGTGAGATGTGCCTGAGGGCTCCGCCTCTTCTCCCGCACACCTCATCGCTATGGTCCCAGATGGATGAGACCAACGTGGCGGAGTGCTGGGTCCAACCTGAGGCTTAGGGTCCAATCCAGCTGAGGTCAGCTAGAGCAGTAACCCCAGGCTGTCCCGTGCATGTCTGCACAATCAAATGTGGTTGTACAGTGCTGAGTTTGGGGTGTTTGGATACACAGCATTACTGTAGGAGCAGCTGACCAACTTTTGAGGCTCTGTGGGGCATCTTTAGCAAAGCAACAGAAACTTTTCAATCCCAGACTGTTTGCTGGTGGAAGAAGAAGGGGTTGATCTGCTTCCTCCATCCTGCCTCCCAAATCCCACTTTGAAAGTCTGCTTCACGGAACTTCTGTTCCACCTGCAAACGAGTTTGTGTCACCCAGGCCCTCAGAGCCAGTTCTGCCAAAGCCGGGCTTCTCTTCGTCCCATCCACCAACTCCAGGGGCTGGAGTTTCCAACCACGAGAACACTGTGAGCCCTCACTCTAGCCCTTCTGCCTTGGATGCAAGACAACTGGCCAAGATTGAGGGAGGGTTGGTTACTCCGAGATGATCTGAGATAATATATAAACCATGCATGGGATGGATAAGTTTAGTCCATTGAAGACTGAAGCTAAGACTTTCCAAATTTGCTATCTTTTGTAGCATAGCTTCCTTCTCCAAGTTAATTTATATTTAAAAAAAAAAACCTAAAACAACTGAAATCATTGTAAGTTAAACCTGACATTGACCCTATCTACATATAACAACTGATTTATGAGTATATTTAACTTAGAAAACAAAGTTATGGTTACCAAAGGGGAAAGACAGGGGGGAGGGATAAATAAAGAGTTTGGGATTAACATATACACATTACTATATATAAAATAGATAATCAACAAGGACCTACTGTATAGCACAGAGAACTCTACTCAATATTCTGTAACAACCTATATGGGAAAAGAATCTGAAAAAGAACAGATATATGTATATGTATATCTAAATCGCTTTGCTGTACACCTGAAACACAACATTGTAACTCAAATATACCCCAATATTTAAAAACGCTAATGAAAAAACATAAATAATTTATCAAACCTTACGTGTGATTCTGGTGGTTCAATTCCATGGGAACAGTATAGGAAATCACAAAGAAGTTCTCTAAATACACAGGCACACATAAACATCAGGCCCACCTGATACACACATACACCCACACACAGAGAAAGAATTGAAAGGGCAATGATATACGTAATAATAGACATGATTGAAATTTATATTCAGACGTACATACAGAGAAGAAACTCTGACGTTCTGCTTCCCAGCTATGGGACAATGGACAAAGGACTTAGCTTGCCAAAGTCTCAAAGTCATGACGGTACACTGGGAATAATACTATACTCCTCATAAGAATGCTAGAACAGTGTCTTCTTATGAGTACATTCCATTATGTAATGGAGAAAAGAAGATGAGAAAGTCCTCAATGATCTCATAATTGAGTGGAAGGGCTAGAAAACAAGTACCAATTTACAATAAATAACAACAAAATGCTTCGGTATCTGTCAGGACATTATGAGATAAAAAAGAAGGAAAACCTAACAATCTTGAGGATAGAAAAAATTTTGCAGTAAATTATAACATGAAAGTATAGTATCAGGTAATAAAAGTGCTGGCACAGTAATACTGAAACAGTTTTAACTCTACGAGACTAGAAATATGTTCCTTAGGATATTACGTTGCACATACATATTCCTCAAAATTTTAAACAATATACAAACACACCCACACCCTGACAAACAGAATTCTGACCCCTCTCACAGATAGTGTCCCTGTGAGGAATAACAAGTACTCATACTTGCAGACTGGCTTAACTAGTGAATGGAAGGAAAAGAAACATTAGTATGCAGTGTGTGGTATTTCAGCCTAGAAAAGTAACTCATTATCATATATCCGAGCTCCTATTCTTTCCTTCATCCATCATTCTACAGTTTGACTGCTAAAAAGAATATTTAATTCAATCCTGTCATCATATGAGACTGGGAAAGGAAGAATTTAGCTAACTACTTTAATCCTTGTTACAATGTTTATCAATTGATGTTAAACTGTGCTTAATCCACCAAATCACTATATATCAATCAATTGTATGCAGTGCAATGAGATAGTGTTTTCTTGGAAAACAAACCTTGCTAATGTACTAATTTATATCTCAGTTTTTTTTCTCATTGGTTTATCATTCAGGAACCTTGGATTTCATGGCTTCATATATGTTTCAAGTAATTAAAAACAAAGATCAGGGAAAGACATGAATGGGAACAAGTAAACTATATTTGTAACATATTACTTATATATTTAAAAACACATTTTTGAAAAAGTGCTCATGAAGACAAATACCGTATGATCTCACTTACATGTGGAATCTAAAAAGACAAAGCAAAACAAAAACAAGCTCATAGATGGAGAACAGACTGGTAGTTGCCAAAAGTGGGAGGTGAGGGATGAGCAAAATGGGTGGAGGGTGTCAAAAGGTACAAACTTCCAGTTATAAAATATTATAAAAGTCATAGGTATGTGATGTACAGCATGTTGACTACAGTTAATAATGCTGTACTTTACATTTGAAAGTTGTTAAGAGAGATCTTAAAAGTTCTCATCACAAGAAAAAAATTGTAACTATACATGGTGATGGATGTTGACTTAACGTGGATCATTTCACAACATATACTCATATCAAATCATTATGTTGCAAACCTGAAACTAATATAATGTTATATGCCAATTATATCTCAGTTTTAAGAACAGTGTTCTATTTGGGACGGTTTTTGTTTGTATTTTAGGTTTGCATTAGTTTAAAAGACTTAGAAGATAGAAAATTTAGTGTTTCTGGTTAAACTACCAATTCTCCTGGTAGTTTTCATTTTTGTATTCAATTAGTTTCATTTTGGGGACGAATGTGTTTATGTATGTGTATGCTTGTGTGTGTGTGAGTCTGTAGGTATGTTTGTCTTTGAAATCATGAATATATATGTCTTTAATCTGACTTTTGGAAAACAGTTTCCTTAAGTCTCTATATAGAAGCTGGCATTCAAGGTAGGTAACACTGGGGAAACTATTTAGTTTCTCTAGACTCAATTCCCTTATAAATATAATTTAAATGTTTGTTGAAGGACAATTTTGAGGTTCATGGAGATAACAAAACAATAATCTAAAAGTTAATTTATTATATGTTTCTTTTTTTTCTAGGACAACGTACTGCAATAGCCTCTTTCCCATTTCTATTTTGAGTTCATTTTACTAGAAAGCCCAGCTTCTTTACATAACAAGAATGCAACCAGTAAACGAAACACCATGTATTGTTGTTGTACTGTTTATGTATTCATAAATGCACTATTTCTGTGACCACTACTGGTTATGCTACAAACCATCCTTCAACGTGAATGCAATTATATTTTCAATATGTCCTTCTCCTTTGATGTGGTGACAGTAATAGGTAAAGAAAGAACATAATTTTTTAGGCAGCATTTTTGACATGACTCGTGATGTAGGAAAACCAATGCTCAAGTGTCCTCTAGCTATCATTTTCTGGCTGGACTCCTGAGTGAAAATGAACAGAGCAAAGAAGTTTGAGGGAGGTAGTTACAGAATACAAATTTCATGGTCAAGTGGTTGACAGTGTTTTAGATTTAATTGGGAATAATGCTATCTAATGATTTTTTTTTCTAGAACTCTATTTTTAGCAGTTTAGTAATGAGTTACATCATTATTTATAAATAATTGCATGCTCTGCTTAATAAAAAGTTAAAATGTATTTCTCATATAGTTATTTACTGAGAAATATAAAATTATCTTTATATTTTTATTCCCCTGACTAAAAATCACCATCTTATAACATAATCTAAGGTAAATAGAGCATTTCTAAGGTATATCTTTGGGGGATATAAATTTTGATTTCTTTTTGCTTTGCACATATTTTAGGTACTAGAATTCAAGGATTCAATTAAAACTTCCATTAATACGTTATTAACAAACAGAAATGTTACACTAAACCTGCAGGTTAATATATAGATACATAAGAAATGTTTCTTTTTTTACAACCACTGAACAAGACTCAATATTCACGTATTTCATATACTGAAGCAGAAACATAACTTTGAATTATCAGACTGAAGACCCTTTATATTTTATACTGGAAGGAAGAGTCCAGTCAATAAAGCCATTTTTATAGAAAATACTGTTTATCAATTATTACTTTAGAAGAAGTTCAAAAAATTACATTTGCATACACTTCACACTACATATCAGGTACTGTTTGCTCATAAAAGGGAGGGGCTAATTGTGACCCCCCTTTTTTTTTTAACATCTTTACTGGAGTATAATTGCTTTACAATGGGTGTTAGTTTCTGCTTTATAACAAAGTGAATCAGCTATACATATACATATATCCCCCTATGCCCTCCCTCTTGCGTCTCCCTCCCACCCTCCCTATCCCACCCCTCTAGGTGGTCACAAAGCACCAAACTGATCTCCCTGTGCTATGCGGCTGCTTCCCACTAGCTATCTATTTTACGTTTGGTAGTGTATATATGTCCATGCCACTCTCTCATTTTGTCCCAGCTTACCCTTCCCCCTCCCCATATCCTCAAGTCCATTCTCTAATAGGTCTGCGTCTTTATTCTCGTCTTTTAAAAAAAGTTTTATTTATTTAAAAGTAACATTTCTTCTGAAAAGAATAGGAAGATTGAGAACCTTCTTTGTAATTTTCATCATTTTGAAATGATGAGCAATATATTCCTATATAATATATTTCATTCAAATTAAACTATAAATTAATTATAGCATTCAAATTCAAATTATTATAACCTGTCCAAATCTGCAAATTACTAAAACTATAGAAGGTTGTAAAAGATAAATTGCTATTTACAATTTTAGAAAATAATTTAACATGGCTTAGTATTATTAACAGAGTCAATGGTAGAAATTTAAATTAGAGTCTATAAGGAAAATTTCTTCCTAGTGTCTTATTTTTTGATTAGATATTCAGCTGTGTCACCTGCCTGTCTCTTTCACATAACTGTAGGGTTCTTAGGGCAGATACCATATTGTGTATTCGTGTATCCTTTGCATCTACTTCAACGTTGGCCACACAGAGAGTACGTGGTGACTTATGGGCAAATGAAGGAATGAGTAGAAATATAGACAGATAAATAAGCAGAGGAATAGAAAGGCAGATGAGGTAGATGCAAAAGTTAAAGAAATCCTACCTAAACAGGTGATACAAATATCTGTCATAATTGGGTTACTTCATAAAGCTGCATCTCTAAATCAGTCCATTAAAGTGATAAGTATTGACACATATATTGGATGACGAACACTTCATATTGTGATAGAAATTTCTAAATTACAATTGACTGCTGAAAATAGTTCAAATTTTATCTAGCCTTTTTACACTACAGAGATCCTCTTACAAGCAGGCTTTCAGAGGCATGAGAAAAATACATGTATTTCCTCAAACCATGCTGAAGTTATGCACAAGACAGTAATAAAATTGTAACTGGAAAACAGAATTGACACACAAGTTTTCCTTAAATATGTGAAAAACGTGCACACAGAGACTTCGTTAGCAAAACAAAACTATCCACACCACTAGCTATCCAAACAAGAATCTGGATATTTTAATAAGAGGCAGTGGATAAGCTGTAAACACTTTAAAATATCAGTAAATCATATGAAGTGTGATTTATCAGATGACAATTATAACCTGTAATTTTCTATCTAATAAAAGAAATTCATCCATCTTATAATAGTTTCTCTGCTAAATTCAAATCAACATTTGTTAACAAACTGATGCATTGTTGTGAAATGGTCGTTTACTGGCCATTTAAAAAGTCACAGGGACTTCCCTGGTGGCGCAGTGGTTAAGAATCCACCTGCCAATGCAGGGGACACGGGTTCAATCCCTGGTCCAGGAAGATCCCACATGCCGTGGAGCAACTAAGCCCGTGTGCCACAACTACTGAGCCTGTGCTCTAGAGCCCACAAGCCACAACTACTGAGCCCACGTGCCACAACTACTGAAGCCTGTGCGCCTAGAGCCCATGCTCCACAACAAGAGAAGCCACCGCAATGAGAAGCCTGCGCACCTCAACGAACCCGCTCGCCGCAACTAGAGAAAGCCCACGTGCAGCAACGAAGACCCAATGCAGCCGAGAATAAATAAGTAACATAAATTTATAAATAAATAAATAAATAAAAAGTCACAGAATTTGAAAAAGAAATTCTGACCTGGTCTGGGTCCTAGAGGATGGCCACAGAACTGAGTTCTGTGGACTCTCTATCCTGCAATGTTTATAATATTTTAAAATATTCTGTAAAGCTATTTACAGAAAGGTTTTTTGGGGGAGTGTATTCTGAGTGCTCCTATTATCACAACTTTACACCACCTAGAAGTACCTCAGACTCAACAACTCTTCAGAAGGTCAAGTGAATTTTAATAGAAAATAAGTAAGGAAGTTGAAAAGGACAATAGACAAGGGGTGAGTAACTAGGCACACAAACTTTGGGAGTGTCTGGCTTTAAGTGCATCGTGAAAATTTAAAAATATCTAGTTATAAAAGTAGCTGCTGGAAGGGGAGCTCTAGACGGTTACCACCACAATTAGCATTAGAAACCCTCTGATTCAGCAAAAACCACTTCTAGGATCTGCTGACACCTTCATCCAAAAAGAACACTCGGTTCTCAGGCAAATCTCTCAGGTGACAGCAACAATAATTCACCTGCCAGCATATGATAAATGCTAACTCAATACATTATGTATGGATCTACATACCCTTATTATTGTTATAAACAAAATAGGACATGGGTGAAAACAGTGACAGTGTCAGGAGATTTTGTTGTTGTTATTTGAGTGTGTTGCCTACTCTAATCATCAGCTTTCCAAACCCTTTGGATGATATTATGTCCACTATGAATATTGGTAATAATGACCTTGACCTTTAAATTCTCTTAAGTGTATAAATAAGCAAGTTTAGAAAACCTCAATTGTTCTACGATTGACAACACAAGATCTAAATAAAACAATCACCATGCTCTTCAAATGTAACTGTAAAAAACAAGTGGCCGAACCTGACCATTTTATACCAAATTAGAGATAAAGCTCCTGAGCCCACTTTGTATAGAATTCTAGAGACACCACTTCAGACAGTGCTGAAACTGTTCTCAAGGAGATCAATACAATATTTACAATAGCCAGGACATGGAACCAACCTAAATGTCCATCAACAGAGGAATGGATAAAGAAGATGTGGTATATATATAATGGAATATTATTACTCAGCCATAAAAAAGAACGAAATAATGCCATTTGCAGCAACATGGATGGACCTAGATATTGTCAAACTGAGTGAAGTTTAAGGCAGACAGAGAAAGACAAATATCATATGATATCGCTTACATGTGGAATCTAAAAAAAGGGTACAGACGAAGTTATCTACGAAACAGAGTTGCAGATGTAGAAAGCAAACTTGTGGTTGCCAGGGGCGGATAAAGGGAGGGATAAACTGGGAGATTGGGAATGACATATACACACTACTATCTATAAAATAGATAACTAATAAGGACCTCTGTACAGCACAGGGAACTCTACTCAATACTCTGTAAAGGCCTGTATGGGAAAAGAATCTAAAAAAGAGTGGATATATGTATATGTATAACTGATTCACTTTGCTGTACACCTGAAACTAACACAACATTGTAAATCAAATATATGCCAATGAAAATTTAAAAAATAATAATACAAATCAGAGGTTGTACAAGCTATTTTCATCTGTAGATTAATTATATCCTCTGACACTTTATGGAACTTATGGTATAGTTGTATAAAAATTAACTTTGACTCATTAATAATTTCATGTTACTTAAGAGCAGACTTAATTCTGGCATAATTTATTCCATACTGTATCTTTCATTATGGCAGACAAAAAGGTGACAATCAACAAACATTTGATTGACTGTAAATGTGTAAATACTGCTAAAAAAATCTGGTGATCAATCTGAACAACCTTGACAATGGCTGTTGAATGGTTGCAGAAAACGGGGCTACTTTTGACTCTCCAAACATTAACATCAACTTCCTACTTAGGTGAGCCAGTGCTATTATCATCAATATAAGTAATTTTCAGAATATCACATCGCCAACATGGTTTAGAATGAGTGAATTAGAGTTCCTGCCAGTGAATGTAAACCTCTCTCTAATACCTGTCAGAAAGCTGCTAATCGGCTCCTAATTCTCTCAGTGACTTTATTAAAGTCTCTGTACTGTCTTGATTTTAATTTCCTCAGATGTAATTTCCGGAGAAGGGGTGATCAATATTCCAATAGTCTATGATTCAGTAACCTTTGCATTGCTTGCCTTTGCCACTCAGCACAAATAACTGTATTCAGTAATTATAGAGAAATGAACAGGGAGCAAAGCAGAGATTGAATTTCCTGATGTTATTTTTTTTTTTAATTAATTAATTAATTTATTTTTGGCTGTGTTGGGTCTTCGTTTCTGTGCAAGGGCTTTCTCTAGTTGTGGCAAGCGGGGGCCACTCTTCATCGCGGCGCGCGGGCCTCTCACTCACTATCGCGTCCTCTCTTGTTGCGGAGCACAGGCTCCAGACGCGCAGGATCAGTAATCATGGCTCACGGGCCCAGTTGCTCCGCGGCATGTGGGATCTTCCCAGACCAGGGCTCGAACCCGTGTCCCCTGCATTGGCAGGCAGATTCTCAACCACTGCGCCACCAGGGAAGCCCTCCTGATGTTATTTTAAAGTTAACTTGTAATTCCCAAGGAATAGGCATACAAGCAATGAAAAATTGCCTTTTTCTTTTTCTACTACTCTTCTTTACTGCTTATTTTATTGATTCAACATATTCTGATGAAAAACCATTTGGGTATTTTTTTTTTTTTAAGTTTCTTTAATCTTAACTCAATTTACCCTCCATGATAAAAATAAAGATAAAAAATCCCCATCTTGCAAATGGAAAAAATATCTAAATAATTCATCTGTTGTATTATTTTTTAGTTAATAGCCAAAGCAGTACTGTAGTTTACAGTATCATTTAGAGTAATTTATTGATCAGATTTAAAGGTATTTTATGGTAAGTATTTTTCTTCAACAGGGCAAATTTTGTGAAAGATTGGGCTTCAGTTTGATTTAGCATTTCATTTAGGTTCTGGAAATTTTTACCTCTCATACCAAATGTTAAAAATTAGAACCAATTTTTGATGCAAATCCTAATTTATTCATATAGAATTAAACATAACATTCACCAGATTTTCAAAACTAAAATAATAGCATTGAGGGGCTGGGCTTCCCTGGTGGCGCAGTGGTTCAGAATCTGCCTGCCAATGCAGGGAACACGGGTTCGAGGCCTGGTCTGGGAAGATCCCACATGCCGCGGAGCGACTAGGCCCGTGAGCCACAACTACTGAGCCTGCGCGTCTGGAGCCTGTGCTCCGCAACAAGAGAGGCCGCGATAGTGAGTGAGAGGCCCGCGCGCCGCGATGAGGAGTGGCCCCCAGTTGCCGCAACTAGAGAAAGCCCTCACACAGAAACAAAGACCCAACACAGCCATAAAAAAAAAAAAAAAAAGCATTGATATCTTTATGATTATTTAATTCTATATTTTTCTTAAACAATATTCTATATTTTTTCTTTGACAATATTAGGCAAGTAATAACAATCTGCATGGTTTTATTAACAATATTTTTGTATTACAGAAAGCAACAGAAAGGTAATTTTAGCATATAAAATTTAAAGTATAACAAATTTTAGTGTTACTTTTCAATTTATTTCATAGTAAGAAATAAATAAAATGTAGATACCATCCTCCAATTATAATCACAATATTGATATATGTCCTGATCCTGGAGGAAAAATGGGTTTAAATGCTATGAAGTCTTGTATTTCACTTAAACTCTAACCTTTCCATTTTGGAAAGATTGCTTCGAAACTTTTAAGCCACGTTTATCCATTCTGAAAGCTGTTCCTTTTCTTAGAAGCCAGTCTCAAACTTTCAGACCAGTTGGAGAACCACTGAAGGAAGTGAATCAATCCTCTTTTCACTCAACCAAAGTTTCAAGTGCCAAAACAACGCTGGCATTCCACAAGGTACCATCAAAATTGCCACCCTGAATACTGGTCACTTTTTACTGTGCTGAGCTCGAGAGAGACAAACGTGTGATAGTATATTTCCTGGCCTCTAATTCTGGTAGTTGCAAGAGTTTTTCCTCAATATTGAGAGAGAAGGCTACAGCCCTTCCTTGTAAATTACTGTGACAGAATCAAGGATAATAAAGAGATAGTTCAGAAAAGGAGCAATCAAGTTTGAGCCTGATTTAACCAGGCAAGGATCCAAAACTCCGTTGTCTCAGATCTGTCTTCTAGACGTCGGAGGCTAACCATGATTTCATGTGAAGAAACGCATGAACAGGTATACCCAAGGTTTCTGACTCAGTCTGACATCCTAGCTCTGAGTTTCATCCCTAAGTAAGGTAGCCTATGAGTCAATCTTAAATTTAGTGTTCACAAAGCATAACCATGAGTTTTTATTTTAGTTTTGCTGCGAAGTTTCATTCTTAGAATTCAGTCTCATTTTTACAATATGGTAAATTAAAGATAATAAGGAAATAGATAAATAAGCAATCATCTATTTTAGGACTAAGAAAAGGAAAAATAAATTTAGAATATTAACAAAGATGTATATTTTTCCTAACAGTTTGAAGGATTTACACGTACTACTGTAAATAATAGATGGCTCCTACTTTTTTTCTCCATAATATGGCTTTTTCATACATTTATGTCGATATGAATTTCCAGTATTTCAATTACTTTTGTGATGGTCTTCTTTTCTTTTTTACACTAATTATTTGAACCTTTTTATTTATGAAGTCCAGGTAAGATTGAGGTATATGCTCCTTAGATGCATTAACCCTCATTCGTAAGGGTCAAAGAATCGCGTTCCCTCCTTGGTTCCACGGAATTAGTGGGTAACAGTTTAGGGATAGTTAGGTGTCCAGAGTTTCCTTAACAGCAAATACATGTATAATATCAGCTTTATAAACCTCACAGGATTGTTACAAACACTGAATGAAGTAATATACCAAAGGCATTCTTTTAAAAATTAACTTGTGAGTCATACAGGCTGGAAGTCAATATCATAATATTGTCAGTTTCCTGATTTTTAAATGGGCAACTCAAAGTAATAGGCTGATAGCAACTTTGTTCATAAAACCTCTTTCTCCTATTTTTTTTTTTACAAATAACTCCTGATTTTAATGCAGGTTACTATATTTATGTAGCTTATAATTTTCTTTTCAGGTATGATGTCCTGCTCAGGGTTTCATTCATTTTAATTGTTCTGCTTCTAAATATAACATTAAGGTCCCTTGAAACTGAAATAAATACTGGCTGTGACTCAGTCTTAATTCAATGTCATTAGCAAATTCCCTGAGTACATTCCAAGGATATTGATAGAAATTTGAAGTAAGAATGATTAAGTAAAAGTTTTTAATGTCTCCCCTGGATGACACTGAAATATTGATAAGAACATTCTGGGTTCCTTATCTAATAGTACAAAGACTGAGATAAATTTTCTTGTAAGTCTTCTTATAAACATTTATTCATATATCGGTATTATTGTTAAGAAATGGCAAAATATATTAAGCTGTTTGATCAACCAGGAATTTCACTCTCTGTGACACTAATATTATGTTGTGATGTGATGTTGTGAGAAACTAAATGAGAAAATCAATCATAGAAGTAGCTCTAAATATTTAAAGATTTGGGCTACCTACTTTTTCCTTTATTTCATTCAGGTCTTTTCACATCATTTTAACAGTCCAAATTGGAGACATAATATAAAATTTATTTCATTTGTAGTTTTACCAATACTTATTTTATTTAACACAAATTACTTCATGAGTACTAAATTACACTCATCAAAAAAATTAAGGTATGTATGACCTAACAGACTTTAGAATACAGACAAAGAACAAGTGTATTTCAATGTCCCTATTCAACCATCAAACAAATTGACCATACAGATTATCTAACAACCTCCTATAATGTGGGTTCTGCTTTGAAAATATACTCAAAGAAAAAAGTGCAAGATATGTAAAATTTAAAGCAAATATTTATAAGATGCCTAATATATTTAAAAAACCATCTGACACTAAATTAGACACTGATTGCCTGAAAAGGCACAAAGCATGTGACTCTGAAGAAAATAATTCATTTACAGATATCAGAGTACTTACTGTGAAGTATCACACTGTGTGTGTGTGTGTGTGTGTGTGTGTGTGTGTGTCTGACTTTTGCTGTTATCGTTGTTTTCTTTTGTGGGATACAAGACCTACTATGATTCTTCTCCACGTCTCCCTAAGTTCTTTTGGTGGCACTATTGTTCATCAACTTGTCCTCTTTTCACCCTTCACCAGTCGTGATCCCAGCATATCTGATTCCAAGAGTGGATTATTTTTTAACACTACCTGCTTCTACACAACACAAGTATTTTCAAGTAAGTAATATTTTTTTCTAGATGTATTCCTTAGTTTCACTATAAACAATTAACAAGTTTAAAAGAATACATTTCAACTTCAAAACATTATTAGCTTTCAATGAAATAGTTCAGGTATGAACAAAAATGTTCACTTCCCAAATAAATATTACACCTTGCTGATCATACTCTATTTCACGGCTTTAAATGTTACACAGAACGTTTTTGGGTGGTTAGAAAAAAATGACAGAAATCAAATGATAAATCAAGACTCTTTCTTCCCCTTTACAATCAGTCTTCTGTCATTTTTTTTTTTCGTATCTACTCTTTAAACACAGGGCCATGCACAAACACAGGATGGGGATGCAGGAACTCCAGTCCTCTCAAAAGGAATGCTAGCAGCTGGGGCCACGTTTGATGGCTGAGTGTGTAACTGGTACAACTGGGGCTTTGAATTAACCTCTGGGTAAAATACAGCATTTATTAAAAGAAACGTGTTTGAAAAGTGCTGATTTGAAGCTTACACATGTGTAATTACATGTGTGTATAACTAAAACTCAACAGCAATGTCAGCAAAAGTTTAAAACTTACAATAACAGAAAAGTTTACATAGGGGAGTATCTTATCTCTGTCAGAACTGCATCACCTTTTGGTAACTCAAAGTAGACCGAATCTTGGTCAGCTGTCTTACTGATTTTAAACTCTCTGCAGACCACACGTACCCTGATTGCCCAAGGAAATTCAAGTAAATAGGACACTTTGCAGGGTAAATTATAAAGATGTTTTCTAAATATAAAAATGTGTTTTGCTTCAGTGGTCACCCAAGATTCTTGTGAACATTAAGTTGTCTTTTCTTTGAAAGTCATTTGGCAGTCACTGCCAAAGGAATTTTCCTGGTGTTCTTCACTTTTTTGATTTCTTGATGAGTTAAGTAAAAAGAGCTTTTGCACCATTCACTTGATGACACATGTTAGATACAAAGTTTAAGTCATTTTTCTTAGTGAAACTGAGTTAGAGCACCACACAAAAATGTTAAGCAACTACTTACTGCCGTATTTAAATTACCGTACAATATTTTAACATAATTGTGATTTAAATAACTGTTGGATCTATTATAATCACCCAGGACTCCACCTTTAACACATAAAATGGCTAAAATAGCATGCTTAAATCAGAAGACATCAGGATTAAAGACGTAAATGTAAGTTCGGAAACCATAAAACCCCTAAAAGAAAACATAGGCAAAACACACTGATAAACTGCAGCAACATTTTTTTTGTATCTGTCTTCTAAGGCAAGGGAAATAGAGCAAAAATAAACAAATGGGATCTAATTAAACTTAAAAACTTCTGCACAACAAAGGAAACCATTAACAGAATGAAAAGACAACCTACTGAATGGGAGAAAATATTTGCAAATGATATGACTGAAAAGGGGTTAATATCTAAAATATATAAACAGCTCATACAACTCAACATCAAAAAACAACCCAATCAAAAACTGGACAGAAGACCTAACTAGACTTCTCTCCAAAGAAGACATACAGGTGGCCAACAGGCACATGAAAAGATGCTCTGCATTGCTAATTATTAGAGAAATGCAAATCAAAACCACAATGAGATGTCACCTCACACCTGTCAAAATGGCTATCTGCAATAAGAACATAAACAACCAATGCTGGCAAGGATGTGGAGAAAAGGGAACCCTCCTACACCGTCGGTGGGAACGTAAATTGGCGCAGCCACTGTGGAAAACAGTATGGAGGTTGCTCTAAAATATAACTACAATATAACCCAGCAAATCCACACCTGTGTATATATCTGTAAAAAACAAAAACACTAATTTGAAAAGATACATGTGCCCCAATGATCATAGCAGCACTATTTACAATAGCCAAGACGTGGAAACAACCTAAGTGTCCATCAACAGATGAATGGATAAAGAAGATGTGGTACATATATACACAATGGAATACTACTCAGCCATAAAAAATGAATGAAATTTTGCCATTTGAAGCAACATGGATGGACTTGGAGGGCATTATGCTAAGTGAAATAAGTCAGACAGAGAAAGACAAATACTGTATGACATCACTTATATGTGGAATCTAAAAAATACAACAAACTAGTGAATATAAAAAAAGAAAGGCTCACAGATATAGAGAACAAACTAGTGGTTACCAGTGGGGAGAGGAAAAGGGGGAGGGGCAATATAGGGGTGGGATTAAGAGGTACAAGATATTATGTATAAAATAAGCTACAAGGATATACTGTCAACACAGGGAATATGGCCAATATTTTATAATAACTATAAATGGAGTATAAGCTTTAAAACTTGTGAATCATTATATTGCACACATGTAACATATTTTATACGACTATATTTCAATAAAAAAATTTTAAAAGACATCAAAGTAGTAAGTTGCTACATATGAAATATAATTACCATGGTATCAATAATATAAAAAAATTTAAATGTAGCTTAAATTCTATTATTTTAAGTTCATTAAATTCTATTAGCAGATAAAACAAAATTTTCAATTTTGTTTTACTTTAATAAAAAGAATATTTACAATTGCTTCGATTTCAAATAAAATACATTTACTTAAGTACTCAAATATCTTAGAAAAATAGAAGCCCCCAAATAAAAGCTCTGTATTTCATATAAAGTTAAACCATTGTGTATATATACGCAATGATACTTATGATACAAGATACTATGATTGGTTTTCCCAATGATAAATTTTTCATATGGAAAAGTTATAAACAGAGGATGAGTTAATGTTATCATATTGAGCTGGCAATTATTTTACGGCTATTTTTTGTTCAAATTTGTTTCCAATTATACAGAACAGTTTCCAGAAATAATACTTGGGAAAACTACGGTACACAACTAATTGCATATAAATGAATATATTTGAGTACTGTCACATTCTCATCAGGTACCAGTTCCCTAATAACTTTCTGATTTTATAAAGAAATATTGTGTGCATGACCTTGAAATAACAATCAAGGACAATATGCTTATAGGAGAGGAATGAAAGTATATGAATTAAGTGGTAGATTGGATGCCCATAAATCATTTACACAATTTAGTGCTTAGTCAAAATAGCTACATTTATTCTAAAGAAATAGCATTTATATTTCACTTCTAATAATGTTCAAAGATATCCTTCAAAGGTGTAGAAAAGTGAAACAGAGCAAAAAACTTTAAAGGATTTAATTAGAAATTCTCTGCAACATGTATACATACTTGACATAATAAAATTGATTTCCTTGTGCTTTCAAAGTTGCCCACATTTTTTTATCTGAACACTTCGACTTTGTACTTTATAACCTGCCAGTTTAAAGGTTTTGAACCAAGTTTTAACATCTGTGCAAATTTCAGAAGCATATATTTAAATATAGCCTAGTTATTTCTGATAGCTTGGGAGGAGATATGGGGATATATGTATATGTATAGCTGATTCACTTTATTATTAGGCAGAAACTAACACACCACTGTAAAGCAATTATACTCCAATAAAGATGTTTAAAAAAAAATAAATATAATTGGACTGAATAGAAAATTGGACAAGCTCAGTACAGTCTATGAAAATTATTGTGCAGAAATTAAAGTGAAGTTCTTTTGGTTTGAATATTTTTTGTATTCTAAATCTGTTTGGCTCATGGTTGTAAATTTATTAGCAAAGAATTTTCAATTCAGCCAACTTAGCATTTTTCTTCAACCTTCCCTATAATTGACAGAAACAATTTTTATAAATATATGCTACAAATTTCTCTGCAATTCATAATTACTTCAACCAGTTTCTTAAGATCTACTTCAATCACAGGTATCTGAAAATATAAAGAGCCTTCTAGATTTCCTTGTTGACCAGTAGTGTTCCAAACCAGAAGAAGAAAAGAGCCTACTGTATATCTAACCAAAAGGTGCCGGAATCTACTCAAATACAAATATCTATATTTTGATAAATTCCAGAGAATCAAAATATCCTAACAGATGTCTGGGAATGTGGATATAAAATGTAACATTTACAGAATTTTAATTTTTATATTGATTAATCTAATTAGTTAATTTTCTATTTCATTGTAGACATTTGCTATTTTCTTTTCATTATTATGAATACTTCCAAGTTGTAAACATCTCTAACAGTCAAGAAAGATAGGGAAAGGGATTTTCTTTATCACCTCAGGGATAAAGACTATTAATATCTCTTATATTTTCTTCCAGAATGTCGTATATGCATACTTGTGTATATGCATAAACACACACACACATTTTCAAATAACTGATAGCATGTTTTTTGTACCTTGTTTTTCTTACTTAATTATGTATCTTAGAATATTTTCCAAATCATTAGAAAACTCAGAAGTCATCGTTCTTTATGACAGGTATGTTGAATTCCATTAATGGATATACAGTATTTTTCAGCCAGATATCTGAGTTGTTTGTATTTTTACAGTAATCAATTATGCAATAAATACTCTGCTACACATATATTTGAGCATAACTATGTCTCCAGGATAAAAAGGAAGTCATGATTGAGTAAGAGAGAACCTTTATTTAGTATTTTTGAGGTGCTGCAAAATGTCCCTCCAACGTTTACCAAGTTATACCCCAAGCCATGGAGTTTGTGCATGTCCATTATCTGTAAAGCCCTAATCTTTTACTTTCTTTTTTTTCAACTTTTTATTTTATATTGGAGTATAGTTGATTAACAATGTTGTGATAGTTTCAGGTGTACAGCAAAGTGATTCAGTTATACATGTACATGTATCCATTCTTCTTCAAATTCTTTTCCCATTTAGGTTGTTACGTAATATTGAGCAAAGTTCCCTGTGTGTGAAGCCCTAATCTTCAGCCCCCCACCCTTTATCACTTGGTTCTCCTTTCTCCAATTCCTCCCCTCAGTTCACATGTCCCCCAGTCTCCTTAGTCTTCTTTGACACACTGGACACTCTTCTAACTCAAGGCCTTTGCCTTTGCTATTCATTCTGTAGTTCCTGAAATTCAGTCACATTTCCTTTAACTGTTCTTGTAGGTACTAAATTCCTCAGTTCCGTAACTGGCATGAAGGCCACAGCTAATATTTATAACTTCCATTTTACTTTGTTCTCAACCAGAACCTCAACTGGAGGGGTCCTTACTAGAGGGGTGACCCAAATCTAGTTTTTGGAGAGACAGAGTTCTCTATGGACCTGCATTCTTGCTGTTGTCGCTACAAAGATCTATTAATTTTACTGTTGGGCATGGAAGTACAAAGAAGCGCCTCCGGTAACACTTGACCTCACTATCTAGGAATAACTGAATTTCCCCTTGGTAATGAGGATCATTCATTTCACCTAGTAGGGTAATATCTCTCCTTCCTAATTTGTTTTGTCATGTGATGTCTGTGGTCTTCCCAATGGCGAGGAGTGTAGCCAAGCAGGACCCTATGGGGTCTTCCCAGAATGGACCCCCACCCGTGTCCTCCATCTGCCTTTTGTCAGTAGAAAAACTTTAGTCAAAGAATAAATTTAATCAGAGAAGTGAGAAAATGCAGAAAGTAAGAAAAACAGTCAAGCAAGACAAAATATAATAATAATAATGTTTTAGCCATTAAACAAAATCGAGGACCTTTAGTTCTTCCTCCAGGACTATAGATAATATTCTGAGCCAGGTCCTTGGAGCTGTTTTGCAGACACTGAAACCCCCTCCAGGTGCGAGAAGTTAACTGCAAGCTGCTCACAAGCACGGAGACCCCAGACCAGCTGGAACCAGAAGGTGGATGATGCCGACTCCCGCTTGCCTCCCCACCAGCCAATCAGAAGGATGTCCACGAGCTGACCACGCCCTGCTCCTTGAACACTGTAAGACCCCCCACTACCCGCTCCAGGGCGGGACACACTGTCTAGAGGGCATGAGCCCGCTGTGGCCCCCTCTGCCTAGCAAAGCAATCAAGCTCTTCTTCTCTACTTCACCCCAAACTCTGTCTCCAAGTGAACAGAGGCTGAATTTCGGCAACAGGAGGCAGTCCCAACTTACAATTCAACGAAACTGATTTTCCTCGGCAGAAGTGCTCTTCCCCAGGGACCTAAGACCTCCAAACCAGCAGAACGCAAAGTTGTGGGAGCCAAACTTATGCAGTTGGATTATTAACTTAATAGCGAGAGAAGTCATTCCATTTTCATGCCTTTTTCTAATACTTGTGTATCCTGGCATAGAAGAGATACTAATTGCTATTTCAAGCATATACTGAATCCTGCAAGACTGAACCCCATGTCCTCAGGGTCTTTTCTGCAACCAGTATCCTAGTAGTGTCCTTAGTAGGCCATTCCATTGGTCTATTGGTTTAGCTGCTTTTCGGTGGTAGCATAATGGTAAGCAAATCCCTTAAATGTGGAATCTGCTGCTGCACTTTTTCTGCTGTGAAATGAGGAAAGCATTAGTAGGCAGAATAATATAACTAAGTGAATAACATATTGCATACGTCCACAAGTATTTCACTAAACTGGCAGCCTTACAAGTTATTTGGTAAATGGGTCTAAATATACATTTAATATGTTATGTGTTGCCTCTGAAATCAAAAGTGGCTCACCAAGCCCTTATTCTTTGGTCCTGGTAGGTGGTGCAAGGTGCAGTGACCCAGCGTTCCCTCAAGAGTGGACAGCTCCATAACAGACAAACCACTGGACTGCCAGAAACATTCCTGGGACTTGAGGCCCCTGAAAATCACTGGGGTTACCTCCCGGTCTATGACAGGGATGTCGTACCTTGACACCTAAAGCACTTGCCACTTTCTAATCAGCACATGACAACGATAAAATAATCCAGTGTAATGTTATGGGGAATCTGAAGATAAACAAGGTTTCTCCAGACTATGGCATGGCAGGGAGTAGGAGAAATGATGTACCTCCAAGGAAAGACTGAAGGTAAAAGTAAACGCTGTGGCTTATGGTTTTCCTGTGAAAGTTTACGAAGAAAAAGCACTTTCCAGGTAAATACCTAAATATCAGCTGCCAGCAACCTACATCTGGAGGAGCAGCTGAAGATGGAGGCTCTCTGATTAAGTTCAAAATAACCTATAGTTCTGAAAATCCTGTATGATTTCTGCACAGGCAAACAGAGAAGCTAAGTAGTGAGGTGGTAAAGTATTACCACCACTGTAGCTTTCAAGCCTTTGAAGGTGGCACAAATGTGCACATTTCTCCCAGGGATGGAGTCCTGCTTTTACAATGCTAACTTGGTAAGGAAGAGACATTCTAGACCTTCAGTGTATACCTTCATACTAAATGTCCTTATCCCTGGGCCAGAGAACCAACGCAGCCATTCTACCTGCTCCCAGGTATGTCTATTCCAATTATACGTTCAGCCCTGAGGACGGAACTAGAGGAGAAGCCCATTCCAACTGATCCACGGTGACGCAAACTGCGGCCAAGCTTTACCATTTAAACACTGTACACCCCCATGTTAATTCCTGGACCACAGTTTTACTTTGGGTCTTCAAGAATCCGTGCCACTTCAAAGGCAGTGTTCAGTAACACCGAATAAATCAGGGCCTCTCCTTTACCTCAGAACACAACCACTCTAGGAAATGACCTCAGATCATTGCAATTTTTGCTTATGGGATGAAAAGGAACTCAGTTTCTCCTTCAGTGAAGGTTGGTCGGTGAACTGATGTAAGGTCTTCTGGAAGCATGGGAAGCAACTGAGAATACCTACTTGGGCAACTCAAATTGGGTTTCTGTTCACTTGTCTTGGAGTTGTTTTATATATCTGGTGACATTTTAGTTGACAAATAACCTACTTTGTTCCTACCAACATAGACATCAATTAGCCATAAGTGTGATCTCAGTGCATCAAAGCACCCTAATCACCAGTTTCTCTCTGCTGCGCCTGGCAGCAACCATCACTTCGCCGTAGGAAGTTAAGAGATGATGTTGGCCTTTGCTATCCTGGGATCCTCTTGTCTCTCTTGAAGTCAGAGAGCCTTTACGATTGACAGCATCTCCCACTGTCGTACCCCTGGTCAGAGCAGAGCCAGGGGTGGTACCTCAGAGCATGTCAGGGAGGCTGGTACCACCCCACTAATGATTCCCAAAGCCTTATGAAGGGAATGTTCTCCAGGCCCTCTTGTGAGATGTAGTGTGTGAAGTATTTGTGGGGGTCACACATAATAAACCCACTCTGACATTCCTATCCCCTTACGCCTTTGGATTCTATCCTCTACATTACACCAGGAAAAGTTCTGCCATAACAATTTTTTAACCATAGGCCACTGTTGAGTGCAAATTTCAGTCAACCAAACAAGTCATCTGGTAGGGCCATTTGCAGCTGAATGAGCAAACATATTAAATCCAGAATGCCTGGTAACACATCATAATCCATCAATTCAGCCGAATCTGGTGTTCTATTCAATTCTACCCACTATTCGTTCCCACACATACTCTTCAGGGTTCTGTTAATATAACTTAGCAAAATATTTGAATTATTTTGATATATTAACCATTTTTTCTTGTATCAGGCTTTTACTTACTCTGCAAGAAAATACTAGGATATAACCCTAGTTATAAGTCTAATGGAAACAAAGAGTATTCAGGGTATATTTTGAGGAGAATGGGGATTTCCTTGAAAGGAAATACCCCAGGTGTGATTGACTATGTTTTGCGCAAAGGAGGTATGAATATGCACAAACAAGAAAAGGAAAGCTGCTTCCAACCAAATGTCCTAATTCAAAGATTTAGGGTCAAATTTCTTACTAAAAAAATGCACTAAACTTCACATGGGGCTTGATGAGACATTGGATTAAAACTATGTTTTAAGTCTGCAAAGTGTAAAATTACATTAAAAAAAGTGTTCAGTGGGATTAGTCCCAGTGGCTACAAGAAATAAAGAAGCCTTTCATGAATACCACAGATATACCCCAAGTCTCTGACTGCAATCCGAGGTGAGAGTTTGAAGAGCTCATGCTTGGCACGTTCCTTCAGGAAGAGCTTCAGTGGCCTGAAAAGAACACATACCGCACGACCGTCTTTGTAGTCACTGAACTGAACAGTAGCTGCCTGGTTCCCCCCGGGGGGTTGTCTCAGTGAAGACTTCATCCCAGTGTCGGCAAGGGGTGAAAATCAGATTAATCAGAATACACCGTGTGTCATGGACCGCTCGCATCCTGTTTCAAATCTGCCAGGGGATCAGCACTGAGTTCAAAGCACAAGGGCAAACCCAAAGAATCTCAAGACACTGTATTTCAGAGTCTTTTTCCTGGGATGGCACCTGGCACCAATTTCTGTTACTGTCAAGATCTTGTCCCAAAACAAAGCCACACTGGTTGTTTGAACAGGAAAAAAAAAAAAAAAAAAAAATATATATATATATATATATATATATATATATATATATATATATATATGAAACTGCTAACCAGGTATAAAATTGTTAACCAGACAACTTGAACAAAAAAACAAAACAAAACAAACACTAAGTTATCACTTAAAAACAAAATTCCACAAGGGAGATACAACCCCTAGGGTTCCTGGAACAAAGGGAAGAGGACACACATCCAAATGTAGGTGTTTGGCAAAGGGGCCCTCGGAGCTGATCCCAGACCTGACGAGGTGCCTCTCTGATCTGGAGCAAGGCGGTGTCTTGGAGAAGGTTCCATGGTTTAGGATGTGATGGGGGGGAAATGCATGGGGATGGCCTGGTGCTGCAAGATAAAGAAGAGTGTGATGCTAACAGGAAAGAGGGATGCAGGGAGCATACAGGCAGCACCCAGGAAACAAAACAGGGAAGAGTAAGTTCTTTCTTTCCACAGCCTTGGAGCCCCACTCCAGCGCACCTTCCCGCAGAGTCCAACAGCCAGATGACGGAGAAGAAAGGTCAACAGGGTCTCAGCACCAAGCAAAACACAGCAACGCTGATTTGAAAGGAGAGATAATGTCTTTCCTGCCACATCAGGCAGGTAAACTTTTCAGGTATCTCCCACAAGTCCTCCAAATAACCAAAACTTCACGGAAACCTCAACATTTTTTGAAGGTGTGGTCTTCAATTTACTTTCCAAACTATTATTTTAAAACCGAGCTTCGTAAGCTGGGCTTAGTCTGTCCATTTGCACATCTTCCACCCTCACAAGACTCTTAAGAGGGAGGCTCACTAATAAAACAAGAAAAGGGAATTTATCTACAGGGAGGTAAATAAAGCTTTCATTAATACATCGGGATATATCAAGTTCCGGCCAGGAGCTTAATCACTTTAGTTCATTGAAGAGGGAAATTTAATAACATATGAATTGTTAAATAATTAAAGAGGTGAGTAACTACTAGAAGTGGTAAAAAATTCTAATAGGACCAGAAGAAGCAAGTACAATAAAGCAAATAATAGTCTAGGCTGAGCAACATGGACAGAAGAGGCAATTCTAGGAGCGCACGGGAGCACACCCCTCCGGGAACTCGCCAGCGGGCTCGGGCAAGCGGGAGTTAGTCCATGGAAGATGCTGGGGAGCAGAGCCCCAGGAGTGAGGAGACAGCTCCCGGAGACTGTGGAAGCAGTTGCCAGGAGACGGGGGCGGGGCGAGACACGTGCAGGACCCTCCCTGGCTACAGCATTGAAGATTTACAGGGTGCGGCTGTGGTATGAGAAACAAAGCAAGGAAGGGTGGATTTAGAGCTGAAAGACAATGAATTTATCACTGCCATATCTGTTTATGTTTAATCTCAAATAAAAAAAAAAGCAATGGAAAATAGGTCCAGAAACCTTGACCGACACATCACTGCAGTGGGTCAAAAATATCTTCATTTGTAATTAATTGTGTTTGCTAGTTCATGAAGGAGTCTGAGCTAAAGCACAATACTGTATTTGTTTTACAGGAATTCTCAAAGTACTTTCCCCAGCCTAGCCACATTAGCATCAACAGGGAACTTTTGGAAAAGCAAATTCTTAGATCCTACCTCCGACATCCTTCAGTAACTGCCCAGCAACCTGTGTTTAAGCAACTGTTACTGGTGATTCTGATGTATCCTAAAGTTTGAGAACCTTTAATCTATACATTGAAAATGATTTTCACGAACCTTTGACTGTCTTTCCATTCTCTGGAATGTCTTATAAGCTTTCACAGATATGATTCAAAAGCAATGTGGGGATTTAATAAAATTATAATTTTATTTGCATTTGCAATTGAGGAGCTATTTGCCACATAAAATATCACATTACTTTTCTTCTACATGTACCAGACCAGGAGAGAGAGAGAAAAAGAGACAGACAGCAAACAAGAAAAAAGAACAAGAGTGTTAACCTTACAGTGGTTACTTAAGTAAGAGATGATAAACATCCCTTTTTTGGAAAAATATTAGAAATAAGTTTTAAAGTTAATGAAATGTTCAGATCAGAAATTATTAAGAACATTTTTGAAAAAGAGATAGCTGTTTTATTATTATCTGATGCAAAAAGATTGACTTTTTGCAACTGTCATTAATGACAAGATAAATTAATACACAAAAGGTCAATCAGATAAATACCTCCATTATCTCTCTAGTATCAAAGCCCTAGAACATTTCCATACTACTCTTTTATATCAATATATTTCTTTTAGCAGCACCTTTTGGTGATGGTCAAGACAATATGAAAGGTTGAGTTGTGATTTGGGTTTCCATTAATTTTTATGAGCTAGAAATACAAAAAACATACTTTTCTTTTGGAAAATCTAATTTTACTGAATGCAAATTTAATGTTTTAAAATAAATCTAATGATGTGCTATTATTTGCATGCCAGTGATAATATTAAATTTGGCATTTCAGTTAGTATATTATTCAGTTACATCTTTTATTTAGGACCTTTTTTCCCTACGACATTAAATGGCCATCCTTTTTCATAGACTTTCATTTAAAGCATAGGAAGCTAAATTTTAGTATGATTTCTGAATGGCATGTAATCAGTGTAACTTGTAATGGTCTTGACTTAGTATGTAAGGGTCACATCAAATACGTTATAACCTCCAGGCACTTAAAAGTTAACAGCCTCATAAATATGTCACAGTGACAAAGCACCTATAAAGTTGATATAAATTTAATATGAAGGGTCACCATTCTCAAATTTTCTTCGAGTATGGGTAAAATTACATTTTTATTAATATCATAACTTTAGATAACCTTAGTGCAGTAGCTAGTTTATATTATAATATATATTATGATATATTATAAACAAATGTATCTAAACAGAAGTACACAATAGAAGCAATTTTAAAATGTTCTTTAAACAGAATGGAGGTTCCTTAAAAAACTAAAAATAGAACTACCATATGATCCAGCAATCCCACTACTGGGCATATACCCTGAGAATACCATAATTCAAAAAGAGTCATGTACCACAATGTTCATTGCAACTCTATTTACAATAGCCAGGACATGGAAACAACCTAAGTGTCCATCGACAGATGAATGGATAAAGAAGATGTGGCACATATATACAATAGAATATTACTCAGCCATAAAAAGAAACAAAATTGAGTTATTTGTAGTAAGGTGGATGGACCTAGAGTCTGTCATACAGAGTGAAGTAAGTCAGAAAGAGAAAAACAAATACCCTATGCTAACACATACATATGGAATCTAAAAAAAAAAAAAGGTTCTGAAAAACCTAGGGGCAGGACAGGAATAAAGACGCAGACGTAGAGAATGGACTTTATAGGCCATGTGGAGGGAGAAGGGTAAGGTGGGACGAAGTTAGAGAGTGGCACGGACATATATACACTACCAAATGTAAAACAGGTAGCTAGTGGGAAGCAGCCGCATAGCACAGGGAGATCAGCTCGGTGCTTTGTGACCACCTAGAGGGGTGGGATAGGGAGGGTGGGAGGGAGATGCAAGAGGGAGGAGATATGGGGATATATGTATATGTATAGCTGATTCACTTTGTTATAAAGCAGAAACTAACACACCATTGTAAAGCAATTATACTCCAATAAAGATGTTAAATAAATAAATTAATTAATTAAATGTTCTTTAAAAAATAATCAAACATTTTAATATCTATGGACATGTACTACCTCAAATAGAACTAAACATTTTTTGGGGGAAAGTTTTATCCTAGAATCCTGTTACCTTTAAAGATAATCAAATCTTTGGGAAGAAATACCTGAAGGGTTTTGTTATTGAGTCTTAAAAGATGTTTACAGAATTGTAAACAATAGAGAGTACTAAATTTTTGTTCACATCTGTAAAGTTTTGTTTAAAGTCACAATTAACGTTAGGTGGCTACAGTTAGCTGGAAACCACAGGACTTCAATTCTTCTTTTTTTTCTATCCTTTAAAATGAAACAGAATTGGTAGGAGGGAGAGTTTGCCAGTATTTTCAAATATTTGATTTACCTGAGGTTCTCGATTAATGATCAACTTTATGGAACTGAGTCAATTAATAAACTTAAATTAAAAATATAGAAATTTATAAAGATAGATTACATTTAATCTGCTTTTAATCTAGACTGGGGCATTTAAAATGAAAATGATTTTGCTGATATCCAACTGAAATACATTTTAGCATATTTTGAAAGGATTTACTATTACATAATTAGCATTAATGCCCAAAGCTTAGTTCTACCTTTGATGAATAGAAGCCATTTCTTTTCACTCAGATGCTCATAAATTGAAGACCAAGAGTTGTGCCATGGCACCTAAAATTAAACTTCTGTTTGTTTAAAAATATATGTATTTTTAAGTTCTAGCTAATACCATCACAGACTCTTGGGGGTAAGGGAGTTATCAGAGCATGTCAGTAACCAGTTTACCACCCCTTATGAAGGATAACTTTACAACATAAATGAGGCAGAAGTTAAGGAAGCCGTAGGGAAGGTAAAGCTGGGGGCTGGGACAGTGCTGAAAGCCTTAGGGAGAGTAAAATATGTCCTCAGCCAAACACCAGTTCATCAACACAGGGGGATTTTTAAACAAAACTTTCCTACTTCAAAGTGGTTAATAACTGCCTTAAAGAACGATTCCAGCAGGTCCAATGAGGCTAAATATTTCCTTTACTTTCCAAGTGCAAATATTCGCTGACTGGTTTGGACTTGATGTGGAGGAGGATAAAAGGAAGGAGAAATTCCCTGCATCTCGAGCGTTCCCTACAGGTAAAGCAGTTCAGCGAGCCGAACTCACCTCATGAAAAGGTACTCACTTCCCGCATGGGATGACTCTGTTTGAGAGAAATATTTCCTTACTTTGAGATACAATTAAGCTTTCTGAAAACTAATTCTGACTACTTTGCTGAATGTAAGTCATTTTATTTCCCTTTCCTCATAGAACTGTATTTCCATGTAATTTTATATGCCACCTCTCTGTACCTCACTATATTAATTAACAACTGGAAAACACTTAATAAGCAAAGACAAAAATTAATTACCATAGACTAAGAACTGTTTTTTTAATATGGTCCAGATATTAGTCACAATGTAGTTTTTTAAGCTTCTGGTAAAATACTTTTGAAGCTACAATAGAATTATTAAGGCAAAAGATCAAATGAACCAATAAAAAACTCATTTAAAAAAACCCCCACAGTACTCAGGCAAGAAAGGAGAGGAAGAGAATGATAATACAAGCAGGATAGCTGTCAAAAACAAAATAAGACTGTATATGTAAACCCAAGCCTATCAAAACTCATACAAAATATAAATGGAATAAATGCTCCAGATGAAAAAGGAATATTGGACTAGACAAAAAAGCAAAAACAACAATATGCTGCTTACAAGAAGCAGAGCTAAACACACAAATTTAAAAAATTTGCAATGAAAGAATGCAGAAAAATAAATCATACGAACACTACTAAAGAGGAAGCTGGTATTGCTATATTAATATTAGACAAATAGAGCTTCTGGGTTACTTCATGATGATATATTGTTCAATTCACTAATATAACTTCATTATATAAACAGCAAACATTGATAGATTAAATTGTGAAAAGACAAATCCACAATGATGTGAAACCTTTCAATACTTCATTTCCCATAACTGATAGATCAGATACTAAAATCAAATCACTAACGCTATAGAAAAGTTGGTAACAAATTACAAACTTTACCTAACCTAGGAGACATATATAAACAGTACCCGCAAGAAGTCCAAAAATGCATTCTTTTCTCATATATGGAACCATTATCAAAACTGAAAAGACCCAGGGCTATAAAGCGCATCTCACCAAATCTTAAGAATTAAAATTATACAGAATACGTTATCTGCACTGAAGTTAAAAGTCAACATAAAGGCACCTACTAAACATGTATGTTAACTTTTTTAAAGCATGCACTACAAATTAACATGAATGAAACTTGTAATGGAAATTGAAAAGTACTGTAACTGACTATAAACAAATACATGAACACGGACTCTATGTATACATCACACCACAGTCACTTTCCTCCAGTAGGGAATGTTCTCGGCTAAGTGCAGGGAGAGATGGGGAGGGCGGTCCCCCCACCGTCCTACCTGTTAATGAGAGACCATGGAGAACTGTCTCCCAACAATACCCGCTTCTCGTTTCTCTACCATCTTAGTTGTTGGCAAATTTCCCCACAAGCACCTGAGGCTACTGGTCACTCTATTTAGCGTGCCCATACGGCTTGGGACCAACTCTGTTCCCTTTGTTTCATACAACATTTAATTCAGGCAACAGCCAACAGGGCTGCAAGCTGCAGGATGCGAACACATTGCAGTCCTGGCCTTAGCTGTGCTCTTAAGTCCCGGGAGACAATGCAGAGACACCCAGGTGGACGCGGCGCACACAGTGGGTCTGCGTCACAGCTGAGAAAGCCCGGACACAGGGACCCTCAGTCTTCAGTGGGCTGGACGCACACCTACACAAGCTCTGCTTCTAATGGAAGAAGTCATTCGTTTTATCATCCTGGACCGCAAAAGTCTCCCCGATGCCCAAGCAGAAGGCACTGGCTCCATCTCGCAAGTCTGCTCACCATCCAGACATCCTTAAGAAGATATTTCAGAGCAAAAGCAATCAATGCCTGTACCAGGAAGATGTGCAGACATGTGAGACCCTATGGAGACGTGTCTCCCAGCATTAGCAAAGGCGGCTAGGTCTAGATTCATACACGAAAATCAGCTGCACCTTCCACACCAGATACCAACTACTCAAACGTATTTCCATAAACATAATGACCGGTGCGCACCTACAAACAAATATACGCAGAAAAAAAGATATTTTAAAGTCATTCCTGGAGAGATACCCTGTATTTCTGGATAGAAAGATTAAATATAAACATTTTTTAAACTTTATCTACAGATTTAATGAAACTCAGTGACAGGTTTCAATGAAACCTAAAAATATGATTTCAAAAATTTTACAGATTAGAAAAGGTCCAGTAATAATCAAGATACTTCTATTAAACAGAGAAAATAAGAGGAAATAGTCCTACTAGATATTAAACTTTACTATAAACATATAATAATTAAGACAGTTTGGATCTCACAGGGATATACAAATACATCAGTGGTACAGAATATCAATCCTCCAAATCAGCACACACAATAAAACATGAATATAAGATAGAAGTATCTTTACATATAATAATAATAATCAAAAACTATGCTAGATGGATTAGATACATAAAATTAACCTTCATACTGGATGTGATGAAAATTCAGCCCTCACGCAAATAGGCCTGCACAGTGTAAACATAAAATTGATTAGGGAAACACTCATACACAGAGATGCAGCACAGAGCTCTCATTGCCCCAGCCTGTGTTATCCACAGAGACATACGGTTAGGTGAGGAACTTCTGATTGGGGTCCATGGAAAGAGGTCATTTCCTCACAAATGGGTAGGGCCCCCCAAAAGAAGCTAGGCCCACATAACACTGCACAGTTTTAGGGGCACGGGAGGAGCTGGTCTAGGTGCCTCTGTGGTTGTAGGAGCTTTCTCTTGACAAAGGCTGTGTGAGAAATCAGAAGGCTGCAGAACGCAGTCTGCAGAAGGGAAGAATAGAACTAAACTCAAGTTGTTATTGGTAAATATTGTGTGTAACAAGTATCACCCCAACCGTAAGCAGCCTAAAATCAAAACATTTGTCACTCCGCAGTTTCTGTAGGTCAGGAACCAGGGTGCGCATTAGTTAAGGTCTCCACTTCAGGGCCGTCACCTCGAGGTTCAGCTGGGGAAAGGCCAGCTTCCGGGCTCACCGGTTCATCTGGCCGCTGGCAGGACTCGGGTGCTCACAGGTTTCTGGAGCTCAGTCCTCGCTAGGTCATGGCCAGAGACTTCCCTAAGGGTCTTGGTACCCGGGGACGTCCACAGTATGGCTCCCAACATAGCATCTTCCTCTCTAGCGTGAGGAAGGGCGAGTCGGACCATGAAGTAGTCAAGGGGAAAGGGAGTGGGGAGTGATGATTTTGCCCAGACCCTGTTTCTCACTGGTGAAGGTTCATCCACAGGGGACTAACTTGCTCCTTAGTCCAGGAGAATCAATTGGCCCATCAGTAACCTCTCAGGCACCAAGCTGAGTGTTTCACCCAAATCTGAAGGTTGGGGGCAACCCACACAAAAGGCGTGCCAAACAAGGAGAAGGAAAAAGAGGGAAAGAGCAGAGGAAATTCTGAAGAAGTACATAAACTCTGGGCCCTAACATAAATGCTTACATGTAGTATCTTACTGAATGTTGTATAATCCCCACCCTTATGTTTTCAGAGGTTAGTACTAAGTGGAGAAGAAATTACATACTTCTGTCCACAACTCAGAAAACAAAGTCAGAGAAGTATATCTTGATTTCATTTGGTTTACCTTGGCACTCCAGGCTCTGACAAAGATAGAAGTTCATTGCCCACAAAATCTACAAAGGAATATGGGATTGGTCTTAAAAACAGATCATAATGGCCTCTTAAATTGCATCACGTTGATGTAAATAAACATTATGCACAACAGCTGCCGCCCCTGCACAACAGCTGCTTTATAAAATTAAATAAGTCAGCTGCTCCGATGAGCAGAATAAGAGCCCAGAAACAACAACAAAAGTCAGCACTGAGGACACGACGCTTCAGCCACACATTCTGTTTTTAAAATGTAAGCGTCACTAATGGCATCAAACAATGTGTTAATATTCCCATCCTGTGTGATTGTGACCTAAACTCACACCACTTCAAGTGAAGTGCAAAATACAAAAAGGAAAGTAAGAAATGGACACTGAAAAATCAGATCAGGGAGATTCCCTGGTGGCGCAGTGGTTGAGAATCTGCCTGCCAATGCAGGGGACACGGGTTCGAGCCCTGGCCTGGGAGGATCCCACATGCCGCGGAGCAACTGGGCCCGTGAGCCACAATTACTGAGCCTGCACATCTGGAGCCTGTGCTCCGCAATAAGAGAGGCCGCGACAGTGAGAGGCCCGCGTACCACGATGAAGAGTGGCTCCCGCTCGCCACAACTAGAGAAAGCCCTCGCACAGAAGACCCAACACAGCCAAAAATAAATAAATTAATTAAAAAAAAAATCAGATCAAACGTGAAGGCCCTTCATTCTACTGGGGTAACGTAACCCTCTCTTTCTGCTGCACAAGAGAAGCATTAAGGCTTCGTCTCTCAGGTGCATGTGGGCATCACTGTGACCAGACGTGAAAGTCCATGGCTGTTGGAAGAAAGAGGTAAAATGGTGAAAGCCAGGAGGGTGCTGAATTCTCCCTCGTTTCCCATTTGAATGTCTCCATTCTCCTCAACACACTGGTCGTCTCATCTTCACTCTGAAGAGCTTCTCGATGAACAACAGAGATTTGCTGCTAAAGTAAATTAAAGCTTGGACTGGATGTGGATTTTGCAAAAATCCAATACATAGATTCACATTCCAAATAACTGTGTTTCTTCAGTTCATGCATACAACTGTTGTATAGTTAATATTTGTTGTGGCATAATTTCAAAGAGGTATACAGATGGAGTCATTTAAACCTCATTCAGAAGCATGTAAAGATTAGGAAAATTATCAATAAACATACCAGAGGGAATAAGAATTATAAAGCATATTTTAAATCAGGAGATTTTTCTTGCACCATAAGTGCAGTTCCAATAAGCACCATATGGTTTAACCGATAGGCTCAGGTGAATGACAAGATTCATATCATTAGTCTTTCTAATGTTTAGGGTTATAACTAAAAGAAACTACCATCTGTTATTAAAAGGAAGGATTGTGCTTGGATAATTACAGGCTCTTGATATCATAAAGATTATTTCTATTTCAATTTCTTCATTTCTCTATTTTCTATTTTTCTTTGCTCAAGTTAATCAGTGGAATTGTTTTTTCAAGAGAAAATATGTTTTTATTGAGATATAACTGACATAGAACATTGTCCGGGTTTAAGGTGTACAATGTGTTGATTTGATACATTTGTATATTGCAAGGATTACCCCTGTAGCATTAGCTAACACCAATATCACGTCACATGATTATCATTACACTGTTTTGTGGTGGGAAATTTTACAATCTAGTGTCTTAGTAACTTTGAAGTTTATAATACAGTATCATTGACGATAATCATTATGTTGTTCGTTCGATTGCCAAAACGTATTCATCTTCTAGTTGAGAGTCTGCTCTCTTTAACAACCTCTCCCCAATTCTCCCACCCCCCAGCCCTTGGTAACCACCATTCTACACTGTTACCGAGTTTGGCTTTTTTAGATTCCACGTATAAGTGATATCATACAGTATTTGTCTTTCTCATTTTGACTTGTCTCATTTAGCATAATGCTCTCAAGTTCCATCCATGTTGTTGCAAATGACAGGATTTCCTTCCTTCTCATGACTGAATAATAGTCCATTGTTTGTGTGTGTGTGTGTGTGTGTATCACATCTTCTTTAACCATTCATCTGTTGATGCACACTTAGGTTGTTTCCATAGCTTGGTTAGTATGAAAAACGCTTCAATGAGCATGGGAGTGCAGACATCTTTTTGATATCCTGTTTTTATTTCCTTTGAATATATTCCCAGAAGTGAGATTACTGGATCATATGGTAATTCTATTTTAATTTTTTAAGGAAATTCCATACTGCTTTCTGTAGTTGCTGAACCTATTTACATTCCCACCAATGGTGCACAAGGGTGCCCTTTTCTCCACACCCTCACCAACACTTGTTCTCTCCTAGCAGAAAACATAGGGAACAAGCTCCTTGGCATAAGCCTTGGCAATGACTTTTGGATATAACACCAAAAGCACAAGCAACCAAAGCAAAAATAAACAAATGGGCCTACAACAAAGTAAAAAAAACTCCCCAGAGCAAAAGAAATAATCAACAAAAAGTCGACCTACAGAATGGGGGAAAATATTTGTAGACCACATATCAGATAAGGATTTAATATCCAAAATATATAAAGAGCTCATACAACTCAATAACAAAACCCAAACAATCAAACTGAAAAATGGGCAAAGGACCTGAATAGGCATTTTTCTAAAGAAGACATCCAAATGGCCAAAAGGTACATGAAAAGATGCTCAACATCACTAATCATCAGGGAGATGCAAATCAAAACCACAATGAGATATCACCTCACATTTGTTTGAATGGCTGTCAGCAAGGAAAATATTATTTTTAATGTGAACATATTTTTTAAAGGAATTGCTTAATCCAATATAGGAATTTTAAAATCTATTTTAGAAACTTTTCTGACCGTTATTAATATCTACAGGTTTCCTAGCTCAAATACCCCTTTCGATTTAATATTAAGAGAATTTGTAGGAGAGTGTCTGCCACTGAATTTTCACCTATGTATGTGAAAATACAGATTTCATCAGAGTGGAGTTTGTCTAAACAATAATACAACCATTTTACAAATTTGCATTAAATATGTTAACACACAAAACTGCCATTTTTGTTAAGTGCATAAATCTTTGTGACTATAAAATAAGGAACTGCATTTATAGTCTAAAATTCTGAATAGACTCTGAAATTCTATTTATAAAACTTCCAAATTGCAATCATTGTTGCTTTTGTTGTGGTCATCCATGTACAATGCTTGGTGTCAGTCTATTTATCTCTTGTAAAAATAAAATACAGTGTGTGTGTGTGAAAAAATAAAAAAAATAAAAAAAAATAAAACTTCCAAAAGTATCAAATGGCTCCTAACTAAAACCAAAATGTTGTAAGATAATGGGATTTTCAAATATAAGGTGCATAAGATGTCAGGTGTTCTAAGAACCATGAGTACGTTAAAGGGCTCAAGTTGAACAATCCACATTCTAAGAATTAATACTCTCAGCTCAAATGAACTAATTCAATAAAATGGAAGAAAAGGGAACAAAATAAATCCCCTTGATTCTACCTCAATTCACTTGATGATATTACTGTTATTTACTAATACTATTAGTAAAAATGATCAATGGCAGGCTTTTATTTACACTTTCTATGTGGGCTCAGTTCTGTTAAGTACTTTAGGAGTTTACCTCAATTCATCTCTGTAACGTCTCTACGAGGCAGGTCACCTTATTTTCTCTACTTTATAAATAAGAAATAGGAGGCTTATTTTTTTCAACCTTATACAGCCAGCAAGTGGTGAAGGTCGGATTTAAATCAACGCAACCAGATGCTAGAGCCCCTCATTTAATCCCTACCCTACAATGACCCCAGGCAGTGCATGCTGTGCGTATGTGTGTGGAAAACACAGAGAGGCACTGCTCTTTTCATTTTTTTTTCCCCAGAGTTGCTAATGAAGCAATTAAGAAGACCTTGGTAAAGCATACTAATTATAAAATTGCAAACCTCACTTCTAGGTCCCTATCTGCTTCTGGATAAAGACAAATATTCTCAACACCTTTTTTCTCTTATTTGAACATAAAGTGTGTCATCAATGTTCCGAGAAGTAAAAAATATGTACTCGAATTTGGATAATCTGAGGAGAATTTAACAAAAGGAGTCTTTACAAACTCGTGGCAGGGTGTAGGGAACCACAGGGAATAGGGCAGTATCCTAAGGTCATATAAGTGGGGAGCAGTCACCTCCCCCAGTCCTGAAGAGGGGAGTGTGGGGGACATTCACCTGAGCTTGGGTGGGGTTGCCTGATATGATCTATGTCTTCATGTCAAGGGCTAAAATCACCCGGGGACACCCTGCAGGGGAATCAATATCACAACCTCACTCTCACCCTTTCCTCTGACCTTCCAGGCAGTCATTGCCTTTGGATAAGGGATCCAGTTCCTGGGGTCCACACTGGCCCAACTTTGGTGGCACACAGCAGCGGGTAGCTGGGGGAGTAGGGATGGGAAGTAAGTCAGGTGGGGCAAAAAGAAGCTATCCAGCGCAGAGGGCTTGTAATAGCTGAGATGAAGGGCACTTTCTCTTCCACAACTTACAATAGAAAATTTAAAGCTATTTCAGTACCATTACAAACATATACAATATATAGGAACATCCAGAATTACCTTATAATCGCAAACAAGTAGACTTGAATTTCTCATTAAGAGAGTATGAACCCACATTCATAGGTTTTATCTTTCATTTTAAGTATTACTGTGAACAAGATAACAGTAATTAAAATCTATTTAAGTGGAACCTTAAAGCTATTACAGCACCACAGTAAGAGATTTGAAGAGGAAAAAGCCAACATTTTGTATTAAAGAAGAATAAATCCAGGCTCCCTTTATAATTCTAATCAAGTAGAATTAAATTTACTATTAACACAGTAAGAGCCTGTGCTTTTTTAAATTTTAAATATTATCATGTATATAAATTATAGTAATTAAAAACACTGTGAGAGACAGTCCACATCAATTTAATTAGTGTTTATTTAAAATATAATTAGAGCTTGTTAGTAGTAGTAGATAACTTCTACTGAGTGGATAGAACAGACACGGCTGTAAGTGCTTTATAAGTAGGATCTCGTTCAGTCCTCACAGTAACCCCGAGAAACGTTATTTATAGTGACCAATGGTGCCTATGAACAAACACACAAGACATACAGAAGAGAACGCCGCCATCGGTGGTGAGGTGCACTTACAGGGCCTTGAACCTGTCACCTGAGATCCAAATCCCCCACAGCAGTGACTAAGGGGGGGATACACCAATCAACGAGACACCCCGGCTGCCCTCGTGCAGTGACTTCCTAGGGGAGGTACCAAGCACTTCAGATACAAATTAAAGGTAAATGTCAGGTATACTCAAAACCCTGACACCTGTCATAAGCATGAAATGCCTCACTGTCAAAGAGTAACAGAGACAAATACAAATGCCTTCTTACTTGTATGCTTTTTAAATCCTATTTCAAGCAAAATGTACTTAGCTTTTAAAACTCAGCTGGAGGTGAGACAGGCTGGGACCTGGGACCCTTTGCTGCAGGGCTTGCACCTGGACACACCTCTCCTCGAGCAATAAAATACAAGGAAACTGTAAGGGACTAAAAATAACTGCGTGCATGCGCAGTCAGGGCAAATTCTGGACAAAAGATACAAAAGACCAAAGAAACTCAACTGCCACTTCTCAAGAGCTGGGAGAAAAAAAAAGGGGGTCGGGAGCAAAAGCAGGGTACTGTGCATGCCCCCTGCACACACCACCACCTACAGGGTGGGCAGACCACCTAAGCCACTTCTCCCGCCCAACCCCTGGACACACCCCTACCCTCACACCATATAAGGAACAAGCTCACCCCGCCTCAGGGAGCGAGCCAGCAAGGGAACCCGTTGTTTGTTCTCGCTCCCCCCTGCTGCAGCCGGGGCCCCAATAAAGCCTTGCCTGGATTTCTTGTCTGGCCTCTGATCGATTTCTATTGATTAAGGAGGCCAAGAACCTTGGTCGGTAACAGAGGTACCTCATCACCATGGCTTCATGGCATTCTTTCTAGGGTCCCTGTGCACGTGTCTGCATGCTGCCCCCATCAAATGTGTATTCTTGGTGAAGGATAGGTTGATATCCTTGACCTGAACTGAGGCCATCGATTCCCACACTGTGTGTACTGGGGCAGTGCCTGGCACTCTCCTTCTAGAACAGCAAGAATGCTACAAATAGCAATGACTAGCATTAAGCCAAGCACTTCCTAAATATTTGTGCCAGGGACCCAGTGACGGGGTAGATCATCTTTCTAGAGCTTGGGTTGGGAAACTATAAGGTCCTGGATCAAATCGGCCTACTGACTGTTTTTATAAATACAGTTGTATTGAGACACAGCCTCACACATTTATTTACTTATTTTCTTTGACTTTTTTCATCCTGCAACAAAGTTGAGTAGTTGCAACACAGACTGTAGGGCCTGCAAAGCCAAACATATTTCATTAATGACTTTTTACAAAAAAGTTTGCTGACCACTGTTTTAGAGTAAAACAAAGAGCAGAAGATTCCTTTATTTCACTCTCTTCTTACACTGGTGAACCTGTTACAGACTTTTGTGACCACAAAGCAGATTATATAAAACTGCAACCCATTTGCCTGGGCAGTCCTGGATCCAAAACCTTAGGCTTTGTGTCAACTCATCTATAATCATTTAGTTGATAATAATCTTCAAAAAATCAAAACTTAATTGTATTTCAATGTCATTACACATAATTCACATTCAAAGAGGTTAAGTCACTCACAATTATTTATTTTTTCAGACATTATGACTGGCGAATTGTATGCCAATATTTTATTTTTATTCTAAAATATCTGGTCCATGGGAATAACGAAAAGAAAAGAAAACCATTATTCTTTGAGAAATCTTTTAAAATCAATACATATTTTGCATTTGACTCTCGAAATTTAATGACAGCAACAACAAATACTTGACTGGTTTTGATATTTAAAACATAATACAGCAGGATTAACGAGAAAATTAAAGTCTTAACTAGTGGGAATACTGACTTAGTGTTGACATTCTTATACACTGCTCATTTTTCATTACAGGTTCAGATGTATATTTACAATTTTTACAGACTCCATCCATATGCCTGTGATTGTAATAAACAAAAAACTAAACGCATAGGCACCAGCTCACACATTTGCAAATAAATTTACAGTGACTGAAAATTAAATAAGTGTAATCATATAGCAGTTAACCAAATACTAGACATTTTATAATTATACATCGTTATATATTATATCAGTATGCATTATAAACTTGACTGATATATATTATTTACTGATTGACTGATATCAGTTAGTAGAAATGCAGAATTGGCTTAGAAAATTCCAACATTTTACTAAGTCAAGATATACTTCAAAGAAAAGAATGCAGTAAAGAGCAGAGAAGCAATATGTGGATTGATAATTTTATTTCATGAATCATAGTCATCAGACTGAAACTGTACTCATGTAACAGAGCTTACTGCATCTGCAGATCATGTATTTTTGATACTACAGCAAATCTCTTGGCAAATGGTATTTTTAAAAATGTTACTTGCAATTTGGAATCTAAAACCATATCAACAAACTTTCTGTATTGTCTTCCATTAGAATCCATTGGTCATTTTTGCTTGTGAAAGGCTCTTTCACTATGTATGGTTTTCTAATATAATACATGGGTCATTTGGAAAATATTGGTTTGGTATGTTATTCATATCTTCCAAATGTTGACAGATTTCATTACACAGTATCATAACATCACATTTTTAAATATCACCACTCTTATCAGAAAAGTGTTAGGTACAAGTTAGCTGTCAAACTCACAGTGGCAGATACAGGTTTTCCAAAATCTGATTTTCTTTGAAAGCTCAAATTCTATCATTGGCAACAAATACTGTCAAGTGTTTACCTAGACATGATAAGCTCACTTCATTCATTTTCAAGAAAATGTCTGCCACCCACCCACATCAGAAAAATTATAGTTTGTTATTCTCTTAGGTTAAATTGTGTTCTATGAAAACAGCAACTGGTTTTTTCTCACAAAGCAATCGCACAAGAGCTTTTCTTGAGACAAGCATTGTGTTTCATCAAGAAAAAGTCCTGTACACATACTTCCTCTTTCAGCATACAGAATGTTAAAAAGACATGTACCTGAGGTCAAGATTTAATAAAATGTAACTTGAATTGCCACATCATGGACATTCTTCAGCAATATTGGCATTATTTTACCTTGAGTACGGGGTGGTCAAAAATGCAATGACTTATAAGTACAGTAGATGCCACTGCCTTGATTCAGGCTAAGGAGTTATTGCTTTTGCACTGTTGTACAAATATCGATGCAATGAACAAAGCAAATAACATCTAAGTGTTACCATGAAAATAATTTTGACCTCATGGATTTGTTTTGTGGCAGGATCTCCACTGTCCCACAGACCACACTTTGAGGACAACTGCCTAAGAGAATTTAAAGCTCTAAGTATATTCCATGCAGATCAGTAAATATTATGTGGCATGCATATATGTACTATTTGGCTGCTTTAAAAAATAAAATGCAGACACATTTGAAAGCGTAACCTGATTACGAGGGAGCTATCTATATTATATTTTTAAAGTAACAAATATAAAAATTTAAAATACTGTCATGTGGTGAACGCTGGCATTCATTTTAAATGTTACAAATTGGCATCATTTAGGTAAGAAATTAGGCTCCTACTTCAGGACTACTGGTCAGACTATGCATTTTACCCAGATGCCCAGGTGATTCACATGGACTTCTGAGTTTGAGAAGCCCTGTGGTAAGCTACTTTGTGACAGAGAGAAAAAATTTTTTAAATGTCCTCCGATTCATTCATTCCTCCATCCATTTGCTAAACCATCTATTCTGTGACTATTTTATGACCCCATTGTGCGAAGTGCACTCTGATTGACATTAAATATATCACAATGAACAAAATTTAGCCTTTGTTCTTAAGTGGAGATGACAAGAAAACAGGTATTTTCAAAAAGCATCAATAGTATAGAAGGGTTTTGGTTTTTTTTCCTTTTCTATATAGGAAAACAGAGAATCTCCCACAAAAACCTTTGTATCAAAAGAGACACAACTCTGTTTATTGTTCATGCTGATAATAACCCCAGCCCCATTCTTTCCAGGGTAGGCCATTTAATAAACAGGTAATGTGTCACTGGACCTAAGTGAAAGTAAAATAACAATACTCAGCTAAGTACCATCATGGAACTATATTCATAACAGGCTTCTCTCCACATAGTACTCAGAAGACTTGGGCAGTGTATTACTGGAATCACAACTCAGTTTTATAGAATTTAAGACTTAAGGCTTTTATTCGCAAGCTTTTGCGAAAATCACGATTCTTTTCTTTGTAGCTTTTGCTCAGAAATATTCTCAAGTTGTAAGCGAAAACCAGGGACCGAGGAGGAAATGACAGGGTCAGACAATAAATACTAACTACACGAACATCTCTTATTGTGACAATAGATGCCATTTGACAGAAGCAACCTATATAATGGAGAAAACTGGCGATCTGCTATGTAGTTGCTGAGATTTCCCAGGAGCGTGATGTGACAGCACACTGAGTCACTCTTCCAAACCACAGGAAACCTGGAAAACTTGCCATTTACAACCCAAAGTACTTAACACAGAAGGCTAAATAATATCATGAACTCACAACTGCTGGGGAACTAACAAACCACCTATGTCTCAACACTGTTTCAAAGGATTTATTTTTTATATAGAATGAATTGCCTAGGTGAGCGATTAGAACTAACAATGAAAAACAACTCCCTTTCTCTCTCTCTCCCTCTCTCTCCCTGGCCTTTCTCTGTCTACTTTTTTTTTTAATATTTTATATATTTTTTAATTTTAATTTTTTTTATTTTTAACATCTTTATTAGAGTATAATTGCTTTACAATGGTGTGTCAGTTTCTGCTTTATAACAAAGTAAATCAGTTATACATATACATATGTCCCCATATCTCTTCCCTGCATCTCCCTCCCTCCCACACCCCCTATCCCACCTCTCTAGGTGGTCACAAAGCCCCGAGCTGATCTCCCTGTGCTATGCGGCTGCTTCCCACTAGCTATCTATTTTACATTTGGTAGTGTATATATGTCCATGCCACTCTCTCACTTTGTCCCAGCTTACCCTTCCCCCTCCCCGTATCCTCAAGTCCATTCTCTAGTAGGTCTGCGTCTTTATTCCCGTCTTGCCCCTAGGTTCTTCTGACTATTTTCTTTTTTTTTAGATTCCATATATATGTGTTAGCATACGGTATTTGTTTTTCTCTTTCTGACTTACTTCACTCTGTATGACAGTCTCACTTTTTGCAGATGACACGATACTATACATAGAGAATCCTAAAGATGCCACCAGGAAACTATTAGAGCTAATCAATGAATTTGGTAAAGTAGCAGGATACAAAATTAATGCACAGAAATCTCTTGCATTCCTATACACTAATGATGAAGAATCTGAAAGTGAAATTAAGAAAACACTCCCATTTACCATTGCAACAAAAAGAATAAAATATCTAGGAATAAACCTACCTAAGGAGACAAAAGATCTGTCTACTTTCTTATGTAAACCCAACCAAATAGCTTCTAAGTGCATGGCCCTTCCCCAAAGAAAGCAGTCAAAGGCGCTTTCTTTTACTTTCCTGGCAGGGAGTTCTCTGGTGAGACACTTACTATCTCTGGCCACCTCGGGCTGCCGCTGAGCCCAGGAAACAGCCCCACACAGGACACAGGGGAGGTCTGAGCTCTGGAGTCTTCTGACAGACATACCTTCCCATTCATTGAGTTCTATAGTGACTAAAAACAAATTGATCCAATCATACCTTATTCCAAGAAGATTCAGGTATGGAAGATAAGGAGCCCGTAAAATCCAGGGTACCAATAGAAGCAGAGAGAGTAGCAGATAAAGCAAATCCAGAGAACGAAACGGAAACAGAATTCGTAAATCTCTAGGGTAGGAAACAGGGGTCCCCTCTGCTTATCAGCTGCTCCCTAACAGAGTGGAGATTTAAAGAAAATTGAACCCCTGCTTGTCAGCTGCTACTGGGTTACTAGAGCTGCTGCTACCAATGAAATGTTTGATCTGGGAAGATGAGGAGCATGGTGCTAAGTTCAACAGGTTTGACTCCGCGGCTGATGAAGAGTTTCCTATATTTCCTCTTGCGCGCATTTGTTAACAAACTCCTACAATCTGCATTTCTGTGCTCCTTGCATCCTAAGAGCCCCAAGCTAAAATAAAATAATCAGGAAGAGCCAATTAAGTCTGCGCTGTGCGAAACTGGAGAGAAACCACATTTCCCAAATGCAGCTGTCCCAGCCCTCGCTGCTTCCCTTCATTCTGCAGTAAACACGGTAATACAAGAAGAGGAGGGGAAAGGCCTGGCAGTTATTTCCTTTGATAACAAAAGCACAATCACATGCAGGAGGGATTTTCCTTAAAGCTGAGCCTGTGCATACAGAATTCTACTAGGCAACAATTTAATACAACTCTGTCAAGCCTTTTCTGCAGGTGACTATCTGTCCTGGGCCCCGCAAACGGTAATTCCCAAATTTACTGAGCCCTTAGAGCCTCCTCGTATGCTTATGGGTAAAGAGATACAGACTCCCATCTTTTGAGTTTACATACTCAAAGAGATTTTGGTTTTCTGGGTCTGGGATGGGTTCAGGAATCTTCATTTTAATAAGCCTCCAAAAATATGACGTCATAACTGATCAAGGAGACATTGTATTAAAGCATCATTTGAAGTTATGTCAGGTTCATCTTTATCAAAATAAGAAGAGAAGCTAAGGTTTGAAGTATATTGTGTGGAGAATTTGCATCCTTGAGAAGATGATTTGCAATGTACTGGCTGGTAACAGAAAAGATAGCTATAACTTTGCACTCTTCTAAATAATTTCCTGCTTTTTAACATATGGACACAATATGCCATTAAGCAACTTGCTAGCTTGGGGCAATTCAACTATGTTTGGAAGAAACATCCTCAGCTTCACTGCACTATGTAACAAAGGTATCTGCAGGTTAGGCCAAGCTGAGCTGCCAGCAAATGTGTTACTTTCTGGTGATACATATTTTCCTCTTTTATCCAGAGGTAGTCCAGGTCTTTGAAAATATGCATAAAAATGTTAAGATCCTCTTTCTCTTAGGGAACTCTACACGTGCATGTGTAAATATATGGAGCACAAGTAATTCAGACCTAATGTTGCTTGCATGAAATGCTCTTATTTTTTGCACATTCTTCCTCGTTAATGCTAATGTTAATTGAAACATTTTTCTCCTCAAATAGTTTTCCTCTTCATTTCATTAAAAAAAAAAAAAAAAAAGGAGACATTTTCAACTACCACAAGAAGTTTCATTTGCTAAGTTCTCCCCACACTTCTTTAACATGAGCTTTACTGTCCCTAATGTCTGCAACATAAAAATAAATAAATAAGTTTGGTGACCATTCCACAGAAAAATCCATAAATTGACCAAGAAGCCTGAGGATGACTCCAACAACGAAATGTCCTTAAACTCTGGGGGAGAGGGATGGTAGTTAAAAATCATTTACTAACCATAACTGTTAATTGTCAAAGTTCGGGATATTAAATGAGTGGTTATTAAGTAAATTTACAAAACCTGTATCAGAACTCAACCGATTTGGGTAGTAGAGAATTACCGAAACGTTGGCTATTAAGTTGTTCAGGTTGTGATGCTGTACTCAGTTACTCTGAGAGTTACGACAGTGAGGAAAACGCCCTGATGGGACATCGAGAAACTCATAGGTGGAGAAGAGGGTAAGCGACCTGGAGGGTTCAGTAAGAGAAGGGCTCAGAGGTAGAAGTTCCTAGGGATTCACGTTAGTTAGGATTCTCACAAACTAAGAGACCAGTTAATCAGAGGAGTTAACTGACCCAATGTCGGGTATCATCGCTAAGAAGGAGGAGCTTTGCTCTGGGTCACTCAGGTTAAGGGTATTTTTTTCTTTCTTTTGGTTACTGAACTAGTGAGGAAGTCATGATGCCTAGTTACAGACTGCCAGGTATGTTCCATTTCTGAGGGAATATCAAGAGTCTATGTAACGCAAGCCCAGATGTGGACCGTATGAGAGAAGTCTCCTCCCGCATCCCTGCCTACCTAGTCATTAGGGCAAACCTACCTTCTCTGTTTCCTTTTCCTGTGAATGTGAAGGCAACAGTTTTTCTTCACATTATTTATATGTAAGATGTCATTTAGGATATTTGGTAGGACAGGACAATACAGATAGGGCTGCCAGAAGCCGTTACTGATTTTACTTTATTACAATTGATTTAGATTATACAATGGCATTCTCTACTGGATCAATTCTAACTCACTTGTGTTACTCACCAGGGTCTATTATTATGCATCTAGGTCATAACATACTTAACTCCCCTATTTCCCTTCTTCTTTTATAACTATAAAACACGCATAGATTTTTGAAGGGATGAGTTACCAAGATATAGGATTCGTTTATTTTTTCCCCCCTAACCTATATCCATTTAACAACAACTTAGTGTATTACTTAGAGAAACGGTCTTAAAACAATTTCCTGGAAAAAAATCTCTACCTATTTTCCAAGATACAAGCAGCTGAAGAACACAGTTTTGGTTATGCAGTGGTGCAATACCTTTTGGCTATCTGTTTACTCATATTGGGATGCTTTACTCAATGCAGTATAATAACATAATAATAACAAAAACAATATAATAACAGGAAGGTATCAACATGCCCTGACATCAAGGATATCAACCAAGAAGAAACAGAACTATATAAAAGGAATAGTAGGAATAGTAGATGGTATGTGTCTCTGTGTGTGTGCATGTGAATGTTCATGTGGGGGTTTTGACCCAAATGTTGCTTTCCTTTTTAGCCCTCAAGTATAGCTTCCGTACAGCTTTGAAGTATAAAGGTAGTTTTTCAAAGTAACTACCAGGTTTATTTTTTAATATCAGGTTAAAGGAGAAGTAGGTCAGAGGAAAGCCAGTATACAGCATGGGACTTGTGTATTTAGTGTCTAGGGTACTATCAACAAAATGAGGTTTAATCAATCCCCCACCCCCCAAAAAATAGATGGCTTAAAATAGGGAGATTAAAAGACTGTTTTTTTTTTCCAATGCACAGTTGTGCCACCTTACATCTAAAGATGTTGAAAGAGATGAAACTGACACCCAAGAGTTTTCTATCTCGTGGAAGGGAGGAATGTACTCCAAAGAAACTGGGTAAAACTATAAACAAACAAAAGTACAATGAAAACTTAAAAAAATTTTTTTTCAAAGAAGGGCTACAGACATCAGTATTCAGACTGGATATTGATATGTTCTGATGTCTTAAGTTAGGTCTACTGCTTCCTTCAAGAAGTTAGAGTCTGTAGAGATGAGCTACGAATATTTATCGTTAGTTTAGTACACATGTTATTATATGGTTGAAAAGTATTCTAATACTGTTTAGTTGATTTCTTTACCCCATAGAATTATTTCCATACATTTTAAGATGCAATTTAATAGTTTTCTTTTTCAGAGGAATATTTCAATTTCTAATAATGATGCTTCCGTATCTTTGTTCTTCCATACCACATGAAACTTACAAATTGACTTTTTGCGTAAGGCTTAAATTATGCTTTCTACTGTTGGAGAAACCCTCTGTGACAGAGAAGAATAAAATGTGTCTTTAATATGTACGTTAATTATAATCTCTCTATCAACTTAACTCTCCATTATTCTAGTGCATAAAAACATCCTATTGAAAGTAGGGTAACTCTATCATTAAGATTCAGTTCTAGATGATTACATGTAAAACCATAAGGCATGAAGCTTCCAGTCATTGAAGTATCTCTCTCCTTGGCTTTCTTCATTATAGAGGGTATAACTAATATTCAGTAGAGATTAAGATGACTAATTTATTTAACACTTGCAAATTAGTTTTGGAGACAGTGCAAAATAGAGTAAAACAAATGTTTAGGCTACAAAATACTTAAAGGACTTTTAGCATTTGTAGGTTCTAAAATGATTCAATATGCAGATTCATCATCACTTGCTAAATGTATGAGGAAGTATCAACAACCTATAAATTATGAATCCACGTGAAACAGAGGTTACTTTTGATTTGTTTCATAGACCAAGGGCATGTGGTTTCAATAATAGGAAACCTAATTTATGCCCCCATATTATGCACACTTCCATGTGGTTATCAGGAATGCATAAAAGCTTGAACTGCTGTAACGTTAGTACTATCTGATGCGTAAGTTACTATAATAGGTAAATTCAAGGCAGGCATTTATGAATTTCAGTTTCCCGAGAATTACCACTACCGGCAGTAAAAAGGGACTCTGGACTTCCCTTTAGTACTTTTAATTTGGATGTATATCTACTGGGAGGCAAATGTATCCAGTAATATTTTCTTACTACTCTCAAGACATCTTTTTATTACTCCTATCCCTTAGACTCTATGGGTTTTAATAACGTGAAGTGATAACAGCCACCCAGTGTAACACAATACACCTTAGTTAGGGCTGGCCCTTTTGTGGTATTTTACCAATAGTGATACCAGGTCATTTCATATCATTAGCTTTCTAAGAAAACTACTTTTTAGTTGAGAAGTAGGTCAGAGGAAAGCTAATAAAAGAGGAGGAAAAAGAAGAAATAAAAATATGAAAAGACCTGTGAATATACTAAAAACCACTGGATTGCACACTTTGAGTGGGTGAATTGTATGGTGTGTGAACTATATCTCAATAAAGCCATTAAATAAGACATAAAAGGGCTGGGAGAGTATGCAGCAGGCAGGAAGAACTTGGGGAGCCACAACAATTTAAGTAAGTGGTTACTGTGAACATCTCAGGCTCAGTTTATGTTGCTTTCAGCCAAGTTTTTAACTATCTGGATTACAATAAGTGTAATCATCTTTAAAATATTTCATATGTCACTGCTCTAATTTCTCACTTCTCTAATATTTATTTAGTGTTCTGACATACAGTATAGAATAAAATGAGTAGATATTAATTGTTACAAGTATATTTTCTAGGATCTGTAAGAAAAATGATAAAAATAAGAAAACCAGACAGACCTTTTCCCTCTTTTTCAATCAGAGAGCTCCTTCATTTATGATTGTGATTTTTTCCTAAACGTTTCCCATGTATTTTCAAAGATCTATGATTTTATTGATTTATCCATTATTTTTAGGTGAGTAGAAATTAAATAAAGATATATAATTCAGTAAAAAGAAAGATATGAAACTAAAACTGTGGATTAAAATTATTCTAAATGTTTTAATTTAAGGAATGAAATGTAATGCCAAAAATTTGTCATTTTAGTGTTAAGTTCTGTGTTTTCCCTTGCCCAGTATTTTCGACTTTGTTTTTGCTTTTCTGTATCAACCTTAACTGATAAATTTGTTAAATTAAACTGCAATTATTGTATTTGTTTTGAGATAAACTTCAGAAATTAATCTTTATAGTTAAGATCATTGGTAATAGCAAATAGAAGTCTGAATCTGAATTAAAAGTTACTTCTTCTAATCACTAGTGACCTTAGAAACTACTAATATATCCACAGTTTAGAAAATCACTATAGAAAGTTGCACTGGTCCTGTATATTTTCCACAGTGGAATGGAGCAGAGAAGATCCTTGGGAATTCTAGAGTAACCCCGCAGAGCAATAGAAAGGACCTCAAAAGTTTTAAATAACACTTAACCTTGCTTTAGTGTGTATGATACTTCATATGCTAGATTAAATTGAAAATCCAGGCTTAAAATTCTTACTTGAATTTGTCAGCTGTTTAGGGAATGCTAAAACATTTTATTACTTACAAAGCCTTTCCAGAGTTCAGTAAATACTTTGACATTCATGTGTCTTTTTTTCTGAAATAACTGATCTGACAGAATTTTCTTTATTAATTCCTCAAATAGGTTCAGTAGAAATCTTGGCAAATACAAAATTAGTGATAAATTATTTCATGTTTGAATGAATTAAAAGATAAAATTTGCCTCATTAGACATTGAAATACATGCCACAGAGACTGGGAAATAGACCCTTTTTGTCCTATAATGACATTCAAGCCGTCTCAGGTTTTAACTCAAGATCAGGAAATTAGCCTGAATTATATAAAGGGACTATTGTGGGCACTGTCGGGTAGGGCAGGCGTTAATGGAGACAAGAGCTCTGACATGGGATTGCATTGGACGACTCCTACTATTAATCTATATCTTTACTGTACAGCTTCTTTTGCCCTGTTCCATCCTCGAGCTCTATATTAACAGAGAATTTACAGATGTAACTATCTGTTTACAAGGTGGTTTAGGGGAAGTAAGTAGACATGTTTTAGTGCACATTCATTAAGAGTTGACAAAAATGATACAGGGTGAGTATTCCGTGACATACGAGTTAGAGTTATCTTGATAACATGTAGACGGTAATTTTAAAGTAAACTTATTTACAAGAACTCTATTTTGGAAGTGGTTTACCATCTTAAACATTCCTGTAATGATTGTGCATATGATGTAAACATGGTAAAATTATTAACAACGCAGTAGGCAAAGAATGTGTTTAGTCACTGGCATTATTATGCCACTTTAGATATAAACAAGGTGAATAGTTGGCAGTAAATATCAGGACAAACTGCTCTAAAATACCATAAAATGTAAAAACTACCAGCTTTGCAACTGAATTCTTTTCATTATGGGAGTAAAAAACAAGTATGCAATCAAGAGTAGTTCTAAGGAAAAAAGGTAGATTTTGATTTTCTTTCTAAAGCACTAGAAGTAAATTACAGACAGATTAAAATAGACAGATAGTATTACCAACTTGGGATCAAGGGAAATGTGCTGAAAGTGACATCTGAACCTGGCTTTGCAGAATGTGTAATAATTTGACTGATGAATGATATTTCTGGTTGAGGGAACAAGACAACAGAAGCACCATTGTAGGGTATCAAAGAATATGATTAGGAATCAGAAAGTAAAAATGTTTTCAAGTCTAATTTTAGCAACGGCAGACTAGGTATTTCTTATCAACCTCCTAACAATGGACAAAATTGGACAAAATTTAATTTAAAAAAATCTTATTGAACAAGGTAGTGAGAATTGTAGGACCAATGTCCTGGAAGAAAATATAGAATAATAAAAAAGACAACAACAACAACAAAAAAACCCAAACAGAAAACCCAGAGAGCTGTTTCCAAGAGTGGCCAAGATGCTGGGAGGCTGAATATTTTTTGCCAACTTCACAGAATTGGCAAGATAAAAGTTGAAGTTCATAACCTGCCAAAGACGAAAGGTCTTGGCAAACCCTGCAGGCTTCAGGTTCATAACACAAAAGACTAAACAAAAGTGTAAGTGTAAAGCTGAAATAAATCAGACCTCACATGAACTGAAGCCAGCTTTGAATTAGTCTTCCCTCAACAAAAGAAATATACATCCCCAAGCTCCTATCAAACATTTACAGCAAGCATTGAAGAAAGAAAGAAAACCAATCTTAACAAATTATTTTTAAAAATATAATGAAAACAACTGGAAATACTTTCCAATTAATCTTAGGAAGCAAGAATAACCTTAATACTAGTATCTAACAAGGATATTTTTTGTAAAAATAGTAACTTTCTTGCATTTAAAAAATGTATTAATGAAAAGAGTTATCACTACCATTCCACCATTATACATCAGCTAGATTTTCATATTACCCTCTTCCTGTTCCAACAAGGACATTTCATTTTACTTGTTTATTTTTATTGATGTATTGCTGACTTACAATTTTATATTAGTTTCAGTGTACAGCAGAGTAATTTGATATTTTTACAGATTACACACCAAAGTTACTATAAAATATTGATTATATTCCCTGTGCTATACATTGCATCCCTATGACTTACTTATTTTAAAACTTGCAGTTTGATGAATTGGGAGATTGGGATTGACATATATACATTAATATGCATAAAATGGATAACTAATAAGAACCTGCTGTATTAAAAAATAAATAAAATTCTAAAATTCAAAAAAAAAACAAACAAAAAAACCCCTGGTAGTTTGTACCTCTTAATTCCCTTCACCTATTTCACCTTCCCCCTACCTCTCTCACCTCTAGCAACTACTAGTTTATTCTCTGTACCTGTGAGTCTGATTCTTTTTTGATATATTTGTTCATTTGTTTTGTTTTATAGATTATACATACAAATGGTATCATACAGTATTATTTGTCTTTCTCTGACTTATTTCACTAAGCACAATAACCTCCAGGTCCATCCAAGTTGTCACAAATGGCAAGATTTCGTTCTTTTTTCTGTCTGAGTAATGTTCCATTGTATTCTATATAAACCACACCTTCTTTGTCCATTCATTTGTTGATGGATACTTAGGTTGCTTCTATATCTTGGCTATTGTAAACAATGCTGCTATGAACATTGGGTGCATACATATTTTTTGAATTAGTGCTTTTGTTTTCTTTGGATAAATACCCAGAAGTGGAATTGCTGGATTATATAACGGTTTTATTTTTTTGAGGACCCTCCATACTCTTTTCCGTAGTGGCTGCACCAATTTACATACCCACAAACAATGTACTGGGGCTCCCTTTTCTCCACGTCCTCCCCAACACTTGTTATTTACCGTCTTTTCGATGATAGCCATTTTGATAGGTGTGAGGTGGTATCCCATTGTGGTTTTGATTTTCATTTCTCTGATGATTAGTGATATTGAGCACATTTTCATATACCTGTGGCTCATCTGTATGTCATCCTTGGAAAAATACCTATTCAGTTCCTCTGTCCATTTTTCAACTGAAGTTTTAAAAAATATTGAGTTGTATAAGTTCTTTATCTATCTTGGATATTAACTCCTTATTGGATATATCATTTGCAAATATCTTCCCCATTCAGTAGGTTGCTTTTTTGCTTTGCTGATGGTTTTCTTTGCTGTGCAAAAGCTTTCTAGTTGGATTTGATCACACTTGTTTAATTTCACTTTTGTTACTCTTCGCTGAGGAGATATAGCCATAAAAATATTGCTAAGATAGATGTCAAAGAACGTACTGCCTATGTTTTCTTCTAGGAGTTTTATGGTTCCCAGTACATTTATGTCTTTAATCCATTTTGAGTTTATTTTTATATATGGTTATATAAAATATTCTAATTTCATTCTTTTACATGCAGCTGTCAAGTTTTCCCAGCTCCCTTATGGAAGAGACTGTTTTTTCTCCAGTGTACATTCTGGCCTCCTTTGTCATAGATTAATTCATCATAGGTGTGTGGGTTTATCTCTGGGCTTTCTATCCTGTTCCATTGATCTATATTTTGGTTTTTGTGCCAGTACTATACTGTCTTGATTACTGTAGCTTTGTAGTATAGTTTGAAGTTGGGGAGCTTGATTCCTCCAGCTCCATTTTTCATTCTCAAGATTGCTTTGGCTATTCGGGGTCTTTTGTGTTTCCACTCATTAAAGTTTTTCTGTTCTAGTTCTGTGAAAAATGCCATTAGTAATTTGATAGGGATTGCATTCAATCTGTAGATTGCCTTGGGTAGTATCCTGAGCATATATCCAGAGAAAACCATAATTCAAAAAGATATGTTCACGCCAATGTTCACTGCAGCACTATTTACAATAGCCAAGACGTGGAAGCTACCTAAATGTCCATCGACAGATGAACGGATACAGAACATGTGGCAGATATATGCAATGAAATATTATTCAGCCACAAAAAAGAATGAAATAATGCCATTTGCAGCAATATGGACAGATGTAGAGATTATCATACTAAGTGAAATAACTCAGACAAAGAAAGAGAAATATCATATGATATCACTTATATATGGAATCAAAAAAAAATGATACAAATGAACTTATATACATAACAGAAATAGACCCACAGACATAGAAAACAAAATTATGGTTACCAAAGGGAAAAGAGGGGGAAGGGATAGATTAGGAGTTTGAGATTAGCAGATACACACTACTATTATAAAATAGATAACCAACAAGGACCTACTGTATAGTACAGGGAACTATACTCAATATTTTGTAATAACCTATAAGCGAAAAGAATCTGAAAAAATATGTACATATATGTATAACTTAATCACTTTGTTGCACACCTGAAACTAACACAACAGTGTAAATCAACTATACTTCAATTTTAAAAATTAAAAAAAAACACCTTCATTAAAATAAGTTGATGATGGTCAGCAAAGAGAAAGTATATATCCTGACATGCTTAAGAAGAATCTGTATTCAATATATAAATTATTATTCTTATATAGCTATTATATTAATATATAAATAATATAATTTGTATTAATATATTATTAACATTGTATATTAGCATTATTGATTATTAATAATTATTAATAATATATTATATATATCTTAAAACTATAGAAGTAATTGATAAACTGTGCCTTCATGAAGCCATTTCCTTCATACTGTTCATGCTCAGGAACCCAAATCCACATGGCACTCAGCAGTGTTATATAACACTTCTCACATATCAGGCAACATTTAATGAAGTCATGCTTGATCATAGTGTTGTTTCATCTGTGACAAGGCTCCAGGAGTGAGAGTGAGACTGTTCCTCAGCACACTTCTCTAACCATAAGATTTGGAGGAACACCAATGAAAATGAAGACAGAAATGACAGCAGAAGCTAAGATTTATTTGGCTCTTATTATTTCTCAGGTAATTTGTTAACTAAGCTATATACAAGATCACTACTAATCCTTGCAAAACCCTACTTAGATTGTTGGAAGATTACTAGCCAGCTTGCCTTTGCTGCAGCATCAGAAAAAGACAGATGTTTCAGGCAGCCCATTAAATATAAGATATTAAAAGCTGGTCCAGACAATGGAGGCACCCATTCACTGTTCTCACTTTTGATAAATTCAACATCACATACTGTAAGTGTGAATATGGAAGGTGAAATCGATGGAAAACCACTGATGCTATTCCTAAATACATATTTCATCTGTCAGCATATATATTTTTTTTCCAAAAATATTCTGGAGAGATTCTAAAAAGCACAAATCTGGGTATGAGTAGATGTTTCCATTTTTAGGATCATCAATCTAAAATACGTAGTGCCACTGGCTATAGAGAGATTCTCCATTATACACAAATCATTCTCAACTTTCATACTTCCATAGGGGGAGAGGACATTTTAAATTTATATGTTTTCTAATCAGAATGTTTTTTGTTTTGTAAGATGAAACCGTCTATACCATTAATCATTTAGTACTGTGTCCGCTTTTCCTTGACAGCAGCACTTCTTGGAAACATGATCTATATGGCAACACAAAAGAAATTATCAGAGAAATCACCTTATTTCTCATCATTTGGGAAGGTTTACAAAAATGCCTTTTTAAATAAATCCGTCTTATGGTTTAGGCTTTGCCAATTTCAGTGTGTTATTTCTAGTCAGTATTTTATCACTTTTCATATAGCAGAAGTTGTCAGTGTGATGTTTAAATTCAGGCTTACTTATTTTTTAGCTGAAAAGTATTCATACTTAAAATTCACAAAATAGTCACTTCAATCTATGCTTAATGTGTAAAAATCTGTTGTCTATATATTCTTTTAAATAGATGATTATAAGTTAAAATTCAATGTATAATTAACAATTGAATCAAAACTAAAATATAGTGGTATTTACATATCATATAAAAACATACATTTTCTTTTATAGGGGCTCACCATTAAATTATGCATGAAAAGTTTTAATATCAATGTATCAGTATATCATAGAGGATATTTTTGATATAATTTTAATTACCCTAACATTTTATATCTATCAACCAGCAGATACATATTTGATATATACCTAAGTAAAACAGCTTAAAAACTACTTCTGAATATGATTTGTAAATTTACGTCAAATGAGTTGACTGAGCATTTTATGGATCTTATTATAATAAACTATGCTAAAACTGAAAGATGAGTAACGCAAGATTGTGGGCTTAAATTCAAGGGGGCTTAAAATTTAGTGAAGGAATCAGTAACATGTATGCACACTGATGAAAACGTAAGCAAGATATTTGTGATTACGTCAAAAAGAGAGAGAAATTCCTTTTTCTGATCCAAGAAGGCTTTGACTAAGACATAACATTTGAACTAGTGGAGAGATAGGGAAAAAGAGGGAGGGTATTCCAAGTCATGAACTAAGGCATATAGACAAGGTGATGCTACATCTATTGAAAGAATATTCAATGTTCTTGAGTTTGGCTTACAGGGAAACACATGGGTCCAAAGGAGAAAATATGCATTAATGATTGGAAAGATGCTAAATTTTTCCTGCATGCATCCATTAGTACTTGCCACCCCCCCTTTGATTTTTGAACAAGTAGGGGCATGACTATAACTATGTTTTTATTTTTTTATTTTTTTTTATTGGAGTAAAATTACTTTACAATGTTGTGTCACTTTCAGCTGTACAATAAAGTGAATCAGCCATATGTATACCTATATCACCTCCCTCTTGGACCTCCCTTCCACCTCCCCCATCCCACCCATCCAGGTAATCACAGAGCACCGAGCTGAGCTTCCTCTGCTATACAGCAGGTTCCCACTAGCTATCTATTTTACACATGGTAGTGTATTTATGTCAAACCTAATCTCCCAAATCATCCCACCCTCCCCTTCCCCCACTGTGTCCACATGTCCATTCTCTAGGTCTACATCTCTATTCCTGCCTTACAAATAGGTTCATCTGTACCATTTTTCTAGATTCCACATATATGTGTTAATATACGATATTTATTTTTCTCTTTCTGGCTTACTTCACTCTGTATGACAGACTCTAGGTCCATCCACATCTCTACAAATGACACAACTTCATCCTTTTTATGGCTGAGTAATATTCCATTGTCTATATTACCACATCTTCTTTATCCATTCATCCATCATTGGACATTTAGATTGTTTCCATGTCCTGGCTATTGTAAATTGTGCTACAATGAACATTGGGTGGTACATATGTCCTTCTGAATTCTGGTTTTCTCAGGGTATATACCCAGTAGTGGGATTGCCGGGTCATATGGTAATACTATTTTCAGTTTTTTAAGAAACCTCCATACTGTTCGCCAGAGTGGCTGTATCAATTTACATTCCCACCAACAGTGCAAAAGGGTTCCCTTTTCTCCACACCCTATCCACCATTTATTGTTTGTAGATTTTTTGATAATGGCCATCAACCAGTGTGAGGTGATACCTCATTGTAGTTTTGATTTGCATTTCTCTAATAATTAGTGATGTTGAGCAGCTTTTCATGTGCCTCTTGTCCATCTATATATCTTCTTTGGTGAAATAACTATTGAGGTCTTCCATCCATTTTTAAATTGAGTTGTTTGTTTTTTCTGATACTGAGCTCCATGAGCTGTTTGTATATTTTGCAGATTAATCCTTTGTCCGCTGCTTCATTTGCAAATATTTTCTCCCATTCTGAGGGTTGTCTTTTCATCTTGTTCATGTTTTCCTTTGCTGTGCAAAAGCTTTTAAGTTTCATTAAGTCCCATTTGTTTATTTTTGTTTTTATTTCCATTTCTCAAGTAGGTGGGTCAAAAAAGATTTTGCTGTGATTTATGTCAAAGAGCGTTTTTCCTATGTTTTCCTCTAAGAGTTTTATAGTGTCCAGTCTTACATTTAGGTCTTTAATTCATTTGGAGTTTATTTTTGTGTATGGTGTTAGGGAGTGTTCTAATTTCATTCTTTTACATGTAGCTGTCCAGTTTTCCCAGCACCACTTATTAAAGAGGCTGTCTTTTCTCTATTGTATGTTCTTGTCTCCTTTGTCATAAATTAGATGACCATACAGGTGTGCGTTTATCTCTGGGCTTTCTATCCTGTTCCATTGATCTATATTTCTATTTTCATGCCAGTACCATACGGTCTTGATTACTGTAGCTTTGTAGTATAGTTTGAAGTCAGGGAGCCTGATTCCTCCAGCTCCGTTTTTTCTTTCTCAAGATTGCTTTGGCTATTCATGGTCTTTTGTGTCTCCATATAAATTTTACAACTTTTTGTTTTAGTCCTGTATAAATGCCATTGGTAATTTGATAGGGATTGCATTGAATCTGTAGATTGCTTTGGGTAGCATAGTCATTTTCACAATATCGATTCTTCCAATCCAAGAACAAGGTATATTTCTCCATCTGTTTATGTCATCTTTGATTTCTTTCATCAGTGTTTTATAGTTTTCTGAGTACAAGTCTTTTGCCTCCTTAGGTAGGTTTATGCCTAGGTACTTTTTTCTTTTTGTTGCGATGGTAAGTGGGATTGTTTCCTTAATTTCTCTTTCTGATTTTTCATTGTTAGTGTATAGGAATGACAGAGCTTTCTGTGCATTAATTTTGTATCCTGCAACTTTACCAAATTCATTGATTAGCTCTAGTAGTTTTCTGATGGCATGTTTAGGATTCTCTATGTATAGTACCATGACACCTGCAAACAGTGACAGTTTTACTTCTTCTGTTCCAATTTGTATTCCTTTTGTTTCTTTTTCTTCTCTGATTGCCGTGGGTAGGACTTCCAAAACTATGTTGAATAATAGTGGTGAAAGTGGACATCCTTGTCTTTTTCCTGATCTTATTGGAAATGCTTTCAGTTTTTCACCATTGAGTATGATGTTTGCTGTGGGTTTGTCATATATGGCCTTCATTATGTTGAGGTAGATTCCCTCTATCCCTATTTGCTGGAGAGTTTTTATCATAAATCGCTGTTGAATTTTGTCAAAAGCTTTTTCTGCATTTACTGACATGATATGGTTTGTATTCCTTAATTTGCTAATATGGTGTATCACACTGATTGATTTGCATATATTGAAGAATCCTTGCATTCCTGGGATAAATCCCACTCGATCATGGTGTATGAGCCTTTTAATGTGCTGTTGGATTCTGTTTGCTAGTATTTTGTTGAAGATTTTTGCATCCATGTTCATCAGTGATATTGGTCTGTAAGTTTCTATTTTTTGTGATATCTTTCTCTGGTTTTGGTATCAGGGTGATTGTGGCTTCGTAGAATGAATTTGGGAGTATTCCTCCCTCTGCCAATTTTTGGAACAGTTTGAGAAGTATCTGTGTTAGCTCTTCTCTAAATGTTTGATAGAATTCGCCTGTGAAGCCATCTGTTTCTGGACTTTTGTTTGTTGGAAGATTTTTAATTACAGTTTCAATTTCATTACTTGTGATAGGTCTGTTTATATTTTCTAATTCTTCCTGGTTCAGTCTTGGAAAATTGTACCTTTCCAAGAATTTGTCCATTTCTTCCCGGTTGTTCATTTTATTGGCATGTAATTGTTTGTAGTAGTCTCTTACAATCCTTTGTATTTCTGCAGTGTCAGTTGTGGTTTCTCCTTTTTCATTTCTAATTTTATTGATATGCGTCCTCTCTCTTTTTTCTTGATGAGTCTGGCTAAAGGTTTATCAATTTTGTTTATCTTCTCAAAGAACTAACTTTTAGTTTTATTGATCATTGCTATTGTTTTCTACATTTCTATTTCATTTACTTCTGCTCTGATCTTTATGATTTCTTTCCTGCTACTGACTTTGGGTTTTCTTTGTTCTTTCTCTAGTTGCTTTTGGTGTAAGGTTAGATTGTTTATTTGAGATTTTTCTTGTTTCTTGAGGTGAGATTGAATTGCTATAAACTTCCTTCTTAGAGCTGCTTTTGCTGTGTCCCATAGGTTTTCGGTCATCGTGTTTCCATTGTCAATTTTTTCTAGGTATTTTTGATTTCTTCAGTGATCTCTTGGTTATTTAGTAGTGCACTGTTTAGCCTCCATATATTTGTGTTTTTTACAGTTTTTTCATGTAATTGATTTCCAATCTCATAGCATTGTCATCAGAAAAGATGCTTGATATGATTTCAATTTTCTAAAATTTTCCAATGCTTGATTTGTGACCCAAGATGTGATCTATGCTGGAGAATGTTCTATGTGCACTTGAGAAGAAAGTGTATTCTGCCACTTTCGGGTGGAATGTCCTATAAATATCAATTAAATCGATCTGGTCTATTGTGTCATTTAAAGCTTGTGTTTCCTTATTTATTTTCTGTTTGGATGATCTGTTCATTGGTGTAAGTATGGTGTTAAAATCCCCTAATGTTATTGTGTTACTGTTGATTTCCCCTTTTATGGTTGTTAGCATTTGCCTTATGTATTGAGGTGCTCCTATTTTGGGTGCATAAATATTTATAATTGTTATATCTTCTTCTTGGATTGATCCCTTGATCACTATGTAGTGTCCTTCCTTATCTCTTATATATATCTCCTTAACTCTTATAACAATCTTTATTTTGAAGTCTATTTTATTTGATATGAGTATTACTACTCCAGCTTTCTTTTGATTTCCATTTGCATGGAATATCATTTTCCATCTCTTCATTTTCAGTCTGTATGTGTCCCTAGGTCTGAAGTGGGTGTCTTGTAGAGAGCATATATATGGGTCTTGTTTTTTTATCCATTCAGCCAGTCTGTGTCTTTTGGCTGGAGCATTTAATCCATTTACATTCAAGGTTATTATCGATATATATGTTCCTATTACCATTTTCTTAATTGTTTTGGGTTTCTTTGGTTTGTTTGTTTGTTTATTTATTTATTTATTTTTGGTTGCATTGGGTCTTCATTGCTGCATGTGGGCTTTCTCTAACTGTGGTGAGCGAGTGCTACTCTTCACTGCAGTGTGCAGGCTTCTCATTGTGGTGGCCTCTCTTGTTGCGGAGCACGGGCTCTAGGCACGTGGTCTTCAGTAGTTGCAGCTCGTGGGCTCCAGAGCACAGGTTCAGCAGTTCTGGTGCAGGGCTTAGTTGCTCCACAGTACGTGGGATCTTCCAGGACCAGGGCTCGAATCCAAGTCCCCTGCACTGGCAGGCAGATTCTTAACCACTGCACCACCAGGGAAGCCCTTGGGTTTGTTTTTGTGGGTCATTTTCTTTTCTTGTGTTTCCTGCCTAGAGAGGTTCCTTTATCATTTGTTGTAAAGCTGGTTTGGTGGTGCTGAATTCTCTTAGCTTTTGCTTGTCTGAAAAGCTTTTGATTTCTCCATCGAATCTGAATGAGATACTTGCTGGGTAGAGTAATCCTGGTTGTAGGTTGTTTTCTTTCATCACTTTACATATATCCTGCCATTCCCTTCTGGCCTGCATAGTTTTGCTGAAAGATCAGCTGTTAAACTTATGGGGATTCCTTTGTATGTTATTTTTTGCTTTTCCCTTGCTGCTTTTAATATTTTTTCTTTGAATTTAATTTTTGCTAGTTTGATTAATACGTGTCTTGGTGTGTTTGTCCCAGGGTTTATCCTGTATGGGACTCTCTGCACTTGGGTGACTATTTCCTTTCCCATGTTAGGGAAGTTTTGCACTATAATCTCTTCAAATATTTTCTCATACTCTTTCTTTTTCTCTTCTTCTTCTGGGACCCCTATAATTCAAATGTTCGTGTGTTTAGTGTTGTACTAGAGGTCTCTGAGATCATCTTCAATTCTTTTTATTCTTTTTTCTTTATTCTGCTCCTTGGCAGTTATTTCCACCATTCTACCTTCCAGCTCACTTATTCATTCTTCTGCCTCAGTTATTCTGTTACTGATTCCTTTTTGTGTATTTTTCATTTCAGTTATTATGTTGTTCATTTCTATTTGTTTGTTCTTTAGTTCTCCTGGATCTTTGTTAACCATTTCTTGTATTTTCTCAATTCGTGCCTCCATTCAATTTCCGAGATTCTGGATCACCTTTACTATCATTACTCTGAATTCTTTTTCAGGTAGGTTGCTTATTTCCTCTTCATTTATTTGGTCTTGTAGGTTTTTACCTTGCTCCTTCATCTGTGACATATTTTTTTGTCTTTTTTTTTTTTTTTTTGATGGGCGGGATTGTGTTCCTGTCTTACTGGTTGTTTGGCCTGAGGCTTCCAGCAATGGAGTTTGTAGGCTGTTAGGTAGAGCTGGGTCTTGGTGCCGAGATGAGGCCCTCCAGGAGACCTCACTCTGATGAATATTCCCTGGGGTCTGAGGTTCTCTGTTAGTCCAGTGGTTCAGGTTCGGAGCTCCCACCACAGGAGCTCTGGCCCGACCCCCAGCTCATGAACCAAGATCCCACAAGTCTCATGAGCAGCAAGAAAAAAGGAAAAAGACAAAAAGGAGCAGAACAATAACAAAGAGTAAAAAATAAAATTAGATTAGAAAACTAACAGCTAAGTTAGAAAGAATAAAAACATAAAAATATAGATGAAACAACAACCAGGAGGTAAAACAGAACCACAATAGTAAAAACGGAGAAAAAGGAAAAAAAAAAAAGCGGGAAAAGGCCTTGGCTGTGGGGGCTGGGGCTTAGGCAGGGGCGGGGTTCAGGTGGTGGGTGGGGCCTATGCTTAGGCCCCACAGGGCAGAAAAATGCCCTGGAGGGCAGCTGGGGGGTGGGGCATAGGCTCAATGCAGCAGGAGGGGCCATGCCTCTGGCCTTGGAGGACAGAGCACCAGGTCCAGGACCCCAGCAGGCTCACTGGGCCTGAGTGGGTGGTGGAAACACTAGGCGTGTTCACTCCGATCCTCCAATTCCAGAGGGCCCCTCCCCTTTGGCCTTTCTTCTTCTTCTCCTCCCTCACTCCCTCCTATATCCCTGGGACCCAAGCAGCCTGAGGGGACTCCAGAAGGCAGGGGACCAGATCCGGAAGCACAACAGGCTTCTCAGGGCCGAGTGGGTGGGGGAAACGCCTGCGGCGCCTCCCCTGATCCCCTGACCCCAGATGTCCCTCCCCGTCCGCCTCTCCTCCTCTTCCCCCTCCTCCCTCCATCCTACACCCCTGGGACCCACAAGGCCTGAGGGGGCCCCAGAGAACGCAGGACCAGGCCTGGGTGCCCAGCAGGCTTCCCGGGGCCCTGCGCCCCTAGGACCCACGAGGCTGGAGTGGGTCCCAGAGAACAGAGGAGCCCTCGGAGGTTGGAGGACCCGGCGCAGGAGCCCTGCAGGCCTCCCAGAGCCCGACTGGGCAAGGGAGATGCCAGGCACGCTCCACCCAGATCTTCCGATCCCCCAAGGGTCCCTCCAGGCGTGGAAACCCCTCTCCCCTCCCAGCCACCCCTCAGGGGCAACGGTCCTGTCTGGCCTCCACTTCGCTCACTCCCCGCTCGTCCTACCCAGTTGCTCAGGGGTTCCTCCGACCTCCTTGGGCATCGAGGTCCCCCACCAGCATCCGGCAGTTACCCTAGTTGTGGGGAGATGCGTACTCTGCATCCTCCCCCTCTGCCATCTTCGAAAAAGAATATATATTTAAAAAAAAAAAAAAGAAGAAGAAGAATGTAGGGAATTCCCTGGCAGTCCAGTGGTTAAGACTCCATGCTTCCACTGCAAGGGGTACAGGTTCGAAGAATGGATTGAGTGACACTCTGAATCTCCATACAGTCACCCATATATTTTCTAAGTCTATTTCATAAGTCATCATCCATCATCTAGAACAGTGGCTTTCAATGACAAATGTGTATTATAATAAACAGAGACTTTAAAAAAGAAAAATGTCAGACCTATCCAAAATTGAGTTCTTAGTACATGGTAAGATCTCATTAAATTCAGCAATTATGGTTGCCTATAAACAAGGAGTGCATGAATAAAAAAGATGTTGCAGAAACAAAATAGAGAAGCATTTCTTCCCATAACCATTGTTCCTCTCAAACCAAACTTATTTTGTAAAGATAAGACATTATTTAATTCAATAGTAACAAAAGGAATAGACTGATAAGGTGATAGATCATAAGCCAGTTGTAGTGCGTATATATATTTTAAGTATTTTTATACACTACAGCTGTCTTGCAGTCTATCATCTTACCAATTCATTTATTTTTAACATTAATTTAATTACATACACACCCTTAAATATTACTATTAAATATTACTATTAAATATTACTATTAAATATAGGTTATCTATGTTTAGATGTAATAATATAGTAAATATCTGTATCTATAGCTACATATCTGTAACTGTCTATCTACAGATAGAGAGAGAGATAGGAAGAGAAAATATCCTAGAGGAACGTATATTTTTAGCCAAAGTAGAATAAAGGGGACAGAATTTACCATCTTTCCTAAAATAACTAAGAAATTGGACAAGATGTATGAAACAATGACTCTCAAGACATTGGACATGAGGCAACAAAGGACAGTAATCCTTGGCCTAGACAAGTTTTCAGGGTAAAGAGCAAGGAGAGAGTTCCCAGCTATAAATTGATAGGATGGTATATGGGTAGGGATTCTGGGGGAGGCTAGAAAGTTGGAGATTGCTGGAAGAGTAAGAGAAGAGAAGCACACAGAACGTATGCAGATGCTATATACTCAAATATAGAATCAAGTACTGGTCAGAAAATGTATGAAAACACTCACCTATGATGGAAAAGGAACAACCCACAAAGAATTAGAAGGAGAAATTGTCAGAGCTATATGCAAGACCCAAAAAGATAAAATGCCTTTCACCCAATCAAAACTTGCCAGGCTTAAGAAGCAGTAATAACCAGAGGGCAGACAGCAGAAGCAAGAAGAACTACAATCCTGCAGCCTGTGGAACAAAAACCACATTCACAGAAAGATAGACAAGATGAAAAGGCAGAGGGCTATGTACCAGATGAAGGAACAAGATAAAACTCCAGAAAAACAACTAAATGAAGTGGAGATAGGCAACCTTCCAGAAAAAGAATTCAGAATAATGATAGTGAAGATGATCCAGGACCTTGGAAAAAGAATGGAGGCAAAGATCGAGAAGATGCAAGAAATGGTTAACAAAGACCTAGAAGAATTAAAGAACAAACAGAGATGAACAGTACAATAACTGAAATGAAAAATACACTAGAAGGAATCAATAGCAGAATAACTGAGGCAGATGAACGGATAAGTGACCTGGAAGACAGAATGGTGGAATTCACTGCTGCAGAACAGAATAAAGAAAAAAGAATGAAAAGAAATGAAGACAGCCTAAGAGACCTCTGGGACAACATTAAACGTAACAACATTCGCATTATAGGGATCCCAGAAGGAGAAGAGAGAGAGAGAAAGGACCCGAGAAAATATTTGAAGAGATTATAGTTGAAAACTTCCCTAACGTGGGAAAGGAAATAACCACCCAAGTCCAGGAAGTGCAGAGAGTCCCATACAGGATAAACCAAAGGAGAAACACGCCGAGACACACAGTAATCAAACTGGCAAAAATTAAAGACAAAGAAAAATTATTGAAAGCAGCAAGGGAAAAATGACAAATAACGTACAAGGGAACTCCCATAAGGTTAACAGCTGATTTCTCAGCAGAAACTCTACAAGCCAGAAGGGAGCGGCATGACATATTTAAAGTGATGAAAGGGAAGAAACTACAACGAAGATTACTCTACCCAGCAAGGATCTCATTCAGATTCGACAGAGAAATTAAAACCTTTACAGACAAGCAAAAGCTAAGAGAATTCAGCACCACCAAACCAGCTCTACAACAAATGCTAAAGGAACTTCTCTAAGTGGGAAACACAAGAGAAGAAAAGGACCTACAAAAACAAACTCAAGACAATTAAGAAAATGGTAATAGGAACATACATATCAATAATTACCTTAAACGTGAATGGATTAAATGCTCCAACCAAAAGACACAGGCTTGCTGAATGGATACAAAAACAAGACCCATATATATGCTGTCTAGAAGACACCCACTTCAGACCTAGGGACACATACAGACTGAAAGTGAGGGGATGGAAAAAGATATTCCATGCAAATGGAAATCAAAAGAAAGCTGGAGTAGCAATACTCATATCAGATAAAATAGACTTTAAAATAAAGAATGTTACAAGACACAAGGAAGGACACTACACAATGATCAAGGGAACAATCCAAGAAGAAAATATAATAATTATAAATATATATGCACCCAACATAGGAGCACCTCAATACATAAGGCAACTGCTAACAGCTATAAAAGAGGAAATCGACAGTAACACAATAATAGTGGGGGACTTTAACACCTCACTTACACCAATGGACAGATCATCCAAACAGAAAATTAATAAGGAAACACAAGCTTTAAATGACAATAGACCAGATAGATTTAATTGATATTTATAGGCCATTACATCCAAAAACAGCAGATTACACTTTCTTCTCAAGTGCTCACAGAACATCCTCTAGGATAAATCACATCCTGGGTCACAAATCAAGGCTCAGTAAATTTAAGAAAACTGAAATCATATCAAGCATCTTTTCTGACCACAAAGCTAAGAGATTAGAAATCAATTACAGGGGAAAGAATGTAAAAAACACAAACATGTGGAGGCTAAACAATACGTTACTAAATAACCAAGAGATCACTGAAGAAATCAAAGAGGAAATCAAAAAATACCTACAGACAAATGACAATGAAAACACGACAATCCAAAACCTATGGGATGCAGCAAAAGCAGTTCTAAGAGGGAAGTTTATAGCAATATGAGCCTACCTCAAGAAACAAGAAAAATCTCAAATAAACAATCTAACCTTACACCTAAAGGAACTAGAGCAAGAAGAACAAACAAAACCCAAAGTTAGCAGAAGGAAAGAAATCATAAAGATCAGATCAGTAATAAATGAAATAGAAACAAAGAAAACAACAGCAAAGATCAATAAAACTAAAAGCTTTGAGAAGGTTCTTTGAGAAGATAAAAAAAATTGATAAACCATTAGCCAGACTCATCAAGAAAAAGAGGAAGAGAACTCAAATCAATAAAAGTAGAAATGAAAAAGGAGATGTTACAACAGACACCACAGAAATACAAAGCATCCTAAGAGACTACTACAAGCAACTCTATGCCAATAAAATGGACAACCTGGAAGAAATGGACAAATTTTCAGGAAGGTATAACCTTCCAAGACAGAACCAGGAATAAACAGAAAATATGAACAGACCAATCACAAGTAATGAAATTGAAACTGTGATTAAAAAAATCTTCCAACAAACAAAAGTCCAGGACCAGATGGCTTCACAGGTGAATTCTAGCAAACATTTAGAGAAGAGCTAACACCCATCCTTCTCAAACTCTTCCAAAAAACTGCAGAGGAAGAAACACTCCCAAATTCATTCTATGAGGCCACCATCACCCTGATACCAAAACCAGATAAAGATAGTACAAAAAAAGACAATTACAGACCAATATCACTGATGAATATAGATGCAAAAACCCTCAACAAAATACTAGCAAACAGAATCCAACAACACATTAAAAGGATCATACACCATGATCAAGTGGGATTTATCCCAGGGATGCAAGGATTCTCCAATATACGCAAATCAATCAATGTGATACACCATATTTACAAACTGAAGAAGAAAAACCATATGATCATCTGGACAGATGCAGAAAAAGCTTTTGACAAAATTCAACACCCATTAATGATAAAAACTCTCCAGAAAGTGGGCATAGTGGGAACCTACCTCAACATAATATAGGTCATTAATGAAAACCCACAGCAAACATCATTCTCAATGGTGAAAAACTGAAAGCATTTCCTCAGATCAGGAACGAGACAAGGATGTCCACTCTCACCACTATTATTCAACATAGTTTTGGATGTCCTAGCCACGGCAATCAGAGAAGAAAAAGAAACAAAAGGAATACAAATTGAAACAGAAGAAGTAAAACTGTCACTGTTTGCAGATGACATGATACTATACATAGAGAATCCTAAAGATGCCACCAGAAAACCACTAGAGCTAATCAATGAATTTGGTAATGTTGCAGGATACAAAACTCATGCACAGAAATCTCTTGCATTCCTATACACTAATGATGAAAAATTCAAAAGAGAAATTAAGGAAACGCTCCCATTTACCATTGCAACCAAAAGAATAAAATACCTATGAATAAATCTACCTAGGGAAACAAAAGACCTGTATGCAGAAAACTATGACACTGATGAAAGAAATTAAAGATGATACAAACAGATGGAGAGATATACCATGTTCTTGGATTGGAAGAATCATTATTGTGAAAATGACTATACTACCCAAAGCAATCTACAGATTCAATGCAATCCGTATGAAATTACCAATGGCATTTTTTATAGAACTAGAATAAAAAACCTTAAAATTTATATGGCAACACATACAAATTGTGTTGTATAAATTTGTATGGCAACACATACAAAAGACCCCAAACAGCCAAAGCAGTCTTGAGGGAAAAAAACGGAGCTGGAGGAATCAGACTCCCTGACTTCAGACTATACTACAAAGCTACAGTAATCAAGACAATATGGTACTGGCACAAAACCAGAAATATAGATCAATGGAATAGGATAGAAGGCCCAGAGATAAACCCATGCACCTATGGTCAACTAATCTATGACAAAGGAGGCAAGGATATACAGTGGAGAGAAGACAGTCTCTTCAATAAGTGGTGCTGGGAAAACTGGACAGCTACATGTAAAAGAATGAAATTAGAACACTCCCTAACACCATACACAAAAATAAACTGAAAATGGACTACAGACCTAAATGTAAGACCAGAGACTATAAAACTCTTTGAGGGAAACATAGGAAGGACACTCTTTGACATAAATCACAGCAAGATCTTTTTTGATCCACCTCCTAGAGTAATGGAAATAAAAACAAAAATAAACAAATGGGACCTAATGAAACTTAAAAGCTTTTGCAAAGCAAACTACAAAGAAGACAAAAAGACAACCCTCAGAATGGGAGAAAATATTTGCAAATGAATCAACAGACAAAGGATTAATCTCCAAAATATATAAACAGCTCATGCAGCTCAATATTAAAAAAACAAACAACCCAATCCAAAAATGGGCAGAAGACCTAAATAGACATTTCTCCAAAGAAGACATACAGATGGCCAAGAAGCACATGAAAAGATGCTCAACATCACTAATTATTAGAGAAATGCAAATCAAAACTACAATGAGGTATCACCTCACACCAGTTAGAATGGGCATCATCAGAAAATCTGCAAACAATAAATGCTGGAGAGGGTGTGGAGAAAAGGGAACCCTCTTGCACTGTTTGTGGGAATGTAAATGGATACAGCCACTATGGAGAACAGTATGGAGGTTCCTTGAAAAACTAAAAATAGAATTACCACATGACCCAGCAATCCCACTACTGGGCATATACCCAGAGAAAACCATAATTCAAAAAGACACATGCACCCCAATGTTCATTGCAGCACTGTTTACAATAGCCAGGTCATGGAAGCAACCTAAATGCCCATCGACAGATGAATGGGTAAAAAAGATGTGGTACATATATACAGTGGAATATAACTCAGCCATAAAAAGGAACGAAATTGGGTCATTTGTAGAGACATGGATGGATCTAGAGACTGTCATACAGAGTGAAGTAAGTCAGAAAGAGAAAAACAAATATCGTATATTAATGCATATATATGGAACCTAGAAAAATGGTACAGATGAACTGGTTTGCAGGGCAGAAACTGAGACACAGATGTAGAGAACAAACGTATGGACACCAAGGGAGAAAGTGGCAGGAGTGTTGGTGGTGTGATGAATTGGGAGACTGGGATTGACATATATACACTAATATGTATAAAATGGATAACTAATAAGAACCTGGTGTATAAAAAAATAAATAAAATTAAATTTTAAAAAAGTAGTAATACATAAACAAACAAATAAATATAAAAATCAATCAGCTAAATTTGACCAATAATTAGTTCAGAATAATTACATAGGGCCAATAAAACAGTAATTATAACAGAATTCTATATGTTCTAGAAACTAGAGGAAAAACTGATCATGTTTAGTAGAGGCATAAGAGATACTTTTAAAAAGATCAAAATATAAATACTACAGAAAAGTATTACTATATCTAAGGTGAAAAATATACTAGATAAGATTAATGGCAAATAAGACATCGCAAGAGAAATGTTTAGTAAAGTTGAAAATACAGCAATAGAAACTATCCAAAGAATAATAGGTAACAACAAAAAATTGAGCTCTGGGGTTGTGGGACAATTGTGAGGCAAAGTCAACCAGCCTAATATAAATATTATCACAATCCCTGAAGAAGAAAGCTAGGAGGGATCAGGAAAAAAACAAACAACAACAACAAAAGAATCCATAGCCTAACATTTTACAACTTTGATGTAACTCACAGATTGACAAGTTTAAGAATTTCAATAAACCCCAAGAAAAATAAACCAAAAGAAAGCTACTCCATTCACCTAAACATGATGATTTTTCTGAAACCAGTGACACATACAATTTTAAAAGCAGCCAAAGTTTATATATTTTAAAAGACACATTATTAGAGGAGAACAAAGGTAAGAATTACAGTAGATTATCCATAACAAACAATGCAAGTTGGAAAACAATGGAACATCATCTTTCAAATATCAAAAGAAAAATCAACTTAAAAATTATTTGCCCAGAAAAAAACATATATTTCAATGCGGAAGGTGAAATAAAGACTTCTTCAAGACAAAGTAAACCTTAAAGATTTCATCACCAACAGACCTGCATAACAACAACAATAATACATCTTAAAATAAGCCCATAAAGTAGGAGGGAATTTATTAATATGGGAAGATGGATCTATACAAAGTAATTAACAGCACCAGAAATGGTAACTATACAGGTAAATACAGAAATTGAATTTCATATTATTTAGATCTTTTAGAAAGATAAATGCCTGTGTAAAGCAAATGAAGACTACTCTCTATATGAAGAGTGGTCTTACAGTACTTGAAGGAAGTCTGTGAAAAGCTTATTAAATAAGCACACTATAAACCAAAAAGCACCCACAGAATAACAAAACAAAGAACTATAGCTAATAAGCCAACAAAGAAAATAAAATGGATACATAAAAAATACTCAAAAATCCAAAAAGGAAGAAAAAGAATAAAAAGGAACAAAGAATGGATTCAGAAAAAGGAAGCAAATAATATAGTAGATTTAAAGGCAAGAATAATCAACAAAAAATCAATTAAAATCACACTGAAAAATCAAAGAAACTAAAATTTGTTCTTTAAGATCAGTAAAATTAATAAACCTTTAGCAACTTGATCAGAAACAAAAGGGGGAAAAATCTTACTATTATCAGGAATGAGAAAGGTGGCATCACTACAGATTCTATAGCTATTAAAGGGATTATAAGACATTATCACACAAAATATAAAATGTATAATATTTCTTTAACAAATTACCAAAACTCACTCAAAAAGAAACAGGGCCCTATACTGATTTTTAAATCGGAAAATGCCAGGTTCAAATTGCTTCACTGCTGAATAGGAAGGATATTCCTATTTAAGTAAAAATATAAATAAATTATTATTTAACTTGACTTACTGTGGTGATCGTTTCGTCCTGTATGCAGGTAGTAAATAATTATGTTGTACACCTGATACTAATATGATGTTACATGTCAATTGTATCTCAATAAAAAAATAAAAATAATAACTGTTATTTTAGGGGTATTTAAGGAAAAATAATAATCCCACACACATTTTTTTCCAGAAAATTGAAGAAGAGGGAATACTTCCCATGTCATTTGATGATGTCAGCTTTATTCTGATAATAAAACTAAGGTCTTCACAAGAAAAGTTAACTACAGTCTTATATTCTTATGAACACTGATGTAAAAATTCTGTAGTATCAAGTAACACACAAAAAGGATAACGCATCATGACCAAGTTGGGTTTATCCCAGAAATACAGGAATGATTATTTGAAAATCAGTATCATTCACAACATAATACCAAAAAAAGAAAAGTCATACAATCAAACCAATAGTGCAGTAATGAACTTGACAAAATCCAACATCCATTCCTGATGAAATATATTGAGTAGAATTGGATAGTGAGACATTTCTCAACCTGATAAATTGATAAAGGAAATGTATGAAAACTCCACATTTAAGATCACGATATTGAAAAATAGATGCCTTTCCTTTACAATCAGGAATGAGACAAGGATATCTACTCCAATCACTTGTATTCAACAATCTACATTAGGTTCTAGTCAGTGTAATAAGGCAATGGAAGAAATAAACGTCACCAGACTGGACAGGAAGAAATAAAACTGTCTTTATTTGCATACAACAAGGTCATCAACATAGAAAATCCTACTGAGTCTCCAAAAAAGCTAGCAGAACTAATAGATGAGTTTAACAAGGCTGCAGAATATAACATCAATATGGAAAAAATACATTGCATTTCTACTCACGAGCAACCATTTTCAGAACAATTTGTCAGTTCCTTAAAAATGTAACCAAACCACAAGATATAACTGAGCCATTCCACCTCTAACTATCTACCAACAAGGTATAAGAGCAAATTTCCATACAAAGATTTACACATAAATGCTAAAATTTTTTTATATGTAATAGCTGCAAACATCTAGGTTAATAATAATCTTCATGCAAGTGGCTGGCTGTGAGGCTGGTGAGTTAACATGTAAAGTTTCCCTAACATCTACAGTTAGCTTTGTCCAGAATACCAGAAAAGACCAGCTTTCAGAAGTCTTCTACTTAAAACTCCTAAAAAGTAAACACACACAGACACAGACACAGACACAGACACACACACACACACACACGACTTTCAGAAATAAATTTGAAATACAATATATCTCATGTTTAATAATATACATTTTTAACTTAATCTAAGCAAAAATATGACTTATCTTTAAAGAAATCTATTACATAAGATATCCAGGTGCCAATTGTGACTAAAATTCTTTTTTATTCACAATTTAATACCACATTTATCATCTCATAAAATCAAAGACTCTTGAGGTTGCAACATACTTTAAATTTACTTGTCAGTATGAGCTTTTCTTTCCAGATGTTACAGTTCAATTTGATCTTTAAAAGCACGTCATTTTAAATAGAATTTTAACACTATGAGTTTTCTAATTGTAATAGCACTGATGAAAAGATTTTCTTAAATTCTAATTAATTTTATATCTAATAAGTCTCTTTAATAAAAAAATATAAGTTTGGGAATTCACAATCCTGTGTTCTGTTTGAACTATTCACGTAAATTTGAACACATAATTTCATCTCAGTTCTTATGCATATGGGGAACATTGCAGGAACACCTGACAGGTGAACAGTCATGTTTCTATGATGCTGTTACTCTCTTAACATTGTGGCAAGGGAACATTGGTTATTGCGGAAAAAACTATGATCACACATATATACACATATTTGTGCATGGGACTACCTATAATTCTAGAGTTTACATATCTATAAATGAATATTTAACTAAACGTGTATATGTGAAAATATTTCCGATCTTAATTTAATATGTGAGCTGCTGTTCTATTTTACAGTGCCCATCATTTTCCTGTATGTTCCACTTAATAAACAAGTCTATATATCAGATTTAATAATCAAATTTAGTTGCTACATATTTTCCAACTATCTTAGTAAACTGATATGTTTATAAATTCTGGGGTTTTCCAGATACACTTAAAATTTATTTACTATAACTATCTATATAATATTTAGTTATACTTCAGTAACATAGGGTATTATTAAAATATGATGAATTACATAGAATCTTAACGAGTACTTCCTAAGTATTTTCCCAAGTGTTTTAACATAGATTTTACTGTTTTGTCAAGAAGTTTTATTTACTTTATGCATATTAAATTTTACATAGTTTAACTGGTTTTCCTTTATTTTTTGTTTGTTTTTTGTTTTAATTATTTACGATAGGAAAAATAATATCATATTTCTATACTGATGGGAGTGATCCAACAAAGAAAACAAACGACTCAGAAATTTAGTCTTATCTACTAATGTAGGGCTATGGTGAGCAACAAGTGGCTATAGTATAGAATCTGCAATCTTTTTTCAAGGATGAAGATTACAAAGCTGCTTCTTTGGCTTTCCTTTAAATGAGAGAAAGACAACAAAGCCTACTGCCACTGAGAGAAGTTTAGAGAAACTGATAAATCACGTGTAGCTGCACAAGAGAATGCAGCGCCAATTGTTAGATTTTATCTGTTTTCTCTCTCCTTGAAAGGACAGAAAGGGCTTAAGAATTCTGTTTTATTTGATGGATTGTGTAGTCGTTTATTTATTTTGTCAATAGCTTTCTCTCAGAATTCTTCCTAAACCTAACAGGATATTTTAAATCAGTAAGCTCAAGAAGAAATGAATCCTTTGTTGAACCAATGCTAAACTCTTGGTTTGAACCCACCAATAATTGTCCAATAAAAGAATGATTCTTGCTCTTAGAAATAACATTTTGCCTTACCTGTTATTAAGGACAGAAGTTTCAGCTGATGAAAGTATTTTGTCCCTCTTCATAATTAGTTTTTCTAATTGTCATGTTTATTCTAGCTTTTAATTATTACTAAGTATTATATTTTACATTATGGGAAAAAGAAAATGAAAAAGAAAATGGAACTTACTCTAAGTTTAGAAGTACATTTTGAGAAATAGTCTCTAATTCTGTTAACTGGAATGAACACATACCCTCACTTCTTGCCCATGTCTCCTTTTGCTTTGACTGGTTCTGAAGGCACCAACCAAACAAACGAGGACGTGCACATTTTATTTGAGTGACAGTTCATGGCCCCATATTTATTTTGGTATTTAGCTCATGGGAATAAACATTTGTAGTTTGGGTTAGTTGGATTCAGTGGCTCAGTAGAGAGCTAGCCATTTATTAAGCCATAGAATTAATTAATTTAAATTAAATATGCAGGTGTTAATTATATACTTAGTGGATTTGTTTTTCATAAATTTGCTACAGTTTAAAGATGAATTTGGTGTATGTGCTTGGCTGAGGGGCCAATGCGGAGAAGCTACCATCTGTGGGATTATGCCTCAATGCCTCTAAGTCAGAATCCCGCCCAGGCGGGACGATACGGCAGCGCCGCTGAGGGCCTCGGTTGGCCTCGGAGAGCCGGTCCCCCGCCCTCCCCGCCGCGTGTCGGGACCGGGGTCCGGTGCAGAGAGCCCTTCGTCCTGGGACACGGGGTGTGGCCGGAAAGGCGGCCGCTCCCTCGCCCGTCACGCACCGCACGTTTGTGGGGAACCCGGTGTTAAACCATTCGTAGACGACCTGCTTCTGCGTCAGGGTTTCATACGTAGCAGAGCAGCTCCCTCGCTGTGATCTACTGAAAGTCAGCCCTGGACACAATGGTTTGTAAAAAGAAATAATAAAAGAAGAAGAAGAAGAAAAACAAGACGGATATCTCCTGCTCCTTGTTGAGAAGTGTGTTATGGTAGCCAATGCTAAAATTATTACTCCAAGGAGAACAGGCATCATTTAAATGGCCAAGTCACTGACAAAAACTTCCAGGAACAGGATGACAGACTGAAGACGTCTGGATGGGGTTTCACGAGCAGAATGGTAACTTGTATGGTATCTTTGTGGGCTAATTCAGGACAAAAGAACTGAACAGGGGAGCATCTGAACAGTGCTAAGATACACTCTCAGTCCCTGGCATTTAAAAAGGAAGAGTATTAAGTCTAAAGACGACATCTGAGCTCCACTTAACCACTCTGAAACCTTGGGCATGCCACTTAATTTTCTAAGTTTTAATCATTTGTAAAAACGAGGATAGCAAATTCCAGTTTTGGCCTGCCTCCTATGATTGCCGTAAGAAACTAATAAGAGAGAGAGAGTATAAAGGGTGTTGGAAATTCTGCGAAAGTACTAAGCAATTTGAATGTGTTCAAGGAATCTCTATTTTCTATATTATTCAAGACTATTTTGTCTGTGACACTCATTTTAGTGTAAAATGGTCTACTGTATGTTGTGATGTTCACTTGTTTAACAAATCACCCTGTGTTAATTATTTCATTTAGGCATCTTTTGTCTTCACTCTATCCCATGCATGGGTTGGTTTAACTTTCATTTTTCACATGAAAAAACTGAAGCTCAGTGAGGTTAAGAAAATTGCTGAAAGCTGACAAGTTAAAATCTGAGATTGAAGCTCTCTTTTATGTAGTTACAAAGACTGAAATCTTTGCATTATCATATCTTTGTGAGACGGTTTAGGTTTTAAGACACGTTCTCTGTTATTTTCCCTTTTCTCTTCTCTTTCCTCTGATCCTGACAATAAACTAAATAAGCAATATTCTTTGAGTCAAAGAGAAACAAATTACTTTTTTTTTTTTTTTTTTTTTGGTTTTACTACAGAATTTGGTTTATCTCAGCCCACTACTTTTTTATTTGCCTGATATAGTGACTGCATTCTCTGGCCCAACTTCAATTCTCATGCTATTTATAGCCTTAGCCTCAACCATCTCTGCTAAAAATCTGCTTAATATGACATGTTCCTTTGAAGGATTTTAAATTACCTCTCTCAAGCTTATTAATCCTCTAGATTTCGTGAACAAATACAGATGCAATATGTCTTTACCCTTTATGACATTTTTGATAGAGAGGTGTGCCTATTAAACTCTATGAAAATCAGTTTTGATCTACGTAGACCTAAGAGTCTAACTTTTTTAGTTAATCTTTAAATGGCAGCTCTTTCTCCCTACAAAGCATTGACTAGTTCACAGAACTTTCTGTGAACTTTCTTCCACTTAGTTCTTCCCCTTCACCCTCCCTCCTTTCCTCCCTCCCTCCCCTCCTTCTTTCCTTCTTTTTTGTTAAAATTCAGTGATGAAACAACACAGCATTCCTGATAAATGTGAGCTACAATTATTTCTAAGAAGGTATGTTCATCTGAACACTTATGTGTGTTTGTTTCAAGGACTCTTTTAATATTAAAATCTCATCAAATATTTTATTTCGAACTAAAAATGTTTTAGCAAATTATATTCCCACTTTTGTACATGGTACAGAGTTCTTCCAAGCCACTCCTGAGCCCTTCCAGTGTGGCCCTATTAAATTTTTACCTCCCTTTTCTTTTCTGTTACTCCAGTTATTTTCCAGGCTCACCACGAACATTCCCTGACAGATCAGAACCAGCCATTTCTCCAAGGAACTCTTCGAACTTACAGTGGGATATGTTATTTAGAAATAAAAATTGTGGCCCCAAAATGATATTGAGGATGGGATATTATCACTGCTATGTTCTCTCAGTAGGTAAAGTTAGAATTTTTAAAATCACATATATATATTGATATTTTCAATTTAGCTTAAGAGTTAATGGTTTTAAATTGCATACAACGTCCAATAAAAAAACCCCTACAAGCCACTAAAATACAAGTTTCAAATTCAAACACGGACATTGTTTACTAAAACACTGGAAATACTGGAAAGGAAAAAAAGTCAAAATAAGTTACACTAATATTCGTAACTACAGGATATCTCTGTCTCTGCCAGGTGCACCCCTTGGAGACATTTTGCTTCAGTGACACCCAGGAGCCTGCACTGCTGCTGTAGCAATTATGACACTGTTGTCATAAAAAATTTAGATTTATGCAAATTTATCTACATTTTTCTTCATTTCTTCCAGATTTTGAGCAGAGAAAGGCTTTCTCCATTCTTCACCTCAAAGGAATTTTGTGGCTTTTTTTCCCCTTCAGATACATAAATGGTTTCAATTTTACATGTAGATTTCTAATCCACTGGGAATTTATCTAGTGTAAGATAAAGAAAATTATGTCATTAGACTATGGTTATACACTTGCCCCAACATCAATCAATTTAAAAAGCCATTGTTCTCCAGTGATTTGAGACATCATATTTATGATCAACTAAATTCTCACATGTATTTATTTAGATGCAATTCTCTACCGTCTCTGAATTTCTGCAGATCTTAGGAGTGAGGCACTAATAGCCTTTTGTTCTGGACTGTCTTGTCAAGAACGTTTGCACAGCAAACAGCTTTGGACGACAGAAATGGCATCTCCTCTGGAGCAAAGACCAGGCACGCTCACTGCCTATAATGAAAGATTTGGGCTCCCTAACTCAGGGTTCCTCTCTCCTAGGGCACTCCCTCTTCAAGCAGACATCATCTATTTCACATTGCCCTGTGATAACTGGGACTTGGGGAACAGGCACAGATAATGATAATGATCTCTGACCTAGGAATCTTCTGTCTTCTATCAGTATCTATGATAATGGAGCAGGATTCCATGTTAATTTGAAAATAAAGTAAAATCTCAGACATGTTTCTGAACTTTAACTGTTTTACTAGTTTTATGTAAATGGACCAATACCACACTATTTGAACTATAGGGGGTTTATAATAGGTTTCAATATCTGGTAGGGAAGAATCTCTTCATGTCCCCTTTTTAGGGGTTTCCTAGCTATTACTCCATATTTGCTTTTCCATATATGTAAAAGCAACTTATCTAGTGTGGGGAGAGGGAAAATCTTTGTTGGTATTTTTACTGGATTCTTGAATAAGGTAATAAAGTTTTTAATTAGTTGGGACAAACATGTTAATGATGTTGAGTTCTTCTGACCAAAAACCTGCTATAATTTCCAATTTTTTCAAGTGTAACAGATGCAACTTTCATCATGGTTTAAGAATTTTCTTGTACGGATTTGTCCATTTCTTGTTAAGGTATTTTCTACTATTTTATTTTTTAATTTATATTTTATATAGGCCTCATCTTCTAGTAAAACATCCTACTGGTTATTATTTGTATATATGAAGGATACTGATTATTATAGGATTTTTAATGTAACACTAACTTCTTGGATTCCCTTATTGTTTATAGTAGTTTTTAATTGTTTTTCTTGAATTTTTAAGGCATACCATCATATCCTCTTCAATAGAGATAGTTTTAAATATTCTTTTACCAGAATCTTATCTTTAATTTATTTCTCTTGTATAACTATCTTGGGAAGTTCTCTCAAAACAGTATTAAACAGTAATGGTGATAGTGGGCATTCTTGCCATTTCCTCTGTTTAGGGAGAATGTCCCATTTTCCCCATTAAGAAAGATGCATTTCTTTGGGGCCAACATATGTAATATACAAACACTCACAGACATATACATCAGATTAAGAAAGTGTTTATTTAATTTCATTGAGTGTTTTCAGCATGGATACCTGTTGAATTTTCAAAGTGACTTTTCGCATTTGTAGGGATGAATAAATGTTTTTAATGTATTAATATGATAGATTTTTAATGTACTTGTATATATCGATTTAAATAGATTGAGATGATCTGAACTTTAAGGTTTTATGGAATTCCCCTTTAAAACTGTGTAGGACTGATCCTACTTTGAGGAGACTGTCTTTTGACAATTTTATGTGTTTTATGGAAGGACTCAGGGGTAGAATATTACTGAGTTCATACATGGTTAATGTGTTTAGCAGCCTTGATAGACAGAAGCCCAGTGCACATTTTCTTTCCTGGAGCATTCCTGAGATGTGGCCCCGTTTCACTTCAGTGAACCTTGCTGAAAAGCATGATATCAGTGTGATTTTGTTTTTATAGTGGTTCTTTGGATGTTTGCTTTTTTGTTTGTTTGCCTGGTGGCCCAGAGGAGTTTTTCAAAATTATCTCTAAGCTGTTAAGGTGACATAATTTTCCTAGTTTGTTTTGGGTTTGACTCTTGGTGGGTGAATTTCCCCATTGTAGGTGGTGTTCCTACAGTACCTCCTTTATTTCAGGAGAGTTGTGCGCTCTGAGTGTTGCTTTCGCCTGGCTTCATGCTCTGAAAAGACGTGTTGAGAGGAGGCCTGCCTATTCAGCAAGTAAAATACTAGTGGAGTGTACTTGTCGGCTGTCTATTTGAACTGCATAGGTAAGTGGACTTCGGGGATGTCTAACATTCAGTGTTCCGGGGCACAATAGACCTAATTGGGTCAAAGGAAAGGAGTCAAGTGCAGATGCAGTAGTCCCAGTAGAGCAGGCTCTGTGAAGGGACCCTGACACTAGGGGCACCTGAGAACACCCATCTGAAACAGGACAGGCTTAAGGATAAACAGCAGCAGGAATTATAAGAAAAAGCTTTGGTCCGCCAGTTACCTGATGTACTGGCATCCACCATGGCTTAGACTTGTAAACAAATGCTGGTTTGTTATGGTTTCATAGGCAGCTGACATGTCCCTACACAAGGACAGGGCAATGGGAAAACTTAGCCGGGACAAGACAATGCCCCCCACAGGGACAACAGATCTACTGGAAGACAGATGGGCCACCTAAGATACACTGGCTGTGCACAGATAGGCCATTTTCCACATTATATAAGGCACATCTGCTGGTGTGTTTGCCAGTTCACACAAGTTCTCAGGGGCCAGTGGGCCACTTCTGAATTTTTCCAAATATTTGGGGTGGCTTAGGTCACATATTGGCTGCTCATATGATAGTACTTGTATCTACAACTTCTCTCCTTTGATTACAAAAATATTGAGCTAATGAGTTAACTTTAAACAATAATGCAACATCAATTATCCTGTAATTATAAGGTTTTCTTTTCCCAAAATGCATTCTTTGTACTTTCAGACCCTGGTCCACATCTACATTTTGCCAACAGAGCCACCTTAGCACCCCTGGTCTGTAGTTCATCTTCATTCCTTCTCCATTAAGTTAAGTCTCCTGTGAAATGCTCCTTATGTATGTGTATTGGACGCTGTTAAATATTTTCAAAATTAATTGCTATGTTGGTCCAGAGGGAGAAGACAGAGGAATTCAGCAACTGCACATTTATCCTTCCTTTTTCCATCGTGCAATATGCCACTACTTGAATATTCATGGATCAACCCTATATGCAAAAAAAATAGAGAGAAAAAGTAACGATACCAGGACAAAGTAGTGATAATTGCCACGCTGCCTGAATAAAAAATGTAGAATCAGTAATGTTTAAATCAAAATGAAGGATAAATGAAGGATAAGTTTTTGTGGTAGGCAGAATTATGGTCCCCAAAGATGTCCATGTCCTAACCCTTAGAATCTGTGACTATATTACACTGTCGACAAAAGAGTATTAAGATAGAAAATGGAATTAAACTTGCTAATCAGCTGGCCTTAAAATAGGGAGATTATCTTATATTATCCAGGTAGGCAGACTGCAATCACAAGTGTCCTAAAGTGGATGAATGGGACAGAAGGGGAGGCAGAGTCAGGGAGAGATGTAATTATGAAAGGAAAGGCTTTGAAGATGGAGGGAGGGGCCACCAGCAAAAGAAGGTGGGCAGCCTCTAGAAGCTGAAAGAGGCCAGGACACAGATTCACTCCTAGAACCCGTAGAGAGCAACACACTGCTAAACCCCGATCTAGCTCAGTAAGGCTTCTAGCCCACAGAACTGTAAAAGAATACATTTGTCTTGATTTAAGCGCTAAATTTGTGGTAATTTGTTGCAGCAGCAATAGAGAACCAATACAGTTGTGAATACTGAATCAATACTGAATAAAACCATGGAATTTAGTAAATGATGTTTTCCTCTAGATTTAAATTATTTTAACTGTATCCAGAGATATTTTCTTTATGGAAAGTCATGTTTTGAATGTTTTATTGTTAGGTATCTTTAATCTCAACTACAATTCTTTGAAGGTATAAAACCAATGAAATTATTACAAATTTCTCTTTAGTTTTTGCTTGCTCTAGTTAAAAGCCTTATTTCCAGCAAATTAAAGTTTTACTTTTTAACATCTAGCTTTAGATTCAAGTTATCTATCAATTTATATTATATAACAAACTACTTTTATTTTTTCACCAAACTTGCAAAACAGACAAAAATATAGCATCAAACTATACATGTGAAAAATGTAAAATGCACTTTAAAACCCAGAGCTAAGATTTCATTTACATCAGTCATTAACAATTAGGCAAGAGAGCTTATGTAAGGAATTTAAATCATAGAACTTATACTGTATATTTAAATGTTGCTAAAAGCACTGAGGTGAAATAACCTGCAAGTGTAAGTGCTTTTTCTCACTTATTAAGAACACCACCAACCCCGAAAAAGGTATGTTTTCCATTACCTAATCTTCTCACAGAAACAAGATCTTTAATTAGTGCAGTGGCAGTGTTAAATGCAAAGACTATTTCACTACGAATTAGGTAAAATTTAAGTAACTTGGGCATTTTACTTTTCATGAAGCTCTAGTTTAAAAACACATCAAAAGGATAAAGGATAACAAGACGACTCAAGATGTTCTGTTTTAACTTCAACTCTTAAAATTTGGCATCAACAGTGCAGAATCAGGACGTGTTTATTTTGTATTTTGAAATCATAGAGCACAGTGGTTAGGATTACAAACCATGTCACGTGGCCTTGTTGTAATGCCTTTCTTCTCTACTTTGGAACGGACTGACATTTGTTGTAACCTCTCCAATCCGTAGCTTTCTTATATGAATACTTCTTCGTAACAGTGAGGATCACGTGGGGTGATGCCTGCTAAATACTCAGGAAGGTGCCAGGCCTATACTGAGTACACATAAATTAACAAGTATTTCATTCTTATATTTTAAAAGTATCATTGCTTTGTGCGGGCATGTATTATGTAAGTGTATGTCCATGTACAGATCTAGAAAAATACAAAGGTATGCCATTCATTATTTAAATGGGAAATGACGAAGCTCTTTAGTAATAAAACCTGTGCGAGATTGCCTCGGAGACACCTCCAAACTGGAGGTGAAAAATCACTGTATTTTGTAGGTGTATAGGTCTCCATCACCCTGCTTTTCTACTACCTGGAGCTTCTGGAAGAACCAAAGCAGCATGTCAACATAAGGTGTTTTTTTCTACTTCCTTTTGATCTCCTGGCCCTGATCATTCACTTTGGTTTTCCATGCTATCTGTAACTACAACATGAGACCTCTGATTTCATTTATCTAATCATTCAGTTTGTCTCATCAACCCAAATGCTTCAGGTGTGATCCACATGCCTCTTTTATTTTGTGTTAGTCAATCTCTCTTCATGAACGACCTTTAGTGTGAATGTAGTGTTAGTTCAGATCATTCTCACTTTTCAGTGGAAGTATTTTATTTTGCTTCCATTTCAGTAATAAATCTCTACTATATTTTCAGTCCATGGAAACCAGGAGGCTACCTTATTCTACCCCAAATGTTAATGACTACAATTCCCTAATAATTAAATGGGACTAATATGAATTAAACACGTGGGATCGATCATCTGTAGAAAGGATGCTACCCCAAGATTGTTTTTAAATATGTGAAAACTTCAGAAACCACTGAAAATTCAGTCAAAATAAGGTGTGTTCGGACATGTTTTTTACCCAAGAAAAACAGCATATCCAATCGTTCCTTTACCCACCCAATTAAGTGAAAAAGTTGAGCGTTTAAAAGTGCCTAAACTCAATGATTGTGAGTCAGTGGGCAAGAGCTGGATCACCTCTGGGAGACTGACACGATCAAATATCCAGACTTACAAACATAATGACTTAAACCTGTAATGCGAGACTCACCCTAGTATATACCCACCCAAGTCCGAGGGCCTTGTGAGGCCCTGAGACAGCTAGCTGACATCCGCCAGGGTACTATTTGCTAACACAATATAGGCTATGACTACACTACACCAAGAATTTCATTTTCTATTCCCAGTAGGTATCCCTGACTGTGACACCAACAATACTATTTTGAAATATACTACATTTTAAAATATACTACATTTTAAATGTACTTGTATTTACAAAAAATAAATCTACACATGAAATTCAGTTTTTCCTCTCTTTTAAATTATCAAATACAGGAAAGACAATTGATTTTTCAAAATTTAAAATCAAATATGAGTAAAAAATGTATTTGCATTACTTGTATTAAATTTATAATAACTAAGGAGCTTGTCTATTTCCAACAGCAGAATCAAAAAGATTAGGGAAAGCATTAAGCATATGAAATTTAAAGTTTCTAAGAAAAGGATAAGTAAAATTCTGGAAAGTCAAAACAGAAACCCAAAATAAATGTATATCTTTGAAATAATTTCCTGATTGAAAGCAATACAAATATAAAAGATTCATATTATGTGCTTTAAAGATTCATGAAAAGCCAAGTCTTCTAAAAATGTAACTTGATTAAACTGAATATTCTTTTAGATTAGAATAATAGCTACATAATAAGTTTATTCATTTATTTTAGAAATATTTGTTGAATACTTAGTAAGTGCCAGGCATTGTGACAGAGTTCGAGGGTACAATGCCCCTGTTCTTTTAGAGCTTACAGTTTAGTAGGCAATACAGATTAGAAAAGTGGCCAGAAGAAGACACTCTGATTAACATTCTGATATTTGATTGTTCTGTAGATGGAAGAGTATGTAGGAGTGGCAAATAACACACAAAGGGCAATATGACATCTTTTTACTGCATATATTGCATGTTATTAGTTATTAGTTGTTCTCCCTTGACTATTAGCAGTTTCCTACTCACATTATTTAATGACCCTGATACAGAAAACATATTATTTAATGTTTTTTTAATTTATTTGATTTTATTTATTTTTGGCTGTATTGGGTCTTTGTTGCTGTGCGTGGGCTTTCTCTAGTTGCAGCGAGTGGGGGTTACTCTTCGTTGCGGTGCGCGGGCTTCTCATTGCAGTGGCTTCTCTTGTTGCGGAGCACGGGCTCTAGGCGCGTGGGCTTCAGTAGTTGTGGCTCGCGGGCTCTAGAGCGCAGGCTCAGTAGTTGTGGCTCACGGGCTTAGTTGCTCCGTGGCATGTGGGATCTTCCCAGACCAGGGCTCAAACCCGTGTCCCTGGCATTGGGAGGCGAATTCTTAACCACTGCGCCACCAGGGAAGCCCTAGAAAACATATACTTTTAAAGAACCAAGAAATATCCTCAAGCATGAGTACAACGTCCCAAGTTCTTCCTCTGTCAATTCTAACCTCAGTGGCCAAATCCTTGGACATCCCCGTATACTTGATACTCTCTTGGTAAAAATTCTAGTAGGTTAAATTCAAAGCTAATGTTTTCAGAATGCTTGTGGACAAAATCGACAAGGCTGATTTGTTTACTGAAAACATAACTGGCAGTCAGGAAGTCCTAATTCCATTTTCAGTTCACGATTGATTCACTTTCTACCTTTGGTGAGATACATCATGAACCTATCCCGTGTGAAAATGCATGATCTGTTTGTTAATGTTATTTGCACACTCATGTGTAGATGTTTTATTTTCTAGTATTATGAAATTTGGTCTTATAAGGGCATAGCCAACAGGGCTTAGGGAGGCATGGCTATGACTTTATATTTATGGTACAAATGATAGAATGATTTATAACTATGGAGGTCATAATAACGAGGGTTGCTTAAGATGTAATATGTTGGGGATTGTACCTACTCTGTTGCAAAGACCCTCAGCTCCAAAATAAGGTATTGATCATCTCTTTAATAAAAATGCTAAAATTTAAAACCTTCCACTGGAAGATGAATCACATTAAAGTATAGTTTTATTTAGTTACTTGTTTTTTTATATGCATTTGCCTCCTCAGTTATCTTACCCCATAATATTAAAACCATTAAACTTTGATTTCTCAGGCAATGCTTAGCTTCAAATTATTCTCTTCACTGAGAATAATGACAAACAACAACTCAGAGAAACTGTTGTAGATTCCAGTTACCCTATAACAAGGTAAGAGTCCCTAGGATTTGTCTTCTTGCCCCCTAACTTAATCTTCAGCATCTAATTTTCCTGAAATTTGCCATGGGATTTGGGTTATTTGTTTAGATTTGTAAAGGGAGGTCTAGATTGGATAGTAATGGCGATTGAAGTGCGTGTATATGTGTGTGTTTTCAATACAAATTGGGATTCCTGTTCACTTAGCAGTGAACATCGATTTTGATGATAAGAACCAGAAGTTTGTATGGCCTGTGTAAAGAGGAGTGAATGGGGTTTAGGCAACCCATTCTTTTTTCCTGGGGATGTCGTTCCTCTGTCCCACCTGAGGGCCACTGGGGCTGTTGCACTAGCCTGTCTCTCATATCCCGACCCCAGCTGTGCAAGTCTCCTATGACATCATGTCCGTTTCAGAGAACCACATTCCTGCCTTTAATCTTAAAGAAAAAGGCCGATGGCCCCCCGTAAGGCAGAAGCTCTGAGGTCTATGGATGGGGGTGGTGGAACAGCCAGGGCACGTGGAGGAGATGTGGGGATAGCAGAGCCCGCCACCCGCCCTACAGCTGCCTCTGAAGGCAACAGAGTGTCAGGAGCTATGATCAGGGTATCTTAACTTTAAAATAACAAAAGGCCTTAAATCTTTAGCACCACCAAAGAAAAGTAGAAGGACAGGAAAAGAAAGCTATTAAGTTCTTCTGTTTGGTAGTTTATTAGATAATGCATTCAATGTAAAAGATAATTTATATTTCTGCCTTAGTTTAAGCTCCTAAGTGGGCATGGAGGTGAGGAGCCATCAGCCCAATTTAAATGCTGTTAAATTTGGTCTGATATTGCTATTTAGATTGGTTACAGGTTTGAAGTACAATAAAAATATGCATTAATTCTCCCTTAATATTGGTGGAGTTATATTAAAATATCACTTGGTTAAATTATATTAAACCATTATCTGTAACATTTTTTACATGTTCAATCCAGGTGTATGCTCCTGAAATTAAATGGGGACTAATTCAGCTAATTGTAAGTCTTTATTTTTTTAAAAATTTATTTATTTATTTATTTATTTATGGCTGTGTTGGGTCTTCGTTTCTGTGCGAGGGTTTTCTCTAGCTGCGGCAAGTGGGGTCCACTCTTCATCGCGGTGCGTGGGCCTCTCACTATCGTGGCCTCTCTTGTTGCGGAGCACAGGCTCCAAACGCGCAGGCTCAGTAACTGTGGCTCACGGGCCTAGTCGCTCCGCGGCATGTGGGATCTTCCCAGACCAGGGCTCGAACCCGTGTCCCCTGCATTGGCAGGCAGATTCTCAACCACTGCGCCACCAGGGAAGCCCTTTATTTTTTAAAAAATGATTTTCTATATAGATAATCCAAGACTCTATTAAAGAAACACATTCTGTAGCCAAGGAATTTATATCAATAACCAAGGGAGCTAGAGTCCTCAGTGTGTGCTTATTAGAACAATTAGAACAAGACTTAACCGGGACGTTATATTTCCATAGCAAATTGTTCCCTGATGTGGGCGGCTTAGGAGTGCAGTAGGGTAAAAATCCTCTTGCAGAACCAAGAAAAACTGGAATGATTAAAGCCTCATAACACTTTGCAAATTTTCTGAAAAGTTAGGGAAATGAAGCCCAAAACAGCACCCACTTCTAGACGACACATGGATCTGTAGTTGCCCAGTCCTGCAGGGTTCACATGGTAAGTAAAGGGGGTAGCGGGTTGTAAGGTGACAATTTAAACACTGGAAACTCTGCAAACTAGAAGCCAAGTCCAGAGCACCCACTCCACATGGTCATAGATGAAAATGGGTTAGAATGTTTATAATGTTACCTTGAAATTAGAGTATTTTACATGTGCAGAGTGCAGCCCTATCGAAACCACAAAACACCTCTGTGACACAGCTAAGGATTATTGTCTCTCTGCAGAGGAAAAAGATGGTCACAGATGTTACGTGACCTGCCAGCAGCCTAAGTCCATCACGGCTGGAAGCTAGGATTGGTCCACGGAAGCCTTTGGTTCTCAGAATGTGCTCAGAATGTACTGGCAGTAGGGTCAGGAAAGCAGTTGTGCAACTCATATATCCTCCTTTTTGTGTTCACATTTAAAGGCGAGTTTTTTCAGAAGATTTCTATTAGGCAATAACACTGAGAAGTAAAGGAAGATAGAGTCGAATACTCAAAGAAATACTTTCCCTGCAACATACAAAGTATCCCAGGCACATGGAGGGCACAGCTTGATAGTCAATGTTATACAAGAACTCCTTCCTAATTATCTAACGCTACACAACAAAGCGGGCCAAAACTTACTGGCTTAAGACAATTTATGTTTACATTTTCTGTGTGCTAGCAATTCAAGACGGACTGGAGTTGAACTGTTTGGTTAGGGTCTTACATGCAGTGGCATTCATATGGTGGCTGGGGTAGGTGAGAGCTGGCAGGCATCTCTCTCTTTGTATGGTGGGTCACAGGGCCTTCTCCATGGGGGTCTTTCCACATGGATGCTGGCATGCTGGCCCAAGTGTAGTCAGAATTCTGACATGGTAGCCCCCGGCTGCAAGGAAAGTGCTCCAGCAAGCAAGCAGAAGTTGCAATGCCTTTTCTAACCGACCCTCAGAGGTCATGCAGCATCATTTCAGCTGCTTTCTGTTGGGTACAAGTGGGTCAAAACCCGCTCTCCATCCCCACCTCCATTCATGTGGAGGCACACACAGGAGGGCTGATGAGAGCAATGTCAAGGTCCTATTGTAAAAGAGTTTGCAGAACGAGAGAGATGTTGCAACCATATTTGTAAAATAAAGTCCCCTACAACATCTTACAGAAGAGCCAGAGTCTTTTGTAAATGACGACAGAAAGGACTGACGAAGAGGTTTCATGGGTACGTCACACTCATGCCCCACTGACAAAGGCAGACATATAATTGGAGGGTCTTGCTCTTACTCTCAAGAAACTCTACAAGGATAGGAGGTATATGCAGCCATCCCAAGAAGAATGGGATATAGAATCCTTTGTGGTAGATGATGGTTCGAAGGGAACTGTAGTGGGAAGGAGGGGTCAGGAGTTGAAAGTTATAGGAAATGGCATGTTAGTTTAGGCTCGGCATTGAGGATACTTACTTGGCATTAAAAGATATGTTTAAAATTCAGAGAGGAGGGAAGGAAGGACAAATCAGATGCCCCCTCCTTTACTGAAGTGGTATTTGTGGGATATTCCACTGGGTGTGAATTTCTGAGTGTAATCTGTCATACGCTAGGTTTTCCTTGGATTCTACAAATTTTCCCCTAAATGGGAAAACTCAACTAACTAGACCTCCTATTCCTAAAAATTACTAGTTATTTAGATGTTACAGATGTAGAAAACAAATGTATGGATACCAAGGGGGGAAGGGGGGGTGGTAGGAATTGGGAGATTGGGATTAACATACATACACTATTGATACTATGTATAAAATAGACAACTAATGAGAACATACTGTATAGCACAGGGAACTCTACTCAGTGCACTATGGTGACCTAAACCAGAAGGAAATCCAAAAAAGAGTGGATATATGTATATGTATATTTATAGCTGACTCTGCTATACAGTAGAAACTAACACAACATTGTAAAGCAACTATACTCCAATAAAAATTAATTAATAAAATAAAGGTTATGCAAAATTCTTACAATAGAACCTAGCAATTAGTAAACACAAAGATAATGTTAGCTAGTATTTTCCTACCCTCATCACAATCATCCTCACTCCTTGTAAACTTCAGTTGCGATACAGGTCTTCCCATTATGGGCACCACTTGTCCTCCAAATGTCAGCACTGAGAATTGTTTGCTTTTTTTATTTTGCTCCACTATAATCTTTACAAAAATAAGGCCAATATCTGTCTCGTTCTTAATTTTACTCCTAATGGATATATGGCACTTTTCAAACATCTTAGTGCAAACATGTATCTTTTTCTATTCCTCAAGGCATGAATAATTATGCTTTCAAATAAAATTAAGAATTATAGTAAATTAATGTAGTTATCCTTATTAATAAGACAAATCAGTATATATATGCAGTTTATGTACAATTTATGTGTATTATAAATATAAGTATATATATGTTTGAATTCAGCTTGTACACAAATTGCAAATTCCGACTCTGGGGAAATGATGTGTGATAAACAAGATTTATGAAGTAACTCACCTGATGCTGGAAAAATATGAATGTCCAACATTTTAGTTACCTGCGCTTTACAGATGATTTTATAAGGCTACTGAAATGGCTTAAACAACCTTTTGGTTTTTCAAGTCATAAAAACACATTCTGTTTATACAAATATAAATTATACAAATTTACTGAGATTCTGTGGGACAACAATCTTTTCAGGTCACTCTACTCATAATTACGACTAATTAAAATGTGCCAAAGAAAGGATAGAAATTTATCACTGCTCATTAAACCTGTAAAGACTGTGTTAATTGGATGTCAGGCTCAGTAACTTATGTCAATGTTTGCTGCCAGTCTAATTTTAGAGGAAAAGGACAGTGAACTGCAGAGTATTCTAGCTGGAAGTCTAAAGTTTGAAGAGATCTGCAGCTTTAGAGAGACACCATGTATGCAGCTTTTTAATGGGTATCATCATCATCAGACATTGGCCTAAACAAATGGAAAAATTAATGTGCTGTTTGTTGACTTTTAACTGATTTATGGTTCCTATAACCCACGGGCAGGGCAATGAACCATCATGGCTCATTTGCAAAGCTGAAGAATTTTAAGACTCTATGTATATGAAACATCTTGTCCTTCCTTAAATGAAGCAAAATATTTTTAGGGTCATGGTATTTAGAAGAGTAAGTGTTTTAACTGAAGAAAAAATGTTTTTCATGCAACACATAGGGTATATGTTGTACATAATCCAATGCCAAATTGTTTTATAAAGAGCATGCTTTGTGTGAATATGAAAGAATTACATCAGAAAAGTAGAGCACACTTGCTGGAAAACCAGGACTTGGCTACAGACAATGAGTCTAAATTAGATAATGTGCAAAGTATAAAAATGGCTCCTTTCTGTTTCCTAAAAAATGAGGTGTAAGGAGTGTTCAGAGCAAATCATGCAAGACCCCTAGAACTGTGGACATTTCAGGACTGAGACAGAAAGGGCTGTGGCTCTTTGGATTACTGATTAAGAATTACAATGTCTATGACTTCTTAGGTCCAGACACCTCACATATTTTATCATAATTCCCTGGCCTTTTCTCTCATGTCTTGTCATCTTATGTCTTAATTTTGAAACCCTTTTGCTGTTACTTCAATACAAATCTTAATGACAAGCTGTTTATATAATCATTTTATTGAATTCCTGTGTTTCAAAAGGGCCTCTGTGTACAGTGTTGCTGGCAGGAGTCAAGGGTGCCATACCACTTCCAACAATAATTAGTCCAAATTCCCTCTACAACTATTCATCATCAAGAAGACTGGATTCAGGAATTCAGGATCGTTGTACCCTTAAACTTGATACAAGTAAATACCAGACTTTCCACATTAAAGTCAAGTGTAAGACCTATGTGCACAGCTTTGTACTGAAAGGTAGCAGAATATGCTCCAAAATACGCTGGTTTGGCATATTGACTATTTTGAGCTAAAGGCACTTGAAAATGGCGGATAGAAAAGGAACACTCAGATCTCCCCTTTTCTTCTGAAAACAGGAGATGAAACTCTCATGTGGAAGATGCCCTCCCTATAACAGGAGGAAACAGCCTTATCATCAGAGGCAGGGAGTCGAGTCAGAGAAAAACCTCTACAGAAAGAACTTGTTAACATGATCTCATCCTACTTTGGTCTCCCTGTGCCTTTCAGTTACTTTTCCACAATCCCTGCTCTTTGTTCAACCCTGTATATAAGCACTCAGACCCATCCAGGTGTTGGGTCTTCATTTTGCTGTGTGGGCTATTTATACAGACTTTTCTCCTGCTAATCTGTTTTATGTCAGCTTGAAGACCCTGAGCCCAGCCCAAGACCCTGAGAAGGTCAAGGTAAAGTTTTGCCTCCCCTAGGGTGTCTGGCATGGAGGATGGGCTGTCATGGGCTGGGACACCACACTCCCCCTGGAGACCGTCGCTGAGGTCTGAGACCACTGACAGAAAGCCAGCAAGAGGCAAAATTCCTACCACCTCAGCCTCTGGAAGTCTGTCTGCGCTGTCCGGGCCACAAAGGAAGGTAAGAAATCTCCTCCGTTCCTTTCCAAATTCAATTAGCAGGAGAAAAACATTTGTAAGACTTAGTTCTTTGGATTGAGACTGTGAATTTGCTTTTTGGGTCCCCACTGGTAATGGATCCTAAGCTTCCAGGGAAGAGTCACTGTTTTTCTTTGCTCTATATCTCTTGTGCTGTTTACCATGAGGAAGAAAAGGGGGAGGTCAGAGTGTCTCTTTTGTATCTGCTGTTTTTCAAGTGCCTTTAGCTCAAAATAGTCAATATGCCAAGTGGGCGTATTTTGGGGAGGCATATTCTGCTACCCTTGAATACCATCCAGTCACTTTTCCACAAGCAGAGGAAGCATACCAGGCATGAGGTCACCTGAGTACATGAGTATGAACTGACCTACCTGTAGAACTTCACTTAACTGGGAACACAGCCTGAAGGATCTTTATCTAGCGCAGTACAGCTCTCACAGCTGAACTTCATCACCTAACTTATGTTTGGCATATTTTCTCAATTTGGATGATGTAGATTATAGCTGTAGACATTATAATATGAAAAGAGGGCTGTCAACTACTCATCTGCTGACATTTTATCCAATTTTTTTCTTATCTAATTTAAAAATGCCCATATTCATTTATAAGATAATTTTAATATTTCAATAAAATGTAAATTATTCAAGGAAAAAATCTTCACAAGCTAGCTTATTTAGTAACGAACAAATATGTTAGTTCCATATTCTGGACATATGTTGGACAGTTAGACAAAAATATCTAAAATAAGTTTAAGATAAAGCTTTTTAAAAATCCTTTTATAATGAGATTTTATTTAGATATCTGTCATGCTTTTCTAAATGAGTACAAGATCCTTCTCACATGCAAGTATAGTTGAAGGGAGTAGTCTTTTGCTAAATTGTACTGATTTATATAATGTTTTATTCTATTTACCTTGCTTCCTAAAAACTAAACAAATAACATAGAAAAATTAAAATGCCTAACTTTCAACATGATGGCTTTAGTTCAATTTTTTCTCACATAATAATTAGCCTTTCAGAAAATGTCTCAAGGGCATATTATCATCTAAGAGTCAATTAATTCTCCTCTCTTTTAAAACCTGTTATCCTTTGAAATGATATTTTCTTAAAGAAAAACAAAAGACAAAAGCGATGTTAAATGGACACTGATGGGACTTTTTAAGGTAGTAACTTGCAGCAGCAGTAAATAACTAACCCTTTAAATTGTCCTTTACTCCAGAAACATAGCCATGTGTTTAGTTTTCTGATCTGATTTTGGTTTTCAGCCCTCACCTTTTAACGGACCTTGCAGAGGTCACATTGACCTTCCGATGGCGTATCCAATGGGCCCTTAAATAATCAGGACCTGTAGGTTCCTTCACCTGTCAGCATTACTTAGTGCTGGCAATACTCCTATCATAAGTAAAATACTCTGCCATCTTAGGTGAATAGTATCTCCTTCTCCGTGTACCTCTTTCTTGAGCATTTTCTCCCAGTCTCAACTGCAGATCTTTTATGTACTCCTCCAGTTTTCAGATGCCTTAGGCCTGGGTGCAGGGCATTTCTCTCTACAGCCTCTACCTAGGTAATCTCATTACGTCCCATGGTTCTGACGTTGTACCTCCTGGTGGATTCCAAATGTAGACCTCCAGCCCAGATTAACTTGAATATCTCAAAGCAACACACTCCAAGTGAAACCCATGTTCCCACACACACTCACTGTTGCTACCTCTGTTAGTGGGACAAGTCACCCAATTGCTTGAGCCCAAAATTTCGGAGTCATCTTAGATTGTTTTCTTTCCTTCATTATCCATGTCTGAAACTCACCCCCAGATCATATACTAAATATTCTATACATGTCTCTCCATATAGACTTCTGTCTCCATAACCTGAGCATCATTATTTCTCTAGATTACTATAATACCTTCCTACTTTCAGTCATTTATTCATAAAGAAAAAAAAAATTTAAATAAAAAAACATTAGTATTCTGGAAAAGTCAAAACTATGGAGGCAGTAATAAAAACATCAAGTGTTGCCATGGGTTACTGGGGAAGGAACAATGAATAGGCAGAGCACAGAGGAAATTTAGGGTGCTGAAACGCTTCTGTATGATACAAAAATTGTGGATATATGTCATCATACATTTGTCAAAATCCATAGAATGCACATCAACAGTGAATCCTGGTGTAAACTATGGACTATGGGTGATGATTTATCAATGTAAGCTCATCAGTAATAACAAATATAGCACTCTACTAGGGGGCGCTGATAGTTGGGGAGGCTGCATATGTGCGGGAAACTCTCTACTTTCTGCTGGATTTTCTGTGAATCCAAAACTGCTCTAAAAAATATAAAGTCTATTAAAAAATCATAAGTAAAATCCCACTAATCCCTGCCCCACCCCCACATACATTCCTATGTAAAATCGTTTAATGGTTTTTAGTTCCACTTTTTTTTTTTTTTTTAATTTTATGTATTTATTTATTTTTGGTTGTGTTGGGTCTTTGTTTCTGTTCGAGGGCTTTCTCTAGTTGCGGCAAGCGGGGACCACTCTTCATTGCGGTGCGCAGGCCTCTCACTATCGCGGCCTCTCTTGTTGCGGAGCACAGGCTCCAGACGCACAGGCTCAGTAATTGTGGCTCACGGGCCCAGTTGCTCCGCGGCATGTGGGATCTTCCCAGACCAGGGCTCGAACCCGTGTCCCCTGCATTGGCAGGCAGATTCTCAACCACTGCGCCACCAGGGAAGCCCTAGTTCCACTTTTTAAAATATCCGAAGCTCCTGAGAATGGCCCAGAAGACTACACGTGATCTGGCCCTTGTTAATCTCTTCAATTTCATATTACACAGTTTTCATCATTGCTCACCTGTGCACGTGTTTCTTTCTTTTTCTTTTTGGAATGCTATTTCCCAAAGAGTTTGCAAGGGGTTTGATGAGTTGTTTAAGAAAACATGTGCCCCTGCATAGCATGCATTCCTAACAAGAAATAAGGCATTTCTATCACAACAGAAAGTTCTCTCTTGCCCCTACAGTCAGTATATTTTTATTATTTTCACCAAATGTATGTTTTTGACTGTCCTTGGCCTTCATATAAATGAAAACATAAAAGTATGCACTTGCTGGCAATGTTGTATCTGTGCGATTTTTCTGTTGTTATGTGTATCAGTAGTTTGTTCCTTTATATTGCTGAGTAATAAGAATATATTCATTGTATGAATATACTATGTTTTGTTTATTCATTTGCCCAATGATGGGAGTATGGACTGTATCCAGTTTGGGGTTATTATACATAAAGTTGCTATAAACTGTTTCACACAAATTTTTCGTGCACATAATTTTCCTACTTCTTGAATAAACATTTAGGAGTGACATTGCTGGGTCATTAGGTTAAAAAAAAAAATAAATATATATATATATATATATCTCCCTATAAGAAATAGCCAATATCTTTTCCAAAGTGATTGTTTCATCCATTTATGCTCAACATTTTTCTTTCACTGTTGGTCTTTTTACTATCACAAATTCTAATGGCCATGTGGTAGAATCTCATTGTGATTTAAATTTGCATTTTCCCAATGACTGATGATGATGAACGCCTTTTCAAGTGTTTATAGGCCATTTGTATTTACCTTTGAAAAATGTCTATTCAGGTCTTTTGTCGATTTTATAACTTTTAAAAATTAATTAATTAATTAATTAATTTTTGGCTGTGTTTGGCCTTCGTTGCTGCGCGTGGGCTTTCTCTAGTTCCGGCGAGCGGGGGCTACTCTTCGTTGTGGTGCGCGGGCTCCAGGCGCATGAGCTTCAGTAGTTGTGGCACGTGGGCTCAGTAGTTGTGGCTCATGGGCTCTAGAATGCAGGCTCAGTAGTTGTGGCGCACGGGCTCAGTTGCTCCGCGGCATGTGGGATCTTCCCAGGCCAGGGCTGGAACATGTGTCCCCTGCATTGGCAGGCAGATTCTCAACCACTGTGCCACCAGAGAAGCCCTTTACAACTTTTTAAAGTATTGAATTGTGAGTGTAGATTGAAAAACATACTTCCCAAAGTATTCCATTGTATTCTCTCATGAGAAATGATGAGAGTTCAGATTGCTCCGTATCCTGACCAACATTTTTAAAAAATCGTCATAGTTTTTGTATGTCAAATATAGGTATGGTGAATATTTTCTCCCAGTCTGTAGATTGTCTTTCTTAATGGTGTCCTCTGATAAATATGAGCTTCTAATTTGATAAAATATAATTCACCATTTTTGTCTTTAAAGTTTCTTGCTGTCAGTAACCTGTCTGAGGTTGCAAAAATATCTACCTCTGTTTCCTTCTAGACATTTTATGTGGTAGTTTTATCATCTATGTTTAATTCTATGATTCCTCTCAAAATAATATTTGTATGTGGAGTGAAGTGGGGTCAAGGTTCTTGGTTAAATCTATATGCATATCCATTTTATTATTAATTATGACATTAGCTATAAGTTTTCATAGGTGCCCTTGATAAAAATGAAACAGTTCTGTCGTTTGCCTAATCTGCTGAGAATTGTTTCCTAATCAGAAATGCGTATTGATTTTTTTTTCACAAATGGCTTTTCCATACTAATAGAAATGATCAATCATTTACTATGGTGGGATACCTTGATTTGTTTCTGAAACTAACTCTATATTACTAGCACAAACTTCCAAGGTCACTCTATACATATATTTAATATGTGTATGTGTGCACCTGTGTGTACACACACACACACACACACACACATATCCTTTTACATGTTCTTGGTTAAAATTGCTAATATTTCTAATTTGTTGAATATATATGCCTATATTCATGAATATTAATGGTCTGTCTGTTTTCAGTAGTAGGGTTACGTTGGACTCATAAAATAAGTTGAAAGTGTTTCTTCCTCTTCTTAAAGATTTTGTGCAATAATGGCATTATTTCTTCATTAAATGTTTGACAGAATTCATCATGAAGCCATTTGTGCCTCAAGTTGCCTTTGTAAGAAATTTTAACATTAATTCAATTAAGTTAGACATAAATCTATCCAGATTTCCTAAATGCTTTTGTGATATTTTAAAAGTTTTAAATTTTATGTAATTTATTTATCCATTTCATCTAAACTGTAAAGCTTATTTGTATAATGTGCATAATATTCCTTCATTGTGCTGTTACTGTCTATAGGATCTGTAGTTGTGTCTCATATATTTCCTGACATTGCTAATTTGCATCCTCACTCTTCTTTCTTCTTGATCAGACCTGTTAGAAGTTCATAATTTTTTTCCAAATAACATCTTTGCCTTTATCTATAAATAGTTATATAATCTTCATTTATTTGATGAAAATATCAAATACAGAATTATACAAAGGCAGGGCATTTTCACCCTTTTAAAATGTTATTCTACTATCTTTCTGTGTTTATTATTTCTAAGAATGCGTCATTCATGTCTTTGTTCTCTTGTCTGTAATGTTTCATTTATTCTGTGTTTTTCAAAGATTTACCTTTGATTTTCACCATTCTGACTATGATGTAATACTCAAGTGTAGTTTTCTTTGTATTTACTTTTCTTGATATTTTATCTTTCATAACTATATATATGTGTGTGTGTGTGTGTATGTGTGTGTGTATTTATATATTTAGGACATTTTAAGCCATTATTTCTTCAAATATTTATTTTTCTGCTCAATTGTCTCTCTCTCTTCCTTCCAGAAATTAAATTATATAGCTGTTAGGATGCTTGATACTTTCCCACAGGTCCACAAAGCTCTGTTAATTTTTTTCAGTCTCTGTTTTCTCTCCCATTGTTAAGGTGGATAATTTTTATTAATATTTATTTATGTTTATTGTTCTTTTCTTCTGACACCTCCAATCCCTTCTTAAGCTTATCTACATTTTAAAAATTACAATATTGTTCTGTTCAGTTTTAGAATTTGGATTTGGCTCTTTTTCAGACCCGCCATTTCTCTGCTGAGTTTTTGTTTTTTTTTCATTCCCCGAAAATATTTACAAAAAGCATCTTTAAAATATTTAAATGCTAATTCCAAATTCTGCACTATATTTGGGTTGGTTTATACTGATTTTCTCTTTAGTATGGGGTCCATCTTACTGCTTCTATGAACATTTAGTAATTTTATATACTGAATATTTTGGATGATACATCTTTTCAGACATTGAGTTCTGTTATTTTCCTCTGAAATTCCGTCCCCCTGTGGTGGGGAGCAGCATATATATAAAATTTTTTTACAGTTTTCTAGTTATTGCTTTTCACATGATCCAGAACGTCTCTTCTGCACATGTGTACTTAAGATAACAACCAAAGATTTAGGGTGGGGTATACAAGCAGATTTGGGGATTTGCCCCTTTGCAGCTCCTTCCATTTCAATATTTTCTCCCTTACTTTCCAGCCTCCAGGACACATTTAAACTCCATCATCTGACTCACTAAGCTAGTAGGATTGCCATTTAATGTTTCAGTTCCCACCACCTTGCTCTATGCAAACTGCAACATCTCAGAAGAAAAGCATCATAATCATCAAGTCCACTTCCTCTCATCAAGGACCAGCTCCTTTCATTAATTTTTAGTTCTCCTTCAAAAATAAATTTTTAATATTTTTCCAGAATTTTAACTATTATCTGAGAGTCTGAAAAAAGCTGTTGTGCCATTCTACAATTACTTTTTAAAGTTTGTTATATTGATCTGTCTCATACAATAAAAATGTACCTCCATTAGCACACAAGCTCTATTTTCCTTCTCTACATTGAACCCCCAGCACTAATCACATTGTTTGGTGATTGTTAATCACTATACATGTATAATTCTTAGCATTATTATACTTTATCCTTTTAAAAATCTCAGGAGCTGCCTATTTTATGTATGACCATTTTAACATGATAAAAATGAAGCATGATTAATTAAATAACATCATAGATCTCAATCCTGGTAGTAACAGATGGAGAATAATCACAGGTCCATCACTCTGTTTTTGATCACTATGATATGATGCATGACATGTGGTTTTGCTCATTGTGGAGAATATTTAATAAAGATTTTACTGATCTCAACTGCTCCTTACCATTATTTCTTAATTGGAAAACTTATTAGTAATGCAATAATAAAGAAATGAAGTAGCTTACTATATGAAATATGTTGAAGAAAATTCTATGAGCCCCTGGACCAGTTTTATAAACAACTTTAGAGAAACACTTGAAATGCATCTCACCATACACTAGAAAAAAATGTAACTAATGTATTTTTTATTCTTATTTTTTCCTCTCTGAATGATGCTTCACATGAGAGAACTTAAACAATGGAGAAATATTTCGTGGGTTTAAATTACGTACTTAGTTCCTTGGTAAGCTGCCTGTAGAGCACAAAAACGTATATTTACTTAGTCCATATTTATTATCTACTATAGCCCATTAACTGTTACTTGGTGCATGGGTCACACAAAAGTATGTGGTAAATTGAGAGAAATGAAAGACATAAACAGAACAGAATAAATATAAGTTGATGTACTCATAAAGAAAGAAAGAAAAAAGGAATGAAATAGATACTTCCAGACCGAGTCTTATTTTCTTGCCACATGAATCTTAGATTCTTCTGGGCAAGCGAATCAACGCTCCGGTACGTGCATGATATGTGCGGCCTGTGTGTTAGGGGATAGTGTTTCCGTGGGGGTGGGGGGTGCATTTCTTTTCAAACACTAACTGTATCAATTATCTACTGCCGTCCAACAAGTTACTCCAAAGCTCAGTGGCTTAAAGCCTCTTTGGTTTATTATTCCTCACAATACTATGAGCTGTGTGCCCGTTTCTTTGCTGATTTCAACTAGACTCAGTTATGTCACGTAAATTAGCTGGAGATTCAGCTAGATTGGGAGGCCAAGAAGGCGTAACTTGCAAGTCTGGCGGTAGGTGTTGGCTACTGGCTGAAGTGACACGATTACTCTCTACGTAGCTTCTCATCCTCAAGAAGAGCTGACTGCTTTTTTACATGGTTGTGTTAGGGCAGCAAACATGGTTGCTGCAAGACCCTTTGATGCTGAGACCTCGGAAGTTGTAAAATGTCACTTCTGCCGCATGTAGTTAGTGAATATATGTCAGAAGGCCACCCCAGATTCAACACAGGGTGGAATTAAAGATGGAAGGAACCAAAAATAATTCATGGCTGTGCGTAATCTACCACAGTCCCTCCTCCAGCCACAACTGCTTCCACTGCTGCCTGTAGAAAATATATTCACCACCCCCCAGATCCCACTTAATCTCATTTATGGCATCAAGGTCAAACCCCAGTGCCTTGTGACCTGCCTATGGTCCATATAGGGAAGAGGCCCTGGGTACAGCTACACTGATCCAAAGAGCTGTGAACATCAAAGAAACTTCCCCCAACACATAGAGACACACAGAGCACGTCTGTGAGACTGGGACAGGATGACAGCAAAATTTAGAGGATCAATTAATTAAAAATGGGAAGGAGGAGGGACTTCCCTGGTGGTCCAGTGGTAAAGAATCTGCCTTACAATGCAGGGGACACGGGTTTGATACCTGGTCAGGGAACTAAGATCCCACATGCCACGGGGCAGCTAAGCCCACGCGCCACGACTGAGCTTGCGCGCCTCAACTAGAGCCCATGTGCTGCAAACTACAGAGCCCACGCGCTCTGGAGCCTGTGTGCCACAACTAGAGAAGAGAAAACCCGCACACCACAACTAGAGAGAAGCCCGGGTGCCACAAGGAAAGATCCCGCATGCCTCAACGAAGATCCCGCGTGCCGCAACTAAGACCCGACAGAGCCAAAAAAAAATTAAATAAATAAATAACAAATAAATCTTTAAAAAAAATGGGAAGAAGGAAAAGCACACAGCAGTCCTTAGTCCATAATCATCCTAAAGGTCATCCAACTCCATGTGGCCAGTTCTGCTCCTCCAGGGCAGGGAATGCTTCTGGAACAGGACTCATTTCTGCCCCTGGGTAGGGCTTCCTAATCTACATTTCCCCTCAGCACTTGGCTCTGCCCTTTGAAGTCACTTTCCTTTTCAGGAAGTATAGCTGATCCAGTGTACATGGCCAAAGTTCAGATCTGTAACGTTTTTTCATCTTGTTTTCTTCTTGTAAAAAGCTGAGAGTCTCTTTAATTTTGAGCTGTCTTTTCTTTTTTAATGTAATCTGGTGGTATTTTTATTGGCAAAACTCCCTTAAAAATGTTGCCTCTTTCCTTTGAATCTGATTGTGATCTCTCACCCCAAAACAAGATCCCTAATTTTTTTGAGACACCAAGTGAAGTTTTGGAATGTATGTGAGCCCCCGGGGGGTGTCAATTTCCTAACAATTCTTTGAGCCCTCTTTTCTCTTGCTGGAAAGTGTTCAGAGATACTATCTTAAATCTTTCTGAGATCTTAAGAAAGGGTGTTAAAGTCACATGCTTGATCTAATCTTTAGCCCCAGGTCTGGTTTCACATTGTGAATATTTTCCCAATCAGAGGCTAGAGATGAGTAACATTTTTATTTTTGATCCTCGAAATCCTCTAAATTTTCCTCTAAATTTTGCTTGCAACTGAACAGATTCATGTCCTTTCCTGTGTTTTAGCACATGTAGCTATAAAGTTGTAATGTGACATTTTATTATTCTGCATGAAAATCTCCTAAACCAGATCTACAAGTGAGTTAAGTGCATTTTCTATTTTTCTAGTTATTCTTGGTAAAGGTTTTGCCAATTGTTCTTCGATTACATAATGTGAGTCACCTTTGCTCCAACTTCCAAGAGCAATTACTCTTTGCTCTTCTAGGCTTTCTTTGTATGTCCTGGGCGCCTTTCTAGCTCTGCCTGTCACACTGCCTCAAAGCCAAAGATGCAGGCTCAGGTTTTTGTTGTGAAACATGCTATTTCTTCTATCAGTTACCTATTCCTAAACTACTCCAAAATTCACTGCTTGTAAATAATGGAAATGATTTTTTCTTCAAGGTTAAAATTATTATTAATATTCGGGGTGAGCTAGCCATTTTCTGGGCTCACTTATGGAGCTACATTTTACTGGAGAATCAGCTGCACTGGATTCTCCAAGTTGACTCCAGAATCTTAGAATTTTATTCCTATTAAAAAGTCAGAAGTAAAATCACAACCATAAAATTTTATGGACAAAAGGTACCATAAATTTAAACTTCAAATAATTATCCCCAAAATGAGAAAAAAGAGGCATAGAGAGCAGATTTTACATATATTTTGTTAAATGAGATATTCTTAAAAGAATAAAGTCTCTGCAGTGAGAAAACATGACTGAGGAGAAAAGATTAGCAGTGTGAAGTGTGCATTAAAAAAAGCATAATAAAATAAATTTAATAAAACTATATATAGTTAAAATATTCAGAGGTAGCTTATTAATAACCTAATATGTACTAAAAATTTACCTAACAATTGAGAAGAAAGAGCCTCAGAGAATAGATGTAGAAAGGACAGTTATAACAATCATTGATATTGCAAGTCAAGTCTAATAAATCTGCCAGATTGAGCGGTTGGTAATAATGTGTGGTCCCTGAGACACATGTGATATCATTCCATTTAAATTCCACATTTGGCTTCATAGCTTTCCAGCTACAGGAAGAACTTGACTCTTCATGACATTTATACTAGTCCTTGTAGGATTAAAGACCTGATAGTTTCTTTGCCCAAAATTGTGATGCTACTTGGAGTAACATTTGCCATTTAATGCATTTCTGCTAAGGAATTAGAGTTTATGTATTCAGCCACTAAACGGGGCATTTTAAACACATTTTCTCATTTCTGCTAATTTTTAGCATATTCTGAAAAAGCAAATGGCCAAATAAGAGATTCACTTGCAAATATCATACACTTCTAATGGAAGTTCTTTGCAAATATGTGCTTCTTACCATTTTCTCATCCTCCAAATCTATCAAAGAGAAAAAGAAAAGTAGCATAATGGGCATTTCCTGAGTGACCATATCAGGCACTGCAAGGGGCTGGGGGTGTGAGGATGGTCATTCATTCAAAAGCAGTACATTATTTATTTCTTTTGTGTGCCTTTAAAGGAAAATTTCCAAGGGAAGAAACCTGATGCAGGCTTAGAGAAAAGACAAACCAAAGGTGATGGTCTACAGGCACATACCACGGGGTCTTTCCTGTTAGCAGGTAACACCACAACTGGTTGGCAATTACAAAGGCACACCAGAATCTGATTTCTTATCCCCTAAATGTATATAGCAGTTTGACTCCCATTGGCTGTGAAAACTTAGGCAGATTCTGAGCCTAAGACTTTATTTAAATCTGTGCAATAGAGGTCAAGGCTATTGTAATAGGGGAGAGAGACTGAACTCAAATCCACTGAAACAAAGTAGGGAGACTTTTAATCCTTGGATTGAGCTGGTGGAAAGTACTGGTGGACACAGGGGGTCGAAGGCATTGGTCAATGTGATGAAGCCATCTGCATTTGCTAACTGGTGTTTTCTGAAATTGGGCTCCTATTTTCCACAGAGACTACAACATAGGGTCCCTGTCTTTCTTGATGATTACATTTCACAGGGGTGGATCCTGGATTCCTGAGAAAGGCTTTTTGGGTTGTAAAACGGACAAGAAGCTGGGAGAAGATTTATATCTCAAAGGGGCAGATTTAAGAGAATTTACCATTGTAAGTTTTCTAAAGTAAATGCATTAAGAAAAGAGAGGTCAAGGGCTTATAGGTGGAAAGAAACCCATTTAAACTTTAGTCAAACTGAGGGACTTGTGAAGACCATCTTTGTCAGTAAGTGTATTAGATATGTTCTTTGCATCTGCTTTTCTGCAGAAAAAAATATATTTAGTTTTTTCACCAGATGGCTGAGAATTTCAAATGATGTGCATATTTTCATCTTTAACCTAAATTCCTTTTATGAACAAAAAGTCTCCTTAGGAATGTTTTACCCATATTCCAAATTTGTGATTTCTTTCCTAGATTTTTTTAGCTAGGAAATAGCCAAGCATTTTTTGGTCAATACTATTTTATTAATTTTTTGAAGTCAAAGGCTCAAAGTCAGTTTTGGCTTCTTTTCTCACACTAACCTGAATCTCAACTTCTTTCCATTTAATTATTTTCCAATTCCTATAATTATAAAGATCAGAGTACCTCAAACATAAATCTTTTTCTTTACATTTTGATGCAACTACCTTAATTCAGATTCAATTTCTCCCAACAGGCTCTAGAAAACAGGTCTCCTTCATCCTTGGTCTCTAAATCTACTCTTCCAACGTTATCAATTAAACTTGCTAAAGGTCACATGTGATATTATCACTTCCTTATTCAAAGCCTTTGATGGTTCCTTTTGCCTAGTATTTGATTCATTAATGTATACCCTGTTCCTTTCCAAAAAGAAGCTTTTTTAAAAATGTATTTTCTATCCTCTTCTCCCTCCCTCCTTCCCTCCCTCCATTCCTTTCTTCCTTCCTTCCTTCTTTCCTTCCTTCCTTCCATAATTGTTCATTACTTCCTTTTCTGTCTGTCTCAAACAGTATATTCTGGGAAACAAATCAGATAAGAAAGACATGGTCTGCTCCTCTCATCTTATGATATACTAGAGAAGGCAGACAATTAAACTAGAGCTTAAAACAATGTGATAAGTGCTGAGATTGTGAAATCATAGATGTCAAAGTAGTATTTTACCTAATTAAATATGGAGTTCAAGGCAGACCTCCCTGAGAAACTGATTTAGAATTAGAGCTGAAGAATGATTAATGTTAGTCACATAATGAGCAAAAGGAATGAGAAAGAGGATCCTGGAGCAAAGTCTATGGATAATATGTGACAGGTCATAAGGAAAAGAGATAATAAAATGCCTTATTAATCCAGAAATAACTGTGTGACGACATTTGGCTGAGTGAGGGAATCGTAAGGGATGAGGGTTAGGCGGTATGCAGGGGCCAGATAACAGAAGACTTATTAAGACTTATGTAGCTTTTTGGGGTTTGCTTTTCAATGCAATGGGGAATAAATAAAATATGTTATATGAACGAGCCACATGAGCACATCTGCATCTTTGACAGAATGCCATGGAGAATGGATTTTGTAGGGATCACTCACAAGAGAGAAAATCCAGCAGGCTGTTCATTAGGCCCCATAAAAATATGCTGGTGACCTAGATTTGGGTGGAAACCATAAATATCCAGTGAGGCAGACATATGTGAAAAATGTTTTAAAGGTAGATGAATAGGAATTGCTTATAGTTTGGTTTCCTGGAAAGAGAGAGAGGAAAGAGTAATAGATTTGCTGTTAGAGCAGCTAGGAGTCTCTGTGGGGATCCTTTTGTATGGAAACACAAAATACCCCAGATAGCCAAACAATCTTAAGAAAGAAGAGCAAAGCTGGAGGCATCATTCCCTGATTCCAAACTATACTGCAAAGCTACAGTAACAAAAACAGTATGGTGCTGGCATAAAAGAAAACACATGGTTCAGTGGAACAGGATAGAGAGTCCAGAAATAAATCCACATACATATGGTCAATTAATCTGTAACAAAAGAGGCAAGAATATACAAAGGGGAAAGGACAGTCTCTTCAATAAATGGTGTTGGGAAAACTGAACAGCCACATACAAAAGAATGAAACTGGGCCACTATCTTATACCACACACACACAAAAAGTAACTCAAAATGGAGTAAAGACCTTAATGTAAGACCTAAAACCATAACACCACTAGAAGATAACACAGTCAGTATGCTCCTTGATATCAGTCCTGGCCATGGTCTTTTGGATTTGACACCAAAAGCAAAGGTGACAAAAGCAAAAATAAGGAGGTGGAACAATATCAAACTAAAAAGCTTCTGCACAGCAAAGGAAACCATCAACAGAATAAAAAGGCAACCTACTGAATGGGAGAAAATATCATAAATCATATGCCTGATAAGAGGTTAATAGCCAAAATAGATAAAGAACTCAGACAATTTCATAGCAAAAAAAAAAAAAAAAATCCAATTAAAAAATGGGCAGAGGATCTGAATAAATATTTTCCCAAAAAAGACATATAGATGGCCAACAGGTACATGAAAAGATGTTCAGCATCAGAGGAATACAGCCACAAATCAAAACCACAATGAGGCACCATTTTAAACCTGTCAAAATGGCTACTATCAAAAAGACAAGAAATAGCAAATGCTGGTGAGAATTTATAGAAAAGGGAACCCTTGTGTGCACTGTTGGTGAGAATGAAATTGGTGCAGCCACTATGGAAAACAGTAGAGGGTCCTCAAAAATTAAAAATAGAACTATCATATTAAACAGCAATTCCACCTCTGGGTATTTATGCAAAGAAAATAAAAACACTAATTTGAAAATATATATGCATCCCCATGTTCACTGCAGTATTATTCACAATAGCCAAGATATGGAAACAACCTAAGAGTCCATCAAAGGGTTAATGGATTTAAAAAACAGCACACACACACACACACACACACACACACAGTGAAATATTATTTATTCAGCCGTACAAAAGAAGAAAATCTTGCCATTTGTGACAACATGGGTGGACTTTGAAGGCATTCTACTAAGTAAAAGAAGTTTGAGAAAAAGAAATACTATATGATCTCATTTATATGTGGAATCTTTAAAAAAACACAAAAGCACTCATAAATACAAAGAATAAATTGGTGGTTGCCAGAGGTGGAGGAGTGATGACTGGGCTATATGAATGGAGGAGATCAAAAGGTACAATCGTCCAGTTATAAAATAAGTGAGTCCTCGGGATATAATGTACAGCATGGTGACTATAGCTAATAATACGATATTGCATATTTGAAAGTTACTGAGAGTAAATCTTAAAAATTCTTACCACAATAAAGAATTCTGTAACTATGAATGGTGATGAATGTTCCCACGACTTATTGTGATGATCATTTCACAATATAGACAAATATAAAATCGTTAACTTTTATAGCTGAAACTAATAATGATGTTGGATGTCAATTATACCTCAATAAAAATTTTAAATTAAAAAATATTAGAAAATCCTATTAAGTAGCTGGGGTTATAAAAGCTGGTATCTTTTTCACATGAATGAAAATGCCTTCCCCAAATCATTAAATGGGCTTTAATTGTGGCTTTTATTCTAAGATCTTTGTGCAAAAAAGGCAACTGATTTGTTTCTAGCCAATTCAAATTAACACTTTCCTGAATTCACACTAAAGTTACATTATATGACTAAAGGAACACCAGAAAGGGATTTTCCATTATAAGGAAAAAATTGCAGACATGAGAGATGTGAGAGTTGAGTGTTTCAAAGACTATCTTCTAAAAGTGTGTCCCAGAAGACTCCAAATAATGGTAAATGTGAATTTAAGTTCACACTCACGCACATAAATAATTGTGCATATTTATTGTTTATTTATAATTTTGGTTGATACCTGTTCACATTAAACTCAGTCATTCCTGAGATTTCCTCTCTCTAATGGTTGTGCAGACTGTCCTGGGATTCACCTAGCATCAAAGTGATGATTGAATCACCACTTACTTCATGAATCAGTCAGTAAAGGTTACTGAAACAGTGTCTTCAGATGTAGGAGCTTTTCTGAAATCCCCAGTTTGTGCATGTTACAGCCCTTATTCTTTGGATTCAGCCTCTCTATGTGCTTTTCCCCCCTGAAGTCTTGCAATCTCTAGGATTATTCCTGTATATTAGGGCTCGGGTCCCTTCAGGTAGCAGAATTCCAAGTCTTGTTCTTTATAAGTTCCCAACTTTTGCCTTCTTTAAGACAATTATGAAAACCACATCAATGGGCCTATGCTTTAAAAACATTCAGGAAAAGGTATCACCCATAATTTAGTAAGACGCATTGCCCAAATTACCTAACATTGCAATTTGAGATTCTATCATAAAATGTATGTTATTAAAGACTAATTTTTCTAAAATGAGGATTCAAATTTTTGAATGCTTTCTTTGCATTGTGTGGGTTGAAATCATAGTCTGTACTCCTTGTTTCTTTCATAGGTAAAATAATGACTTTATGAAAATGATACTCCAGGAGCTGATAGCAACCCCTGGCCGAAAGCCAGCAAGAACATGGACATGTTGGTACTTTATCTGCAGGAAGTGAACTCTGCCCATAACCTTAATGAACTGGGAAGAAGACCCTGAACCTCGAGTTAGATAACAACCCTAACTGACACGTGGGTTTCAGCATGGACAGACTCTGAGCAGAGGGTCTAGTGAGCCCACGCCTGGAATCCTGGCCCATGGAAACTCTGAGATAACACATTTTTGTTGTGTTAAGACCCTAAGTCTGGGGTAATTTGTTACATAGCAACAGAAAACTAACACAGATACTAAGAAAAGGTTTTCCCAATCAAGTGATAGTGGCGAATGTCAAAGTGCAATGTACTGTGTAATTTCTTTGGAGAATCTAAAAGGATTAATCAAAAAAAAAAATGATAGCATTGTCAAATAAACGAAAATTTATCAGCACCAATTAGGCTTAACTTTGTTTAAAAAACATTTTTTGCTGGAACAAATCCTGCTGACTGGCTTCCTTGTATGATGTCCAATAGTCAGCATGGTCCATTTTATCGAGAGATCACTAATGACAGTAATGAAATTGCAGTATCAGTGCCTTCTAATAGAGCATGGTTATAGCACAGGTGGGCAAGCTATCCACTCTAAATCTAATTTGTGCTCTCAATAAGAAAATGGAAGATTTTTCATTACTTTTAGCATTATTCTGAAGATTCAGGGCTCATCATGCCAAACAAATGACTAAGCAGCCTCATTTATCTTAATTAGAGCACATCTTAAGACAGTGTCTGTCAGAATATTTCTTGAAAGACAGTTCTTAGTCTCATCATAACATCAGTCACAAGGGAAGCACCCCACAAGGGGTACCTATTTGAATATACATCTGAAAACAGTTAAAATGAATAGTCAGTTCTAAAATCTTATGTAATGAACCCTCGCTTCTTAAATAAAACATGACGGTCATTTAATTCAAATATTTGTAGCTTGGTGTCTTAGCTCATTTTTCAGAATCTACACAAGCGATTACACATGAAAATGTAAATTCACTTAATATATCTGGAAACTTTTGCATAGTTATGGGAAAAGTTTCCTACTTGTCAAACAAAAGAAACACGGTTTTGAAAAAATAGCATATAAATAATGTGTTCATGACTCTGTAAAACCCAATTTACACCTTGAGTTGTAAACAGCATCATTACCCAACTCTGCTCATTCCCCAGTAACAGCAGTTAAACATCGTATACATTATCATGTCACTTTTCAGTACCCTCCCACTTGGACTTGTCACTTACTTTGAAAAATGGGATACTCATATCCCTGATGTAAGCAGAGGCTGAGAAGAGGCTTGTACATGTGGCCTTGACCTCATATGCCTGTGCAGTGATGATGAGAAGTTCATGCTCAGCCAACTCATTGGTCCCCAGAGGAGGATGAGAGACACTTGGAGCAGAGCTCAGCCTGGGTGTGTTAATCCCCATTTCACTCAGAGTCAAGACCAGGAGAGACATTCCTGCAGACTCACCCTACAGTAGCCAAGTGCCAGCCAACCTGCAGATTTGTAAGCCTGCAAATTAGTACTTACGTTTGTATGTCACTGAGATGTTACCGTTGTCTATTACATAGCAATTTTATCATAATAGCTAATTTATACACTTTCCAAATTCTATTTAATATATAAATCACAAGATAAAGAAGAAAAAATTAAGATTCATTATTGAGTCTAAGTAACTAAAAGTTTTAAGGGTTTTTTAAAGATAATAATAATGGTTCTAGCAGGGCTTTAGTATCAACAATAAAAACTTCGTGGGTATCTGTGTAATGTGATTCAAAATAACACAAATTCAACTGCACAAGCCTTTAAATGAATGGAAGTATAGATTGGTGGTAGTATAAATTGGTAAATTCACCTTTGAATTTACTATCCAATCATATAGTTTAGATATGATAGGTCTCACTGAAATTGATCTCTCGGTACACATCCAAAGAAACCTGTACATATTTGCAAACAAAATACAAATTAAATTATGTTCATAACACGTTAATCTTAAACAAAAATCATAAATAACCCATTGTACTTCAACAGGAGAGAACATAAGAATATTAGTCAGCAATTACAAAAATCAAACTACAGCTATGTAAAATAAAATGAGTAGAACACACAGTCATAGGGTTGAGGAAAAAAGAGACACAAAGGAATACATGCTCTATGATTCCATTCACATTAAGTTTGTTATAGGGCTAGAAATCAGGAAAACGCTTATATTTTGAATATAATGAGTAAGACAGGTCTTAAGGTCTGGATTGCTAGTAATCTGCATACCAGATAATTCCAATTATACATCATTCTAGAAAAGGCAAAACTATAGAAACAATAAAAATATCAAAGGTTGCCAAGGGTTTGGGGAAAGGGCAGTAGGGTCAAAAAGGTGAAGCACAAGGAATTTTTATTTATTTTAAATTTGTATTGGAGTATAGTTGATTTACAATGTTGTGTTAGTTTCAGGTGTACAGCGCACAAGGAATTTTTAGAGCAGTACAACAATTCTGCATGATACTGTAACTGTGAATACATGACACTGTGCAGATGTTAAAACCAATTGAACTTTATAGCACAAAGAGTAAACCTGAATAACTTAAGTTTTAAGAGTAACTTAAAAAAATCACTTGTGAGGTTGAGGTATTCCAGGAAGGAATGGAGACTATGATGAAAGAATCTAAGTATATCACAAATGTGTGATAGGTTCTCACTGAAGGGGTGAGATGAGATGGGGGTTCTCACTGGGGGTAAATGATGGGGACCTTTGGAAATCTAGGTAACTTTGGAAATGACCCTATTACACTAAACATACAGAATACACACATAAGCATATTTTCTAGTTGATCTAGTTGACAGAGTTGCGTCCTGTGTGTATACGAAATAAGAAGTTTGGGACTGCTATGCATGCATGCTGGAACTGAAAATTTAAGGAAATGGATGTTGAAGGTGGGAACTGTTTCTTCCTGTTGGAGTAGGAAGATACAGAAGAAAAGGTAGTGGTTACTCATATGATAATGGATTTAAGTTAGAGACATCAGAATGAACCAACAGTTAGCTTCATATAGATACAGATGAATAGGTAGAGAAATAAAGAGTGATCTGGGCACATATGGTGCCTAGACTGTGGTTTCCAACACCGTTCTCCAGTAAAATTAGCCAGGGCTCCTTGAAGAAATGTTTGATTCTAGGACTGAGCCAGGACATATATGAGCCCAGAATATATTGTAGTTCCAGAAAGTAAGAGATTAAAAAAAAAAAAAAAAATCGATGGGGATATGTCAAAGGGACACAGGAGCTCACTGAAATGGCCAAAGCTGGAACAATCTGACCAAACAAAATTAATAAAATGGTATTGGATTATACACCAAAGTACAAAGTAAGTATCCAAGTGTCCTTACTGATGTAAAGTAATGATTGAATAAATAAATGGGGGAGTAGCAACAAGTCTCTCATACAGAAGAATTCCAAATAATTGACAGAGATACACTACCCTCAAAGAAGTGGACCATAAATCCCACTCCCTAAAGGTGTGCTGCACATCATAGCTTCTTCCCAAAAGGCCAGCATCAAAGGTGGGGAGGGGTACCTATACCGTCTAGAACCCTGGCAAACACTGCCTCAGCCAAGTGATCAAGACCTACATCAGTAGTCATGAATCATGTTGACAGTAGGTACCCTTGATATGAAACGATGGAAATGACATGTTACCTGTGTGATATTACTGCCGAAAATGCGTAGCAGTGGTCTAATTATGAGAAGAACATCAGAAACATTCCAGTAGAGGAGCATGCTACAGAATATCAGATCAGTACTCCTTAAAATTGTCAATGGTATCGAAGCAAGGAAAGTCTAAGAAAGTGTCAGAGCCAAGAGGAGCCTAAGGAGACCAGACAATTAAACATAATGTGGTATTCACAATGAGATACTTAATCATAAAAGGATAAACTACAGAAATGTTGACATTGCCAGATATTTCTCCAGCAAAGGTGGGTTTATTTGGGATAAGCAGAGACTTGCACTTTGGGGTCTGCAACCATGGAGAGCCACTTGCAAGTCCCCACACAGCAAGAGAAGGAGAACACTTTTATAAGGAGGAAAAGGGATTTGGAAGGGCCAGAGTACACAAAGAGTCCATCCATGGCTTTACATGGCTGAGCCCTTGTTAGGAAGGACGAGGAGCCTTTCTCCTTCCTGTTGGACTCAGCTATGTCACAGGGCATGAGAGCTCCCCCTGCTGGTCTCTCGACTCTATTTAATTGAGGTTTCTATTAATTTTTTATAGAAATATTAACAAATGTGGCACTTTAGTTAATAATAAATGTAAATATCGGTTCATTAATTAGAACAAATATACAATACTAATGTAAGATGTTAACTATAGTGGAAATTGGGTGTGGAGTACATAGAAACTATATAATATCTTCTCTCTTTTTCTTGTAAATACAACACTGTTCTAAAAATAAGTTTAATTTTTAAAAAACTTCTGAAGGAAAGGATAGGAATATGGGGGTATAATTTACATTAGGAATAGTAGGATATAGGAAATACTCTTAGAAATAGTTAATTTCATTATATGTTAAGAAAAATAAGTTCATGTAAACAGAAATGTGTTCCTCTGTGTATATTATACTATATTCCCCTACATTTCAGGTTTATAATATATCAAGATAAATTATTAAGATTGAAAGTATACATCAAATACCATAGCAACACCTTAAATTTTCTTGAGCTGCCATAAATGAAGCTATAATAAATACCAAAGCACTTTGTGTCACTACACAAATGCCAGCTTTTACTACCCATTCCACTCCCTAATTTTAAAATGTTGGTACTATTTAAAATTGACATATTCAATAAAAATATTTTATCTGCTTAGTTTCAGTAAAAATTCAAAATGATCCATTGTGCTCAATGATCAGGACACATTGTTGAATAAAACTGATATAATCTCTCTTTGAAAACCTTATAGTTTCGGTTCAAATAGTGTAAATTATTTTTTCAGGTTACATGTTCCAATAGAATAAAAACAATTTTTGATATTTAAGAATTACAGGTTAACGTATTATATAACATTTTGGTACTATAACGCTAACAGCTTCAATTTCTTCTCTAAATTATATATTTCAGAGACAAAAATAAAGCATTATAGTAGAACCATGAAAATATTTCTTCGAAGAAATCAAGATCCCTCAGCATTTGTGACCGGACTTATTTATAAAAGTTAGCTTAACCTGTCTAACTCATTAAAATATTATTTCTTAAATGTCTTGTTAAGTAATAAACCAGTTGTTTCGTTGGTATTTCAATTATGTATTCACTCATTAACTGATATTGTTTGCCAAGGGCCTAGGGTTCAGCGCTGTTAGCAGGGGAAAGGACCTGACAACACAGGTTGTTTGGGCCCGTCCTGAGGTTTCAGTGGGATACCTGTTGAGCAAGCAGGTGTCAGGGTGGTCACTTAGGACAAGGAGCCAAAATAAAAGTAACAACCAAGTCTTATCCACTTAGTGAAAGAGTGGGAGCAAGAGGTAAAAAAGGTGCCAACCCCACGGACTGGCTCCAGGAGAGGGTCAGGCAGATGCTGCACAAACGGGGGGGATATCTCACTGTTAGAGCCCAAACAAAAGGCCCCCATCTCCTTACAGACCTGTGGCCCGGGAAAAGGGAGTCAGGGAAAAGCTACGGAGGGAAATACTCGGAGTTAAAGTGGAGAAAAATGCCTCAGTCAAAGCGTAAAATTGCTCATAAGATCTTCTTATCATCATTGTATTGTCTGTAGGATTTCAGTGATCCCTCTCTATCATTGCTGATATTGATAACTTGTTTCTTCATTTTTTTTTTCTTTTTCACTAATCAGTTTGAAGTTATCAACTCATCAAATTTACTGATACTTCTAAAGACCTAACAAAGTTTCATTGATTTTCTCTATTGCTTTTTAAAAAATTTTATTTCATTGTTTTCTGATATTTATTATTTTCTTCCTTTGGTTTGCTTTGGGTTTAATTTGATCTTCTTTTTCTATTTTCTTGAGAGAGATGAAGTTTCTCGAGGTTTTTTTTATTTTTTACTAATATAGGTTGTTAATGTTATAAAATACAATGTAAGCACTGTTTCAGTTGCATCCTATAAAATTTTAAATGTCATGTTTTCATTTTCGTGCAACGCTCATTCCTAAGATTTTAAAAAATCTTTTGAACTATTAGTCAAAATAGAAATGTTTTGATTTTCAAATATTTAAGCATTCTCTACATATCTTTGTTTTATTGAATTTTAATTTAATTACATAGGACTCAAGGGATAATGTTTGTATGACAAATTTTTTAAACATATTAAGACTTACTTTATTGCCTAGATTATAGTTTTTGCTGGTAAATTTTCTTATACACTTGAAAAGGACATATATTCTGCTTTTGTTGGGGGGAGTATTATATAAATGTCCATTAGATCAAGTTTGCTAGCAGGATTATTCAATTTTCTATATCAGGGAATGGCAAAATACAGCCTGCAGGCCAAATTCAAGACACTGTGTGTTTTGGTAAATAAAGTTTAATAGTAACACAACTGTCTCCATTGAAATATGTATTTTTTGGTCATTTCTGTACGATAAGGGCAGAGTTGAATAGTTGCTACAGTGACCATATAGCTCACAAAACCTAAAATATTTACTAGATGCCTCTTCAATGAAAAAAAAAAAATTGCTGGCCACTATTCTCTATCCTTATTCATTTTTCCCTCTATTCATTCTATTAGTCACTGAGTGAGTTGTATTGAAATCTCTACTTGTAGATTCATTTATTTCTGCATTTTTTGTATGGGTATTTTGAAGTTCTCTTGTTATGTACATAAATGTTTCTTCTTGACAAATTGACCTGTCTTATTCTAATGCAAAGTCCCTCTTATCTCTGGTAATGCTTGCTCATAAATATATTTTGCCTGGTGTTAATACAACCTCATTATTTTTCTCTTTACTATTGCTAGCATAGTATACACTTTGTAATCCCATCACTTTTAACCTAATTATATCAATATATTTAAGGTGGGTTTCTTGTTCAACATATAGTTATGTTTTGAATTTATATAATTCAGCAATAGTTACCTTTTAAATGGAGCGTCTATGTCATTTATATTTAAGGTGATTATGGATCTGGTTGAGTTTATATTATCAGGTAGCCATTTGTTTTTCATTAGTCCTGCCTATTCTTTGATCTTTTTCTTCTTTTTCTACCATCTTTGGATTATCCTTTTCATAACTACAATTTATGAGTGCATTTTATCCCCTATGTTTATTAGCTATGAAGCTCTTTTGTATATTTTATAATTACACTTGACCTTTGAACAACACAGGTTTGAACTGCATGTGTGCACTTACATGTGGATTTTTTTCAATAGCAAATACTACAGTACTACACAATCTATGGTTGGTTGAATCCAAGGATGTGGAACTGAGGATTTGGAGGGCTGACTATCAGTTATACGTGGATTTTCAAATGCACAGAGGGTCAGTTCCCCTAACCCCCACGTTATTCAAGAATCAACTGTACTTTATGATTTACAGTATGTGTTTGTCTAGTTTCAAATAATATTATCCCAATTCATTTGTAGTATAACATCCTTACTACAGTATAATTTAATTTCTCTCCTGGCCTTTGTGCTACTGTTGCCATATATTTTATTCCTACATATGTATTTAACACTACCATACATAGTTATTTGTTTTAAAAAGTCAATCTTCTTTTTTAAAAAAATTTAAAAATTCTATTTTATATTATTTTATATTTAACCATATATATATGGCACTCTTCATTTCTTGGTGCAGTAACAGATTTCTATCTGGTATCAGTTTTCTTCTATCTGAAGAACTTCTTTTATCATTCCTTGTAGTGTAAATCTTCTAACGATGAATTATCTTAAATTTTGCGTATATCAAAAGTCATTATTTTTCTTTTAAAAAGAGATATTTTTAATGGATATAAGAATGTGGGATAACAATTTTTTCTTTCAGTTCATAGATGTTGATCCACTCTTTTCTGGATTGTGCTTTTATAACACTGTTATTTTCTCCCTCTGTACATAATGGGTCTTTTTGCTTCTGGCTCCTTGGGAGATTTTTATTTGTCGTAGGTTTTAGGCATTTTGATTATGATGTGCCTTATTGTAGTCTTCTTCATATTTCTTGTTGGAATTCTTTCAGCTTCTTAGATCTATGGGTTCATTGTTTCCATCACTTTTTTTAAGTTGGCCCTTATTTACTCATTTTTTCCATCCTCTTTCTTGCCTCTCCTTCTGAGACTTTGTTCAGTTTTTTTCTTCTTTTTCCTTTTATGTTCTTTATCTTGGATTGTTTATATTGCTATGTCTTCGACTTCATTAATCTTTTCTTCTGCAGTGTCTACTCTATCATCTCCAGCACTGCATATTTTATTCGTGTAAGTGCTATTCAGTTATTTTGCATATCTTCTATGTTTTTAATATGCTCATGCATTCCTCTACCATCTTGAGCATATTATTTATAGTTATAACCACTTCAATATTCTTGTTTTCTGATTCTATCACCTGTGTAATTTCTGGTGCTTTACTATAATAGGGCTTTCTCCTCATCAAAGATATTCTAGCAAATCTGCACCAAGAGCAGCCTTTAGTCTATGATTATTATAACCCAATACTGAAGCATATCCTTCTGAGTTCTCTACCTCTACCTGATGTATGACGAAGTTTTTGTGTTTTTTGTTGGTTTGTTTCCATTCTGGTGTGTGGGAAACTAATATTCCCATTTTTGTGTGGGAATCAGAGCTTGTTCTGTTTTCTCCTTTCCAGTGGCTCTTTCCACGCTTTGGGTATTTTCCTCCCATACTTGTGATGATTACTGTTCAGTTGAAGAATAATGGAGAAATTTCTGATGTTCTCTCTCTTCACTTCTCTCCTGTTCATGCTGTTCTCTTCTTCAATTCCCTGGCTTGTGCATTGTAGCTGCTTTGTCCACCTCAAATTCTCAACTGTCTCCTCTGGGGAGCCTTCAGGGTTCTGTTTGGGTTCATCCATTCTGTGCTGTGCCCTATAAACGCTCTCTAGGTGGTAAACTGGGACAATTGTAAGACTCGCTTCATTTACTTCTCTTAAGGAATCACCGTAGTGTGCTGTTTATTGTCCAATGTCTAAAAGCCTTTGTTTCAAATATTTTATCTTGTATTTGAATTATGTAAAGCAGAAGGATACATCAGGACACAGTGACTCCATCACAGCTATACGCAGAAGTCTTATCTCCCCAACCCAGTGAGTTGTTTATGCATCATTTTTATTACAGCAATTTTTCTAAAAATCTCCAGATAGCATCATATTTCACTGAATCTAAGATGTCACTGTTTTTTTAATGTGATATTATTTTTTTATCACTAAGAATAACACTTCCAATTTTATTTTCACAATCCATTGCTATACCCAGATTTCAGAAATACTAAACGTGAAAAAATGAGCACCACTGAGCTAGTAAAACACTATCATATTGACAATATATGGTAAGTAAACATATTATAATAATGTTAAAATTTATACATGATCATTTTTAACTAGTTTCACCTTTTCTAGATTACATAAATTTGACATAAATAGGTATTTAATATCTATTTATAATTTTTCTAATAATCACATTCTTTTCCATGAGTGGAACATGAACTTTCAAAAATTGAAAATTATTATACATAACAAGAGCTCTGACATTCACTGGCTTTTTAAAGGATTTAAATTTATCATTCTGCAACAATGATAAATTGACTAAGAAGGTCTATAAACTTCTCACACAATTAGAGCCTTCAAGTGTCACTCTGGTGTTTCCCTAACCAAACTGTATTGAAAGAAAATACAAACGGGAATAGAGATTATCATGAAACATCACTTTAAAAATATTTAAAATAAATGGTCATCTCATCATGATTCTGAAACTGAATGTTCACATTATTTTCATATAAGTAAGTGACATGTAAGTGACATCATTACAAACTTCAATTTGAATTTGAAATCTAGCGATGAGTCCACAGAAATTTTAATAGATTAACTAGGACCTGAGTTACCACTTCACGCTTCCACTAGGTCTGTTAATTCATAAAGAACAGGGAACACATTGTCCTTCTTGTGGCTTTAGCTTATGTTATGATTTTGGGACATTACAGATACTCAAATATTTATGGAATTAAATTTAAATGTGCTAGGGTAAAGTAAGCCTCTAATAGTTCATAGCTACAGCCAAATTCAATGTTTACTAACAAGTGGAGATAGAAGGATCCTGACTCAACTTACCTGGGATCCTAGACCTTGATAAAATGTTGACATGAACAAATAAGCCATCATTACAGAGACCATTTTTGAAATGACAAGACATTTTATATCACTTTGATGCTTCATTACTAAGTGTTCTTGTTAATGAGGCAGCTAAGAGCAGTTTTAACTATAGTTTGGAGAAAGGTCAGCCATCACTCATTTGTATGTGTAGTAAAATAAGGATTACAAAATAATTAATTTTATGGCCCATAAATATGCAATTAAAGATGTGAAGTCATCAAATTATCTGAAACTTCAAAGCCTGCCTCCCTGGTGACCATTTAAATTACCTACATTAGTGTGTATTTCTCCTATATGGCTGAGTGACAGTTCGGGTTTGCACTTAACCTACATTTCCAAATCTTACACAGCTTCCTGTCCTTAATGTGCACATCAAGGACTTTTTTTTTTTTTTTTGAAGGGTGGAAACTAAATAGGTTCAGAAAGCAGATTAGCCAGTATCAGTAATGGGGACCCACAAGACAACAGTACAGAATCTATTAATTTGTATCACATGGGCCAAATTATTTGATCAATGAATCAGGGAAAACACATATTCTTATTACTTCTGCAATTAGCTAAAATGCTTGAAAGTCACTTACCCATTCATATAGCAACATTCAACAAGTATCTATTAAGAATTCAACACTATTTTGTCATTAGTTGTACAAGACGTTACCAAGTATAGTCCTTTGATTTCAGGATCAAACAGGCTATGTCTTCACTCTCATCTGTTAATAAGGGAAATAGAATTCCATCCTATTTGATATTTTAATAGGTTTCAATGATAGTGAAGATGTTATGGAGTCAAAAACCAACAATAATATGTATTTGTTAAGAAAGAAATTATACCAGAAGAAAAAAATCAATGAGAACCTAGGGGCAAGATGGGAATAAAGACGCAGACCTACTAGAGATGGACTTGAGGATACGGGGAGGGGGAAGGGTAAGCTGGGACAAAGTGAGAGAGTAGCATGGACATATATACACTACCAAATGTAAAATAGCTAGCTAGTGGGAAGCAGCCACATAGCACAGGGAGATCAGCTTGGTGCTTTGTGACCACCTAGAGGGTGGGATAGGGAGGGTGGGAGGGAGGGAGACGCAAGAGGGAAGAGATATGGGGATATATGTATATGTATAACTGATTCAGTTTGTTATAAAGCAGAAACTAACACACCATTGTAAAGCAATTAAACTCCAATAAAGATGTTAAAAAAAAATCAATGAGAATTCTCTAGTAAATCATCTGCAAAGTTACTGAAAAGTGATAGAATAAAGTAATATCTGCCAGAAACAGTCCTTTGAGAGTTGTGGCCATAATAATGGCCACAACGATAATGGCCAATGACCATGAATCATCTCAGAAAAGTTAAAGTGTAGCAGATTGTAATTCACTAATGGTTATTTTATCCCAGGGATCTACACATTTAGTAATAGTTACTGAATTCCTAGGACAATCAGTTAATTATCGCATTATTTTTAAACTTCTTGGAAAAGGAAAAGGAGCAGCGACCTTCTGTTACTACTGAAATGCCAGTTGCTGCCTTGACCAAAGCTAACTCAGCTCTCTGCCTGTTTCTTAAAAAGCCCGAGTCTGAGCTACTACAGATTCTTCCTGGAGAAGGAATTTTTAAAACCTCTTGAAATATCTACTGAATGACTTATTTGGGGAGTTCTAAAAATAAGTAATTCCAGATGCTCTGACTTTAACAAATTAACTAACGCCTTTGAACGCTGATGACACATTGAAATGTAATAAACCAACTTGGAGGTATATTTGTCAGTAAGTGTGTTCAATTTTTTTTTAGTTCAAACTCAGAGAGAGACCGTAAATACAATGAAAACCTTAAGCTGAGGCTTAATCTATTTACTCTTCACCCATTCCAAAAGGGTGACACAACCATTCCACTCAAGTCTTGCTGCTAATGTAAACAAAGTCTAGTCTCCATGCAATGGCCTCTTTAACACTCTCGATACAGTTTACTTCTTTGAATCCCAGTAACACTTCACATTCTTGAGCCTCTGTCTACTTGACCTTTTTATATACTTGTTCTTACTCAGCATTATTTCTATTGCCTTTCCTTTTTACTCGTTTTCTCACCTCTCTTTCTTAGTAACACCATTATTTTTTCCCCTGAGTTTTCTTCTCTCTTTCAGCTCTATAAATTTTCCTTTTGTATTGCCAACCCACCCCATGCTTTCAACTACAGGCCCATAACTCATAAAAGTTTACTTATAACACCAGCCACTGGCATGAATTCCAAACTCATGACTCTATTTAAATACCTCACAAAAATTATAACTGCCCTTTATACAAGTACAACAATAATAAAAATATAAATAACATCAAATAGTAAAAAATTGTGAAGGCCTTATACCCATCACAAGCATTAACTCAACATAAATCACAGAACTAATTGTAAAACAAAAAAGTAAAAAAACACCTAGAAGATAACATAGGAGGAAATCTAAATGACCTTGGGTTTGGCTATGACATTTTAGATACAACATCAAAGGCATGATCAATGAAAGGAAGAACTGATAAGCTGGACTTGGATTTCCAGATCTGAGAAAGACATTATCAAAAGACTGAAAAGACAAGCTATGGACTGGAAGAAAGTATTTGCAAAACATATATCTGATAAAGAACTGTATCCAAAATATACAAAGAACTCCTAAAATCCAGCAATTAGAAAAAAAAAAAAACTATTTTGAAAATGGGTAGAAGTCCTGAACCAATACCTCACCAAAGAAGATATACAGATGGCAGATAAGCATATGAAGAGATGCACATCATGTCACCAAGGAAATGAAAATTAAAACAATGAGATACCACTAAACACCCAATATAGAAAGGCCAAAATTTGCAGCACTGACAACACCTGGCAAGGATGGGGAGCAAAAGGAACTCTCATTAGTTGCTGGTGGGAATGCAGAATGGTACAGCACAGAGGAATTTTAGGGCAGTGAAAATACTATAATGTGTATGATACTATAATGGTGGATACATGTCATTATACATGTGTCCAAACCCACAGAATATACAACACCGAGAGTGAACCGTTAAGGCAAACTATGGATTTTGTGTGATAACAATGTTGTCACTGTAGGTTCATCAGTTGTTAACAAATGGACCACTCTTGGGGAGGCTTTGCGTGTGTGCGGGCAGGGAGGAGATGGGAAATTTCTGCAACATCCCTTCTTTTTTTATGTGAACCTAAAACTGCTCTAAAAATTAAGTCTTTTTTTTTTCAGTCAAAACCATCTCTCCCTATATTCCCTGTTTGGGCTATTTATTCAGTGAACTAAATTACCAAACTCAATACCTTGCAGTCACCCCCCCCCCAACTCTCAAAATAGAAAAATCACATTTTTAGACTATTTTACCTTTGATTTCTCTCTAATAACTCACTTCTAAATTCTCATTAGCACTGACTGAATTAAAGCATAAAATTAGATTAGTGGAAAATGATATTCTTTTACCTTTTGATCATAAGTGTTACTTTACTGGATCTGTAATTACACTGATGCCAGAAACGTGTTTTAAAATACAAAGTAGTTTATGCTATTCCTATGCTTAAAATTGGGTTTTATAGGCTTAAAAATAAAGATCAAATTCCTTGAAACGGAATAGAAGGTCTGTCATATTCTGGCAGGTAGCCCCCCTGTCATTCTCATCCCCTGCCGCTTCCTGGGATGCAGTATACATGCCCCCTCCCGTCATGCAGCTTCTGTCTATAATGCAGGTCTTCCTTGTTAACTTAAATCATCTATATACCTTTTAATGTATGAGTCAAACGTAGTTTTCTGCAGTCTCCCTGAAGTCTGTGAAGTTGATTGGACTGCCCCACCCTGTGTGCTCACAGCATATTATGAAATACTGTAATATACACGTCATTATATTAAGATGTATTGTTTTCATATCTGTTTGCCCTACTAAACTGTGAATTCTTTGAAGACAGAAACTATGTATTACTTGATCTTTACCCTGGTCATTGAGAAAATGAAGTGGCAGAAAAATTGTTCAAAATATCATTTGATGGCACTCACTTTCCAAACCAGACCAACTCATTCTGGTGGAACCATGTAACATGATGAGGAACCTCCAGATGGTCAAGACAAAAGGAACAAGAAGTCGAGATAAGTGAATACAAGTTTGTGTGTACTGATGAACAATACGTATATTCTTGAGGAGATATGCTGGTCTCTTAAGTGTTTTATATTAATGAAAGATATTGACAGGTTACCAAAAACTAACAGCAATGATGTACAGAAGACAAATGACATAGTTTGGAAAGGCAGCTGTCTGAGGAACAGTCTCAGACAGCTTAGGAAGATTAGGAAGACAGACAGATTAGGAAGCAAACAGGCAACTTGTCTTTTCAGTTTGCAGGAGCCACACGGACACGTGTTTAACTCAGGCTTGGGGACCATAGACAGTGATGTGTCTTAGTGACCTGAAGTATATATTCTCTAAGATATAGTTCAGGGCTCACCTTTCTTACCACACCAAAAGTGGATTCCTCATCTCACCCTGTTTTTTTAAGATTCCTGTAGCACCTGTCACAACTTTACCATCAAGGGGTATCATTGTGCAAGGTCATTACCTGGTTACCTACCTGTATGCCTTCATACGGGAGCCACAACTTTTGGAGGGCTATCTGCTTTTTGTCTTATATCATATCACATGGCTCTCAATAGTTGTTCAATACCTGCTGAATACTGATGAATGGGGAAGGTGTGAGGCGTCATTGATAATGATTGCAACGAACTCAAGTTGCCCTCTGTAATAAACTATGTTGCCTGAGAAATGCCTTTCAGTAATCAGCTTGATAAAGGAGAAGTAGGAAGTTAGGAAAATTAGAGGAAATTGAATCCAGATTTGGGGTGCAGGTGGGGAGATTCTGAACAACTGATGAGTATATGTATTGAAATATACTGAATGGACTTTTGGGTCAGGTTTATTGAAGTATAACTTAGAGTGAAATTCCCTCTTTAACATGTAGCTCTATACATACAGTTATATGCACACAGTAGTGTAACCACCACCCTAATGAAGATATAAAACCTTCCAACACCCCCCCAGATTTCTGCATGCCCTTCTGTAGACAACTTTTCCCACATAATTGGAGGCTTTAACTGGTTGACAATGACTTTTAAAAAAGACATTCTTTATAAGCTGAAAAACTCTGAAGCCCATGGTAGTAGACACAAGTTTTTCAAAAATTCTAATTTTCATTTATAACCCTGAATTTCATAACTGCACCAATTACTGCCAGTCGTTTTTCTTGACATAATAAAGCGTCCTTCATTTATTTCTGAGAAAACGTCTGGCAAAGCAAATACAGACGACCCTCTTTGTTTGTCAGTAACTTTTCAAGGCAATAATAATGTTCCATAAAATAAGTGACTAGTTTAAGCTCATAACTCAAATCGTCACAAAAACTTTCTCTTTGAGACAACCACGAAGCTGCTGTGCGTGGCAGAAGTGCTGTATGTACACTTCCATTCTTTTCACACACAATGTTAAACCAATGTGTACTCAGTGGTCAAGATTTAATAAAATGAATAACTTTTACTGCTTCATCAATGGTGGTTTCAGGTCCGCAGAGACAAGGACATCAAGATGAGACTGGACTTGCAAGAAATTAATAGGGGAAAACGACTGTGAAAGAAAATGTGAAGTGAGTCACATGGGTCAGCCCACGAGGCAGGTCTGGCCCTGAGGCACTTAGAGAGGAAGGAAAAGAAAGTTGGTGGAAACTGATGAAACGGCAGTTCTCTTCTACAGAAAGTCTGAACTACTGGCTTGGGGAGCACTAGTGAGCCCTCCAGCCACGGTTTCTTGCCAGAGGAGATCTGCTCGCCCAGGATCTTTAACGCCTCTGCTGGCTTCAGCCATTGGTCACTTGGGGTCTCACAAGTCCAGAAGGAGTTCAGAGTTCAGCCTCTGGGCCCTGCAATTGGAGCACTGCGAGGCTCAGGGATACTACAATCAAGGACATTTACAAGGAAAACTGGCTCTTTTTCTTTTAATGTGAGTGTTCAGTTGTCAGGAATACAATGTCTACCACTACAGTTCGTTTCTATCACCTTGATTTGTGTCAAGGCACCACCGCTTTTGCAACATCAGTACAGGTGTCAACATACTGAAAATGGCACATAATGTCTTAATATCATGATAGAAAAGAGTTTGGCCTTGTGGACTTGCTGAAAAGTCTTGGAATCCCCCCAAGACACACTGAGAACCACTGCCCTATATCAAGTTAGGAAATACAACACTGTTTTAAACTCCACTCAACTCCTTTCTCTTTCTGAGTTGTATTCCATTTTATGGATATACCAAAGTACGTTTATGCTTTCCTGCTGAATAATACATGGGTTTATTTTTCCGGTTTGGGACAAATATTTATACTACCGCTATAATCATTTTGTGTGAACATTAGTTTTTATTTTTCCAGAGTAAATACTTAGGAGCAGAATTGTTGGAGATCTAAGTGCATGTTCATCTTTATAAAGAATGCCCAAACTGTTCTGCATTCTGAATTACCACTAGCAGGGAGTGAAGAATATAGTGAAAGAACAGATCAGCTGGTGTCAGAGGTTGGGAAGGAGTAACCAGAAGAGTAGCAGGTGAGAGTCTGGGGGGAAATGACTTGTTCTACATTCTGCCTGTGGTGAGAGTTACAACAAATCTATAGATGTGTTAAAATTCATTGAACAATACACCAATAAGAGTTTTACTGTTGTGTGTGTGTGTGTGTGTGTGTGTGTATATTGCAATTGAATAAAATTAAAGCAAAATAAATAAATAAACAGATTTGCAAAAAAGTAAAAATCAAAACCGAATCTCTCTGTCAATAAAAAAAAATGTTGCCAGCCATATCAATAAAGGATGTTGCAGCCATCAAGCCATCACATTACAGCTGCCTGGAAGGTGAGCCTTGAGGACACTCAGGATGGAGACAGGATGTCCGCCATCAAGCCGTCAGCCACTGCAGCTACTCCCCACCCACCCTGATGGTGCACCTGAGGAGACTCAGGGTGAGAGAGCACAGGACACTGGCCCCAGAGAGCTGAGGTGCACATCAAAGGAATGACTCCAGTGAGCCAAGGTACTAAACCCCTTAACTTGAGATGTTTGGTTTTCTTTAAATAACGGTAACCTTTTGACATTCTGACTACCTGGCCTTTGTTGCAAAAACTCCTATAGAGCCTGGCTCCCCCCTTGCCTCCTGGGAGCAGCCCCTCAGAGCTGTCTGAGATGTTGTGTCCTGGGCCAAAGTCCTCAGTTTCATCCGTCAAAGAAAACATAATTCTCAACTTTTAGGCTGTGCTTTTTTGTTTTTCAGTCGACATCTCTTTGACAACTTTTAGTATATTAACAATGTCACTGCATGGTGCAGGGGCCTTACAAAAATAGAAATATAATTAATTTTATGACTGTACAGTATCTGTTGTGGATGCCAGTGTTTCAGAGTACTGCCTACATAAGAATATGAAGACAATCAATGAAAATGTCACACTCCTCTCATAGGCGTCTTTGAACTTAAGCACGAACAGCTGGAAACAGGCACAATGCCATCTCAACAGATGGGCTTGAGTCTCCACCAGGCAGTTAGATATGTGTACGTGTATATCAAACAGACAAGCATCCTGCTCTTGAAATCAGAATTTATGTCACTTTAAACTTGTCCACATATTTTCAGTGCATGGGTTGCTGATGTAGTTATGAAAAATAAAGAAAATAATATTGTGGAGCCAAACTAATGGCTAGCATCTCTGGCAAAAAATGACAATCTTTCCTTTTTCTGCTTTCCTGAGTTTAGCTGCTGCATCAACACTTTCTGTTTTAAAACAGTCTACAGCAAATCTGCATCATATTTTGTGACTTATAAGTATCTTTATCAATATGTTCTTAATAGAGTTTTCTGGGAATAAAAGAAAACTATAATTCTGTGATAAAATGCACTATACTACAAAAAGCTGTACGAATCACTGAAATTAATTCATGTAATACTACAAGTATAAAGAGAAAAACATTTTATATAATAAGAAATACATGAAACAGGAGCAGTAGAATGGGTTCGCTTCTAGTAAATGATGTCTTTACTGACTGTATAAAGCTTTCCCAATATTTCTCATTTATGCCTAATGACAACTATGACAACAAACAGGGAAGGTGTTATTTTCCCAATTCTGGAAGGTTATGTGGTAGATGTGAAATGCCCCCGCCCCCAACAAAGAGGCCCAAGTCCTGATTCCTAGAACTTGTGACTGTTTCTTTGCAAAGCAAAAGGGACTTTCACAGCTGTGATTAAGTGATGGATACTGGTTGAGCCCAATATAATCCCAATGTCCTTAAGAGAGGGGGCGGGAGGGTCAAAGCCATAGAAGGAGATGTCATGATGGGAACAGAGGCTGGAGTGACACAGAGAAGGGATACAAGCTGGGGACACAGGCAGCTCTGGAAGCTGAGAAAGGCAAGGAAATGGATTCACCCCCAAACTGCCAGAAGGAATGCAATCTGCTTGACAACTTGATTTTAGGACTTCTGACCTCCTGAACCATAAAAAAATAAAAGTCACTATGTTTGTGATAATCTGGTAGAGAGGCAATAGAAAGCTAATACAAACGAGAAAACTCACATTCAGACATTATAAATAATTTTACTCCAAATTTCAAAGCCAAAAATTATTAAGCCTACATCTAACCCTGGATACTTGATGTTTTTAGGGGCTGTAAAAAATTAACAAACAGAAACCTCAACTAACTAGAGTCAGGAGATCAGAGGGGCAGCTTTCACACCCTGTGACATAGTGGAGCCCAACAGGAAGAAGAAAGACTCCTTTCCCATCAAGGAGTCAGCCATGAAAAGCCATAGACTATGTTTACTGTGGCCCTTCCAAGTCTCTTTTCTTCTCTATAAAAGTTCTCCTTCCCTTGCTGTGCGGGGGACTTACATACACGCAGCTCACCATGGCTGCACACCACTAATCGCAATTCTCTGCTGAAACCCATCTTTGCTGAAGAAATATCTGGGCATCTATTTATTTCAGGTCAACAGAGTAAGCCCATCATCCACAAAGACCTCTTATAACACAACCTAATGTGAAGAAAGCCTCATGCAATATAAACAGACCTATAGTAAAATCTTAAGTTAGGAGAAGTCAAAATCACATAAATAAGAGGCAGTAAAATTAAATTAAAAGGGGCCCTCCTGATTCAACCAGGATATGGTTATTGACACGGACAGTGACAGAGTTAGAGGCACTGAAGAGAGTTTAAGAAAACTGAGTCAAAATGATCACCAATGAGATAAAGCTAAAGTAAATACGATGTTTTTTTTGTTTGTTTGTTTGTTTTTTAATGTGATGGTCAGTGAGGTGAGGTCATAAGAGGAGACAGAGGAAAGGCTCAGGAAATCAAAGTTTATTACACTCAGGGGTCTAGACACAGGATGCAAGTCACACCACATAGGAAGCACCAGTTTGTGATCAGAAGGCAGAAGACAGGAGTTCAGGGCAAGCACTAGACCAGAGCCTTTACTGGGATTTCCACGTGGAAGGCAAGGCAGGGCGGTTTAAAGAGTTTAGGATTGGTACTCTGGAAAATTTTGCAAAGAATGTGACCAACAAGGGGTTAATTTCCAAAATACACAAAGAGCTCATACAGCTCAATATCAAAAAAAAAACCCAAACAACCCAATCAAAAACAGGCAGAAGGCCTAAATAGACATTTCTCCAAAGAAGACATACAGATGGCCAACAGGCACATGAAAAGTTGCTGAACATCACTAATTACTATAGAAATGTAAATCAAAACCACAAATGAGGTATCACCTCACAGTGGTCAGAATGGCCACCATCAAAAACTCTACAAACAGTAAATGCTGGAGAGGGTGTGGAGAAAAGGGAACCCTCTTGCACTGTTGGTGGGAATGTAAACTGGTACAGCCACTATGGAGAACAGTATGGAGGTTCCTTAAAAAACTGAAAATAGAATTACCACATGAGCCAGCAATCCCACTCCTGGGTATATATCTGGACAAAACTCTAATTCGAAAAGAGCCATGCACCCCAATGTTCACTGCAGCACTCTTTACAACAGCCAAGACATGGAAGCAACCCAAGTACCCATCAACAGACGACTGGCTCAGGAAGATTTTATTTTTACCATTAACAATCACCTTTATATTATAACAGACAGTTGAGAACAGGGAATTGATTGACAAATCACAACTCACATTCCATCCAGAACAAATGCTGGAGGGGTTGCCTGTGAGGGCGACTGGCCTGCAAGTTCACAGTCAGTCTCTTGCTATCACTGTCTCTGCATATAGAATTGAATTAAGTTAGACTGCCTGTATCCTTGAAGGGACTCCTCTCCACTGACAACTGGAGCTGAGTTTATCAGTTCACGTTTATTTTGTTCACATCTAAATGCAGGCCTGTGTCTTTCCAGGCTGTGTGGAATGAAGAGCATCTCAATCAGTGCCTTAGGGCTCTGATCAGAACTGAAACACGGATATAATGGCTTCTGTGCACACATCTAAAAATGTCACCTTTGCTCATAATCACTTCACTAGAAGGTTAGAAGATGACATCCTGGTACAAACTACATCTCCTTTCATGAGCCATATTTTAATTATCTAATTTCTTATGTTTGGCATAAATATTAGAGTTCCAGATTTTTTAAAGTGGGAGGCTGACATGAGAATTCTTTGAGCTCATTCAGTGTTGACCAATCTAATCTCACATTCATTACACGTACCCAGTTATACACACTGATGAAGGCCTTTTTCCTGTTTCACTGTCCCCCATCTGCCCACCAGGACCCTCCAGGCTCAACGTTCCTGCCAAAGGATCAATTTAAATGGTAAGGGGATTTCTTACACTCTTCTGCATAAAACCTTTAAATGTTTACCTAAGGTGTCCAAACTGTGCACCTCAGCCCTCTAAATCTTATAAAATCTACCCCCTTCCCTCCTCCACTTCATGTACTATATACTTGCACTGTCTATATTGTGGACATTAGCCTTTGTTGTTAAAACTAGCTGACCTTCCCCCTGCTTCTGCTTGGTGAACCCCTGTCCATCCTTCAAACTTCAGCTCAAGATTCTTTAACCATTTTTGTTATGAATGCTGAGATCAGTCTTAGAGCTTCTTGCTTTGTGCCATCAGCGTAGTTTGTACCAATTATACCAATAATCACCTATTGTACCAAGAATCAGCAATAACTGTCTTTATTTACGTATCTTTCTCTATGAGATTTTGAGTTTTTTAAGATCAGGGACAAGTTCTTGATTAAATTTCCGACTCCTCTGTCTGGTCAGCATGAGGATTGACTGTCACATAATAGGTACTCAAGGATATTTCTTTGAGGGATTAATTAATTAATTAATTGGGGGATTTTTCCCTAAACTAAACAAACCCAATCTTACCTGACACTCAGAAAAGTTCTATCAACTATAAATTGGTCAAAGTTACTCAGCCTGTTAATTAATTAATAAAACTATTTCAAAGTTCAGATGCTCAGTCTAATTTCAATATTAACCTACATCCTTTCCAGGGTGCATGTATTTTGGAAGCAAACCACCTGGCTCATTAACTCATTTGTTTTTTCCTGGAAGAAACTGGTTTGTTTGCCCAGCAACACCTATTCTCACTTTGGTTGAAATCGGCAAAACTGCCACAGGGAAGAATTCACATTTTCCATCAATTTCTGGAAAGTGCACCAGTACCAAATGTCATCAGACTTGAGATATACAGTACTGGGAATTAGTCTGAAAGGCTCATGTAAATGCTTGCAAAGTGTAATGTCAATCTTCGTGGCATAACAAGTACGGCAATCTAGCGTCTCACGCAGGAGACTGGCCCTATGGTCACTGACTACTGCACTTGGTTCAATTAGTCAAATACTTCTGGACACTTTCAGTGGTGCTAAAGTTGGGTAAGATTCTGTGGGGCTCAAACAGAGGTGGAAGATACAGTCTACTCAGAAAATCTTTCTGTCTAGATGAGGGGGCAAAAAATCAACACATAAAAAGTACTGAGTAACAAGGCAGAAGGGTAGTTCTATAGCATGGCTGGAAAATATGCTTGTCAGTTCAAAGGCAGATATCATGAATAGTAAAATCCTAAATAGAGTAACACATGTATAAGGAGAGATGGATTTTGCAAATTGCTGGCTGAGTGGCTCAGACAGGAAGAGCAGAGGATCTGGGCACATGTGGAGTCCCAGGAGTTGGGATGACGGGGGAGGATTTAGCTCAGAGAAAGGATGGTTGTCATATGAAGAGGCTGAGATGAGGGATGGGAAAGGGTAATGACACAAAGCAAGGGACAAAGCCGAAGTCAGCAGGAGGGTGAAGACAACAGGAAGTCAGAAGGAGAGGAGGGCCAAATTGTCTTGTTCCGTTAACATCACCAGGTGGCAGGTGAGTCAGGAGATGCCCTTGTGCCACCATTTCTGCAGGTGTGGGAGAGGGAGGAACAGATCACCAGCAGACAGACAGCCAAGGTGATGAATTGTGCTCCTAGAATTCTGGCTTGGTTACTTCCCTCTATCTGACACCTGATCTTTCTGTCCCCATTTTTTAAAGCTGGAGAATGACAATAATGCTTGCCAGAAGTCATTACGTTCCAGGGACTCACAGGAGAATAAAATGAAAGAATACGGGTACAAGTCCCCAGCACAGGTCCCGAAACATTAGCTTCCTTTCCTCCATGCAGGGAAAACAAACATAGACAGACAAAAAGGGAAGGCCACCACTGACTGACTATTTCTACAAGAGCAGAAATACATTTCCTAATTTCTTTCATGAGCATAGAAGATGAAAGTATCTGTACAAAAAGGACAGTGTGAAAATATTTAAGGACCCATATGTAAAACAGAGGCTTCAGTTCACACTCAAATTAATCCAAAATATTATACAAATTTCTTGCCTAGAGCAGGTATTTCAATCTCTTAAATGCACTGACACTTACCAAAAAGGAGGCACTCGTAGAAAATTTCTGTTTTTGTAGTTTTGAAAGGATATCAAATGTATGTAACCAGTCACAAGTGTCTTTCCCAGAAAGAACTATTTTCCAGCAAAAATCTGACTTACACACATCAGGGTGAGCACCTCATGGTAAGAGTCCTCCTTCCCTGTAATTGGGGCACTAACTCAGGAATCCCAGCAGCTGATTTACTTTGGCAGCAGCATGACAACAGGTTACCACTCCATATTCTCTGGACAAAAGAAAGGAGGATGAAGCACAGCTGTTCATAAAGGCAGCCCAAAGGGAGACTGAATAGGCTGAAGCTACAGCCCGACAATGCCCAATTCGGCAAACACCCGTGAAACTGTGTTAAGCACAAAGGTTAGCAGGAACTCACAAAAAAGCAAAAGAAACTCACAGAAAACATCTTTGGAAGGTTTTGATTTAAAAGGCTACATGACAGCTCAGTATCAAAAAAACAAACAATGCAATCCAAAAATGGGCAGAAGACCTAAATAAACATTTCTCCAAAGAAGATATACAGATTGCCAACAAACACATGAAAGGATGCTCAACATCACTAATCATTAGAGAAATGCAAATCAAAACTACAATGAAGTATCACCTCATACTGGTCAGAATGGCCATCATCAAAAAATCTAGAAACAATAAATGCTGGAGAGGGTGTGGAGAAAAGGGAACCCTCCTGCTCTGTTGCTGGGAATGTAAATTGATACAGCCACTATGGAGAACAGTATGGAGGTTCCTTAAAAAACTAAAAATAGAACTACTATATGACCCAGCAATCCCACTACTGGGCATATACCCTGAGAAAACCATAATTCAGAAAGAGTCATGTACCATAGTGTTCACTGCAGCACCATTTACAATAGCCAGGACATGGAAGCAACCTAAGTGTCCATTGACAGATGAATGGATAAAGAAGATATGGCACACATATACAAGGAATATTACTCAGCCATAAAAAGAAATGAAATTGAGTTATTTGTAGTGAAGTGGATAAACCTAGAGTCTGTCATACAGAGTGAAGAAAGTCAGAAAGAGAAAAACAAATAAATGCCGTATGCTAATGCATATATATGGAATCTAAAAGAAAATTGGTTCTGATGAACCTAGGGACAGAACAGGAATAAAGACGCAGACATAGAGAGTGGACTTGAGGACATGGGGAGGGGGAGGGGGAAGGGGAAGCTGGGACGAAGTGAGAGAGTAGCATGGACATATATACACTACCAAATGTAAAACAGATAGCTAGTGGGAAGAAGCCGCATAGCAAAGGGAGATCAGCTCGGTGCTTTGTGACCACCTAGAGGGGTGGGATAGGGAGGGTGGGAGGGAGACACGAGAAGGAGGGTATATAGGGATATATGTGTAGGTATGGCTGATTCAGTTTGTTTACTAACACACCATGGTAAAGCAATTATACTCCAATAAAGATGTTAAATAAATAAATAAATAAATAAATAAAAGACTGCATGAGAAAGGTTTTAGGTGGCTTACAACTTGCTTCTCCTTTAGGAACACATTTGGTTTGCTTTTACAAAGGAACCACAGGGCATGAGTTTTGTAAAGCTCCCTAATACACTGGCACAGTGAAATTTTACGTCAGGCTATGCAAATACGCGCTATATATACACATACACACAGACACACACACACACACATATATAAAGTTTAATAGCACCAAGAATTGCTTTTTAAGTATTTTTATAGTATTACATAGTCATGAGATCATGTCAGATTCACCAATGATCACAAATGATCTGCATCTTAATTTCTAGCACCGGTTGATGGGTACCAACTGCGTGGAGTACTGTGCTCAGGACACTAAACCTACATCAAGTTCAGTGAGACAGGTGTGATTAACTATGCTTGTGCAGAGAACAGGTGAGAGAGTGGCTGCACACATACTATACATTCAGCAGTTCTCAATTTAACTACAATTTATGAAAATCACCCCACTCCAAGAAGAATAAAAAAACAGGTAGATTTCATTTATTTACTAAAATTTTGATGCATCCTGTGCTATAAATGATCCCAAGAATAACCAAGCAGCATGTGCAACACCTTATTTTAGAACAAAACAATCACAAAAATAAAATAACTCATCAAAAAAACATATTATGTCTCAGGAGTCTCACTACACTTGTTTATGACTGTGTGTTAGAACTTACCATACCAGATCTTCTTCTCACAGGAGACTGTGAATTCTTTGAGGCTAGGATGACATCATACTCATTTTATACCTAAGCTATCATACTGTCTATAACACAACTGGTCCTCATTTAAACTTTATTGAAGGAACCATCAAAGGAAGGAAGGATGGAAAATTCAGTGGACAATAGAATAAGAGGTGTTAGAGACTGGAAGAAATGTTGAGGTTTTTTTCTGGGATTTTGAAACTGGAGTCAAAATCCAGTTAACTGAAGCGTATTTAAGATAGGTGAAGAGACAACTAAAGTATAGTGTCTCTTCTGTTTGCGTGTCTGTTTTGCTGCTACACTTGATCTTTTAGAAAGCACGATCCATCACCTTCCCCTTTAATTACAACTAGTTTATTCCAATCTAAGTTTGAAATTAGTATAGGTCTTGGAAGAACAATTAAAGTCCAAAGTCTTACTATGATAGACCCATTATACGACCTTTGCTATGACTTACGTTAAAATACTGCAGGATAAACTGTGTCATATATATTTGCACATGTTCGGTTTAATCTAGGACCTCGGAATGGTTAGTTGCATGTGAGGGAACAGAATCAGGAATCAGTGCTGCTGAGAGTGGCATCTGTGCTCCTATCAGGAATCAGTGCAATCAGAGGCAGTAATCTGTCATTTCCACTTTGACAACAACATTAATATTGAAGTTTTTTCATTAGCTGAAAGGATGTTAGAAATAATTTTTTATGGTAAAATGAATGTTCAAGATTTTAACTGGCAGGAAATAATCATAGAGGTATCTCAAGTTGTGTGCAAAAAAGATACAGCATCTGGACTAACCAGTGCCCCCAGAGCACTGCACTGTCAGGGGTCCTGTTGGCCCCGCATCCCTCCTTTTCACAAAGCACTGGCCACTTCACTCAGTCACAAGGCCGACTGGTCCTTTTCTCTACATCCATTCATTGACCTCTAAGCCAAACCTGATGCAAAGTGCTAATTACAGTGTCTTCATTAATAAATGTAAATTCCCAGAGGTATAGAATAGGTATATGGTAATTTCCTTGATTCCTAAAAACGTTTGTATGTTTGGAGAAACTTGACCTTAGACTTACTTTCATTATGGCATTCCACCTGATATGGATTAGTTGGCCCCCCAAAACATCTATCCATTATCAGCTAACAATATTCACCAAAGGCACGTGATACTTTCTGAACCACCGAATTGTCCTGGGTCAGTTTGCAACAATAACGGGCTCATCGTCAACACACTATAATTACTGTATTTCTCTTGTCCAATAGCCTAAACACCCTTTTGGGGGCAGGATTTGTACCTTATTCACATCCTAATATATAATAGTTTTCTAATAAAGAATTTTAGAATCAACAAATGATTAAGCATCCTGAATCACTCAGAAAGGAGCATAAATATTCACGTAAAAGTCAACCCGCTTGGTAAGCAGACTGTGACATTCCTAACAGAACATAAAACAACATTTACATTGGGATATTGACAACACCATATAAACAATGATTCTCCAACCGTCACACCATGGCTGTAGAACAAATAACAACCCCTGCTTTTGACTTACTGACACATTTTTTTACCACTGACATCTCAACCCGACTTCTTTCCTTTCACCTCCTGAACAGCTATTATGATATAGCCAATCATGAAATGTCCTGGCTACTTGACAGCCCCCAATCCAGAGCTGGTTCTTACTTTCCTCCGCCTTCCTTAGAATCACAAGTCCAAATTCTATTAAAAGCTTCTTTCCACTCTTGTTACTAAAACATTTCTAAGTTCCCCTCTGGAATGTATTTTCTCTCATTTCAGGAATTCAAATAAACATAATTTATTTGAATATGGCTAGGTCTTCAGTGGCCTTTGGCTGGTGGGCTTAGAATAATAGTTAATTAAATAAAAGAATAAAGGGTTCAAATCTCTTTGAATTTGTAAATTACATACAGCATATAAAACTATACTGAATATTAAGTTATTCTTGCTATAGTTATTGTTTTTAACATCCAACTTTTATCTGATTATTTTAATGTTTTCTTAGTTCACAACCTTTAGATTCCTTTACATCTTGTGACTTTTTGGCCTTAATCATCCATTGTTTGGCTGTATTATCATCACTAAGCCCCACTGTGATAATTATGTACTTCATAATGGTCTTTAACAGTTTATGCAATATATTTATCTCCTTTATTATATGATAAGCAAATTAAATGGAGGTTAACAGAGAAGAACACTGACCTTCCTTCTCATCTTGGAAATTAGCATTATAAAGGGGGAGGATACAGTTATCTATGAGTCGTCTCTAATTAGAAAGAGCAGGCTAGTGAGGGAATTCTATGAGAATTAGCCCAGGCCCACAGCATAGAAAATTGTAACTTCAAAGCTTTGCTAATGTTTGTGATTTGTTCACATCTGTTGTATCCTAATCAGGAGTATATACTCCAGGGTTGGTCACTTGGCATGTAAAAGACCCTAAAAAGAGAAATTGACAGTAATGCAATAATAGTAGGAGACTTCAATACCCCACATCGAATAATGGAGAAAACACCCATACAATCAATAAGGAAACAGCTGATTTAAACAGCACTATTGACCAAACAGACCTAATAGACATGTACAGAACTCTCCACCAACAGCAGAAAAACACGTTTCTCAAGCGCACTCAGAACAAGCTCCAGGACAGATCACATGTTAAGTCACAAAACAAGTTTTAATAAATTTAGGAAGATCAACATCATTCTAAGTATCTTTTCTGGCCACAGTGGAATGAAACTAGAAACAACTAACAGTAAGAAAACCAGAAAATTCTAAAATACATGGAAACTTAACAACATGCCCATGAACAACCATTAAGTCAACGAGGAAATCAAAACAGAATTTTAAATATATCTTGAGATAAAAATAAAAGCAGAAAATACCAAAATTTATGGAATGCAGCCAAAGCATTACTAACACAAAAGTTCACAGCGATAAACATTTTCATTTCATAATACATACAGTTGTCAAATCATTATGTTGTACACCTAATACAATGTTATATGTTGATTATATCTCAATTAGAAAACAGAAAGACCTCAAATAAACAACCTAATTTTTAACCTCAAGGAAATAGAAAAGGAAAACAAAGTTAGCAGAAAGAAGAAAATAATAAAAATTAGAGCAGAAAAAAACGAAAACAGAAAAACAAAAATCAACAAAACAAAGAGTTGTTTTTCAAAAAGATAAAATTGACAAAGAGCTAGATTAACTTGGAAAACAAAGACTGAAATAAATAAAATAAAAAACGAAAGAGAACACATTGTAATGAATGCCTCAGAAATAAAAAGGATCAAAAGAGATTATTATGCTCAATTATACACCAAAAAATTAAACAAACTAGAAAAAATGGATAATTTCCTAAACATACAGCCTACTAAAACTGAATTAAGAAAGAAAAATAATGAACAGACCAATAACAAATAAGGAAACTGAATCAGTAATCAAAAACATCCCAACAAAGGGACACCCAGGACAAGATGGCTTCACTGGTGAATTCTACTTAACATTCAAAGAAATATTAATTCTAATCCTTCTTAAAATCTTCAAAAATATGGAAGCGGGAATACTGCGAAACTCATTTTATGAGGTCAGCATCACCCAGATACCAAAGCCAGGTAAACACACCACAAGAAACACAAATAAACAAAACAAAACAAAAACTACAGGCCAATAAACTTGATTAACTTCAATGAAAAAAATTATCAATAAAATACTAGCAAAACCAAATTCAATAGCACATCAAAAGGAATATACACAATGACTAAATGGGCTTTATCCCCAAAATGCAAGGAAGATTTAAATCAGTCACTGTGATACACCACTTTAACAGAATGTAAGATAAAATCAACATGATCATCTCAACAGACGCAGAAAAAAAATTTAACAGAATTCAACATCTGTTCATGATAAAAGCTCTCAACAAATTAGTTATAGAATGAAATTGCCTCAACACAATAAAGGCTGTATGTGAAAAGCCCACAGCAAACGTCATAATCAACCAGGAGAAACAAAAAGCTTTTTCTCCACAATCTGGTACAAGGCAAGGAGGCCCACTCTTGCTATTTCTATTCAAAACAACACTGGAAGTCCTAGCCAGAGCAATTAGAAAAGAAAAATAAATAAAATCCATCCAAATAGAAAAGTAAGTAACAGTACCTCTGCTTGCAGATGACATCATCATATATGCAGAAAAACCTAAAGACAAAAATAAAAATAAAAAAAACTGTTAGAACTCATTAAAAAATTCAGTAAATTTATAATACACAAAGTCAACAAACAAAAAGCAGTAGCTTTTCTATAAACAAACAATAAACTATCCAATAAGGAAATTAAGAATACAATCCCACTGACAACAGCAACAAAAATAATACTTAAAAAAAAAAACTTAGCCAAAGAGATAAAAGACTTGTACACTAAATATGACAAAACATTGAGGAAGGAAGTTAAAGAAGACAAATAAATAGAAAGACATTCCTTGTGCATGGATTAGGAAACTTAATATTGTTAAAATGTCCATACTACATGAAGTGATCTACAAAATCAATGCATTTGCAACCAAAATCCTAACTACATTTTTTATAGACATAGAAAAAACAAACCTAAAATTCATATGGAACCACAAAAGATCTTGTGTAGCCAAACAACTTTGAGGAAGAAAAACAAAGCTGGAGCCAGATATCACACTCTTAATTTCAAAATATATTACAAAGGTACAGTAATCAAAAGAGTATGACACTGGCAATGATTGTTTTTGGAAATGACACCCAAATTACAGGCAAAAAAAGCAAAAACAGATGAGTGGGACTGCACCAAATTAAAAGGTTTCTGTACAGTAAAGGAAACAGTCAACAGAGTGAAAAGGTAACAAATGAAAAAGGAGAAAATATCTGCAAACTGTATATCTGGGGGTTGGGGGGGCTTACTATCTAAACTGTATAAAGAACTCATACAACTCAATGGCAAGAAAACAAATAATCCAACTAAAAAAATGGGCAAAGGACCTGAGACATATCTCAAAAGAACACATTATAGATGGCCAATGGGTGTATAAAATTTTCTAAAAGTTCAACATCACTAATAATCAGGAAAATGCAAATCAAAACCAAAATAAGATATCATCTCACACCTGTTAGAATGGCTGTCATCAAAAAGACAAGAGATAACAAATCATGGTGAGGATGTGGAGAAACGGGAAAACTTGTACACTGTTGCTGGGAATATAAGCTGGTGAAGCCCTTATGGAAAACAGTATAAACTTTTCTCAAAAATATTAAAAATAAAACTACCATATGATCCAGCAATATCACTTCTGGGGATAGGCCCAAAAGAAATGAAATCAGTATCTCTAAAAGGTATCATCACTCCCATGTTCATTGTACCATTACTCACAGTAACTAAAATATGGAAATAATGTCCACTGACAGATACACAATGGACTACTACTCAGCTTGAAAAAGAAAGAAAATCATGCCACTTGTGACAACATTGATGACCCCAGTGAACATTATGTTAAGTAACATCAACCACACAGAAAGACAAATACAGCATGAACTCACTTATATGTGGAATCTAAAAAGTTTAACTGATAGAAGCTGAGAGTAGAATCATAGTTGCCAGAAGCTGGGGGTTAGAAGATGGGGAGATGTTAGTCAAAGGCTACAAAGTTCCAGTTATATGGGATGAATAAGTCCTGGAGATCTAACCTGCAGAATTGTTATTATAGTTAAGAGTATTGTATTGCATACTTGAAATTTGCTAAGAAACTGGATCTTAAATACGCTTACTACAAAATAAAACTATGTGAGGGGATGGAAGTGTTAATTAGCTTGACTGTGGTAATTATTTCACAATATATATACACATAACCAAACAACATGTTGTAACTTTAAATACATACAATTTTTATTTGACCAAAAAAAAAAAAAAATTTAAAGACCCTTAAAGGAGTCTCCATTCCAATGGCACTACTAATGTTACATTACCTCCATATGTATAAAAGAGGATCGATTAGCAAAAATATATTAGAAATTATTTTTCTGTTGGGGAAATAATGTTCACAGATGTGTCGATTGCTTAAAAACATACCCAGTTATTGTCTTATAGAATAAAATATGTGAACAGAAGGTACTTTAGAGATCATCTGGTCCAAAACCTTATATTACAGAAAAGAATTTGAAGCAAGAAGAAAATAAATAGCTCATGTCAATGTCAAACCAATTAAAAGTAAAACCAGGACTACACAGGGTACTAACTGACAAGACATGTTTTGGATTTAGTTAGACTTGGGTTAATATTGCATTTTGGCCACTCAAGGTTTGTGCCAAGTTACTTAAATTTACGGTGCTTCAGTTTTCTCAAGTGTAAAACATAAGTAATGATACTAATGTATTTGGGATGTTGTAAGGATAAAATATAATTTAAAAGCATTTAATGTTATGCTATTGTTTTTGAAATATCCTAACAAGCTAAGAAATTGAATTAATTAAATAAAAACTTAGTTTTATATTTTATTTCAATCAAACATCAAATACAATGAATCAATTTAGGTTCAGCAAATTTTGAGTAAGAAAGATGTGAAATAAAAAGGGCTTTATAAGGGAGGGGCAAGATGGCAGAAGAGTAAGACGCGGAGATCACCTTCCTCCCCACAGATACATGAGAAATACATCTACACGTGGAACTGCTCCTACAGAACACCCACTGAACGCTGGCAGAAGACGTCAGACCTCCCAAAAGGCAAGAAAATCCCCACGTACTTGGGTAGGGCAAAAGAAAAAAGAAATAACAGAGACAAAAGAATAGGGACGGGACCTGCACCAGTGGGAGGGAGCTGTGAAGGAGGAAAGGTTTCCACACACTAGGAAGCCCCTTCGTGGGCAGAGACTGCGGGTAGCAGAGGGGGGAAGCTTCGGAGCCACGGAGGAGAGCGCAGCCACATTGGTGCGGAGGGCAAAGCGGAGATTCCCGCACAGAGGAGCGGTGCCGACCAGCACTCACCAGCCCGAGAGGCTTCTCTGCTCAGCCGCCGGGGCGGGCGGGGCCTGGGAGCTGGGGCTCGGGCTTCGGTGCTAGCCGGGAGGGAGTCCGGGAAAAAGACTGCAGCTGCCAAAGAGGCAAGAGAATTTTTCTTGCCTCTTTGTTTCGCGGCGCGCAAGGAGAGGGGATTCAGAGCGCCGCCTAAACGAGCTCCAGAGACGGGCGCGAGCCACGGCTATCAGCGCGGATCCCACAGCGACAGGAACGCAGAGGGAAAAACGGAGAGATTCCCGCACAGAGGCTCGGCGCCGAGCAGCACTCACCAGCCCGAGAGGCTTGTCTGCTCACCCGCCGGGGCGGGCGGGGGCTGGGAGCTGAGGCGCGGGCTTCGGTCGGATCCCAGGGAGAGGACTGGGGTTGGCTGCGTGAACACAGCCTGAAGGGTCTAGCGCACCACAACTAGCCGGGAGGGTGCACGAGAAAAAGTCTGCAGCTGCCGAAGAGGCAGGAGACTTTTTCTTGCCTCTTTGTTTCGCGGCGTGCAAGGAGAGGGGATTCAGAGCGCCACTTAAACGAACTCCAGAGACGGGCGCGAGCCGCGGCTATCAGCGCGGACCCCAGAGACGGGCATGAGACGCTAAGGCTGCTGCTGCTGCCACCAAACAGCCTGTGGGCGAGCACAGGTCATTCTCCACACCGCCCCTCCCGGGAGCCTGTGCAGCCCGCCACGGCCAGGCTCCCGTGATCCGGGGACAACTTCCCCGGGAGAGCGCACGGCGCGCCTCGGACTGCTGCAACGTCACGCCGCCTTCTGCCGCCGCAGGCTCGCCCCGCCTCCTCCGTACCGCTCCCTCCCCCCGGCCTGACTGAGCCAGAGCTCCCGAATCAGCTGCTCCTTTAACCCCGTTCTGTCTGGGCGGGGAACAGACGCCCTCAGGGGACCTACATGCAGAGGCGGGTCCAAATCCAAAGCTGAACCCCGGGAGCTGTACGAACAAAGAAGAGAAAGGGAAATCTCTCCCAGCAGCCTCAGAAGCAGCGGATTAAAGCTCCACAAACAACTTGATGTGCCTGCATCTGTTGAATACCTGAATAGACAACGAATCATCCCAAATTTAGGAGATGGACTTTGGGAGCAGGATATATTAACTTTTCCCCTTTTCCTTTTTTTTGTGAGTGTAGATGTGTATGCTTCTGGGTGAGATTTTGTCTGTATAGCTTTGCTCTCACCGTTAGTCCTAGGGTTAGGTCCGTCCGTTTTTTTTTTTTTTTTTTTTTTTTTTTTGGCTTAAAAATTTTTTTTTTTCCCCTAATAAATGTTTTCTTAATAATTTTTTCCTTATTTTCTATTTTTAAAAAATTTTTAATAAGTTTTTTCATATTTTTTATTTTAAAAAATTAAAAAATTTTTTTTCTTAATAAATTTTTTCTAAATAATTTTTTTCTTATTTTTAGTATAAAAAATTAATAAATCTATTTTTAAAAATTAAAAAAAATTTTTTTTCTTAATAAATTTACTCTTAATAATTTTTTTCTTATTTTTTATTATAATTGCTTTATTTTATTTTATTTTATCCTCTTTTTTTCTTTCTTTCCATTTTTTCTCCCTTTTATTCTGAGCCGTGTGGATGAAAGGCTCTTGGTGCTCCAGCCAGGCATCAGGGCTGTGCCTCTGAGGTGGGAGAGCCAACTTCAGGACACTGGTCCACAAGAGACCTCCCAGCTCCACGTAATACCAAACGGTGAAAATCTCTCACAGATCTCCATCTCAACATCAAGACCCAGCTTCACTCAACGACCAGCAAGCTACAGTGCTGGACACCCCATGCCAAACAACTAGCAAGAGAGGAACACAGCCCCATCCATTAACAGAGAGGCTGCCTAAAATCATAATAAGGCCACAGACACCCCAAAACACACCACCAGACGTGGACGAACCCACCAGAAAGACAACATCCAGCCTCATCCACCAGAACACAGGCACTAGTTCCCTCCACCAGGAAACCTACACAACCCACTGAACCAACCTTAGCCACTGGGGACAGATACCAAAAACAACGGGAACTACGAACCTGCAGCCTGTGAAAAGGAGACCCCAAACACAGTAAGATAAGCAAAATGAGAAGACAGAAAAACACACAGCAGATGAAGGAGCAGGGTCAAAACACACCAGACCTAACAAATGAAGAGGAAATAGGTAGTCTACCTGAAAAAGAATTCAGAATAATGATAGTAAGGATGATCCAAAGTCTTGGAAATAGAATAGACAAAATGCAAGAAACATTTAACAAGGACGTAGAAGAACTAAAGAGGAACCAAGAAACGATGACAAGCACAATAAATGAAATTAAAAATACTCTAGATGGGATCAATAGCAGAATAACTGAGGCAGAAGAACGGATAAGTGACCTGGAAGATAAAATGGTGGAAATAACTACTGCAGAGCAGAATAAAGAAAAAAGAATGAAAAGAACTGAGGACAGTCTCAGAGACCTCTGGGACAACATTAAACGCACCAACATTCGAATTATAGGGGTCCCAGAAGAAGAAGAGAAAAAGAAAGGGACTGAGAAAATATTTGAAGAGATTATAGTTGAAAACTTCCCTAATATGGGAAAGGAAATAGTTAATCAAGTCCTGGAAGCACAGAGAGTCCCATACAGGATAAATCCAAGGAGAAACACACCAAGACACATATTAATCAAACTATCAAAAATTAAATATAAAGAAAACATATTAAAAGCAGCAAGGGAAAAACAACAGATAACACACAAGGGCATCCCATAAGGTTAACAGCTGATCTTTCAGCAGAAACGCTGCAAGCCAGAAGGGAGTGGCAGGATATACTTAAAGTGATGAAGGAGAAAAACCTACAACCAAGATTACTCTACCCAGCAAGGATCTCATTCAGATTTGATGGAGAAATTAAAACCTTTACAGACAAGCAAAAGCTGAGAGAGTTCAGCACCACCAAACCAGCTTTACAACAAATGCTAAAGGAACTTCTCTAGGCAAGAAACACAAGAGAAGGAAAACACCTACAATAACAAACCCAAAACATTTAAGAAAATGGGAATAGGAACATACATATCGATAATTACCTTAAATGTAAATGGATTAAATGCTCCCACCAAAAGACACAGACTGGCTGAATGGATACAAAAACAAGACCCATATATATGCTGTCTACAAGAGACCCACTTCAGACCTAGAGACACATACAGACTGAAAGTGAGGGGATGGAAAAAGATATTCCATGCAAATGGAAATCAAAAGAAAGCTGGAGTAGCAATTCTCATATCAGACAAAATAGACTTTAAAATAAAGACAATTACAAGAGACAAAGACGGACACTATATAATGATCAAGGGATCAATCCAAGAGGAAGGTATAACAATTGTAAATATTTATGCACCCAACATAGGAGCACCTCAATACATAAGGCAAATACTAACAGCCATAAAAGGGGAAATCGACAGTAACACAATCATAGTAGGGGACTTTAACACCCCACTTTCACCAATGGACAGATCATCCAAAATGAAAATAAATAAGGAAACACAAGCTTTAAATGATACATTAAACAAGATGGACTTAATTGATATTTATAGGACATTCCACCCAAAAACAACAGAATACACATTTTTCTCAAGTGCTCATGGAACATTCTCCAGGATAGATCATATCTTGGGTCACAAATCAAGCCTTGGTAAATTTAAAAAAATTGAAATCGTATCAAGTATCTTTTCCGACCACAACGCTATGAGACTAGATATCAATTACAGGAAAAGATCTGTAAAAAATACAAACACATGGAGGCTACACAATACACTACTTAATAACGAAGTGATCACTGAAGAAATCAAAGGGGAAATCAAAAAATACCTAGAAACAAATGACAATGGAGACACGACGATCCAAAACCTATGGGATGCAGCAAAAGCAGTTCTAAGAGGGAAGTTTATAGCAATACAAGCCTACATCAAGAAACAGGAAACATCTCGAATAAACAACCTAACCTTGCACCTAAAGCAATTAGAGAAAGAAGAACAAAAAAACCCCAAAGCTAGCAGAAGGAAAGAAATCATAAAGATCAGATCAGAAATAAATGAAAAAGAAATGAAGGAAACAATAGCAAAAATCAATGAAACTAAAAGCTGGTTCTTTGAGAAGATAAACAAAATTGATAAACCATTAGCCAGACTCATCAAGAGAAAAAAGGAGAAGACTCAAATTAATAGAATTAGAAATGAAAAAGGAGAAGTAACCACTGACACTGCAGAAATACAAACGATCATAAGAGATTACTACAAGCAACTCTATGCTAATAAAATGGACAACCTGGAAGAAATGGACAGATTCTTAGAAATGCACAACCTGCCGAGACTGAACCAGGAAGAAATAGAAAATATGAACAGACCAATCACAAGCACTGAAATTGAAACTGTGATTAAAAATCTTCCAACACACAAAAGCCCAGGACCAGATGGCTTCACAGGCGAATTCTATCAAACATTTAGAGAAGAGCTAACACCTATCCTTCTCAAACTCTTCCAAAATATTGCAGAGGGAGGAACACTCCCCAACTCATTCTACGAGGCCACCATCACCCTGATACCAAAACCAGGCAAAGATGTCACAAAGAAAGAAAACTACAGGCCAATATCACTGATGAACATAGATGCAAAAATCCTCAACAAAATACTAGCAAACAGAATCCAACAGCACATTAAAAGGATCATACACCATGATCAAGTGGGGTTTATTCCAGGAATGCAAGGATTCTTCAATATACGCAAATCAATCAACGTGATACAGCATATTAACAAATTGAAGGAGAAAAACCATATGATCATCTCAATAGATGCAGAGAAAGCTTTCGACAAAATTCAACACCCATTTATGATAAAAGTCCTGCAGAAAGTAGGCATAGAGGGAACTTTCCTCAACATAATAAAGGCCGTATATGACAAACCCACAGCCAACATTGTCCTCAATGGTGAAAAACTGAAACCATTTCCACTAAGATCAGGAACAAGACAAGGTTGCCCACTCTCACCACTATTATTCAACATAGTTTTGGAAGTTTTAGCCACAGCAATCAGAGAAGAAAAAGAAATAAAAGGAATCCAAATCGGAAAAGAAGAAGTAAAGCTGTCACTGTTTGCAGATGACATGATACTATACATAGAGAATCCAAAAGATGCTACCAGAAAACTACTAGAGCTAATCAATGAATTTGGTAAAGTAGCAGGATACAAAATTAATGCACAGAAATCTCTTGCATTCCTGTATACTAATGATGAAAAATCTGAAAGTGAAATTAAGAAAACACTCCCGTTTACCATTGCAACAAAAAGAATAAAATACCTAGGAATAAACCTACCTAAGGAGACAAAAGACCTGTATGCAGAAAATTATAGGACACTGATGAAAGAAATTAAAGATGATACAAATAGATGGAGAGATATACCATGTTCTTGGATTGGAAGAATAAACATTGTGAAAATGACTCTGCTACCCAAAGCAATCTACAGATTCAATGCAATCCCTATCAAACTACCACTGGCATTTTTCACAGAACTAGAACAAAAAATTTCACAATTTGTATGGAAACACAAAAGACCCCGAATAGCCAAAGCAATCTTGAGAACGAAAAATGGAGCCGGAGGAATCAGGCTCCCTGACTTCAGACTATATTACAAAGCTACAGTAATCAAGACAGTTTGGTACTGGCACAAAAACAGAAATATAGATCAATGGAACAGGATAGAAAGCCCAGAGATAAGCCCACGCACATATGGTCACCTTATCTTTGATAAAGGAGGCAAGCATATACAATGGAGAAAAGACAGCCTCTTCAATAAGTGGTGCTGGGAAAATTGGACAGGTACATGTAAAAGTATGAAATTAGAACACTCCCTAACACCATACACAAAAATAAACTCAAAATGGATTAAAGACCTAAGTGTAAGGCCAGACACTATCAAACTCTTAGAGGAAAACATAGGCAGAACACTCTATGACATAAGTCACAGCAAGATCCTTTTTGACCCAGGTCCTAGAGAAATGGAAATAAAAACACAAATAAACAAATGGGACCTAATGAAACTTAAAATCTTTTGCACAGCAAAGGAAACCATAAACAAGACCAAAAGACAACCCTCAGAATGGGAGAAAATATTTGCAAATGAAGCAACGGACAAAGGATTAATCTCCAAGATTTACAAGCAGCTCATGCAGCTCAATAACAAAAAAACAAACAACCCAATCCAAAAATGGGCAGAAGACCTAAATAGACATTTCTCCAAAGAAGAGATACAGATTGCCAACAGACACATGAAAGAATGTTCAACATCATTAATCATTAGAGAAATGCAAATCAAAACTACAATGAGGTATCATCTCACACCGGTCAGAATGGCCATCATCAAAAAATCTAGAAACAATAAATGCTGGAGAGGGTGTGGAGAAAAGGGAACACTCTTGCACTGTTGGTGGGAATGTAAATTGATACAGCCACTATGGAGAACAGTATGGAGCTTCCTTAAAAAACTAAAAATAGAACTACCATATGACCCAGCAATCCCACTACTGGGCATATACCCTGAGAAAACCATAATTCAGAAAGAGTCATGTACCAAAATATTCATTGCAGCTCTATTTACAATAGCCAGGACATGGAAGCAACCTAGGTGTCCATCATCGGATGAATGGATAAAGAAGATGTGGCACATATATACAATGGAATATTACTCAGCCATAAAAAGAAATGAAATGGAGGTGTTTGTAATGAGGTGGATGGAGTTAGAGTCTGTCATACAGAGTGAAGTAAGTCAGAAAGAGAAAAACAAATACAGTATGCTAACACATATATATGGAATCTAAGGGAAAAAAAAAAAAAAGAGGTCATGAAGAACCTAGTGGCAAGATGGGAATAAAGACACAGACCTACTAGAGAATGGACTTGAGGATATGGGGAGGGGGAGGGGTGAGATGTGACAGGGTGAGAGAGTGTCATGGACATATATACACTACCAAATGTAAAATAGATAACTAGTGGGAAGCAGCCGCATAGCACAGGGAGATCAGCTCGGTGCTTTGTGACCACCTAGAGGGGTGGGATAGGGAGGGTGGGAGGGAGGGAGATGCAAGAGGGAAGAGATATGGCAACATATGTATATGTGTAACTGATTCACTTTGTTGTAAAGCAGAAGCTAGCACACCATTGTAAAGCAATTATACTTCAATAAAGATGTTTAAAAAAAAAAAAAAAAAGGGCTTTATAATTTATGTCTATAAATTTTTATTTTATGTTTTTAATCATTTGTGTAAATTTATTATGAAGAAATTGAATTTCAGAGCTAATAAGTTGTTTGTCCCAGTCTTAAAGCTAATAACTGGAGGGAAAAGAATAAAGATGCAGACGTAGAGAATGGACTTGAGGACACAGGGAGGGGGAAGGGTAAGTTGGGACGAAGTGAAAGAGTAGCATGGACATATATACACTGCCAAATGTAAAATAGATAGCTAGTTGGAAGCAGCCGCATAGCACAGGGAGATCAGCTGGGTGCTTTGTGACCACCTAGAGGGGTGGGATAGGGAGGGTGGGAGGGGGATGCAAGAGGGACGGGATATGGGGATATATATATATGTATAGCTGATCCACTTTGTTATAAAGCAGAAACTAACACACCATTGTAAAGCAATTATACTTAGTAAAGATATTTAAAAAAGAAAAAAAAAAAGCTAATAACTGGAGGAACAGGCAGTGATCCTAAGTCTTTCCAGACTCTCAAGTGTTACATAATATATTATACAGCCTCTGTATTAGAATAAAGAGAGGCAAAAGGCACCATGGTGATTACAGATACACAGCTGTTATTTAAACAAAGAAAGAGCACCAGAAAGCCATGATTTTAGAGCTAACACATTTCACATTCTGCTTTGGATGTACTACAGATATCTATACCCTGCTCTCCAAAACAACAGTGACCAAAGATAAAAAGAAAATTCACTTCTTCCACACTACATAATACTTATTATACACTCCCTAAGGAGATTCACTTTTTTCCTATATAAATAATAAAACTGTCAAAGAATCTTAAAAAAATCATAAAGGCCACTGGTTTTGAAGTATAAATACTGACTTTTATACTAAACATGAAAGCAAATATGACTGAATCATTAATCTGAAAAACATTTCAAAAGAACATTTAATCTATCGCCTGCCTCAAGAAAGAACTTCACCGAAACTATTTCTGTGAGATGTTAAGTACCTCCAGAGAAATACTAACTTCCCAAATTTTTCAGAATTTTATTGAACCTATAAAAGACTACACAAAATATATTGTATATGAATCCTAGTCTGCCAACACAAGTGTATAGGAATGTGAACCTTTTTTTCTATAATTTAATCTTTATGTCCAGCCCAAACCTATTGCTATCAGTAACGTTTCCCAGAATTGTGAACTGATCAGAGCAAAGGCATTTGGGGTTGGGGGTGGGATCTGAACCTGGGCCACCAGTCTGAACAGGAATTGGCTAAGATGCTAATGTTACTGGGTGGCATGACATTTTTGTTTCCATGGTTCTCTGTGTCTTCACTCAGCTACTTCACTCTCTGATCCTGTCAGAACAGAAACAGCACAGTCATCTTCTATCTGGGGTCTTGTCTCTTCTCAGCCACCAGAGCAGAAAGCAAGTCTCTCTCTTCAGTAGGCGTGACTGCATCAGACAATATTACCAAGATTGAATCTGTTTCCTTTAACATCTCAGATAAGCTTTTCTCTAATTTGGGTTAATCCATAGGCAGATGCTTTCTCGATTATCTTCACTGAACTTATCATGGTGGAGAGAAAAATTCTCTAGTTTGTCTTCTGACAGCTTTACTGGGGTATAATTGTCAAATAAAAATTATACATATTTACATTGTACAACGTTTTGATATATGTATACACTGTGAAATTATTACCACCATCAAGCTAATTAACATATCCATCACCTCACATAGTGATATTTTTTTTTGTGATAGAACATTTAAGATCTACTTTCACAGCAAATTTAAGGTGTGCAATATAGTATTATTAACTGTAGTCCCCATTCTATACACTAAATCTCCAGAACTTATCCAACCTACATAACTGAAAAGATGAGAGTGAAATAAAGACAAAAATATAGAAAACATCAATGAAACTAAGAGCTGGTTCTTTGAAAAGATAAACAAAATTAAATTGATTAACCTTTAGCTAGACTCACTGAGAGAGAGAGAGAAAACCCAAATACAAATAAATAAAATCATAAATGAGTTAAAACAACAGAAATACAAAGAATCTTAAGAGATTACTAAGAATAATTATATGCCAAAAAATTTAAAAACCTAGGAGAAATGGATAAATTCCCAGAAACATATAATCTTCAATACTGAATCAGGAAGAAATAGAAAATCCGAAGAGTCTGATTAGTAGTTATGAAATACACTTGGTAATCAAAAATCTTCCAATGAACAAAAGTCCAACACCAGACAGCTTCACAGGTGAATTCCACCAAATATTTAAAGAAGAGTTAATACTTAGTCTCTCAAACTGTTCCAAAAATTTGAAGAGAAAGTAACACTTATGAACTCATTTCACAAGGCCAGCATTACCTTGATACCAAAACTAGATAAAGAAATAGAAAAAATAAAATTACAGGTAATATCCTTGATGAATGCAAAATTCTCAACAAAATATTAGCAAACTGAATTCAACAACACATTAAAAGGATCCTACTTCATGATCAAGTGGGATTTATTCCAGTGATGCAAGGATGATTCAATGTCTGTAAATAAATCAACATGATACACCATGAAACACCATATGAACAAAACAAAGGATAAAATCCTATGATCATCTCGATAGATGCAGAAAAAGCATATGACAAAATTCAACATCCATTTATGATAAAAACTCTCAACAAAATGGGTATAGAGAGAACAAACCTCAACATAATAAAGGCCAAATATGATAAACCCACAGCTAGCATCATATTCAATGGTGAAAATCTGAAAGCTTTTCCTCTAAGTTTGGGAACAAACAAGGATGCCCATTATTGCCAGACCTGAAACAATAAAATTCCAAGAAGAAAACACAGGCAGTACACTCTTTGACATAATTCTTAGTAATATTGTTTTTGGATCTATCTCCTCAAACAAGGGCACCAAAAGCAAAAATAAACAAACAGGACTACATCAAAATAATCTAAAAAATTGTTTGCATAGAGAAGAAAACCATCAACAAAACAAAGAACAGGCAACTTACAAATAGTAGAATATGTTAGCAAATGATATATTCAACAAGTTAATATGCAAAGTATATAAAGCACTTACACTACTCAATATCGAAACAACAAATAATCTGATATAAAAACGGGCAGAGGACTCAAACATTTTTACAAGGAAGATACAGATGGCCAACAGACATAAAAGATGCTCAACATCACTAATCATTGGGGAAATGCAAACCACAAAAACAATGAGATGACACCTCACACCTGTCAGAATGGCCATCATGAAGAGGACAGGAAATAACTATTGGCAAGGATCTGGAGAAAAGGTTCACTGTTTGTGAGAAGGTAAATCGGTGCAGCCACTGTGGAAATCAGTATGGAGGTTCTTCAAAAAAATTAAAAATTTACCAACCATATGATTCAGCAATTCCACTTCTGGTTATCTATCTGAAGAAAATGAAAACACTAACTTGAAAAGATATACACACCCCTATGTTCATTGTAGCATTTTTTTACAATAGCCAAGATATGGAAGCAACCTAAGTGTCCACGTAGAGATAAAAAACCTGTGGTATACGTGTGTAATAAAATATCACTCAGCCTTAAAAAGAATAAAATCTTGCTATTTGCAACAACATGGATGGAAATGGAGGGTATTATGGTAAGTGAAATAAGTCAGAGAAGGACACCGTACGATTTCAATTATACATGGAATCTAAGAAAACAAAACAAACGAACAAACAAAACAATACAGAAGCAGACTCATAGATACAGAGACTAAATTGATGGTCGCCAGACAGGAGGAAGAAGCAGGGGTTGTGTTAAATAGGTGAAGGGGATTAAATGGTACAAACTTCCAGTATAAAAATAAATAAATAAATAAGTCACAAGGATGTAACGTACAGCATAGGGAATGTAGTCAATACTATTGCAATAACTTTTATGGTACAGATGGTTACTAGATTTATCATGGTAATCAGTTTGTAAGGTATATAAATGTCAAATCACTATATTGTACACCTGAAACTAATATAATATTGTATGTCAACTGTACATCAATTAAAAAAAAAACACTATCCAATGCCTCTTTTATAATAGAAATACTTTCACTTCATGAATGGTGTTATTGCTTTCTTTATGTGTCTGTCTCTGCCTTTCTTTCTCTCTTTCAATCAGTCTCTCCCTGTCTCTCTCTGTCTTTTCTCTCTCAATCTCTCCCTCCATAACACTGATATACACATTCACAGCCAAAGAGAATCATGCAATTATTTAAAATGAAGTGATTGTCTTCTAATTGTGAATTATTTTTCAGTCTGAATAATGTCAAATTGGTCAACACTGCTCAACCTGTATATTTGTTTAGATATGAGCAAAAACAAAGGTGAGACAAAATTAAAATTCCTTATTTCACATTTGGTTGCAGACTTACAGGACAATATTATGCTTTAGAAATAACTTCTTTATAATTGATGTCAGATGCAAGAATGGATTCACAAAAGGCAAAATAAAATAAAGCAATTCTTTTCAATGTGATTTATTTTTGTTCCTGTTGCTGAAAAAAGAACAAATGTTACTTAGCCAATAGTTCAGCAAGTACCCTGGGGTATATACTTAATGAAGTAAATCTCACTTGAGGCTTGGGCCTAGAAAAATGGGGCAAACATTATGTCCTTTAAGAAAAACTCATCAATTGCTTTGTCAACCTCTTCTCTAAAGTATCCACGTGCTAAATGACTGAAACTTAAAGGTGAAAATAAATTGTTCCAGCAGAAAAATCCCTTACAAGAATGTGCAATTATCTTCAAATAATCTCAAAAATTTGTTTACAAAGAAATAAAAAGAGACTTAAATATTTATGTACAACTGTGTTTCTAACTTTTGGAAATTTTTCTGAAACAAATATTTGAAATGAGTAGACTAAGAATAAACTATAAAGATATTTTTAGTAGCACTGTATATTTTTTATACAAACAATATGTCTAGTTCTAGGTACCTGCTAAGATAAGTTAGATCTCATCCAAATAATGAAATATATTAATTCAATGAAAAATATGGTTTATAAATATTTATTGGACTAAAAGAAGTTTGTATTACCTTGTTATATGTACAATGTTTAAATGTACTAGTTATGAACTTGAAGCCAATTTTGTCATAAGAAATATTTGTCTGAGTGCATGTTTGTATGCGTAGGAAAAAGCATTGTGCACCAAATTATTAACAACAATTTTCCCTAGATGGATGTAGTAAAGGCTATTTTTCTTTATTAAGTATTCTTTATTTCTTCCCTCATGTTTGAGGTATAATAAAAGTTAATGGAGTCACAGACTAAGTTTGGCCTTATAATAAAATACCATTAGCACCCCCTCAAAGTCTTATTTTGAAGACACAAAACCTTACCGAAATACAAAATGTTCTTTACATAAACTGGGTATTGGTGCTTAAAATCATATCATTGATTTTTCATTCTTTTGACCATTTAAAATCCCCCATTAACCCTCAGGAGTGTAAAGCTACTAACGAAGTAAAATATAAAATGGGACTATAGGAATTAGGGTCTCAGGAAATAGACAAGATGTATAGAAATGAGATAGAGAAAAAGACAAACTTCATTTTTTCCCATTTTTTTCTTAGGCCTTGCAATGACAAAAATCACTGCTAAAATTTACCTAGTGTCTATTTGTCAGAAAGCATCATAAAATAAGCATGATATCCATACAGATAACGTTTCAACTCAATTTAAAAATGAATAATTTATATTTCTAAGCAAAGTTTAGAAGTGCTTTTCAATTGGAAGCTTCAATATAAAGCTATGATTCTCAAAGATTTAAAAGGTGAATAAGACACTTCTCTAGGCAAATATCAAAACAATCAACTTTTTTTTCTTTGTTGACACAGTGAGATTGAAAGAAAGATTTTCTTTCTCTTTTTTTTTTTTTATTACAATTTATTTAAACTAAAAACAAAAAAAATTCACCCATTTGTCCAATTCCCCACCCCTTGCCTCTGGCAACCACCAATCTGTTCCTGTTCTCTGTATCTATGAGTTTGTATCTATATTATAAACATATTTTTAAAATGTATTTTTAGATTCCATATATAAAATAGATCATCCAGCATTTGTCTTTCTCTGACTCGTTTCACTTACCATAAGGCCAATGAATGGACTTTTACCAAAAGTCCATCCATGTTGTCACAAATGACATAATTTCATTCCAAATAAATAATGAAATGGCTGAATAACATTCCACTGTGTGTGTGTGTATGTGTGCATGTGTGAGTGTATAATTCAATTTATTTATCCATTCATCCACTGATGAACACTCAGACTGTTTACATATCTTGGGTAATGTACATAATGGTAAAATGAACTCGGGAGTGCATATATCTTTTCAAATTAGTGTTTTTGTTTTCTTTGAATAAATACCCAGAAGTGGAACTGCTGGATCGTATGGCAGTTCCTTTTTAAATTTTTGAGGAACCTCCATACTGATTTCCATAGTGGCAGCACCAATTTACCTTCCCAGCTCTTGCACAACCGTTCCTTTTTCTCCAAATCCTCACCGACACTTGTTATTTCTAGTCTTTTAGATAATAGCCAGTCTAACAGGTGTGAGGTGATAGCTCATTGTAGTTTTGATTTTATTTTCCTGATGTTTAATGATGTAAAGAATCTTTCATATACCTATTGGCCATCTGTATGTCTTCTTTGAAAAAATGTCTATTTAGATCTTCTCCCCATTTATTAATTTAAACTTGAAAGTTTTATAACTTTAATATATTTCGGATACTAACCTCTTATCAGATAAATGGTTTGAAAATATTTTCTCCCATTCACTAGGTTGCCTTTTCATTCTGTTGACAGTTTCCTTTGCTGTGCAGAAGTTTTTGTTTTTTTGTGTGTGTTTTGTTTGTTTTGTTTTTGTTTTTAGTTTGATATAGCCCACTTGTTTATTTTTGCTTTTGTTGCTTTTGCTTCTGGTATCAGATTCAAAAAGTCATCTTGAAGACCTATGTCAAGGAGTTTACTGCCTATGTTTTCTCCTAGGAGTTTTATGGCTTCTGGTCTTATGTTCAAGTCTTTAATTCATTTTTAGTTAATCTTTGTGTGTAGTGTAAGGTAGTAGTCCAGTTTTATTCTTTTGATTGTGGCTGTCCAGTTTTCCCAAAACTATTTATTTAAGAGACTGTCTTTTCCTAATTGTATATTCTTACCTACTTTGTCATAAATTAGCTAAGGATAAATGAGTGTATTTTTTTCTGGGCTCTCTGTTCTGTCCCACTGATCTATGTGTCTGCTTTTATGCCAACACCACACTGTTTTAAGTACTACAGCTTTGTAATATTTTGAAATCAGGGTGCATGATACCTCCAGCTTTGTGAGAGGACATTTTCTTATTGCAATATAAGTACATGTGCTCATCGAGGAAGGTCATGAGACACTGATTTTCAAAACAACAATCCTTATACCTTTCAAATATATATATAAATTTTTCATTAAAATCAACTTACATTATCTAGAAATGCATTTGCTATTATTGACATTTTAAAGTATTTCTTGTGTGGAGGGACCACATTTGAAGATTGTATTGAAATATTTATCGTGAAGTAAACTATTTATTTTTACGTATTTTATTTTCCCAATCATTTCCATGTAGTTAACTAGGTTTTACCATTCAGCTCCAAAAAGTTGTTTAGGTTGACTGCCTCTACACTGCTATCTATATTTGCTATATCTATATATCATATCTAGATATGGGCAGAGATAGTTATTTTTGTCAGAAAATGACAAAATTGGAAATAAAACCAAGTCTGAAATATAAAAAAAAATAGGTTTTGAGTTTCCAAAGTGTCTCATTTACAGGAAAGAAATATATTTAGTGAACTGGAATGTCTGAGCTAAAGTGTATTTACAAGGTTACATGTCTGACAACTTATGCTATATACAATAGACTCAGCAACAAAATAAATTTGCCATTTATTGTCAATAACTACATGTCCAATTTAAATGTAACATGTTAAACTGAATATCTACATGTCCACTTGCAGATCTAATACCTCAGCTTGATATTTTAAGATAATTCCCTTCGGAATAAAATTTCATATGTTCAGTAATGTGTACACAATAGAAATTAATAAATGCAGCAATAGAATTGCTTGCCTACTATTCTAAGTAGCTCCAGAAAGAAATAAAGGAAGAAATAAAGGAATGAAGAAAGAAGAAAAAAAGGATAAAGGAAGGGGAAGAAGGTAGGACCTCCAAATATCATGCTATTTAAGAAAATGTTTAATTTAAATGACTGAAGTATCATGGATTAGTATAAGACACTGGACAGTCAATTGGTTAAAAAGTTGGAGAAAATGAATAAGAATTCTGATGGAAAATGTTAGTAAATTCCATTTATTTAAAAGCTTTAATTTATATAACTCTTCGGATTGAAATATATTGAAAGTGTCCACTAGTTAGAAAGATTGTCTCTTTCTAACTAGCAAACTCTAGTTAGGCTCTCCTGAACTTTCTTTTTCATCTAGCCCTCCACTGTTGGACTTTTGTGTTTATCTCTTCATTGTCCAATTCTAGTAAGAATTCTGTCAAGTTGGTTTAGTCAGAATCCTCCATCCTCAATATCTGATCACCCTTGATATCCGATCAGGTCCTTTATGCTCCAACCTTTCCCAGGTGATGTCTGATCACCCCAGACTGCCTACAGCAAGGATCCCGTTAGGTGAGTTTAGCCAGAGTTCTTCCTTACTCCTGATGTTTCCTCTTAGTAATTTTCCATCCAGGGCCCCCACCCCCATTCATTGGTTATAAATTCCCCCTTTTCCTTGTTGTATTTGGAGTTGAGTTCAATCTCTCTCCCGCACTACAACTTGCAGTGGTCTCTACACCTATGGTGATGGTCCTGAATGAAGTCTGCTTTACCATTCATTAACAAGTGCCAGAAGGAATACTTTCTTCTTTAACAGTTAAGGTGCCATGACTTGGACTGGATCAGATTCGTCACTGAATCCCTGAATCTGTCATCCAGCACACTCGTTGTGTGCCTTTGCAGCCTATGTCTTCATTCCACAAACTGATCAGGTATCCACTGGTGAACCTGGCTCCGGAGCCTTTGATGTGTACAAATGTCCACTGATGCTGGTAAGGACACATGTTAATTCTTAAGGTCTGAGGATACTCTAGAAGCTGGGATAGAGTCCCAGACAAACAGAGGCTGGTTTGAGTCCTAAGTTTCTCTGTTTCTAACAATCTTGGTTAGAGTTCTAGAGAAGCAGCTGTTTGTAAAAATCTAGGTAAGTGTCCCAGGTTTCTTTGTTTGAAAGGTACCTGATGGGCTGAAAGTCTTTCTGCTTGGTCATCTGCCTCAAGTGGAGATTCTTCTCTAACTCGTGGACTGGAAATTCTTCCTGGCTCCTTGTTTTGAGCGGGGATCCACTCCCCAATTGCTGGGCTGCGAAAATTCTCCTGGCTTTTTATGAGCCCTCTTTGTTCTTTCTCTGGTCCTACGCCTGCAACTGGAACTTCTCAGTCAACTGAAATCCCTTTCTCCAACCCCTGCTGACTACATGCTCCACCAACTCTGTCCACCTCTTTCTTGCTGGCATGATTTTACTAAGGATAATTGGAAACCTCAATAGCCTCTTTGGGAAACAAGATCTCAACAAACTGACCCTCTAAGACCTCTCCCTTCCCAGCACCTCCACCCCTCCTTCCTCATTTTACCACCTTCAACCTTCCCTCCAGTTCCCTTGAATCTTTGATGTGCCCCCATCAAACTCCTACCTTCTCCACATCCTCTCCTCACTCCAGCCAGGCCCTGCCCTTCCCACTCTAACAACTCAGTTCCCTACAGTCACCGAAACTTTAGGCCCCCTCCCCCATCAGGGCTCTCAAAGGACTCAGGGCCTTTGCAAACCAACTACCTGAGGCTAAAAAGAAAAAAGGCTAATTGGAAATAGCCTTAATACTGTATCCACTCAGATGGCTTGGGAGACATTCAGATGCCACTCTGTTTCCTTAGTCACACATTTAAAATGTAGTCCACAACCTCCATAAGATTTCACATCAGGACAAAAGAAAATCTCACAAGTCTTTCCCACAGATTGGTTAAAAACCTTTAGTCCTTACTGAGCAAGTAACCTCAGCTTGTCCCATTTTTGCCAGAAACACAAAACAATTCAGATAAAAATATAAAGTGGAGATAAACCAGTGAGTTTTGTATTACTGTGGAGACTGGTTTATGGCTAAAATTTTAGAATAGAAAACTGTAAGATGTCTATTTGCATCTATTTGTATGTTTATGCAAGTAAGTTATGATATGTGATCTTCTTCTACCTCTGCATGGTATTACCAAATTAATTTATAAAATTCTTTAAAGAAGTTCTATTCAAATTGGCATGGAGATAAATGAGCAATTATACAAATTAAATATCCTTAAACCTCTCAGAAAAAATAGGAACCAAACCAAATGTCGTGGATTCTTTTTTGAAGTTCATGAGACTTGGGTAAATCTTTGATAAATAAGATTGTTTTAATATTTTCAGTTTAATAAAAACAGCTGTGTCTTCTGAGTTATCAGCATTAAGTAAAAGAGGAGTATAGGTTTTTATTATACTTGGGTTTACTAATCAAATAAAGTTAACATAATTAATAGGGAAATAACAAGATAATAACTAGCTTTGTTTGATGTTGTAGTATATCTGCTTAAAAACAGTTTTCAATAGATAAAGAAGATATGGCACATATATACAATGGAGTATTACTCAGCCATAAAAAGAAATGAAACTGAGTTATTTGTAGTGAGGTGGATGGACCTAGAGTCTGTCATACAGAGTGAAGTCAGTAAGAAAGAGAAAAACAAATACCGTATGCTAATACATATATATGGAATCTAAAAAAAAAAAAAAAAAATGGTTCTGAAGAACCTCGGGGCAGGACAGGAATAAAGACACAGACGTAGAGAATGGACTTGAGGACACGTGGAGGGGGAAGTGTAAGCTGGGACGAAGTTAGAGAGTGGCATGGACATATATACACTACCAAATGTAAAATAGGTAGTTAGTGGGAAGCAGCCGCATAGCACAGGGAGATCAGCTCGGTGATTTGTGACCACCTAGAGGGGTGGGATAGGGAGGGAGGGAGGGAGACGCAAGAGGGAGGGGATATGGGGATATATGTATACATATAGCTGATTGACTTTGTTATACAGCAGAAACTAACACAACAATGTAAAGCAATTATACTCCAATAAAAATGTTTAAAAAAGAAAAAGAGCTATCAAATTAAAAAAAACAAAAACAAAGATTCAACCCCCCCCAAAAAAAAAGTTTTCACAATCTTTTTGGTATCTTGCAAACTAAAGTTTTGCTAGATTAAGCTAAGTAACAGAAATTTATTACATATCTAAATCATTCTTAAAGAGATAAAATCCTCTAGAATAATATAAAGATAAAATACTGAAATATTCATTAATGAATATAAGTTTAAATATATATATTTTGCATCTTGTTTTTATGCAGTACAGAGCACTTAAACATATTTTGGTCTGTGAATGAACATCAGAAACTGCACTATGAGGAAACAGCAAATATCTATACGAAATGTGAGGTGATATAGCTGAAAAATTTGCTAGTCTGTTCATATAAAATCTTGGTATGTGACAAACAATTCACAATTATTTTTCTACTTCCTAGTTTTATTTGTAAAAGAAAGGTAACTAGTGGTTGAAAACTATAATCAATATATGTAAATGAAACTATTAGAAATCATAAAAATGAAGAGAAACAACTTTGCATGAAAACTATGCAAGGTATATAGGATGTGTTTTTGACAAGCAAAAAAATGAGAGTAATTTTATTCTAAGGTAGAATGGCTGATTGTTTTTGAATTAGAAAGAGGAAAAGGTGGGGGGAAAAGCCTAAATGGATATAAAAAAAAATTTGTAAAAGTTTTACACAAAAGAGATCTTATCTAATGTACTCAAGTTGGCTAAGATTTGAATGGATTAATTTATAAGTTTTTAGAAATGAGACAATGTCAAGAATGTACTGCTTGAAAACTAGAAAAACAAAGTTTTACTGGATTATTGGTCTGCTCTTAATAAGAGGTTGTAAAGGTCTTTCTTTATCTTTTGAGTAATCTACCTAGGAAACCATGATTCTGTGGCTTATCAGAACAGTTTCCTGTGCTTTCTGTTAACCTGTATCATGTTCTGGATTATTTAAGAGAGCATAAGTATTGTTGCATAGTAGTCTGTAAACCTCTTTAATCAAGTGTTCAAAACTTTTATATTTTTGACAATTCTGCCTTCCCCAAATCAAATCCTAAATAAAATCTTCTTGTTCTCAAACTGACTTTGAGATTTACCAGAGGGCTTCTTGCAAATCTTAAAGGATTTGTTCTTTCACCTTGTAAATCTCTTTTTTACAGTGTTAACACTAATTAGGTTTATTTGGTAAACTGCATGAAAAGAGTTGTCATAAGAAGAGATACTTAACCTTCCCTGTGTTTACGTTGGTAAATGTTATTAATGTAAGTCTTTGCTTGGCTTCCTCTGGGGATATATGTATATGTATAGCTGATTCACTTTGCTATAAAGCAGAAACTAACACACCATTGTAAAGCAATTATACTCCAATAAAGATGTTTAAAAAAATAAAATAAAAGTCTGATCTGAGATTCCATGTGAAAATTTCCAACAAACTTAAAAAGGCCTGTGTGGTCTATTACCATTACTGCTGTACTTACATAAATAATTAGGCCAAACCTAATGACCAGATTTATTTTCTAACAAGGGTAGCCTTACTTTGGTTATTTTTGTTCAAAAGGAAGGTGAATGTAGAGAGAATTTTATGTTTCAGTGGAAACCTATAGCACACCCTTATGGGTTCTCAACCTTCTAGTTTCCTCAAATGTCTGTCTACAACTCTCCAAACTAATGTTATCAATTTTTATCTGACCCTCCTGGCTCGGACTCACTGAGAGCTAAGACTTCCCTTTTCCCAAAGTCCTGTAAGTTGGAGCTGGGAAACTTGAAATAAACTTCAAAGAAATTGCCGACTTAAAAAAATGCACAATGTGAGAAGTGTGAGCTAAGTTTTATTTGGGGAAAAATGAGGACTGTAGCCCAGGAGACAGCATCTCAGAGAGCTCTGAGAAACTGCTCCAAAGAGGTAGGAGGGAAGGTCAGTATATATGTGATTTTGGTGAAGAGAGAGTACATGCAATAAAAAACATATCTTTTGTAAGGTTTCTGCTAGTCTCATGAAGGTTACTGCTAGTCACGAGGACCAGATGTCACCGTGAAGGATTTTAGCGCTTTTCTAGATATGAGGAGATATAAGAATTAGGCTCATAAAATAGTCTCCTGAAAATATCTAACTATCTGAAGAACTGTTCTGCCCTTTTTTTCCCCAGATCACAAGTGCCTCATTCCTGATCTCCACCGTGAACTCCTTTCAGGGGATGTTGAAGGTTAGCAGCTGCAGCAGCTCATGATTTGATCCTTGTAGAGGTAGATGACCAGTGCCAATGGCAAGTGCCAATTTGTAGTTGACAAAATCACCACAAGAGATTATGTATGGACAACCTTCAGCCTTGCAGCTGTGTCAGCCACTCAAAAGGTTTTCCTGAAACAACTGATGCCATCATCAGAGACATTCACTGCAAACCAGGAAATCTGTCAGCCTGGCACTGCCATCCTCATTCCATCATCTAAAGTATGCTTCAAGCACAAGTCTAGAAAGCTTCTTGACTGGCTGCTCTCTGGCAAAAATTATTCCAACTATTAATCTTTGTTTTTCTTTCATTTCAGTAAAACTTCCCTCATTAAATACTTGACTGCTTGTACCATACAGCACATATCCTCTACTACCAAGTCCCAACAAAATGTTCAGCTGGTCCTTAGTGAACAGAAGGTGACCTAACAAGAAAATGGACTTATGTGTCTATTCTTTGCTTGAGCAAGAAGGTTGACTGACAAGAAAATCTCTCCTTGACCAAACTCTAGTTGGGCTCTCCTGAGCTTTCAACTAGAACTTGACTATTGAACATCTGTGTTTGTCTCTTCATTGTCCAATTTTAATCAATTTAGGTTTATACAGAAGCATCCACCTTTCAGGTGGTATCAGATTACCCTGGCCAGCCTTCAGCAAGAATCCTGTTAGGTCAGTTGAGCCAGAATTCCCCCGTGTCCCTAAGTTTTCCTCTTAGTAGTGTTACGCCCACTGACTCCCATCCTGGTCCCTGGCTATAAATTGCTGCTTTTCTTTGTTGTATTCAGTTGAGCCCAATCTCTTTCCCCTACTACAAAACCCATTTGCACTGGTCTGTACACCTACAGCAGTGGTCCTGGATAAAGTCTGTTGTACCCTTCTTTAATAAGTGAGCATTTTTTCTTTAACATTATTATGCAAAGGAATAAGCAGAGAGATTATAATTTCAAAAGCATACTGTTTAGAGCTGTAATTTCTTAAAATGGCCATACTACCCAAAGCAATCTACAGATTTAATACAATCCCTATCAAAATACCCATGACATTTTTCACAGAACTAGAACAAATAATCCTAAAATTTATATGGAACAATAAAAGACCCAGAATTGCCAAAGTAATTCTGAGGAAAAAGAACAAAACTGGAGGCCTAACCCTCCCAGACTTCAAATAATACTACAGAACTTCAGTAATCAAAACAGTGTGGTATTAGCACAAAAACAGACAAATGAATCAATGGAACACAATAGAGCCCAGAAATAAACCCACACACCTACAGTCAATCTTCGACAAAGGAGGCAAGAATATACAATGGAGAAAAGACAGTCTCTTCAGCAAACAGTGTTGCGGAAGCTGGATAGCCACACGTAAATCAATGAAGTTAGAACACTCCCTCACACCACACATAAAAATAAACTCAAAATGGCTTAAAGACTTCAATATAAGACATGACACCACAAAACTCCTAGAAGAGAACATAGGCAAAACATTCTCTGAAATAAATCATATCAATGTTTTCTTAGATCAGTCTCCCAAGGCAATAGAAATAAAAGCAAAAATAAACAAATGGGACCTAATCAAACTTATAAATTTTTGCACAGAAAAGGAAACCATAAACAAACTGAAAAGACAACCTATGGACTGGGAGAAAATATTTGCGAAGGATGCGACATACAAGGGTTTAATTTCCAAAATATACAAACGTATCATACAACTCAATATCAAAAAAAACAACACAATACAAAAATGGGCAGAAGACCTAAATAAACATTTCTACAAAGAAGACATACAGATGGCCAATAACCACATGAAAAAATGCTCAACATCACTATTAGAGAAAGGCAAATCAAAACTACGAGGGAACAGACTGCTCTGCTTTATTTCAAAATGGTTCCTTTTCCCTTCCCACAGAAAGAAGCCACAGAGGGTTTTTCTCCAATATTTACTGGGAAAATCCAGTGGAGCTTCTGGTGGTAAATCTCACATATTTTAGGGGGCCTGTATGACTGGATCCCCCAGGATACTTTAAGAGTTGTCCACACTAGGTCTCCAGTAATTCTCCAGTTATAGTTCAGGATTTCCTACCTCGACACTGGTTTCTGCCGTGGTTTTTGCTAGCAAGTCTCTGTTCAGGCTGGCAAGGAACCAAAACTGGCCTGCACTTGCTTCTCTTCAGTTTGAGAAGTAGGTTCCTTGGAGGACTTTCAAGATAGCGGAGGAGTAAGATGTGGAGATCACCTTCCTCCCCAAAAATACATCAAAAATACATCTACATGTGGAACAACTCCTACAGAACACCTACTGAACGCTGGCAGAAGACCTCAGACTTCCCAAAAGGCAAGAAACTCCTAATGTACCTGGTCATGTGGCTGACAGGGTCTTGGTTCTCCGGCCAGATGTCAGGCCTGAGCCTCTGAGTGGGAGAGCTGAGTTCAGGACATTGGACTACAAGGGAGCTCCTGGCCCCAAATAATATCAATAGGCGAGAGTTCTCCCACAGGTCTCCGTATCAATGCTAAGACCTAGCTCCACTCAACGACCAGCAAGCTACAGTGCTGGAAACCCCAGGCCAAACAAATAGCAAGACAGGAACACAACCCAATCCATTAGCAGAGAAGCTGCCTAAAATCATATTAAGTTCACAGAAATCCCAAAAACCACCACCAGACACGGTCCTACGACCAGAAAGAAAAGATTCAGCCTCATCCACCAGAACACAGGCACCAGTCCCCTCCACCAGGAAGCCTATACAACCCACTGAACCAACCTTACCCACTGGGGGCAGACACCAAAAGCAACAGGAACTATGAACCTGCAGCCTGGGAAAATGAGACCACAAACACAGTAAGTTAAGCAAAATGAGTAGACAGAGGAATACACAGCAGATGAAGGAGGAAGGTAAAAAACCAGACCAAACAAATGAAGAGGAAATAGGCAGTCTACCTGAAAAAGAATTCAGAGTAATGATAGTAAAGATGATCCAAAATCTTGGAAATAGAATGGAGAAAATACAAGAAACTTTTAACAAGGACCTGGAAGAACTAAAGAGCAAACAAACAATGATGAACAACACAATAAATGAAATTAAAAATTCTCTGGAAGGAATCAATAGCAGAATAACTGAGGCAGAAGAACGGATAAGTGACCTGGAAGATAAAATAGTGGAAATAACTACCGAAGAGCAGAATAAAGAAAAAAGAATGAAAAGAATTGAGGACAGTCTCAGAGACTTCTGGGACAACATCAAACTCACCAACAGTCAAATTATACGGGTCCCAGAAGAAGAAGAGAAAAAGAAAGGGGCTGAGAAAATATTTGAAGAGATTATATTTCAAAACTTCCCTAATATGAGAAAGGAAATAGTCAATCAAGTCCAGGAAGCGCAGAGGGTCCCATACAGGATAAATCCAAGGAGAAACACGCCAAGACACATATTACTCAAACTATCAAAAATTAAATACAAACAAAAAAATACTAAAAGTAGCAAGGGAAAAACAACAAAAAACATACAAGGTAATCCCCATAAGGTTAACAGCTGATCTTTCAGCAGAAACTCTGCAAGCCAGAAGGGAGTGGCAGGACATATTTAAAGTGATGAAAGGGAAAAACCTACAACCAAGATTACTCCACCCAGCAAGGAGCTCATTCAGATTCGATGGAGAAATCAAAAGCTTTACAGACAAGCAAAAGCTAAGAGAATTCAGCACCACCAAACCAGCTTTACAACAAATGCTAAAGGAATTCTCTAGGCAGGAAACACAAGAGAAGGAAAAGACCTACAATAACAATCCCAAAACAATTAAGAAAATGGTAATAGGAACATACATACCAATAAATACCTTAAATGTAAATGGATTAATTAATTGCTCCGACCAAAAGACAGAGACTGGCTGAATGGATACAAAAACGAGACCCGTATATATGCTGTCTACAAGAGAACTGTTTCAGACCTAGGGACACATACAGACTGAAAGTGAGTGAGGGGATGGAAAAAGATATTCCATGCAAAGGGAAATCAAAAGAAAGCTGGAGTAGCATTTCTCATATCAGACAAAATAGACTTTAAAATAAAGACTATTAAAAGAGACAAAGAAGGACACTACATAATGATAAAGGGATCAATCCAAGAAGAAGATATAACAATTGTAAATATTTATGCACCCAATATAGGAGCACCTCAGTAAATAAGGCAAATGCTAACAGCCATAAAAGGGGAAATCGACAGTAACACAATCATAGTAGGGGACTTTAACACCCCACTTTCACCAATGGACAGATCAACCAAAATGAAAATAAATAAGGAAACACAAGCTTTAAATGATACATTAAACAAGATGGACTTAAATGATATTTACAGGACATTCCATCCAAAAAAAGCAGAATATACTTTCTTCTCAAGTGCTCATGGAACATTCTCCAGGATAGATCAAATCTTGGGTCACAAATGAAGCCTTGGTAAATTTAAGAAAATTTAAATCGTATCAAGTATCTTTTCCGACCACAACACAATGAGACTAGATATCAAATACAGGAAAAAACTGTAAAAAATACAAACACATGGAGGCTAAACAATACACTACTAAATAACCAAGAAATCACTGAAGAAATCAAAGAGGAAATAAAAAAATACCGAGAAAGAAATGACAATGAAAACATGATGACCCAAAGCCTATGGGATGCAGCATAAGCAGTTCTAAGAGGGAAGATTATAGCAATAGAATCCTACCTCAAGAAACAATAAACACCTCAAATAAACCACCTAACATTACACCTAAAGCAATTAGAGAAAGAACAACAACAAACCCCCCCCCCCCAAAGTTAGCAGAAGGAAAGAAATCATAAAGATCAGATCAGAAATAAATGATAAAGAAATGCAGGAAACAACAGCAAAGATCAATAAAACTAAAAGCTGGTTCTTTGAGAAGATAAACAAAATTGATAAACCATTAGCCAGACTCATCAAGAAAAAAAGGGAGGAGAGGAGACTCAAATCAGCAGAATTAGAAATGAAAAAGGGGAAGTAAAACTGACACTGCAGAAATACAAAGGATCATGAGAGATTACTACAAGCAACTCTATGCCAATAAAATGGACAACCTGGAAGAAATGGACAAATTCTTAGAAAAGCCCAACCTTCCGAGACTGAACCAGGAAGAAATAGAAAATATAAACAGACCAATCACAAGCACTGAAATTGAGACTGTGATTAAAAATCTTCCAACAAAAAAGAGCCAAGGACCAGATGGCTTCCCAGGCGAATTCTATCAACGTTTAGAGAAGAGCCAACACCTACCCTTCTCAAACTCTTCCAAAATATAGCAGAGGGAGGAACACTCCCAAACTCATTCTACGTGGCCACCATCACCCTGATACCAAACCCAGACAAAGATGTTACAAAAAAGAAAACTACAGGCCAATATCACTGATGAACATAGATGCAAAAATCCTCAACAAGATACTAGCAAACAGAATCCAACAGCACATTAAAAGGATCATACACCATGATCAAGTGGGGCTTATCCCAGGAATGCAATGATTATTCAATATATGCAAATCAATCAAGGTGATACACCATATTAACAAATTGAAGGAGAAAAACCATACAATCATCTCAATAGATGCAGAAAAGGCTTTCAACAAAATTCAACACAAATTTATGATAAAACTCTCCAGAATGTAGGCATAGAAGGAACCTACCTCAACATAATAAAGTCCATATATGACAAACCCACAGCCAACATCGTTCTCAATGGTGAAAAACTGAAACCATTTCAACTAAGATCAGGAACAAGACAAAGTTGCCCATCTCACCATTATTATTCAACATAGTTTTGGAAGTTTTAGCCACAGCAATCAGAGAAGAAAAAGAAATAAAAGGAATCCAAATCAGAAAAAAAGTCAAACTGTCACTGTTTGCAGAGGACATGATACTATACATAGAGAATCCTAAAGATGCTACCAGAAAACTACTAGAGCTAATCATTGAATCTGGTAAAGTAGCAGGATACAAAATTAATGCACAGAAATCTCTTGCATTCCTATACACTAATGATGAAGAATCTGAGAGAGAATTTAAGGAAACGCTCCCATTTATCATTGCAACAAAAAGAATAAAATACCTAGGAATAAACCTACCTAAGGAGATAAAAGACCTGTATGCAGAAAAGTATAAGACACTGATGAAAGAAATTAAAGATGATACAAACAGATGGAGAGATATACCATGTTCCTGGAGTGGAAGAATCAACATTGTTAAAATGACTCTACTACCCAAAGCAATCTACAGATTCAATGCAATCCCTATCAAACTACCACAGGCATTTTTCACAGAACTAGAACAAAAAATTTCACAATTTGTATGGAAACACAAAAGACCTCGATTAGCCAAAGCAATCTTGAGGAAGAAAAACGGAGCTGGAGGAATCAGGCTCCCTGACTTGAGACTATACTACAAAGCTACAGTAATCAAGACAGTATGGTACTGGCACAAAAACAGAAATATAAATCAATGGTACAGGATAGAAAGCCCAGAAATAAACACACGCACTTATGGTCACCTTATTTTTGATAAAGGTGGCAAGAATATACAATGGAGAAAACACAGCCTCTTCAATAAGTGGTGCTGGGAAAACTGGACAGCTACATGTAAAAGAATGAAATTAGAACACTTCCTAACACCATACACAAAAATAAACTCAAAATGGATTAAAGACCTAAATGTAAGGCCAGACACTATCAAACTCTTAGAGGAAAACATAGGCAGAACACTCTATGACATAAATCACAGCAAGATCTTTTTTCACCCACCTCCTAGAGAAATAGAAATTAAAACAAAAATAAACAAATGGGACCTAATGAAACTTAAAAGCTTTTGCACAGCAAAGGAAACCATAACCAAGACAAAAAGACAACGCTTAGAATGGGACAAAATATTTGCAAACGAAGCAAGTGACAAAGGATTAATCTACAAAATATACAAGCAGCTCATGCAGCTCAATAACAAAAAAACAAACAACCCAATCCAAAAATGGGCAGAAGACCTAAAGAGACATTTCTCCAAAGAAGATATACAGATTGCCAACAAACACATGAAAGGATGCTCAACATCGCTAATCATTAGAGAAATGCAAATCAAAACTACAATGAGGTATCACCTCACGCTGGTCAGAATAGCCATCATCAAAAAATATACAAACAATAAATGCTGGAGACGATGTGGAGAATAGGGAACCCTCTTGTGCTTTTGGTGGGAATGTAAATTGCCATTGTGGAGAACAGTGTGGAGGTTCCTTAAAAAACCAAAAATAGAACTACCATATGACCCAGAAATCTCACTACTGGGGATATACCCTGAGAAAACCATAATTCAAAAAGAGACATGTACCACAATGTTCACTGCAGCACTATTTACAATAGCCAGGATATAGAAGCAACCTAAATGTCCATCGACAGATGAATGGATAAAGAAGATGTGGCACAGATATACAATGGAATATTACTCAGCCATAAAAAGAATCGAAATTGAGTTATTTGCAGTGAGGTGGATGGACCTAGAGTCTGTCATACAGAGTGAAGTCAGAAAGAGAAAAACAAATACCTTTTGCCAACACATATACATGGAATCTAAAAAAAATAGGTTCTAATGAACCTAGGGGCAGGACAGGAATAAAGACACAGGTGTAGAGAATGGACTTGAGGAAATGGGGGTGGGGGGAAGGAGAAGATGGGATGAAGTGAGAGAGTAGCATTGATACGTACACAGTACCAAATGTAAAATAGATGGCTAGTGGGAAGCAGCTGCATCGCACAGGGAGATCAGCTCGGTGCTTTGTGACCACCTAGAGGGGTGGGATAGGGATGGTGGGAGTAAGGTGCAAGAGGGAGGAGATATGGGGATATATGTATATGTATAGCTGATTCACTTTGTTATACAGCAGAAACTAACACAACATTGTAAAGCAATTATACTCCAATAAAGATTAAAAAAGAAGAAATTAAAATTTTTAAAAAAATAGAGATTATCAAGGGGAAGGGGCAATGTAGTGGTAGGGGATTAAGAGGTAAAAACTATTAGGTTATAAGGTAAGCTACATGGATATATTATACAATACAGGGAATATAGCCAATATTTTATAATAACTATAAATGGAGTATAACCTTTAAAAATTGTGAATCACTACATTGTATACCTGTAACTTATTGTACAGCAACTATACTTCAATAAAAAAATAAAATTTAAAAAATAAAATATGACACAAATGAACTTATTTATGAAACGGAAATAGACTCAAAGATATAGAAAAGAAATTCATGGTTACTAAAGTGGATAGCTGGCAGAGGCAGCAGAGACATAAATTAGGAGGCTGGGTTTAACAGATACACACTACTATACATAAAACAGGTAAACAACAAGGACCTACTGTATAGCACAGGTAACTATAGTCACTATCTTGTAAAAACCTATAATGGAAAAGAATTTGAAAAAGAATATAGACATAGACGTACATACGCATATATATACACATATATATGAATCACTTTGCTGTACGCCAGAAACTAACACAACATTGTAAATTAACTATACCTTAATAAAAATAAAATAAAATAGAGTTGTAATCTGGAAATACTTGTTTTTATATTTTTACTTGCTCAAACTTTGGTGAATACTAAATGTTTTAGCATGATCTACCCTTTTCTGACCCTATGACATGTTTTGTTTTGCATTTTTACATTGAATAGGATGGATTTCATGTAAATCATGTAAATTAATATATATTCGATGAATTTTTAATGCCAATATGTATGATTTTGCAAATTTTAAAAATTATATTCTGATCACTGCCTCTGGCTCATGAACACCTTCAAAGAGAGAAGATTCTTGATGGAGAGTCTATGTCACTGGCTGGTGAAAGACAGCTAGTATATAGGAGGTTACTTCTTATAATATCCAAATACAGTTTATGTTAAAGTGCTCAGTGTTATAGCCATAATATATTGTAAAAATCCTTTATTTTATTTATCCTATTTTAAGAAGTAGTGACTTAAGCTTAAATGAAAGTCTAAGGTAAGAGTTATACAAGATAAAAACCTTCATTTGATAAACTGTTTGACATATTTTACTTTATAATTACTTACCCATGGGAAAAATTCTCTGTAATACTCTATCCATCTCTAATGTAAGCGAGAAGCAGTTGGATAGCAAATTAGCTGTTCTGTCACAATATGGTCTGAGCAACCATGTAAACAAAGAAATCTGCTAATCAAAAGCAATTTCTCATGAAACAAAGAAAGCAGCTAATTGAGAGCATCTGAGGCTAAAATAAGATTAACTTCAAAATGAAAACCCTTCCAGCTTCTTGGAGTAAAGCTGTTGGGATAATATGAAAGCTTACAGCAGTTTAGAAGTGAAAATGCTAGTAGAGATGCAATTTCTCACTTTGGCAAAATATTTTTACAAACTCCATAATTAACATTTTTTTCTAGTAAAAGTGCTTGATAACACATAAGAAAATTACAAAACTGGATCCCTCAGGGTCCAGGATAGAAGGGCATGTTATAAGCAAATTCCCCGTAGAGCGAGCCTGCCATGGTCTGCATGGTGTGCCTTCCTCAAACGCTGCTTGTGCCTCAAGAGCAAAGGCAGGACATGCTCGTGGGCTCTGAATCTCCTCTTCTTCAGTGGAGGGAAGAAACAGTAACAGCAGGAGATTGTTAGGTGGGAAGAGGTCCAGGGTAGAAGATAAGCCTGAGTGTGCAGGAGAATCAGAATGGATGAAGAAAGGGCAAGTGGCAGAAAGCCATGGCATACAGTGTGCTGAGTAAAGGTTATAAGTGTTTCCGAGAGACACACTTTATTGGGTAAAAGTAGAAAAATGGTTCTAAGATGTAACTCCATCAGAAGGAGGGATAAAAGTCAGTGCCACTTTCACCACGTAGCACAGACAGAAAAATAAATTCTAAAGTGATAGAAATAGACATCTACCAAAATAGGACAAAGCCCAATAAAATAGAGATCTCAGAGCCTTTTGTTTCATCTGGTGTAAAAAATGATATGCTATATCAACTCTGTTTTTAACGAGATATATACACAGATACATTTATAATGTATAGGAACATATATAATAAAAAATATAGAGAAGCACATTAATGTTTAAGTAACATACATACATGCATATATAGTACAATGTATAGGGATATAGGATATATAATAAATATATCCATATTATGCAATTAATATCACTACTAATAATTTATTAATAACATAATCAAATATGTAATATATCTGTAATTTATAATTATGGGTATAACTATATGTAGACAGGACACAGTATTGAACTAGATTATGCATATATATAATATGAACGTATGATGTAAATACAGAGTGAAAGTTAGATAGAACAGGTCCATTTTTCATACATAGGGCTAAAGTTTAATACATAGAGCTAGAAGTTACTTTTCCATCTTTAGAAATGACTGCCCAAAATTCATTCTTACTATTCAAGGCACTTTCAGTTTTAAGCTCAATGTCTCTTCTGTTTCACCCCTAATTAAGCACACTTTCACGTCCATAGAACATTCCTGTGCCTACCATTCCTTTCTTCTCTGATCAGAGATGATCTGAGTCTTGCAGGACCTCATACATCATCCTGGTTTTGTGCAACAGGCAAAAGTTCTAAGGTGTTTTATCCCTGCTCTTAGGTATTGGGGGCCTTTCTCGCTATCTGTTTTTTGTTTTTGTTTTTGTTTTTTTAAAATTTTTATTTTATTTATTTATTTTTGGCTGTGCTGGGTCTTCGTTTCTGTGCGAGGGCTTTCTCTAGTCGCAGCAAGTGGGGGCCACTCTTCATCGCGGTGCGCGGGCCTCTCACTATCGCGGCCTCTCGTTGCGGAGCACAGGCTCCAGACGCGCAGGCTCAGTAGTTGTGGCTCACGGGCCCAGTTACTCCGCGGCATGTGGGATCTTCCCAGACCAGGGCTCGAACCCGTGTCCCCTGCATTGGCAGGCAGACTCTCAACCACTGCGGCACCAGGGAAGCCCACGCTGTCTGTTTTATTAGCACAAAGAACACAGAGTGGGTAGTTGAGGGGAGGCTGACTCAGCCCACATCTGCATCAGCCCCACTGATCCTCGTGATTCACATGCTTCCTCCAGCTTTTTCTAACCTGGTCTTTCCATACTGCAGCCTCTGGCTTGAGATTTCCTTACTTGTGTCACAGTAACCATGGAGCAGGCACATGGGTTCTTAAGTCTTGGCTACCTTTGGAATCCCAAGAGAGACTGACTTCCGTGAATCTTCCGCTGTCTTCCCCACTTTGTTGGTCTGAGGACACCCATGATGAAGACCACACAGACCCTCCATCTGCAGAGACCCTCCGTGCCTTTACTCCTACTCTAAGTGGCTGCCTGTACTATGTTGGTAAAGATCACTCAGCCAGGTTGCCTTTTCTGTGAGTTTCCAATAAGTGGAAAAAAATCTCCTCTTTATTAAGATTCCCAGTGTTAACCATCTAGAGCTTTTAATCACCTCCAATACACATGTCAAATCTAAAAGAGGAAGCAGCAATCAGAGCCCCTCACTTCTGTCAACAATTCTCTGTTCTCTTTTTACAAATCTCCTAACTCACCATTTCTGTCCAGTAAGAGGGACAAGCAGCTCTTTCTGTGTTAAGAAAACTACTCTATTATCACCAAGCATTCTCTCCAATTATATCATTACTGTGATAGGCTTTATATCTAGACATTACTGAGAACTGATTATTAAGTTGCAATGCATTTTTTCTGAATAAAAACAAACACAATAAAAAAAAAAGTAAGCCTGGAGAAAGGATTCTGGAAAGATGACAGAAAGCCCCAGGAAACTGCCTCCCCACCTAGTCATTAACTGACTGGCAAAGTGTATCTGATTTAATTATTTTGGAACTCTGGAGCCTATCTGAGGCTTACAACTTCCAGGAGAAGGCGTGTATGATATATTACAGTTAGTTTTGGTCAGTTTCAGTTCCTGCCTCAGCCGCAGCTATCCAGCCCCCTGCCCCATGCAGGAAGCCTGAAAGTGTTCATGGAGAAGCTTTTATGAAGCTTATGGGACCCAAGGTGGGCAACAGAACCTGTTCTCCAAACACTGAGGATCTGTGTTCTCCTGATTGTTGTTTCTGGTCACAGAGGTGCAGACACAAAATCAAGCTTCCACAACTATGCCCCGACCCACTGTAGCAAAGCCCTCCCACTGTGGTGACTTCCATGGGATTTAAAAGGCTGCAGTCTTTCCTCCACCTTCATTTTTCTCTTTTGGGAATAAGACATTAAAACTAGGATATTCAAAAGCAATTGCATATGCAGGAAAAATTAGAAAGTCACTGCACATACCCAGAGAAAGGCAGAGGGTCAGAAATAATCTGAAAAGACCTTAAGTTTACATCTCAACTTGATTCTGACAGGCATCCTACAACAATTATATGTATATATATTCATCAAAATAATAAATTTAAAATTTTAATAATATAATAATTTTATTACAAATAAAATTATGTTTTAAAAATGTAAATGCAGCAAACAATGGGAAATAGGAAGAATTTTATTTCAAGAGTTACCACAATATTAGGGTCAAATGTCCAGTATTTAACAAAAACTCAAAAGTCATACAAAGAAACAGGAAAGTATGGTCATTCAAAGGAAAAAAAACAAAACTGAAAAAGAAAAAACCCACACAACCAAAACTGTCCCTGAGAAAAAATAGAGATGGCCAACCTACTAACCAAAAACTATAAAGCAATTGTATTCAAGATGCTCAAAGAACCAAAGGAAGAGTTAAAGTCTAGAAAACTATGTATGAAAAAAATGCAAATTTCGATAAAGAGGCAGAAAATCTAAAAGCAATTCTAGAGCTGAAAGATACAGTAACTGACATGAAAAATTCACTAAAAAGATTCAAAGGCAGATATAAGCAGGCAAAAGAAAGAATTAGTGAACTTGAAGAAAGAACAGTTGAGTCTAAGGAACAGAAAAAAGAAATTTAAGAAAAGTGAACAGAGGCTAAGGGACTTGTGGGAGACCATCAAGCAGACCAACAGCCAGATTGTGGGAGTCCCAGAAAAAAAGACAGAGAAAAAGGCAGAGACTTTTTAAAGAAATAATGCTGAAAATGTCTAAAATTTGATGAAATGCTTAAATATAAACATCAAAGAAGCTCAACAATCTCAAACAGGATAAACTCAAAGAGATCCACACCAAGCACATTACCATCAAACTGTCAAAAGCCAAAGGCAAAGAGAGAATCTTGAAAGCAAAAAGAGAGAAGTGATTCATCACATACAAGGGGTCCTCAATAGGACTATCATCAAATTTCTCAGCAGACATTTCAGAAGCCAGAAGGCAGTAGGCTGATATATTCAAAGTGCAAAACAAAACAAAACAAAACCTATCAATCAAAAATCCTATATCTGTCAAACATTTCCTTCAACAGTAGAAAAGAAAGACATGCCCAGATAAGCAAAAGCTGAAGGGCTTCGTTACCATTAGACCTGTCCTGCAAGAAATTCTAAGGGAAGTCCTACAGGATGAAATGTAAGGAAACTAGACAATAACTCAAAGACCTATGAAGAAATAAATATCTTAGTAAAGTTAAATACATGGATAATTATAAAAGGTAGCATTCTTATAACTTTATTTTGTAACTCTACATTTTGTTCCTACATAATTTAAGAGATGAATGTGCTAAAAGAATTATTATGTTTTTGGGCACACGATGTACAAAGATGTAATTTATCACATCAATAACTGAAAGGGGTGGGGACACAGCTGTAAGTAGAGTTTTTAATATATTATCAAAGTTACACTGATATACACTCAAAATAGAGTGTTATTACTTTAGGATGACAAATGCAATACTCATAATAAGTACAAAGAAAATAGTTCTAAAATATATATAAAAAGAAATGAGAAGAAAAATTAAATGTTTCATTACAAAAAATCAACTAAACACAGAAGAGACAGTAATGCAAAAAATGAGTGAGGAAAAAGCTATAAGGCATCTTATTAGTCTGTTGGGCTGCTATAACAATGTATTATAGACTAGGTAAATTATAAACAACAGAAATCTATTTATCACCATTTTAGAAGGTGGAATTTTGAGACTGAAGTGCCATCATGACTGGGTTCTGCTGAGAACCCTCTTCCAGGTTACAGACTACCAACTTCTGTTTTTATCCTCACATGGCAGAAAGAGGGAGAGTAAGCAAGCTCTCTCATGACCCCTATAAAAGCATGAATCCCATTCATCAGGGTTCCACTCTCATGACCTCATCTAATCTTAATTACCTCCCAAAGACCCCACCTCCAAATACGAACACACTGAGGCATAGGGTTTCAACACATGAATTTTGTGGGGACACAAACATTCAGTCCATAACAGACGTTTAGAAAACAAAAAGCACAATGACAGGTAGCTCCCTCCTTATCAGTAATTATTCCAAATGTAGCTGGATTAAACTCTCTAATCAAAAGACAGAGATTGGCAGAATGGATTAAAATACATGACCCAACTATATGCTGTCTACAGGAGATTCACTTTAGATCCAAAGGCACAAATAGGCTGAAAGTGAAAGAATGGAAAAAGATATTCCATGCAAATAGAAACAAAAAGAGAGCAGGGGCGGCTATACGGTATCAGAAAAAACACACTTTAAATATTAAAAACAGGTTACAAGAGACAAACATGGACATTATACTGTATAAAAGTTTCAATCCAGCAAGAAGATATTACACTTATAAGCATTTACACACTAAAGAGATAACCAAATTATAGGAAGCAAAAACTGACAAAATTGAAGGGAGAAATAGATATTTCTACCACAATAGTTGAATACTTTAATACCCTACTCTCAGTGATGTACAGAACAATCAGGCAGATGATAAGTAAGGAAATACAGGACTTGAACAACACAATAAATCAACTAGATCTAACAGCTACAGACAGGACACTTACCCAATAACAGAATGCAGGCATACCTGGGAGACACTGTGAGTTCAATTCCAGAAAACCACAACAAAATGAATCACACAAATTTTTTGGTTGCCCAGTACATATAAAAGTTATGTTTATACTATACTGTCATCTATTAAGTGTGCAATAACATTAAGTCTAAAAAGATACAGTGAATATACCTTAACTTAAAAATAATGCTGTTGGAAAATTGGTGCTGATAGACTTGCTCCATGCAGGGTTGCCACAAACTTTCAGTTTCTAAAAACTGAAATATTTGTGAAGTGCAATAAAGTGAAGCACAATAAAATGAGGTGGGCCTGTATACATTCTCCTCAAGTGCACATGGGACATGATTCAGGATAGACAATATGTTAGTTCATAAATTGTCAACAGACAGAAAATAATACATATCATATAAAGTATCTTCTCTGGACAAAATGGGACAATGTTAAAAATCAATAACAGAAAGAAAACTGGAAGATTCACAAATCTGTGGAAATTAAGCAACACATTCTTCAAAAACAAATGGATCAAAGAAGAAATCTCAAGGGAAATTTTAAAATATTTATAAATGAATGATGGTGAAAGCACTACCAAAACTATGGGAAAGACCAAAAGCAGTGCTAAGAAAGAAAGTTACAGCTATAAACTCTTTCATTAAAAATCAAGAAAGTTTGCAAACCAACAACCTAACTTTACAATTTAAGGAACCAGAAAAAGAACAAACAAAACCCAAACTGGTAGAAAGAAGGAAATAAGAAGAATTAGAGCATAGATAAATAAAACAAAGGACAGAAAAAGAGTAGCGGAAAAAATAAAATTGGTTCTTCAAAAGGATCAACAAAATTGACAAACTGCTAGCCTGACTAAGAAAAAAAGAGAGATGACTTAAATTACTACAATCAGAAAAGAAAGTAGGGACATTACTACTGATCCTTCAGAAATAAAACAGGATTATAAAAAAGTATTGATACTATGAATAATTGTATGCCAAAAAAGTGCATAACCTAGATGAAAGGGACACATTTCTAGAAACACAAAACCTACCAAGACTGAAACACAAAGAAATAAAAAATATAAATAGACCTATAACAAGTAAAGAGACTGAATCAGTAATCAAATCTCTCCTGACAATAAAAAGGTTTAATCCTGATGACTTCACAGGTAAATTCTACTAAATATTTAAACAGGAACTAATGCCAATTCTTTTCAAAATTTTCCCCAAAAACTGAAAAGCAGGCAACACTTCTATGAAGCCAGCACTACTCTGATACCAAAGTCAGACAAAGACATTACAAGAAAAGAAAATTATAGGGTAACATCATTAATTAACATAGATGCAAAATTCCCAATCAAAGCCTAGAAAACAAAATTCAACAGCATATTTTAAGGATTAGACAACTTGATCAAGTGGGATTTATTCCTAGAATGCAAGATTGGTTCAACATATGAAAAATGATCACCGCAATATGCCACATTAGCAGACTGAAGGAAAAACCCACATGATCACCTCAACTGATGGAGAAAAGGCACTGACAAATTTCAACACTCTTTGATGATAAAAACACTCAATAAATTAGGACTAGAAGGAAACTACCTCAACATACTAAAAGTCGTTTATGAAAAAACCCACAGTGAATATCTCAGTGTTGAAAGACTAGAAGCTTTTCCCCAAAGATCAGGAAAAGGCAACAATGCCTACTTTCACCATTTCTATTCAACATATTACTGGAAGTTCTAGCCAGAGCAATAAGGCAAGAAAAAGAAATAAAAGTCAGCAAAATTGGAAAGGAAGAATTAAAATTATCTCTGTTTGCATATGACATAGTCTTATATGGAGCAAACCATAGAGAATCCACAAAAAACTGTAAAAACTAATAAAAAATTCAGCAAAGTAGCAAGATATGGAAACAAGACACAAAAATCATTTGTATGTCTATACATTAAGGATGAACAATCTAAAAGGGAAATTAAGGAAACAATCATATTTACAACAGCATCACAAATAACAAAATTCTTAGGAATTAGCTAAAGAGGTGAAAATTCTTAGGAATTAGCTAAAGAGGTGAAAGACTTCACAATGAAAGCTACAAAACATTGCCTAAAATATTAAGGAAGACATAAATACATGGAAAAACATCTTAGTTCATAGACTGGAAGATGTAAAATGGAAAGATATCAATACTGCCCAAAGTGAGCTACAGATTCAATGCAATCTCTAGAAAAATCTCAAGGACATTTTTGCAGAAATAGAAAAATTCATCCTGTAATTTATATGGAACCTCAATGGATCCTGAGTAGCCAAAATAATCCTGACAAAGAAAAACAAAGTCAGAGGACTAACACTTTCTGATTTCAATACTTCTTACAAACCTACAGTAATCAAAAGAGTGTGATACTGGCAGAAAGACAGATATAAAGTCCACTGTAATAAAATGAAGAGGACAGAAATAAACCATCACACATATGGCCAAGTGATTGCCAGCAAGAGCACCAAGATCATGTAATGGGGAAAGGACAGTATTTTCAACAAATGGTGCGGAGACAACTGGTATCTATATGCAAAGAATGAAATTAGGTTCTTACCTGACACTATATACAAAAATTATTTCCAAATGTATTAAACCTCTAAACATAAGTGATAAAACTATAAAAGTCTTAGAAGAAAACATTAAAGGAAAAAACTTCATGACGCTGGATTTAGGAATGATTTACTGGCTACGACACCAGAGGCATAGGCAACAACAACAGAACATAGACAAATAGGAGTTCATGAGAATTTTAAAAATTTGTACATCAGAAGACACTGTTAACAGACTGAAAAGGCAATCTCTGAAATGGGAGAAAATATCTGCAGATCATATATCTGATAAGGGATGAATATCCAGAATATGCAGAAAACTCCTAAAACTTAACAACAACAACAAAACAACCCATTTCAAAGACAGGCAAAAGACTTCAATAGGCATTTCTCCAAAGAAGATGCATGAATGCCCAATAAGCACGTGCTAAGATGCTCATCATCACTAATCATTAAGGAAATGCATGAAAAACACAATAAGATACCATCTCACACCCATTAGGATTACTACTATCAAAAAAAAAGTGTTTGCAAGAACGTGGAAAAATTGGAGCCCTTGTGCACTGTTGAAGTATAAAATTATATAGTTACTGTGGAAGACTGTTGGGTGGCTCCCAAAAAAATTAAAAATAGAGTTACCATATGATCCAGCAATTCCAATTCTGGGTACATACCCAAATGAATTGAAAATAGGGACTCAATTATATTTCATGTGCCTACATACATGAACTATAATTCAGCCTTGAAAGGAAGGAAATACTTACCTAGGCTACAACAATATGAGGACAGTATGCTAAGTGAAGGGAGCCAGTCACAAAAAGACAAATAATATATAGTTTCACTTACGTGAGATATCTAGAGTAGTCAAAATCATAGAGACAAAGTAGAATGGTGGTTTCCAGGGGTTGCAGGGGGTAATTGGGAGTTACTATTTACTAGGTATAAAGTTTCAGTTTTAAAAGATGAAAAGAGTTCTGGAGATGGACGGTGATGACGGTTACACAACAATATAAATGCAATTAATATCACTGAATGGTACAGTTAAAAATAGTTAAGATGGTAAATTTTACCATAATAAAAAAAATTGAAAAAAAAATTTAGACTGGGTATACTTGTTTGCTGTTCCAACTCTTGACTCTATCCATGGAACAGAATTTTCCATCCCTCCCTTTTGCCATGCGAGACTGCAATGCCTTCTCACTTTAATTCTGGGCTCAGCATCAAGACTGGCTTTGTGCATTGGGACTTCTGCAGATGTAATGCAAGCAAAATTCTGAAAAGTGCTCATGCAGTTAAGCTTGCTCCTATACTTCTGTCATCAACGTAAGAACACGGCTGGACAAGCCTGATGGCCCCTGGGGTGTAAGAGAGAAACATGGAGCAGAGCTGTTCCAGAAAAATGCCCTCAACTAGGCTCAGCCTAGAGCTGTGGCCCCATTTAACACTAAGAAGTATGAACTAAACAAATGCTTTTTGTTGCATGTCACTGAGACTGTGTGTGTGTGTGTGTGTGTGTGTGTTTAATGCAGAACTGCTGTGGTCTATCTAGAACCGCTGATCCTCATCTAATCTGAAGACATGTGGGTGAGTCTAGCTGAGTGTAGCAGTCATCGGGCCCCAAAGCATCCTCAGTCTGCCCGTCTCCAGCAAACCGTTCCACGTCTGAGCAAACTGATGCTTACTGTTTTATGCCACTGATTGGTAGTTGTTCACACATTGAATCATCGTGGCAAAATGAACTGATTCGCAAATAAAAAATAAAAATATTTTCTCACTCTCGTGCCCAGCTCTTGTGAATAAAAATAACATGAATTTTAGATTATATTCTCTCTATTGTGGTTAAAAATATCAGTTAAAAATAACTCTACTTTGAAACCTAAAGCAAGCTAGGTCTCTCCTCTTCTGGGCTTCACAGGGTACCACAGACTGAATGAAGGCCACAGGGCACAACGTAGGGCCAAAGCTCCTGCTGTAATTAACTCACATTACTTTAGATCCACATCTAAATATAGTGGCAGATCGGTGTGAGATAATAATCATAAGACTCACATTAAAGAAATATAAAAAAATAAGTGAGCATGTTATATAATGAAGAATAAATGAAAGAATGAAGACAGACTGAAAGAGCCTTTTGTCAAGTTGTCCTAGTGTACAGGCTTGGATAAGTCTTAAGAATCTGTGCAATTTAGAGGTTTCCAATCACTATAATTAGTAGTATTTCTTTCTGTCCACAAATTGCTGCCAGGCTATGGGCAGGAAAGCCTGTACATATGCTCTGGATTTCAGCTTCTTTACCTAGGAAAATCCTCCCTCATCTTCAGTACAAATATAACCTGAGGAATCCTGCATACAAAATGTTGATAAATACTACTGTTAGAGCACTCTGTATTTTACCTTTATAGTACTGCTCTCAGTCACATTAATTCTGTAGTCTCTGCTTAATGTCAGTCCCTTTTGTTAGAAAATAAACTCCATGAAGGCAGAAACAGAGTTTCTTCTGAGTAGCTGATGCCGAGTGATATTTTTATTGTTGTGTAGGTGAATGAATTGATGAATGAATGAATGTTTGAATTTTCTAAGCCTCAAGAAGAGTTATGATATTTAGTTATATGCAAATGACCCACTGGTTTCTATCTGTAATTATTCTCGAACACATATTCTGGCCTCAAAAATGTCCTGGCCCTCAGCTTTTACTAACACTATTTTAATGCACTTAGGAGGGGGCCCAGTCTGAAATACTCAGTTACCAATAATACTCTGTACCAAAATTTTTTCAAACTTGTAAAAAACCTTTTAGATCAGATAGATACATATATATATGAACCATGCACATCACCAAGTCTCCACATCTCTCCCTAATTAAAAGTCACAATTTGGGGGATTTCACTTACATCATGCCTTGCTATTTTTCTCCTAAATAACAACCAGTTGCTCACTAGAACTTAGAATGCTGACTCAGTGATATTAATCTTTGGTCACTAGGTGATGTCATTGTTAAAACACAAATGTCCTTTAATGATTGATATTTTAAACTCTAAGACTTATTTATACCTAATTTGTTACTTTAATCCATTATTCGTAAAGACTTGAAGAGAAGTGTTATGCATTTCATACATCAATGTTACTATTAGATAATGGATACTACTTAAGCTATCTGAATTTTGTCTACGTCTGTAAGGACATGTTTTTAAATAGGGAAGCAAAGGAGGATAATGAAGGCATGGGTGACCGGAAGGTGCAGGGGGCTTCCTCTAAGGTGGCTGATCAGAGGAATATGTATGCAGAAAGCGGGGGCTGGAAGCATGAAACTTTGGTTGTAATTTTATACTCCAGCTCTACTCATAAGCTTTCCTTCAAGTCCCAGTCAGAAAGCTCTTAGAATTAGAGGGGCTCATGTGCTCAATCCAAGGGTTTCATTAAAATACAATACTGCATATAGCAATTTAATATGACATTTGAGATAAAGAAAGGCCCAGTTCCCTGGGGAATAAAGAATAATCCTGGAACTTCATTGGCAGGGAATCTCCTAGGCAGCCCACATATGTACTCTACGAATGAGAAGGGCAAACCAATATACTCAGATGACTTTTTAAAACAGAGAAAATGAATTCTAAGTGCTTAAAGCCATCTACAACCAAGTGAAAAAAAGAATGGGAGCAACTAATATTAATCCATCCTGTTACCAGAAATTGATGAACAATGATATTGCTGGAAGAAAGGCTTTTTCGGTATCTCATATGATTATAATAATACAGCCTGATCTTCTACAGTGAGAAATTGTTTTCCTCCATGACTTTTTCTCAGTATTATACTTTATTATATGTTGAACTTCTTAGGGTACAAAGAAAATGCCATCAACTCAATCCATTACTGTAATCAATAAGAAATTCATCACTTTTTAAATGATGATTATTTCAATATTTCGTGCTATAGGTATTTCTGTGGTTTCTGTGAACCACTGAAGTAATATTTTTTAACTTCAGTATGTACAAAATAAGCTACTTTTTTTTCTGAATACAATTTCATAAAGTTTCCATCTGGGTAACAAAGGTTATTCATATAAAACATAGGAATTTTAAAGCATCATAATGAATTTCCTTTTACCTTACCAGTGGCCCATGAGACATATAGAGGGGATAAACTAGGAGGAGAGGCAGAACACTATTAAAGGAGAACTTCGAGAAAATCTCTACTTGGGTTTTGGGAAGATGCCTGTTTGAATTACATCGGGCTGAAATAAAAGAAGATTTTTAATCATTCATTCTTATGGATAATATATAAGCAGGATATACTGTTTTTCTATAATAATTAATATGCCAAAGATGTATTTATATATTATATAGTAAAGGTTTACCTGAAAGAAGGAAAGCAGCTGCTCCAGACACAGTGCACGCAAAGGCACATGTTAGACTGATGTGTTCAATCACCAACTTAGAAATTTTCAAAGTGTGCAATTCCCTGCATGCTCCTACCTTGTGCTGCTACACCGTCCTGCTCATGCTAGGTGAGACAATAGTTATTTCACTTTAGAAGAGCGTTTTATAGTCAGCTTTCATACCCACAGAAATTATAATATCGACAGCTAGGTTTGCCTCTCATTTCACCTCACTTTTCAGTAGACAGAAGAAAAAAATTGACTTGGAGATTAAAAGTTGGGTATAAAAGAAGAGTTAGGAGAGAAATTAATACCTCAGGGAAGCCGTTATAAAAACCTATTATATACATATTTTTTCCTGGTTGAATCTAGTCATTTTCTTTCTCTTTCTTCTAATGCTTCCTTAGCCTACCACAAAACTTTAACACAAGACTTTATATGTAATTAAGCATATGCAGGCATTCCGATGTGTATTTGGCTTTTCAGGATGGCAGGTGGAAAAGAAATCAAAAACCCTGAAGCTCACGTTCTTAAGGATGTCTTGGAGAATTCTTTTGTCCAGAAAGCACACAGCAGGGAACCATATCTCTTCTGCAGCCTTATTCTCTTGTTCTCTTGCCAATTATGTGTCCATTCCTCCTCCAAAAGCCTCAAGGTAGCCAAATTTACAGATTAGCTCTTTTTTGAATGATATTCTTGGTTCTTTCAAAATACAGTTTCCTGAACTTAGACCTTACTCTATGCATGGCTGTCTATAGTGTTTGGATCTCTGCTTTTCTCTCTCTCAATCTCTCCCCCCCATCTCTATCTCTGTCTCTGTCTCTCTCACACACATACACACACACACACACACACACACACACACACACACACATTCTTGGATTTGACCAAGGAATCATCCGTCCATGGCTCTACCTGTTCATCTCTGACCCAAACCTTCCACTTCCCCTGCTGTCATGGTTTCCCTACTAGGCCTTCTTGTGCTATAACTCAATGGCTTTTACTTCAAATTACAGCCATTCCCTAGCATGGCATCCACTGTGGCAGACACTCTTCCATGATCCTCATTGTTTCTGGTTCCTCTTGTTCGGGGAAGTAGACAGTTTCTTTTTAGTGAAAAGAAAGCTTAATAACCATATTATTTTCTATCCCGATCAAGTTAATTGTCCCCTTTGACCCGAAATCGGGGTAGGGGTGGGGCTGGGATGGCCAAACACAGGACTGAAATTTGAAGGTCACCATTGCCTAAACATAATATAGCAATGCTTCAGCCATCAGGCTGAGGACTGGGAAGCAGCATTTTTACTGTGAGCTGAAGTGGGTCAACCATAAGCAGTATTTGTAAGGGGAAAAAAAGGCCACCCCAAAGCATGGCTTCCAATAGTGTGGTCCTGCAGGGAAATCAGAACGTAAGCTACAGAGTCCTGGCTATTGCGATCAGAGATAAAGTGGGTATTTCTGATCTACGGTTACAGGCTGATTGTGAGGGAGAAAAAAGAACTTCAAAGACTGTCAGGTTCTACCAACACTGACTGCAGTTTCAAATCTAAGAAAAACCTTTAAAAATAATACAATAATTGTATCAGCAACTTCCATGCAAAAAGGCCACTATAAAAAGTTCAAAAGTGGAATCTGAAACAAAAAAAATCAACATACATTCCACAGTTATATTCACTTTCTGATTGTTTCAAATTAAGGAAAATAAATATATTTCTAAATAATTATTCATAAAATAAGCCATGATCCTATCAACATGGCTGCACATGCATTATACAGGAAAGATTTGTATACATATAAAACTGGATGACATTTTTTAAAAGTTTAATAAGATTAAGAAATACTTTTTAGCACTTGATATTTGATGTATCTGATAACAACTGACAGTTTAAAATGATCAGTATCTCTTCATTTATTTAATTTCATCTAGTTTTATTGATTTGTCCATTAAAGTTTTCTTCCTCAACTGCAATCATTTCTGAAAAATATATCCACAATATGCCACAAAACCACAGGTTCAAAGCACATAATATGGGGCACTTAAATAGAAAAATCCTCATCTATAGAAAGTCTCTACAGCAATTGCCTCTCATTTAAGATTGACATGCACATAATAGAGTCCAAGAAGTAACTCTCTGTAAACAAATGATGATTTTAACTGCAATTTCAAAAGGCATAACATAAGTGTATTTGGAATATCAGAAGGAGAAAAGAGAAATTACAGAAGAAATATTTAAATCACTAATGGCCAAGAACTCCCCAAATTAATGAGACAACCAACCAGAGACCCAGGAAGTTCAGAGGACAGCAGAATAAATAACAACAACAACAAAACTACACCTAGGCATGCCATATTCAAATTGTAGAAAACCCAACACAAATGAACACCCAAAAAAGGCCAAAGGAAAAACACACCTTAATTTTAAAAGAAAAAGGATAAGAATCACAGACTTCTTACTAGAAAGCATGAAGGAAAGAAGACATTCAAGTGAAATATTTAAAATACTGAAATTTAAAACACCAATGCAGAATTCTATAGCAGGTAAAATTATCTTTCAGAAATAATAATCACTTTATCAGAAAATCTGAAAATGAGGGAATTCATGATTAGCATACCTGTTGGGGAAAAATTGTTAAAAGAAGTTCTTCAGTGAGAAGAAAAATAATATAGGACAGAAACAGGGATCTACATATGGAAAGGGAAAGCACTGGATATGGTAAGATAAATATTTTTATATTCTTAATCAATCTAACAAATGACAGTTTGTTTAACCCTGTTATAAGGAAACTGCACCACAGAAGGTGTGGCAGAGTTATTTGAAGCAGACATAGATTAGTTCAATATGCATTATTATAAACCCCAGGGCAAACACTAAAACAAAACAATACAAAGCAAGAGATATATAATTGATATACTAGGGAGAAGATAAAAAGGAAACATAGAAAATGCTCAATTAAACCAGAGAAAGCAGCAAAAAAGGGGGAAAAGAACCAAAGAACAAATGTAATGCAAAGAAAGCAATTAAACACACAGTAGATATTAATCAACTATATAAATAATCACTTTAAACGTCAACGGTCTAAATACACCAAATAAAGGCAGAAATATTTCAACTGTATATAAAAAAAGACCCAACTATATGTTATCTAAAAGAAACTCAGTGTAAATACTGAAACTGAGCAGAACCCTGAAGAGCCTTCCTGGTTGCAGACCCCTCCCTGTTGCCCCGTCTCTCACCTTTAGAAAAAAGAAAATCAATCTTAGTTTCCCTGGCCTCCAAGTTTCAGAAAACACACTCAAGTAGTTAATCATTTAAGAAGGGGCAAAAGCAAGAACTAAGAAAAGGCAGTCAAGCAAGGAAGGAGATAACAACTTAGGCAATAAGTAAAACTGAAAAATGGGGATAAGGCCCTAGTTGTCCTTAAGAAAAACTGTTAACAATGTCTGACACACAGTTTTAAGTTGTTTCTTACAGAACCCAGACCCCCACCAGATGGAAACTGCTGACCCTAAACCCTTAGAACCTAGAATGGCTGGAGCCAGAAAACTGATGACTGAGATTCCTGAAACACCAACCCTATCACCTCACCACCTACCAATCAGAAAATTTCCCATGAGCTGATCATGCACTCTAAGATGCTCACCCCTAACACTGTCTTTTAAAACGTTTCCCTGAAAGTCACTGGGGAGTTAAGGTCTTTTAAGAATTAGCTGCGCATTCTCCTTGCTTGGTGCCCTGCAAATAAACACTTTACTTTCCTTCATCACAACCCGGTGTCAGCAGATTGGCTTTGCTGTACTTTGGGTGAGTGGACCGGAGTTTGGTCCATTAACAATATGAAGATACAGATGATTCAAAATAAAGGGATTAAGAAGTATATACCATTCTAACACGAATCATAAGAAAGCTGAAATAACTATATTAACTTCACACAAAGCAGACTTCAGATCAAGGAAAGTTATCAGGGTTAAAAAAGGGCATTGAATAATGATAAAAAGGTCAATCCTACAGAAAAAAAAAAAAATCCTAAACTTGTGTGCACCTAACAACAAAGCATCAAAATATGCAAGACAAAAGCTACTGCAACTAAAGGGATAATAGACAAACCCACCTAAATATTTAGAAATTCATCATCACTCAGTAATTGATAGATCAAGCAGGGAGGATACAGTTGAATTGAACATTACTAGGAGTGAATGTGATCTATCTGACATAAAATATTCCACACAACAACAGAATACACATTTTTTTCATGTTCATATAGATTCTTCATCAAGATAGAACATATTCTGGCCATAAAACACACCTTAATTATTTTAAAAGAATAGAAATTATACATAATGTTTTCAGAATACAGAGTAATTAAAAGTTGATAAGAGAGAGAGCTATAAAATCCCAAATATTTGGAAATTAAACTCTTCATTTCTAAATTTTAAAAAATTTCAGACATCACAAGATAAACAAACTTAGTTTAAAGTACATGAAAATGAAAACATAACTTACCAAAATTTGAACAATGCATTGAAAGCCAAACTTAGAGGGAAATTTATAGTGTTAAAGTATATATTTGAAAATAAGAAAGATCTCAAAGAACCTAAGCTTCAACCTTAGGAAACTAGAGAAAGAAGAGCAATGTAAACCTAAAGCAAGCATGAGAAAAGAAACAATAAAAATCAGAGCAGTGGTGGAGATGTAAATTGGTATAATCGCTATGGAAAACAGTATGGACGTTTCTCAAAAAATTAAAAATAGAACTACCAATGTATGGTAGCAAATCCACTTCTGGGAATATAATGGAAGGAAACAAAATCACTATCTCAAAGTGATAACTTCACCCCTGTGTTCTTTGCAGCACTATTTATAATTGCCAAGACATGGAAACAACATAAGTGTCCATCAGTGGATGAATGGATAAAGAAAATATATAATAATATCCATGTATATATGGATATTATTCAGCCATAAAGAAGGAAATCCTGCCATTTGTGACAACATGGGGGGAACTTGAGAGCATTATGCTAAGTGAAATGAGTCTGACAGAGAAGGACAAATACTGTATGATCTCACTTACGTGTGGAATTTAAAAAAAATCTTATATTAATAGAGAACAGATTGTTGCTTGCTAGAATGGGTCATAGGGGGATGGAGGAAACAGGTGAAGGGATCAAAACGTTCAAACTTCCGGTTATAAGATTATTAAGTCTTGAGCACATAATGTACAGTGTAGTGACTACAATTAACAATATCGTATATCTGAAAGTTGCTAAGAGAGTAGATCTTAAAATTCCCATCACAAGAAAAAAAATTCTAACTATGTGAGGTGATGCATGTCAACTTATTGTGATAATTATTTTTCAATATATACATATATCAAATCATTATGTTGTATACCTTAAACTAATACGATGTTATACGCCAATTATATCTGAATAGAACAGAAAAATGTAAAAAAAGAAAATTAGAGCAGAAATCAGAAAAAAGAATCAATGCAGAAAACCTAGCAGCTAACATTATAATTAATGGTGAGAAACTGGATACTTGTCTCCTAAAATTGAAAACAAGGCAAGAGAATCCTTTCTCACCACCCTGACTCAACCTCTTACTGGAAGTCCTAGCTAATGCAATAAGAAAAAAAAAAAAAAAAGAAAATGAAATAAATACAAATTGAAAAGAAAGGATGACTGTATTTAAAATGACATTAATGTCTACATAGAAAATACAAAGAATATTAAAAAATACTCCAGGAAATAATAAACGTTTATACTAAGCTAACAGGACACAAGGTTGATCAACAAAACTCAACTGCATTTCTATACATCATCAATAAACAACTGGAACTTGAATTTAACAATAGCATGTACAATACATAAAAAATGAAATACATACACATACAGCTACAAAATAGGCGCAGAATCTATATGCAGAAAATCACAAACACTAATGAAAGAAATAAAAAATTTAAATAGATAAATGAATTGGAAGACTCAAGTAAACTGATAAGCTGTCAGTTCTTCCCTACTTGATGTATTCAATACAATCCTAACAAAAATTCTTAGGAAGCTATTTTGTAGGTATGAACAAAATGATTGAAAAGCTTACATGGAAAGGTAAAAGACAATACCAAAGAAGAACAATAAAGGAAAAAAAGACTCACATTATCTGATTCTAAAACTTACTATGACTCTGCAATAATCAAGACAGTATAGTATCGATGTAAGTACAAATATATATATATATACATATATATATATGGAACAGAATAGAGAGCAGAGCAACAGACCCACCAAATATAGTGAACTCTTATACTTGACAAAGAAGCAATGCCCATTCAACAGAGAAAAGATGATCTTTTAAAAATTGTTGCTGAAATAACTAGATATATAGCAGATGTTATAAAAAGAAAGAAAGAAACTAGACACAGACCTTTCAACTTTCACAAAAATTAACTTAAAATGGGTCATATACCACAATGTCAAGCATAAAATTATAAAACTTCTAGAAGAAAATACAAGAGAAAATCTATGGGACCTGGTTTGCTGATGGGATTTTAGATTCAATCAAAAATTCAACCCATGGAAAAAAGATGACAGTTAGATATTATTCAATTTAAAAACTTTTTACTCTATAAAAAAGATAATATTAAGAGAATGAAAAGACACGTCATAGACTGGGAGAAAATTCTGCAAAACACGTATCCCATAAAGTATTTGTATCTAAAATATTCAAATATCTCTCAAAACTCAAAATAAGAAAATAAACAACCAATTAAAAATGAGTTTCATTCTTTTACATGTAGCTGTCCAGTTTTCCCAGCACCACTTATTGAAGAGACTGTCTTTTCTCTATTGTATATTCTTGCCTCCTTTGTCATAGATTAATTGGTCATAGTTGTGTGGGTTTGCTTCTGGGCTTTCTATCCTGTTCCATTGATCTTTATTTCTGTTTTTGTGCCAGTACCATGCTGCTTTGATTACTGTAGCTTTGTAGTATAGTCTGAAGTCAGGGAGCCTGATTCCTCCAGCTCTATTTTGTTTTTCTCAAGACTGCTTTGGCTATTCAGGGTCTTTTGTGTTTCCATACAAATTTTTTTAAAATGTTGTTTTAGTTCTGTGGAAAATGCCATTGGTAATTTCATAGGGATTGCACTACATCTGTAGATTGCCTTGGGTAGTATGGAACTATACTCAAGATTTTGTAATAACCTATAAGGGAAAAGTATCTGAAAAACAAATAGATATATATGTATGTATAACTGAATCGCTTTGCTGTACATTTGAAACTGACACAACATTGTAACTCAACTATACGTCAATAAAAATATAAATAAATAAATAAAAATTTTTAAAAATGAGCAAAACTCTAAACATACACCATACCTAGGGATACAGACAAATGTCAAAAAAGCATGGGAAAGATACTTAACATTTATCATTAGGAAACTACCAATTATGAGATATCAGTACAAGCTTGTTAAAAATAATTAAAATCCAAAAATCTGACAATATCAAATACTCACAAAGATCTGGAGCAACAGGAAATCTCAGTTTTTGCTAAAGGGATTCGAAAACTGTAAAGCCACTTTGAAAGGCATTTTGTCACTTTCTTGCAAAGCTAAACACAGTTTTATCATAAGATCCAGCAATCATGCTCCTAGGTATTTACCTAACAGATCTGAAAACTTATGTCCACACAAAACACTCAGGTAAAGATTTATAGTAAATTTATTCACCATTGCAAAAAACTGAAAACAACGAAGATACCCTTTAATAGGTGAATAAATAGTGATACATCCATACAATGGAATATGGTTCAGCAATAAAATGAGCTATTAAGCCACAAAAAGATATACTGAATCTTAAATGCATATTGCTAAGTGAAAGAAACCTGTCTGAAAAGCTACATACTAGATGATTTCAATTTTATGATATTCAGTAAAAGGTACAACTACAGAGATGATACAAACAATCAGTGGCTACAAGTGGTTGGGAGGAAGAGGAAAACAGATGAAACGCAGGGTTTTTTTGTGTGTTTTTCAGGCTAATAAAATTTTTGTATGGTATGGTAATACATATTATTTTTATATATACTATGCATTTGCCAAAACTCATATCACTTTACAACACAAAGAGTGAACATTAATGTATGGAAATTTAAAAAATTCATTTTTCAGGTTGGGGAACACGTGACGGAATGCAAAATATCAGAAAACAATCTAACTTATTACAAATGTATGCAGCAACTTCACTGGAGGCTGCAGGGTAAAAGGTGCTTTGGAAATGAGAGGAGTCTATAAAACCGAGGCATAAGAAAGTGAACAGAAGCACGGAACTGTATTGTTTCCAAGGTAGTATGAGCTAATAATTCTAATACTGATATACATATACAGTGAAATTTTAAAAATTAAGTAAATATGTAATGGTTGGTGGGAGCCATGTCTTTCACTGTTGGAGTGTGAATTTATAAGTAAGCAAGGTAAGGAAGCTAGAATGATTCATATGGTAATAGAACAGAGATTAGAGTTGGAATCAGCAGAATAAATTCATGTGTAGCTCTATACAGATACGGATAATTACATGCTGACATACTTACAGATATGCGTACATACATAGGTATAGATGTGCACACATATTTCCTTATTGTAACCTAATATAGACGCATGACATCCCAGCACGAGCAAACACACCCAGCATCCAGATCTTTAAGTCTAACACCATTTTTCAATAAAAACAAAACAAACAAACAAAAAACAACCTAGGGCTCACTGGAGAAATGGCTGACTCCAGGACTGAGACAGGAAATATACAAAATGAGCCTGGAGCACCTATAATGCAAAAAGTAAGGAAGTGCTTTAAAAATTGATGGAAAAATGTCAAAGGGCACAGAGCCAACTAAAATATGTCAATATGGGCACAGCTGAAACACTTGAAAAAGAGAATACACAAAAAACAGTATTAGATTTAAAAAAAAGTATAAAATAAATATCCATGAGTCCATGCTGATACAAATCAAAGATTAAAATAAATAAATGGAGGAGAGTAGCCAAATCTCCATGCAGAAGAATCCCTAACAATTGATGTAGATATTCTTTCCTCGAGTAGATAGAGCATAACTCCACACTCCCTAAGTGTGGGTTCACATAATGACTTCCCTCCAAAGAATACACCATGTAAAGAGGGAACGAAAGTATAACATTAGAGTGGAGAAATCTAACTTGACAAAAGCCAGGTGATCAAGCTTATCATCAACAGTGATAAGTCACGTTGATAGTATGCATCCTTGACGTGATGAAAATGGCACTTTAGCTCTATGGTCTTCCTCCCAAACAGACAGAGCTCCAGTCTAATTAGGAGAAGAACATCAGACAAATCTAAATATAAAGATAGCATCAAAAACAAGAAAAGTCTATGGAAACTGGAACAGTCAAGAGGAGACCAATGAGACACGGTATCTAAATTTCATGTGGTACCTGGACGGGATTCTGGAAGGTAAAAAGGATATTTTTTAAAATAAGGAGATTTGAATACAGGTATGGAAATAATGGGGGGGGGAGAAATATATATATATATATATATAATATACATATATCTGCCCTTGGTTCCTGGCACAGAGCTCCTAAAACCCTTGCAAATTCCTAAGTGATAAGAACAGTAAGAGCACCTTTTATTCTAATATTTGGTCTTACACCCGGGTTCCTGACACCAAGCTCCTAAATCTCTCGGAATTTCCTAGGTGATAAGTCTTTTTTTCTAATGAGGCAAATCTAGGTCAGCTCCTGGAAGGCTCCTGGATGAGGGCTGGTCACCAAAAAGATCAAGCCATGATTAGATGCTTGGACTTTTCAGCCCCACCCACCTCTCTAGAGGAGAGAGGTGTGAGAAATGAAGTTAATAACTGATCATGCCTAGTGATGAAACCTCCATAAATTCCCAACAGTATGGGGTTCAGAGAGTTTCCAGATTGGTGAACAACTTTTTTGCAATTAAGTGGGACAAACAAGATCATATGAAAAAATTCCTGAAAAATACAACTTACCAAAGCTGGCCCCAAACGATATAGAAAACCTGAATAGCCCTATCTTTCCAAAGAGACTGAAATAATAGTTAAAAACTTTTCACACAGAAAATTCTACCAGTTTCACAGGTGGATTCTATGTAATATTTGTAGAAGAAGCAATACTGATAGTGTACAAAGCCCTGTCAGAAACAAGAAGGGAAGAACTTCCAATTCATTTTTTGAAGCCAGCATCATCTCAATACCAGGAAGTGAAAAGGACAATACAAGGATAGAGACAAATATACTTAAGATCACAAATGCAAACATTCTGAACAAAATATTAGCAAATCAAATATAGACCCATAAAAAAGGACAGCTTTTGATAGGTTTATTGAAAGAAAGAAGTGTTTAAAATTGAAAAATCGAACAATAATAGATCCCCAACCTTTCCTGGTGTTTTATGACCTTAACACTTTTGAAGAGTCCTGACCAGCTATTTTTGTTTCATGTATCTTGCAACTTTTCAAAGTTCAGCAGGCTTTTATTTAAGTACTTTTTAATGTTCCCTTCCTGGACTTCCTTGGACTTTGTAACCCAGTCACACAGGGATTTTCAGATGCCAAAGGAAAAAACAAGAAAGAAATAAAAATGAAATGATTTTTTAAATTTAAATTTAAATGTAATTTAATTTTAAATTAATAAAAGTTTGTCATGTTTTAAACGATACTGTTTCTTTATATTACCTACAATCATTTCATGGATCCTGTTGTTTGAATGAGTTCTCTGAGCTGTTAATATTTTTAAAAATTGTATGACCCTATTATATATATTGAAGTATCCTTTTTCTTGCTTCTACTAGTCTAAAGATACATTTAAACTCGAAGTCAGTGATAAGTGACAAGTGAAAAAAATTCTCCTGTAAAACAAATTTACTTTGTCCATTATGTCCCCAAATTATTCTGTAAGAACTTGTTTCTTTCAGAGAAAATGAAAAAAAAAAAAAAAATCCCCAAACTGTACTGAGCATTTGGCATCTTTGCTCCGGTAACATCTTTACATAATGACAGAATTTATTATCCTGTCACTCTAACACTCATTGGTTAATTTTAGATTCACAGGATTCCCTTTGACTGTAGATATTCCTAATATAAACAGATTTTCTTATTCATCAAATTTCACTCTTTAAACTGTCCTTTGACAATTTTAATTCAAAAATGGTCATCTTTCTCTGAGAACTTCTCTGTGTTCTAAAAAGGATCTAATTGGTGGAAATTAATAAAACACCCCAAACTGGCAATCCCCAAAATACAGGATATACTTTTAATATGGGACTACTGCATAAGTGATCTTTCACATTATCCAGATACAGAAAAAGGCACAATCTGAAATGAAAACTAAGAAAATGAAGGCATGATGGGATGATTGGTTAATAATTTGTAAAGATGCTACTTATGTTACCATAATACTACCTATTAAAAACTTATGAACATGAAAATCTCCAAAATATAGTGAAGAAGTCAATACTCATTCTCAGGAGAACTCCTCTTGAATATGACTATTAAAAGTAATCTGTATTCACCTCAGTTGCATTGCATTGTGACTGTACCTGTAAAAAGAATCAATGTGGTTTCAGAGGACCAGGGATGCTGACAGATTCAAAGGTAGAATAAAGTGTAATTTTTCACTTTATGTCATTCTTTAGGAAAAATGAAACATTCAACTCCCTCAAAATAATATTCTTTTTTCTTTCAGTCAAAATCAGGCAGAATAAACATCTGTTTAAATAGCTCCTGATACATAACCTCTTTCTCCTGCATCACATCTACAGAATGTTATATTGCAAATGAGTTGGGAGCTTGAGGAAAACGGTACCTAAAATCATGATAATAACTGCAAGTCCTGGTTAAAATTGAAGGTAAAATTCAGTATTAGTGAAATTATCTTATTTGGTCTTTACCACAGTTAAATTATTTTTTTCATTTTCAGCATCACTGTTAAGTATCGGTGATTTTATGTAAGCTGTCTTCCCAAGATTACAAGGAATAAGTGAGGGATTTGAATCCAATTTTGTCTCACTATAAAATATGCGCTCTGTACCACTAAATTCATGTTACTTCTCTTCATGAAGTCTAGTTCTTCTCACCATATACCTAGAATCCTCCTTTTTTCCTAAGTGCTTTAAAAGTATATGAATCGCATTGTAAAATGAAGGGCAGCAAAGCCTAGGGTGAACCACTACAGTTTTTTAGAACTATTTCAGAAAAAAACAAAGGAGACAATAGACCCTAACTGTGAAATGCCCTAAGATTCAACATTCTTTCCTCATCACTCAGGGTGGAAAAGGGACTCAGTAATTAAAAGAAGGTTTACTGTCCTGTATTGCTTGAGGTATTTATTGTGGTCAGAGCACTGGTGGTTGGAAGAAAAAGAAGACATATTTCTATCCACAGTGTTGTTCAAAAGTACATCCATTTAAGTGACAAAATTGAATGAAATATTTTCTTATTTCTTCCTTAATTCCTCTCTCTCCTTTCATAGTGGCAAATTCCTTCATTCACTGATGAGCTGAATCTCCTCTCTTCAGCTGGCATGAAGGAAAGGGAAACCAAATCAAAGTCAAACAGAACTTGAATGTCATATTTACATAATGAAAATTACCATAATAGGCTCTGCATTCTGCACTTTCCTTAACTCCATTTGTCCTGCTGTTTTCCACTCTGTTGCCCTATGACTTTCCAAACTCTGAGCTGCCCCTCGCCCCTATTAAATCTTAATCTCCAAAAAGGGGATTTTAGGGGTGGAAGAGAGTCTCTTTACTGACAACTGGCTATGGAGATTAGTTGCTTCTACAAAGCGTATCAAATCAGAGCTGATGTATTATGAAAGGAAATAGATTGATGGGGGAAACATCCACTTGCTACTTCATTTAAAGTGTCTGAATAATTAGGAATTAATCCATAAAAGACCTAAGTAATCCAGAAAAATCCCAAAACGATTATTAGCAGCACAATTTTAATTTGAAAATGTCCTGGAAATATTACACAGGAAATATCAGCATGAAATTCTGATATCTTCCCTTGGACAAAAGTCTGCTATGGCATTTACCTGGTTAACAAACAATAGCAATAAAAAAAGGGAAAAAAACAGAGAAAGCAGACTGGCTTCAAGGAGGTTGCAGGCTATTGAATCAGACTGACCTTAATAAGAGACCCATGGAACAGTTCACCTACTGGTAATGAAAATGAAATCTATACTTAGCAAGGTCGGCAGCTGTCACCTCACTTTGAGCTTTAACAAGTCTGCTGATATACATGTGACCCACACTTTGAAGAGGGGTCTGACTTCTCTGAGACAGTGTGGCTAGAAAATTGCTGGGAGAGACACAGTCAAGCAGCTGACATACTCGCTATTTAAAGGGGATCTGGACTAAGCCTGCTGAAGCCATGAATGTGTTTATAGCAGCTCATTATTCACATTTCAAACTACCTGTGATGGACAGCACCTTCACTGCCCTGATAAAAATTTGCAACTAGTTTTTATTTCTTAAGTAAATTAGGGGTGAAATATGAAATACTTTTAAAAGGAAAACAACTAATAGCCTAGATATAAGGAAAATAATTCATACAAAGTCACTTCTATATGACTACATTTTTATATATTTCTGGAAACAGTTACAAAAGGACTACAGCTTGAACGTGAACTTAATCTGATCCCAGCACAGAAAAAGTGCTTTCTTCATTTCCTTTCCAACCTGAAACACCCTTTATTCCAAGGGAAATCAGGCCAGAATTTCCTTTCTCTAGTTCTTGCTATCACCCTAGTAACCATGAAAAATGCTCTGTCTTTGAAGAAATGTAAAGGTCATTTTAAATAAACTGCCATAATTCAAATGGATTTGAAAGAAAGAAAATTTCAAATACACACACACACACACACACACACACACACACAGAGTTTGTTTCTAAATCTTTCTTTTTTCAGTTGTAAAATAAGTTGAGAAAGGCAGCTCAGATTCCCTGGCCCAAAGTACCACAGACCTAAATCCCAGAAGGTAATAATAAACAAAATCAGTTTTCTGAAAACATCTGTCCTTACACTTTGAAGAAATTAAAATCTCAGAGAATGCATTCTCCCCTCTATCTACTGGAGGAGATAATTTCAATTCTAAATTGGTGATGCTTGGGAAAAGGATGAAGATGGGCCACAATTAAAAATCACAGGGCTTCCCTGGTGGTGCAGTGGTTGAGAGTCTGCCTGCTAATGCACGGGACACGGGTTCGAGCCCTGGTCTGGGAGGATCCCACATGCCGCGGAGCAGCTAGGCCCGTGAGCCACAACTACTGAGCCTGCGCATCTGGAGCCTGTGCTCCGCAACAAGAGAGGCCACGATAGTGAGAGGCCCGCGCACCGCGATGAAGAGTGGCCCCCGCTTGCCGCAACTAGAGAAAGTCCTAGCACAGAAACGAAGACCCAACATAGCAATCAATCAATCAATCAATCAATCTTTAAAAAAAAAAAATCACATTATAGATATATATATGTATATTGTATATTATATGCATGTATGTATTTATACACACACACACACACACACACTCACTCATATATGTGGCTACAGACCTAAAATTCATATGCTGAAGCCCTAACCCCTAAGGCAATGGCATTTGGAGATGGGTCTTTGGGAGATAATTAGGTTTAGGAGGTCATGAGGGTGGGGCCCTCATGATGGGATTAGTGACCCTAATTAGAGACCAGGAAGCTTGTTCAGTCTCTGGCCATGTGAGGACACAGTGAGTAGGCAGAGGTCAACAAGCCAGAGAGAGAGCTCTCTCCACAACTAGACCATACAGGCACCCAGATCATGAACTTCCCAGCCTCCAAAACTGTAAGAAATTAATTTCAGTTGTTTCAGCCACTCAGTCCATGGCATTTTGTAACGGCAGCCTGAGTAAACTAATACACACATATATATTAGAAAACCAAAAAACACACGTGTGTGTAATACTATCCGTTTGCAACGGACTGAATGTGTCCCCCCAAAATCATATGTTAAAACCTAATCCCCAGTGTGATGGTATTTGGAGGTGGGGTCCTTGCGAGGTGATTAGGTCATGAAGGTAGAGCCCTTGTGAATGGGATCAGAATCTAATAAAAGAGGGCCCAGGGAACTCCCTCGCCCCTTCCACCATGTAAGGACACAGCTAAAAGACAGCTTCCATGAAGTGGGAAATAGGCTCTCCCCAGACACTGAATCTGCTGGCACCTTGACCTTGGACTTCCCAACCTCCAGAACTGTGAGAAATAAATTGCTGTTGTTTATACGCCACCCAGCCTATGGTATTTTGTTACAGCAGCCTAAACGGACTAAGACACTGTCCTACTTAGATCTCAAAGTAGCTCCCGGCAATTTGAGACATTAAGAGCTACCGTAATAAGTAGCACATTTCCAGCCTTCCTAGAGCCGGTAATCAGATTACCAAGAAGGTTAATATGATAGTTGACAGCTGAAGCTACACAAAACCACCAACTTTTGTTTGGTGATTGTCACACTCCTTAGTACACAGCTTCCAACATCTCTGCAATTTCAGGCTTGTAGTTATCTCTCTGGCAAAGGAATATTGACAGAGTTCTACAACTGCTCTCTCTATACACTTATATGTTACACTCAGAAATATCAAAATCTAAACATATACAGACTTAGTGATTAAATACATCACCATTAGATATCAAATGTAATATCAAACTGCAATTTAGAACAATTCTTACTAAAAAGTGATCAGAATTTTACAGTATACATCTGTCATTTGAAAACAGTATTTTAAAACTAGACTCATAAAACACAACCACTCAGCAATATACTTCCCTTTTTCATTTTTGAGAAATTACATCCATAACATACAATTGTGGGTGAACTGTAGGACAAAAAAAAAACATGACTTACATTTGTTAACCCCTATCTGTATTGAAAAGGGGATTTTATACCAGAAAATATTTCTTCTTTCAGAGTCTCCATTTTACTTCCATGTTTATTTGGCTAAAGAAAAATACATACACACACACACACACACACACACACAAACACACAAAAACACTTAAAGTTGAAATGAGGATTATTTCATGCATTCTCTTTTTGATTACTATTAAAACTAAGTGTCCTAATTTTCACCATACCAATAATCAGCTATGTTTCTTGTGACTTAGAATTTTACTTTCAATTCAATCACCGTCACCATTCCAAATTCTCAATCATTTAATAGTTGCTTTTATTAAAGCACTGCTCTAACTTTGAAATTTATATTTATCAATGTCATTAGTGTTGAAATATATATATAAATTCCCAAAATGAATGAATCCAAGAAATGAAAAAAGGGGAATATACTTAATACACTTTCCTTATCAATACCAGTCTCTTTAGATTGATAATAAAGGCACATTTTTAATTGAGAACTCAATCAGAGATACTATCCCAAGAGAATTATACTCCTAAACACCAAGGAAATGCACTAACTATAAAACGATTGCTCATTTAAATATTGTCTCTAAATAAATAAAAATCTACGTTTAATCTATACCTTTGTAAAAATAAATTAATTTAATTATGATATAATTAAATCTCTAACATTAATGCTAATGAAGAATTAAAAAACTAAAAACCACTTCATTTGTGAAATACATTTTCTAAACAGTATTTGGAATTATGCTTTACTCTGCTTGTAGGTCGCAGACTATAACTGATATTTTAAACTGTTAAGAATTTCAAATTTTGTTCAAAACATAATTGAACTCTTTTACGCAAGTGTACAGTATAACCATATGTACTTTTTTTTTTCAAACTCACTCCTACTACAGAATAAAAAATCGTAGATTGGCATAGGAAATTATAAAACTATGGAGACCAGACTTAAGAGACTGCTATAGTAACCAGGTAAGAGATGTAGGAGCAGGAAGGAGATTCCCAGCAATAACAACTGGAGTGAGCCAATGGATTTGGAAGATATTTAACAAGGCAGAAATAAGAACATGTTCATGTAAAACAAAACAAAACCAAAAAAGAAAAAAAACAGAAAAAGAAAGAAAGGGAAACAATGGCACTTTTGGGTATCTGTAAGTAGTTCTATATGACTGATGATTTAGTTATCTGGAGTAAAAGAAAGTGAAGCTGCAGGCATGTAACTAGCTTTCTGACTTGAGCAATGCAGACTAAAGCAGTGGTCAGGATGGATGCTGCAACCAGGAGGCCTGGGTGGAGTCAAGGCCTCACTACCTACCAGAATGTGACATTAATCAAGTGTCCTCTGTACACCAATCCCTTCACTTCGAAAAATGAGGGTTATATCTGTCACTATCTCAACAATTCACTGAAAAGATTAAAGATGGTAAGGTTTAGTGCCGGATAGATACATGCTCGATAAACGTTAGCTACTGTGCACACCACTCACTGTGGTAGGAAGAGCAGGTCAGAATAGCATTTCTCTACGATGAGGTGCTTCTACATAAGCCTGGGCTGCCTCTGGGATATCCTAGCAGATAGTTTCTAGAGGCAAATATGCTACTTTGTATCCCTGCAGTGAGATCTTAGTCAGAGACCCAGATGAAATCAACGGGAAGGAGATAGTAACTGCCGTCATGGAAGTGTAGGAAGCTCTCTATAAAACAGGTGAAAGGCAAGTGGGAAAAGAGAAGCACTTGGATCAGAACACCAAGGAAAACAAAAATACAAATGGCAGAATGAGGACCCTGGTCACGCAGGTAGAACGAAGCCAGCCAGCTACAGAGCAGGAACAAGAGGATGAGAAACTCTGAACCACGGTGGAAACCATGATGTAAAATGCTGTAAGCATCACTAAAAGGTGAGGACTGAGAAACAGGTATTAAACTGACTTGAAATTTTTTTAAAAGGTTGCTTGCCTGATGGAAGAGCAATTTCCACCAGGTCAGGTGAGGGGCAGGAGGCAGGTGGACATGGGTTGAGAAATGGATAGGAAATGGGGACGTTGAGACTCCAAGTCCAGGCAACTCTTGGAGAAGTTTTGCTAGGCAGTGTAACGTGGCACCAAGGATGGGAAGAGAAGGGAGGAAATTATTTTTTTCCTATGTTGAACACATTTTAAAGATTTAAGGGTTTTGTATACCTTTTTTAAAAAATGAGGATGATATATAGCCTGTAAAACGGTGAAAGCCAAACACACAGAAAAAAGGAGAAAAGTCTTTGAGGATGGAAGAGTTTTCTGCACAAAGCAAATATAAAGAGCACAGATACAGAGATCAGTCTCAGGCAGAAAGCAGACTCTACATCCACGTAACTGGAGAGAAGGAGAAAAGGACCAGTGTGGACCAGTGTGGACCAGCGTGGAATGGGTTCAGATCTGATGTCTTCCATCTTCCCTGTGAGGACAAAGGGAAAAAAAATGACACTTACGTAGAATAAAGTCTAAGAAGCCGAACTGAAGGTTTGAGGTTTAAATACAGTAGTCACTGTAACGTGGGAAAGCAATGACGTGTTTGTAACCAGAAAAACCATAATCGATTCCCGTAACGAAACTTTACTTGCAGTTTGCGTTGCTCATAAATGATCTGGGACACTTGGTCACAAATACGGACACCTTCCAAGCAAACCAGTTAACAGTAGCCACTTCTGTGAACAGAAAGGTCACTAAAGAGCAAAAGTAATAGCAAAAGGAGCCACACCCACCACCAGGGCTTGTTCCTGGGATGAACCCAGGATTCAGCACTTCTGGCCCCTGCTTGCCCCCTAACGGCTGCCTCTGGGCACTGATCAAACTGCTCCCTGTTTCAGGGAAATCATCAAAGGTCTCCACACTGTATCCTCCTAAACATCCTCAGTGTCTCTAACCAAGTTCCAGTCCCAGGCAACAAATCATCTTCCTGTCTGACTCATTTTTTATCCAGGCGGTTTTCTGTCAAAATCAATCTACTTTACTGGTCATCTGGTCACCAACTTCAATCTACTCCATGTGATAAATAACTCTTGGAAAGCAGAGGAAGATTTCACGTTAATGTAAGATTTTTCACTACTGACAGGAAACTAGTGCTAAAGATTTTCAGTATGTCATCTCCTTTGTAATACAGCTAATAAAACAGTGTTTGACCTAATATATTTAATCATAGTTTAGTGGCTGACAGTTTTTGGTATCAACTTTAGATTCTTATTTCGCAGGGATACTCTCTCAATATTTCTTAATACTAGCTTTCAGTTTTTAGAAGGAATGATGAAAGGTTAGGTCTTACAGCATAAGATCTGGATCAACTGTCAGTTCACATCTTAATTTTACACACTCTTCAGTGAATATACCTTAATGTATGGAAAACAACGAACTGTTATCCACTTCCCTTTGCTGGTTTCACTAAATGTTTTTTTTAATAAGTTTATTTAATTAAATTAATTAATTAGTTTTTGGCTGCAGTGGATTTTCATTGCTGTGCGGGGGCTTTCTCTAGTTGTGGTGAGCGAGGGCTACTCTTCGTTGCAGTGCACGGACTCTAGGCGCACGGGCATCAGTAGTTTTGGCATGCGGGCTCAATAGTTGTGGCACACGGGCTTAGTTGCTCTGCAGCATGTGGGATCTTCCCAGACCAGGGCTCGAACCTGTGTCCCCTGCATTGGCAGGCGGATTCTTAACCACTGCACCACCAGGGAAGTCCCTTCACTAAATGTTAATGTACTCTTTTCTTATTTTCCTCTTTAGTAATTTTATATTTAAGTGGCCTTTATTTTGATTTTGGCTGTTAGGTATGGAAGGTGGGAGAAAAAATAAATTGTCTTTAAATATTATAATCAATCTTCTAAAAAATCTAGAAACAACTCTCAAAGCATGTACATTTTAAACATTAGAGAACTTTTTGGACAATATTGGAAAATGCCATAAAGGAGAATATTAAATAATTAAGTATATTTGTCAGTAAATACAAATTTAAAGGGTTTGAGAATACACAGGAGCTGATGGAGTTTGGGTATGACTTTAGGCATACTTGAGGTGAGAGATATTAGAAGCAGGAAGAGACATAGACAATTTAAGGCAATTAGAGATTTTGAGAGAGACAGAAGATTTGGTTAGTGATGGGACAATCAAGGCATGGAATCCATGCAACACTGGACGATGCAGACCAGAGTAGGCTCTGAGCACCCAGGACAGGGCATGTTCCTAGACAGAATTCTCCTACAGCTTAAATATGGCCCACCTATTCATAAAGCCAAGGGGACACCCTCTATTTTACTAGAGAAGGGATGAAAATTGGCTTTTAGAGTCCTCCTAACTCCTAGGTCCTGTGTCCAGAATACAGGCAAATTGAGTTCAAAAGTTTGGCAGATTTAGGAAGGCATGAGCAGGTCTACGTATGCAGCAGGGATATTGGTAAATTAAGGAAGAACAATCAGATTTGTAAGCACGGTTTTCTTTCTTCAATGTTTTAACAATTGGGGTTTTTTTTGCTCTTACACTGGGGGAAGCACACAGGATCTACAGTTTAATGTGACTAAATACTCTGGAGCAGCACTGCTCCAGGATGAGGCCGGGGCTAAATGGTTAGGGTTTTGCACAGAGACTGATGGCACAGGCCACTAAAGACATTTTTGGAATTTTTAGTACAAATAAATCTTGTCCAGCTTGCCCACCTGTGCCAACTGTGTAGGTAATCCAGGTAACTGAACACTTTATATATTTTGTTCTCTATTGTAGTTTATGTAGTCTATTTCACTCAAACATGTTTTCTGAATGCCTGACCGTGTATTTGTTACATTAAAGTATTTATTTTCAATATCTACAGGCTTGAATAACTAAGATACATTATAGTCACTTAGAAAATAATGGCGGATGTCCTTTAAACAGATGAAAAGCAATGTAACAGACTTCAAATAAGAAAGACATAAATACAGTTTAAATAAACTATATGTAAAAATCTAAAGGATATATGTATATATTGAGATCAATACAAAAATTGATTTTATTCTATACAATAACAGTGAAAAATTCCAAAATAAGACAATCCCATTTATACTATCATCAAAATACCAAAATACATAGGAATAAATTTAACAGTGTAAGACATACACTAAAATCTGTAAAACACTACTGAAAGAAATTAAAGATATATAAGTAAATGAAAGGACATTCCACATCCATTGATTAGAAGACTTGATACTGTTAAGATGTCAATACTTTTCAAATTAATCTATCAAGTCAATAGAAAGATTATTGAAGTCCTAGCTTTTTTCTTCCTTTTTTTCAGAAAATGACAAGTTTATCTGAAAATTCATGCAGAATTGCAAGAATGCAGAACAGCAAAGCCATCTTAAGAAACAATAACAAAGTCATAGAATTCATGCTTCCCAATTTCAAAACTTACTACAAACAAGAGTCATGAAGTCAGTGTGGAGTTGGCAGATAGGTTAACACAGAGCTCAATGGAGTGAAACTGTGAGTCCAGAAATAAACCTGTACATTTTTTGTCAATTGATTTTGACAAGGAGGTCAGGAAATTTTAATAGAGAAAGGATGATCTTTCAAACAAATCTTGCTGGGACAATTGTATACCAAACATGCCAAAGAATATAGGTGGCCCACTTCTTTACACCATACACAAAAACTAACTCAAAATAAACTATAGATTATACGTACAAGTTAGCACTATAAAACTTTTAGAAAAAAATATAGGAGTAAATCTTTGTGACTGTGGGTTAGGCAAAGCCTTTCTAAATACAATAAGAAAACCACAAACAGCACAAGTAAAACAGGTAAAAAGGACTACATCAAAATTTGATAACTTTGTGCTGCAAACAATACCGTCACGAAAGTGAAAAATGCAGGCCATAGAATGGGAGAAAATGTTTGCAAAAGACATATACTTTAAAAGACTTTTACCTCGAATATAAAAAACAGTACCCCTAAACTAAAAAATTAAAATAACAGTTAAAAATGCACAAAATATTTTAATAGACAGTGCTTCAAATAAGACACACAGACAGACAATAACTGTGTAAAAATATGTTCAACATTTGTGATCTGGGAAATCCACATGGAAACAGGAAGGATATACTACTTCCCTTTCAGTAAAATGACTATAACCAAAATGACAGTAACAAGGGTTTGTGAAGACATGTGGAAATTGGAACCCTCAGACAATGTTGGTGGAGAGATGTAACTGTGCAGCCACTTTGGAATAAAGTTGGGCAGTTAGTCAAGATGTTAAACAGAATTACCATATGAATTCACAAATTCATTCCTTGAAAGATAATTAAATTAAAACATACATCCAGGGGAGCTTCAAGATGGCAGAAGAGTAAGACGCGGAGATCACCTTCCTCCCCACAAGTACATCAGAAATACATCTACATGAGGAACAACTCCTACAGAACACCTACTGAACGCTGGCAGAAGACCTCAGACTTCCCAAAAGGCAAGAAACTCCCCACGTACCTGGGTAGGGCAAAAGAAAAAAGAAACAACAGAGACAAAAGAATAGAAACAGGACCTGCATCTCTGGGAGGGAGCTGTGAAGGAGGAAAAGTTTCCACACACTAGGAAGCCCCTTCGCGGGCGGAGACTGTGGGTGGCAGAGGGGGGAAGCTTCGGAGCCACGGAGGAGAGCGCAGCAACAGGGGTGTGGAGGGCAAAGCAGAGAGATTCCCGCAAAGAGGATCAGTGCCGACCAGCACTCACCAGCCCGAGAGGCTTGTCTGCTCAGCCGCCGGGGCGGGCGGGGCCTGGGAGCTGAGGCTCGGGCTTCGGAGGTTGGATCCCAGGGAGAGGGACTGAGGTTGGCTGCGTGAAAACAGCCTGAAAGGGCTAGTGCGCCACAGCTAGCCCGGAGGGAGTCCGGGAAAGTCTGGAGCTGCCGAAGAGACAAGAGACTTTTTCTTGCCTCTTTGTTTCCCGGTGCGCGAGGAGAGGGGATTCAGAGCGCCACTTAAAGGAGCTCCAGAGATGGGCACGAGCCGCGGCTATCAGCGCAGACCCCAGAGACAGGCATGGGACACTAAGGCTGCTGCTGCCGCCACCAAGAAGCCTGTGTGCAAGCACAGGTCATTCTCCACACTGCTCCTCCCAGGAGCCTGTGCAGCCTGCCACTGCCAGGGTCCCGTGATCCAGGGACAACTTCCCCGGGAGAACACACGGTGCGCCTCAGGCTGGTGCAATGACATGCCGGCCTCTGCCACCGCAGGCTCGCCCCGTATCCATATCCTTCCTTCCCCGTGGCCTGAGTGAGCCAGAGCCCCCCAAGCAGCTGCTCCTTTAACCCTGTCCTGTCTGAGCAAAGAACAGATGCCCTCAGGCGACCTACACACAGAGGCAGGTCCATATCCAAAGCTGAACCCCGGGAGCTGTGCGAACAAAGAAGAGAAAGGGAAATCTCTCCCAGCAGGCTCAGGAGCAGCAGATTAAATCTCCAAACTCAACTTGATGTACCCTGCATCTGTGGAAGACCTGAATAGACAACGAATCATCGCAAATTGAGGAGGTGGACTTTGGGAGCAACGATATATATTTTTGTCCCTTTTTCTCTTTTTGTGAGTATGTATGTGTATGCTTCTGTGTGATTTTCTCTGTATAGCTTTGCTTTTACCATTTGTCCTAGGGTTCTGTCTGTCCGTTTTGTTTTTTTTCTTTTTCTTTTTGTATAGTTTTCAGTGCTTGTTATCATTGGTGGATTTGTTTTTTGGTTTGGTTGTTCTTTCTTTCTTTCTTTTTTTAAAATTACTTAAAAAATTTTTTTAATAATTATTTTTTGTTTTTCATTTTAATAACATTTATTTTATTTTATGTTATTTCTTTCTTTCTTTCTTTCTTTTTTTCTCACTTTTATTCTGAGCCGTGTGGATGAAAGGCTCTTGGTGCTAAAGCTAGGTGTCAGGGATGTGCCTCTCAGGTGGGAGAGCCAAGTTGAGGACATTGGTCCACAGGAGAACTCCCAGCTCCACGTATTATCAAACGGTGAAAACCTCCCAGAGATCTCCATCTCAACGTCAAGACCCAGCTCCACTCAACGACCAGCAAGCTACAGTGCAAGACACCCTATGCCAAACAAGTAGCAAGACAGGAACACAACCCTACCCATTAGCAGAGAGGCAGCCGGAAATCATAATAAGGTCACAGACAGCCCAAAAAACACCACCAGACATGGACCTGCCCACCAGAAAGACAAGATCCAGCCTCATCCACCAGAACACAGGAACCAGTGCCTTCCACAAGGAAGTCAACACAACCCACTGAACCAACCTTAGCCACTGGGGTCAGACACGAAAAACAACAGGAACTAAGAACCTGCAGCCTGCAAAAAAGGAGACCCCAAACACAGTAAGTTAAGCAAAATGAGAAGAAAAAGAAACACACAGCAGATGAAGGAGCAAGGTAAAAACCCACCAGACCTAACAAATGAAGAGGAAATAGGCAGTCTACCTGAAAAAGAATTCAGAATAACGATAGTAAAGATGATCCAAAATCTTGGAAATAGAATGGAGAAAATACAAAAAACGTTTAACAAAGACCTAGAAGAACTAAAGAGCAAACAAACAGTGAAGAACAACACAATAAATGAAATTAAAAATTCTCTAGAAGGGATCAATAGCACAATAACTGAGGTAGAAGAACGGATAAGTGACCTGGAAGATAAAATAGTGGAAATAACTACTGCACAGCAGAGTAAAGAAAAAAGAATGAAAAGAATTGAGGACAGTCTCAGAGACCTCTGGGACAACATTAAATGCACCAACATTCGAATTATCGGGGTCCCAGAAGAAGAAGAGAAAAAGAAAGGGACTGAGAAAATAGTTGAAAAGATTATACTTGAAAACCTCCCTAATATGGGAAAGGAAATAGTTAATCAAGTTCAGGAAGCACAGAGACTGCCATACAGGATAAATCCAAGGAGAGACACCCCAAGACACATATTAATCAAACTATCAAAAATTAAAAACAAACAAAAAATATTAAAAGCAGCAAGGGAAAAACAACAGATAACATACAAAGGAATCCCCATAAGGTTAACAGCGGATCTTTCCGCAGAAACTCTGCAAACCAGGAGGGAGTGGCAGGACATATTTGAAGTGATGAAAGGGAAAAACCTACAACCAAGATTACTCTACCAGCAAGGAGCTCATTCAGATTTGATGGAGAAATAAAACCTTTACAGACAAACAAAAGCTAAGACAATTCAGCACCACCAAACCAGCTCTACAACAAATGCTAAAGGAATTCTCTAGGCAAGAAACACAAGAGAAGGAAAAGACCTGCAATAACAAACCCAAAACAATTAAGAAAATGGTAATAGGAACATACATATCGATAATTACCTTAAATGTAAATGGATTAAATGCTCCAACCAAAAGACAGAGACTGGCCGAATGGATACAAAAATGACACCCGTATATATGCTGTCTACAAGAAACCCACTTCAGACCTAGGGACACATACAGACTGAAAGTGAGGGGATGGAAAAAGATATTCCCTGCAAATGGAAATCAAAAGAAAGCTGGAGTAGCAATTCTCATATAAGACCAAATAGACTTTAAAACAAAGACTATTACAAGAGACAAAGAAGGACACTACATAATGATCAAGGGATCAATCCAAGAAGAAGACATAATAATTGTAAATATTTATGCACCGAACACAGGAGCACCTCAATACATAAGGCAAATACTAACAGCCATAAAAGGGGAAATTGACAGTAACACAGTCATACTAGGGGACTTTAACACCCCACTTTCAACCATGGACAGATCACCCAAAATGAAAATAAATAAGGAAACACAAGCTTTAAATGATACATTAAACAAGATGGACTTAATTGATACTTATAGGACATTCCATTCAGAAAAAACAGAATACACTTTCTTCTCAAGTGCTCATGGAACATTCTCCAGGACAGATCATATCTTGGGTCACAAATCAAGCCTTGGTAAATTTAAGAAAATTTAAATCGTATCAAGTATCTTTTCCGACCACAACGCTGAGACTAGATATCAATTACAGGAAAAAATCTGTAAAAAATACAAACATATGGAGGCTAAACAATACACTACTTAATAACCAAGAGATCACTGAAGAAATCAAACAGGAAATCAAAAAATACCTAGAAACAAATGACAATGAAAACACGACAACCCAAAACCTATGGGATGCAGCAAAAGCAGTTCTAAGAGGGAAGTCTAGAGCAATACAATCCTACTTCAAGAAACAGGAGACATCAGAAATAAACAACCTAACCTTACACCTAAAGCAATTAGAGGAAGAAGAACAAAAAAACCCCAAAGTTAGCAGAAGGAAAGAAATCATAAAGATCAGATCAGAAATAAATGAAAAAGAAATGAAGGAAACGATAGCCAATATCAATAAAACTAAAAGCTGGTTCCTTGAGAAGATAAACAAAATTGATAAACTATTAGCCAGACTCATCAAGGAAAAAAAGAAGACTGAAATAAATAGAATTAGAAATGAATAAGGAGAAGTAACAACTGACACTGCAGAAATACAAACGATCATGAGAGATTACTACAAGCAACTCTATGCCAATAAAATGGACAACCTGGAAGAAATGGACAAATTCTTAGAAATGCACAACCTTCCGAGACTGAACCAGGAAGAAATAGAAAATATGAACAGACCAATCGCAAGCACTGAAATTGAAACTGTGATTAAAAATCTTCCGACAAACAAAAGCCCAGGACCAGATGGCTTCTCAGGCGAATTCTATCCAACATTTAGAGAAGAGCTAACACCTATCCTTCTCAAACTTTTCCAAAATATAGCAGAGGGAGGAACACTCCCAAACTCATTCTACGAGGCCACCCTCACCCTGATACCAAAACCAGACAAAGATGTCACAAAAAAGAAAACTATAGGCCAATATCACTGATGAACATAGATGCAAAAATCCTCAACAAAATACTAGCAAACAGAATCCAACAGCACATTAAAAGGATCATACACCATGATCAAGTGGGGTTTATCCCAGGAATGCAAGGATTCTTCAATATACGCAAATCAATCTACTGTGATACACCATATTAACAAATTGAAGGAGAAAAACCGTATGATCATCTCAATAGATGCAGAGAAAGCTTTCGACAAAATTCAACACGCATTTATGGTAAAAACCCTCCAGAAAGTAGGCATAGAGGGAACTTTCCTCAACATAATAAAGGCCATATATGACAAACCCACAGCAAACATCATCCTCAATGGTGAAAAACTGAAACCATTTCCACTAAGATCAAGAACAAGACAAGGTTGCACACTCTCAACACTATTATTCAACATAGTTTTGGAAGTTTTAGCCACAGCAATCAGAGAAGAAAAAGAAATAAAAGGAATCCAAATTGGAAAAGAAGAAGTAAAGCTGTCACTGTTTGCAGATGACATGATACTATACATAAAGAATCCTAAAGATGCTACCAGAAAACTAGTAGAGCTAATCAATGAATTTGGTAAAGTAGCAGGATACAAAATTAATGCACAGAAATCTCCTGCATTCCTATACACTGATGATGAAAAATCTGAAAGTGAAATTAAGAAAACACTCCCATTTACCATTGCAACAAAAAGAATAAAATATCTAGGAATAAACCTACCTAAGGAGACAAAAGACCTGTATGCAGAAAATTATAAGACACTGATGAAAGAAATTAAAGGTGATAGATGGAGAGATATACCATGTTCTTGGATTGGAAGAATCAATATTGTGAAAATGACTCTTCTACCCAAAGCAATCTACAGATTCAATGCAATCCCTATCAAACTACCACTGGCATTTTTCACAGAACTAGAACAAAATATTTCACAATTTGTATGGAAACACAGAAGACCCCGAATAACCAAAGCATTCTTTAGAAAGAAAAACGGAGCTGGAGGAATCAGGCTCCCTGACTTCAGGCTATACTACAAAGCTACAGTAATCAAGACAGTATGGTACTGGCACAAAAACAGTAATATAGATCAATGGAACAGGATAAAAGCCCAGAGATAAACCCACGCACATATGGTCACCTTATCTTTGATAAAGGAGGCAAGAATATACAATGGAGAAAAGACAGTCTCTTGAATAAGTGGTGCTGGCAAAACTGGACAGTTACATGTAAAAGTATGAAATTAGAACACTCCCTAACACCATACACAAAAATAAACTCAAAGACCTAAATGTAAGGCCAGACACTATCAAAGTCTTAGAGGAAACATAGGCAGAACACTCTATGACATAAATCACAGCAAGATCCTTTTTGACCCACATCCTAGAGAAACGGAAATAGAAAACAAAAATAAACAAATGGGACCTAATGAAATTTAAAAGCTTTTGCACAGCAAAGCAAACCATAAACAACGAAAAGACAACCCTCAGAATGGGACAAAATATTTGCAAATGAAGCAACTGACAAAGGATTAATCTCCAAAATTTACAAGCAGCTCATGCAGCTCAATATCAAAAAAACAAACAACCCAATCCAAAAATGGGCAGAAGACCTAAATAGACATTTCTCCAAAGAAGAGATACAGATTGCCAAGAAACACATGAAAGAATGCTCAACATCATTAATCATTAGAGAAATGCAAATCAAAACTACAATGCGATATCATCTCACCTCGGTCAGAATGGCCATCATCAAAAAATCTACAAACAATAAATGCTGGAGAGGGTGTGGCGAAAGGGGAACCCTCATACTCTGTTGGTGGGAATGTAAATTGATACAGCCACTATGGAGAACAATATGGAGGTACCTTAAAAAACTAAAATTAGAACTTCCGTACGACCCAGCAATCCCACTACTGGGCATATACCCTGAGAAAACCATTATTCAAAGAGTTATGTACCACAATGTTCATTGCAGCTCTATTTACAATAGCCAGGACATGGAAGCAGCCTAAGTGTCCATTGACAGTTGAATGGATAAAGAAGATGTGGCCCATATATACAATGGAATATTACTCAGCATAAAAGGAACAAAACTGAGTTATTTGTCGTGAGGTGGATGGACCTAGAGTCTGTCATACAGAGTGAAGTAAGTGAGAAAGAGAAAAACAAATACCGTATGCTAACACATATATATGCTATCTAAAAAAAAAAAGAGAGAGGTCACGAAGAACCTAGGGGCAAGACGGGAATAAAGACACAGACCTACTAGAGAATGGACTTGAGGACATGGGGAGGGGGAAGGGTAGGCTGGGACAAAGTGAGACAGTGGTAATGTATATATGGACATATATACACTACCAAATGTAAAATAGATCGCTAGTGGGAAGCAGTCGCATAGCACAGGGAGATCAGCTCGGTGCTTCGTGACCAGCTAGAAGGGTGGGATAGGGAGGGTGGGAGGGAGGGAGATGCAAGAGGGAAGCGATATGGGGATATATGTATATGTATAACTGATTCACTTTGTTATAAAGCAGAAACTAACACACCATTGTAAAGCAATTATACTCCAATAAAAATGTTAAAAAAACAAACAAAAAAAACACAAAACATACATCCACAGTAAAACTAGTACACACATGTTCATACCAGCACTGTTTACAGTAGCTGAGAAGCAGCAACAACCCAAATGCTCATCAACTGATGAACAGATAAATAAAATGTGGTATATTCTTATTACATCTGGAAGATGCAATCATATAAGCTAATGATGTACATGTCCCCATAGGATGATCTCATACCTCACCAATATCCTTCCTGTTTCAGGATAAAAATCCCCCAAGAAGCTGAAATATTCTGCTACCCTGCATTGGGCATTTCTGAATTTTCAGATTATATTATAAACTTCATGAGGTCAAGCATTGTGACCTCTAGATCACTGCTCACATATTTGTATGCGTTCAGGAAATTGCTGCTAATTGCCTCCCTTGCATTTAGACAATTGTAGGGAAGCTGAGCAAGGCAAAGATTTAAACTGCCTTCAGCGAAGATAAAATTGCTTTGAGTTACATGCCAGACTAGTGCAAGAGGACACAAAATACACGGGCAAATGAAAATGCCAAAATGTTACTCTTTTATGAAAGATTAGCTGAAATGTAAAATTTACTGAACATATCTTGTATCCTTCCCTGTGCCTGTTAAATACTGAGGAAGGATGCAAAGCTATAAGCTAGCTGAATTTAGGTAATTTATCTAGAAATAAATTTCATTCTCTAAAGCATTTCTCTCATTTGCCAAACAATTATTCTATATTTTGCAAAAATGAAGTATTTCCATATTCCTCCTTCAAATAGCAAACAATAAGGCAACATGATATTAAGATGTTGATATCTCATACTTAAGCAAGAGAAAGAAAGCAAAAACATCTTTAATAGTTTACAACTTAAATAATAGATTGATGACATTTTGATAGTTAAATGAAAAGAAATAGACATTTTACTCTATAAATATATCTGTTCATTCAACTTAATTATAAAAGATGTAAATAATGTTTTATGATAAATGGATATGTCTGCTGCTATATTTCTCACAGTAATTAAAATCAGAATTATAGCTGTTTAAAAACAGTTGTAACCACGACAAATTGTTCTTTTTGGTATTCATCAGAATCTAGGCAAGTTAATGAATGAAAATATTGATATAGTTACATTATTTAAAACTGTTTGAATGTTATTTAACCACTATGATTAAACACAGATATTTACTGAGCAACTGCTAAACATAGGATACAATACATAGTAGGGAGGGGAAATGCTTAAAATTAAGACTTTAAGGGATTTATAATCTAATTATGATATAAGACAAGTACACAAACATCTAGAAGCAAAAAAATGTTAATTGCCAAAGTAGCCAAAGTATTAACATGGCATAAAGATGGAAAATCTATTCTGTTTAAGAAAGATTTTTTTTTAAAGCATATCAGGTAGTATTTGAACGGACCTGTTCATTTAATTGCTTATTTAAAATTCAGAGGCAAAAAATTGAATAAACCTTGTTTTTATAGATTATATTATGGCATATTCATTGTCACTTAATTCATGATGCTATATAATGCCCAATAAAAAGTGAAAAGAAAGCCATATAATTTGTTTCTCTGATGTCATAGGATTGAAAGGCTTCTACTGGAAGTTAAGAGATCCTGAGTTATTTAGAGGAAAAAAAATAAGCTAAGTGAAAAAAGACATTAACAGGTCCCAATTTACAGCCCCCTCACGCTCAGTTTTCACCTATTGCCCCAAAGAAATTGATCCCTGGACAGATTTTTATGCCTTTTTTCTTTGTGCTCTTTTGGCCTCTCTTCATATCCAAATTTCAAACTGATTTTTTCTCTTTTTGGTATTTTAAGCATTTTATTTCAAAAGCACTCATTATTGTGCAATTAATAAATGGCATGTGACATTCATAACAGATACCTGATTTGGAAATTAAATGACTTTAACAGTCTATGGAACTCAAACTGAATTTCCAGTAATGGTGGGATTTATGTTGAATCAACGCTCCATCCCCTATGTGAACAAATTTATAAATTCAAGCAGAAGATTCTATGGTTTGGATGGCAATTTATACTTCCTAATAAACAGCTTTCCACATTGTGAGACATAGTAGAGGTTCTTTGTTTTCCATGAAGAAAGAACTTAATGAAGATAAGAGCTAGATAGAAATGTATTCATAGACTCAATCTACAAATATCAATGTTTGTACACGCCTATTATGTACTGGGAATATACTGGTGTACAAGATAAACAAGTTTCCTTTCTCAGTGTGATCAACAGATGAAATAAACACACCAGCAGTGAAAAATTGGGATGCAGATACTTAATAAAGATGAATAAATCATAAAGTATCTTACCACCTTTATTTAAGATATAATTGACATATAACATTGTATAAGTTTAAGGTGTACAATGTGTCATTTTGCTATACTTCTATATTGCAAAATGATTACCACCATAGCATTAGCTAACACCTCCATCACATGATTATCATGTCTTTTTGTGGTAAGAACATTTAAGATCTCCTCTCTTAACAGTTTTCAAGTATATAATACACTATTATTAACTATAATCACATGCTGTAAATTAGATCCCCTGAACCTATTCATCTTATAACTGGAAGTTTGTGCGCTTTGACCAACATCCTCCATTTCCCCCATTCCCCAGCCTTTTAACTACCATTCTAGTCTCTGTTTCTGCAAGTTCAGCTTTTTTAGATTCCATACATAAGGGATACCATACAGTATTTGTATTTCTCTCACTGACATATTTCCCTTAGATTAATGTCCTCAAGGTCCATCTACGTTCTAACAAATGGGAGGATTTCCTTTTTTTCTCACGGCTGAGTAACATTCCATTGTATGTGTGTGTGTGTGTGTGTGTGTGTGTGTACACACACACACACGCTACATCTTCTTTATCAATTCACCCATTGATGGACACTTAGGTTGTTTCCGTATCTTGGTATTGTGAATAATGCTTCAGTAAAAGTGGAGAGGAAATATCTCTTCAAGGTCTTGTTTTCATTTCCTTTGGATTTATACCCAGAAGTGGGATTACTAAATCATATGGTAGTTCTATTTCTAATTTTCTGAGGAACCTTCATGCTATTTTGCATGGTGGCTGCACAAATTTACAAGGGTTCTCTTTTCTCCACACCCTTACCAACACCTGTTATCTTTTCTCCTTCTCAGCCATTCTAATAGGTGTGACATAACATCTCATAGTTTTGATCTGCATTTCCCTGATGATTAGTGACATTTGGCACATTTTCATGTACCTGTAGGCCATCTGTATGTCTTGTTTTGAAAAAGTTTTATTCAGTTCCATTGCTCATTCTTTAATCAGATTTTTTTTCTTTTGCTATTTAGTTCTCTTGAATTCCTCATACATTTTGGATATTAAGCCTTTATGATATATATGAATTACAAATATATCTCCCACTCTGTAGGTTTCCTTTGCATTGTGTTGATGGCTTGCAAAAGCATTTTAGTCTGATTTAGTTCCACTTGTTCATTTTTGCTTTTGTTACCTTTGCTTTTGGTGTCAAATCCACATTCATTTCCAAGAATGATGTAAAAGAGCTTTCCCACTATGTTTTCCTCCAGGAGTTTTATGGTTTCAGGTCTTACGTTCCAAGTTTTTAATGCATTTTGAGTTGATTTTTGTGTGTGGTGTGAGATAAGGGTCCAGTTTCATTCTTTTGCAAGTGGCTGCCCAGTTTCCCCAATACCATTTATTGAAGAGGTTATTTTCTCCCCATTGCATATTATTGATTCCGCTATTGTAAATTAATTTATTGTATATGTGTGGGTTTATATGTGGGCTCTCTATTCTGTTCCATTGATCAAGTGTCCGTTTTATGCCAATAACATACTGTCTTTTTTTTTTTTTAACATCCTTATTGGAGTATAATTGCTTTACAATGGTGTGTTAGTTTCTGCTTTACAACAAAGTGAATCAGTTATGCATATACATATGTTCCCATATCTCTTCTCTCTTGCGTCTCCCTCCCTCCCACCATCCCTATCCCACCCCTCTAGGTGGCCAAAAAGCACAGAGCTGATCTCGCTATGCTATGTGGCTGCTTCCCACTAGCTATCTATTTTACTTTTGGTAGTGTATATATGTCCATGCCACTCTCTCACTTTGTCACAGCTTACCCTTCCCCCTCCCCATGTCCTCAAGTCCATAACCTAGTAGGTCTGTGTCTTTATTCCCGTCTTGCCCCTAGGTACTTCATGACCATTTTTTTCCCCTTAGATTCCATACATATGTGTTAGCATACGGTATTTGTTTTTCTCTTTCTCACTTACTTCACTCTGTATGACAGACTCTAGGTCCATCCACCTCACTACAAATAGCTCAATTTCGTTTCTTTTTATGGCTGAGTAATATTCCATTGTATATATGTGCCACATCTTCTTTATCCATTCATCTGTTGATGGAAACTTAGGTTGCTTCCATGTCCTGGCGATTGTAAATAGAGCTGCAATGAATATTTTGGTACATGTCTCTTTTTGAATTATGGTTTTCTCAGGGTATATGCCCAGTAGTGGGATTGCTGGGTCATATGGAAGTTCTATTTTCAGTTTTTTAAGGAACCTCCATACTGTTCTCCATAGTGGCTGTATTAATTTACATTCCCACCAACAGTGCAAGAGGGTACCCTTTTCTCCACACCCTCACCAGCATTTACTGTCTGTGGATTTTTTGATGATGGCCATTCTGACCGAGGTGAGATGATATCGCATTGTAGTTTTGATTTGCATTTCTCTAATGATTAATGATGTTGAGCATTCTTTCATGTGTCTGTTGGCAATCTGTATCTCTTCTTTGGAGAAATGTCTATTTAGGTCTTCTGCCCATTTTTGGATTGGGTTGTTTGTTTTTTTGATATTGAGCTGCATGAGCTGCTTGTAAATTTTGGAGATTAATCCTGTGTCAGTTGCTTCATTTGCAAATATTTTCTCCCATTCTGAGGTTGTCTTTTCGTCTTGTTTATGGTTTCCTTTGCTGTGCAAAAGCTTTTAAGTTTCATTAGGTCCCATCTGTTTATTTTTGTTTTTATTTCCATTTCTCTAGGATGTGGGTCAAAAAGGATCTTGCTGTGATTTATGTCATAGAGTGTTCTGCCTATGTTTCCTCTAAGACTTTGATAGTGTCTGGCCTTACATTTAGGTCTTTGAGTTTATTTTTGTGTATGGTGTTAGGGAGTGTTCTAATTTCATACTTTTACATGTAACTGTCCAGATTTGCCAGCACCACTTATTCAAGAGACTGTCTTTTCTCCATTGTATATTCTTGCCTCCTTTATCAAAGATAAGGTGACCATATGTGCGTGGGTTTATCTCTGGGCTTTTATCCTGTTCCATTGATCTATATTACTGTTTTTGTGCCAGTACCATACTGTCTTGATTACTGTAGCTTTGTAGTATAGCCTGAAGTCAGGAAGCCTGATTCCTCCAGCTCCGTTCTTCTTTCTCAAGAATGCTTTTGTTATTCGGGGTCTTCTGTGTTTCCATACAAATTGTGAAATATTTTGTTCTAGTTCTGTGAAAAATGCCAGTGGTAGTTTGATAGGGATTGCATTGAATCTGTAGATTGCTTTGGGTAGAAGAGTCATTTTCACAATATTGATTCTTCCAATCCAAGAACATGGTATATCTCTCCATCTATCATCTTTAATTTCTTTCATCAGTGTCTTATAATTTTCTGCATACAGGTCTTTTGTCTCCTTAGGTAGGTTTATTCCTAGATATTTTATTCTTTTTGTTGCAATGGTAAATGGGAGTGTTTTCTTAATTTCACTTTCAGATTTTTCATCATTAGTGTATAGGAATGCAGGAGATTTCTGTGCATTAACTTTGTATCCTGCTACTTTACCAAATTCATTGATTAGCTCTACTAGTTTTCTGGTAGCATCTTTAGGATTCTCTATGAAGAGTATCATGTCATCTGCAAACAGTGACAGCTTTACTTCTTCTTTTCCGATTTGGATTCCTTTTATTTCTTTTTCTTCTCTGATTGCTGTGGCTAAAACTTCCAAAACTATGTTGAATAATAGTGTTGAGAGTGTGCAACCTTGTCTTGTTCTTGATCTTAGTGGAAATGGTTTCAGTTTTTCACCATTGAGGACGATGTTGGCTGTGGGTTTGTCATATATGGCCTTTATTATGTTGAGGAAAGTTCCCTCTATGCCTACTTTCTGGAGAGTTTTTACCATAAATGCGTGTTGAATTTTGTCGAAAGCTTTCTCTGCATCTATTGAGATGATCATACGGTTTTTCTCCTTCAATTTGTTAATATGGTGTATCACAGTAGATTGATTTGCGTATATTGAAGAATCCTTGCATTCCTGGGATAAACCCCACTTGATCATGGTGTATGATCCTTTTAATGTGCTGTTGGATTCTGTTTGCTAGTATTTTGTTGAGGATTTTTGCATCTATGTTCATCAGTGATATTGGCCTATAGTTTTCTTTTTTGTGACATCTTTGTCTGGTTTTGGTATCAGGGTGAGGGTGGCCTCGTAGAATGAGTTTGGGAGTGTTCCTCCCTCTGCTATATTTTGGAAGAGTTTGAGAAGGATAGGTGTTAGCTCTTCTCTAAATGTTGGATAGAATTCGCCTGTGAAGCCATCTGGTCCTGGGCTTTTGTTTGTCGGAAGATTTTTAATCACAGTTTCAATTTCAGTGCTTGCGATTGGTCTGTTCATATTTTCTATTTCTTCCTGGTTCAGTCTCGGAAGGTTGTGCATTTCTAAGAATTTGTCCATTTCTTCCAGGTTGGCATTTTATTGGCATAGAGTTGCTTGTAGTAATCTCTCATGATCCTTTGTATTTCTGCAGTGTCAGTTGTTACTTCTCCTTATTCATTTCTAATTCTATTTATTTCAGTCTTCTTTTTTTCCTTGATGAGTCTGGCTAATAGTTTATCAATTTTGTTTATCTTCTCAAGGAACCAGCTTTTAGTTTTATTGATATTGGCTATCGTTTCCTTCATTTCTTTTTCATTTATTTCTGATCTGATCTTTATGATTTCTTTCCTTCTGCTAACTCTGGGGTTTTTTTGTTCTTCTTCCTCTAATTGCTTTAGGTGTAAGGTTAGGTTCTTTATTTGAGATATTTCTTGTTTCTTAAGGTAGGACTGTATTGCTCTAGACTTCCCTCTTAGAACTGCTTTTGCTGCATCCCATAGGTTTTGGGTCATCGTGTTTTCATTGTCATTTGTTTCTAGGTATTTTTTGATTTCCTCTTTGATTTTTTTCAGTGATCTCCTGGTTATTAAGTAGTGTATTGTTTAGACTCCACGTGTTTGTATTTTTTACAGATTTTTTCCTGTAATTGATATCTAGTCTCATAACGTTGTGGTTGGAAAAGATACTTCATACGATTTCAATTTTCTTAAATTTACCAAGGCTTGATTTGTGACCCAAGATATGATCTATCCTGGAGAATGTTCCATGAGCACTTGAGAAGAATGTGTATTCTGTTGTTTTGGGATGGAATGTCCTATAAGTATCAATTAAGTCCATCTTGTTTAATGTATCATTTAAAGCTCATGTTTCCTTATTTATTTCCATTTTGGATGATCTGTCCATTGTTGAAAGTGGGGTGTTAAAGTCCCCTACTATGATTGTGTTACTGTCGATTTCCCCTTTTATGGCTGTTAGTATTTGCCTTATGTATTGAGGTGCTCCTATGTTGGGTGCATAAATATTTACAATTGTTATATCTTATTCTTGGATCGTTCCCTTGATAATTATGTAGTGTCCTTCTTTGTCTCTTGTAATAGTCTTTGTTTTAAAGTCTATTTTGTCTGATATGAGAATTGCTACTCCAGCTTTCTTTTGATTTCCATTTGCATGGAATATCACTTTCAGTCTGTATGTGTCCCTAGGTCTGAAGTGGGTCCCTTGTAGACAGCATATATACGGGTCTTCTTTTTGTATGCATTCAGCCCGTCTATGTCTTTTGGTTGGAGCATTTAATTCATTTACATTTAAGGTAATTATCAACATGTATGTTCCTATTACCATTTTCTTAATTGTTTTGGGTTTGTTATTGCAGGTCTTTTCCTTCTCTTGTGTTTCCTGCCTAGAGAAGTTCCTTTAGCATTTGTTGTAAAGCTGGTTTGGTGGTGCTGAATTGTCTTAGCTTTTGCTTGTCTGTAAAGGTTTTAATTTCTCCATCAAATCTGAATGAGATCCTTGCTGGGTAGAGTAATCTTGGTTGTAGGTTTTTCTCCTTCCTCACTTTAAATATGTCCTGCCACTCCCTTCTGGCTTGCAGAGTTTCTGTTGAAAGATCAGCTGTTAACCTTATGGGGATTTCCGTGTGTGTTATTTGTTGTTTTTCCCTTGCTACTTTTAGTATTTTTTCTTTGTATTTAATTTTTGATAGTTCGATTAATATGTTTTGGTGTGTTTCTCCTTGGATTTAACCTGTATGGGACTCTCTCTGCTTCCTGAACTTGATTAACTACTTCCTTTCCCATATTAGGGAAGTTTTCAACTATAATCTCTTGAAATATTTTCTTAGTCTGTTTCTTTTTCTATTCTTCTTCTGGGACCCCGATAATTCGAATGTTGGTGCGTTTAATGTTGTCCCAGAGGGCTCTGAGAATGTCGTCAATTCTTTTCATTCTTTTTTCTTTACTCTGCTGTGCAGTAGTTATTTCCACTATTTTATTTTCCAGGTCACTTATCCGTTCTTCTACCTCAGTTATTGTGCTATTGATCCCTTCTAGAGAATTTTTAATTTCATTTATTGTGTTGTTCTTCACTGTTTGTTTGCTCTTTAGTTCTTCTAGGTCTTTGTTAAACGTTTCTTGTATTTTCTCTATTCTATTTCCAAGATTTTGGATCATCTTTACTATCATTATTCTGAATTCTTTTTCAGGTAGACTGCCTATTTCCTCTTCATTTGTTAGGTCTGGTGGGTTTTTACCTTGCTCCTTCATCTGCTGTGTATTTCTCTGTCTTCTCATTTTGCTTAACTTACTGTGTTTGGGGTCTCCTTTTCGCAGGCTGTAGGTTCGTAGTTCCTGTTGTTTTTGGTGTCTGTCCCCAGTGGCTAAGGTTGCTTCAGTGCATTGTGTAGGCTTCCTGGTGGAGGGGACTAGTGCCTGTGTTCTGGTGGATGAGGTTGGATCTTGTCTTTCTGGTGGGCACGTCCATGTCTGGTGGTGTGTTTTGTGGTGTCTGTGGCGTTTTTATGATTTTAGGCAGCCTCCCTGCTAATGGATGGGTTTGTGTTCCTGTCTTGCTAGTTGTTTGGCATAGGGTGTCCTGCACTGTAGCTTGGTGGTCGTTAAGTGAAGCTGGGTGGTGGCATTGAGATGGAGATCTCTGGGAGATTTTCGCTGTTTGATATTACGTGGAGCTGGAGGTCTTTTGTGGAACAGTGTCCTGAACTTGGCTCTCCCACCTCAGAGGCACAGCCCTGACGCCTGGCTGGAGCACAAAGAGCCTTTCATCCACACGGTTCAGAATAAAAGGGAGAAAAACTTTTGGGAGGTCTGAGGTCTTCTGCCAGCGTTCAGTAGGTGTTCCGTAGGCTCTGTTCCACATGTAGGTGTATTTCTGATGTATTTGTGGAGAGGAAGGTGATCTCCTCATCTTACGCTTCCGCCATCTTTCCGTTCCTTCCCATATTGCCTTAATAACTATAGTTTTGCAATGTAGTTTAACATCGTAAGTGTGATTCTTCCAGCTTTGTTCTTTCTCACTATTGCTTTATCTATTTGGGGACTTTTGTGATCCCATACAAATTTCCAGATTATTTGTTCTATTTCTGTGAAAAATGTCTTTCGAATTTTGATAGGGGTTTCATTGCATCTGTAGATTGCTTTGGGTAGTATGAACACTTTAACAGTATTAATTATTTCACTCCATGAGCACAGGATATCTTTTCATTTACCTGTGTCTTCTTCAATTTCTTTCATCAATGTCAGAGTTTTCAGTGTGCAGGTCTTTGCCATCTTTGATTAAACTGTTCCTAAGTATTTTATTCTTTTTAATGCTGTTGTAAATGTAATAGCTTTCTTAACTTTTCTTTCTGATAAATTGTTGTTAGTGTATAGAAATGCAACAGATTTTTCTATATTAATTTTGTATCCTGCAACCTTACTGAATTCGCTTGTTTGTTCTAACAGTTTTTGGGTGGAGTCTTTAGTGTTTCCTATATATATTATCAGGTCATCTGCAAACAGAGACAACTGTACTTTTTCCTTTCCAATTTGGATCTTTTTTATTTATTTTCCTCGCATAGTTACTCTGGCTAGGACTTCCAGAACTACGCTGAATAAAAGTGGTGAGAGGACGTAACCTTGTCTGGCTCCTCTTAGAGAAAAAGCTCTCAGCTTTTCACTGTTGAGTACAATGTTAGCTGTGAGCTTGTCATATTTGGCCTTTATTATGTTGAGGAATGTTTATTCTGTAGTCAGTTTGTTGAGAGTTTTTATCATGAAGGTTTGGGGATAGACTGAATATTGGACAATAAAAAATTAATCAGACATAAGTCACGTATCTTTAAGAGACTGGCTAGTGGCACTATTAACTAACATGAGGGTGATTTTGCTACTGGTAGGTTAGGGAATATTAAGTTCAGTTTTAGCCATGTTAATTTCAAGATATCTGTTATACATCAAATTATAAATGATAAATATGCAATTAGATAAATTCAACTGGAGTTCTTGATAAAGATGAGGATGGGAAATACACATTGGAAATAATCTCTTCTCCAATTTTGTATGAAGTTCTCCACAGTGGTACTTGATGTTCTGAATATATTTCAAATTCAATCTAAAATATTAAACTACATGTATTTTGAAAGATTTAGTTGGTAAATTAGTTGTTTTTTTACATTTTAAACTCTATTTTGTCATTTTAAAGGCTTTCTGTATGATACAACTCAACATAGAAAAATATACTAAATTTTCCCCATATACTTCTTACATACTAAACCAGATGATTATTAAATTGCTTTATACAGGAATATGTGGAAATAAAAGATAACAACACAATAGCCAGGTAAAACTTAATATTTTATTTTTAATATTTGAATTTTATTTTTTTATACAGCAGGTTCTTATTAGTCATCAATTTTATACACATCAGTGTATAAATGTCAATCCCAATCGCCCAATTCATCACACCCCCACCCCCACCCCCTCCATCGCTTTCCCCCCTCGGTGTCCATATATTTGTTCTCTACATCTGTGTCTCAATTTCTGCCCTGCAAACCGGTTCATCTGTACCATTTTTCTAGGTTCCACATACATGCATTAATATATGATATTTGTTTTTCTCTTTCTGACTTCACTCTGTATGACAGTCTCTAGATCCATCCACGTTTCAACAAATGACCCAATTTCGTTCTTTTTTATGGCTGAGTAATATTCCATTGTATATATGTACCACAATTTCTTTATCCATTCATCTGTCGATGGGCATTTAGGTTGCTTCCATGACCCGGCTATTGTAAACAGTGCTGCAATGAACATTGGGGTGCATGTGTCTTTTTGAATTATGGTTTTCTCTGGGTATATGCACAGTAGTGGGATTGCTGGATCATACGGTAATTTTATTTTTAGTTTTTTAAGGAACCTCCATACTGTTCTCCATAGTGGCTGTATCAATTTACATTCCCACCAACAGTGCAAGAGGGTTCCCTTTTCTCCACACCCTCTCCAACATTTGTTGTTTGTAGATTTTCTGATGATGCCCATTCTAACTGGTGTGAGGTGGTACCTCACTGTAGTTTTGATTTGCATTTCTCTAATAATTAGTGATGTTGAGCAGGTTTTCATGTGCTTCTTGGCCATCTGTATGTCCTCTTTGGAGAAATATCTATTTAGGTCTTTGGCCCATTTTTGGATTGGGTTGTTTTTTTTTTTAACATTGAGCTGCATAAGCTGTTTATGTATTTTGGAGATTAATCCTTTGTCTGTTGATTCGTTTGTAAATATTTTCTCCCATTCTGAGGGTTGTCTTTTCATCTTATTATTTCCTTTGTTGTGCAAAAGCTTTTAAGATTCATTAGGTCCCATTTGTTTTTCTTTTTATTTCCATTACTGTAGGAGGTGGGTCAAAAGAGATCTTGCTGTGATTTATGTCTAAGAGTGTTCTTCCTATGTTTTCCTCCAAGAGTTTTATAGTGTCCGGTCTTACATTTAGGTCTCTAATCCATTTTGAGTTTATTTTTGTGTATGGTGTTAGGGAGTGTTCTAATTTCATTCTTTTACATGTAGCTGTCCAGTTTTCCCAGCACCACTTATTGAAGAGACTATCTTTTCTCCATTGTATGTCCATGCCTCCTTTGTCATAGATTAGTTGACAATAGGTGCATGGGTTTATCTCTCTGTTTTCTATCTTGTTCCATTGATCTACGTTTCTGTTTTTGTGCCAGTACCATATTGTCTTGATTACTTTGTAGCTTTGTAGTATAGTCTGAAGTCAGGGAGTCTGATTCCCCCAGCTCTGTTTTTTTTCCCTCAGGACTGCTTTGGCTATTCAGGGTCTTTTGTGTCTCCATACAAATTTTAAGATTTTTTGTTCTAGTTCTGTAAAAAATGCCATTGGTAATTTGATAGGGATTGCATTGAATCTGTAGATTGCTTTGGGGAGTATAGTCATTTTCACAATATTGATTCTTCCAATCCAAGAACATGGTATATATCTCCACTGTTGGCACCATCTTTAATTTCTTTCATCAGTGTCCTATAGTTTTCTGCATACAGGTCTTTTGTCTCCCTAGGTAAGTTTATTCCTAGGTATTTTATTCTTTCTGTTGCAATGGTAAATGGGAGTGTTTCCTTAATTTCTCTTTCAGATTTTTCATCATTAGTGTATAGGAATGCAAGAGATTTCTGTGCATTAATTTTGTATCCTGCAACTTTACCAAATTCATTGATTAGCTCTAGTAGTTTTCTGGTGGCATCTTTAGGATTCTCTATGTATAGTATCATGTCATCTGCAAACAGTGACAGTTTTACTTCTTTTCCAATTTGTATTCCTTTTATTTCCTTTTCTTCTCTGATTGCCGTGGCTAGGACATCCAAAACTATGTTGAATAATAGTGGTGAGAGTGGACATCCTTGTCTTGTTCCTGATCTTAGAGGAAATGCTTTCAGTTTTTCACCATTGAGAATGATGTTTGCTGTGGGTTTGTCATATATTGCCTTTATTATGTTGAGGAAATTTCCCTCTATGCCTACTTTCTGGAGGGTTTTTACCATAAATGGGTGTTGAATTTTGTCAAAAGCTTTCTCTGCATCTATTGAGATGATCATATGGTTTTTCTCCTTCAATTTGTTAATACGGTGTATCACATTGATTGATTTGCGTATATTGAAAAATCCTTGCATCCCTGGGATAAATCCCACTTGATCATGGTGTATGATCCTTTTAATGTGTTGTTGGATTCTGTTTGCTAGTATTTTATTGAGAATTTTTGCATCTATATTCATGAGTGATATTGGTCTGTAATTTTCCTTTTTTGTAGTATCTTTGTCTGGTTTTGGTATCAGGGTGATGGTGGCCTCATAGAATGAGTTTGGGAGTGTTCCTTCCTCTGCAATTTTTTGGAAGAGTTTGAGGAGGATGGGTGTTAGCTCTTCTCTAAATGTTTGATAGAATTCACCTGTGAAGCCATCTGGTCCTGGACTTTTGTTTGTTGGAAGATTTTTAATCACAGTTTCAATTTAATTACTTGTGATTTGTCTGTTCATATTTTCTATTTCTTCAAGGTTCAGTCTTGGAAGGTTATACCTTTCTAAGAATTTGTCCATTTCTTCCAGGTTGTCCATTTTATTGGCATAGAGTTGCTTGTAGTAGTCTCTTAGGATGCTTTGTATTTCTGTGGTGGCTGTTGTAACTTCTCCTTTTTCATTTCTAATTTTATTGATTTGAGTCCTCTCCCTCTTTTTCTTCATGAGTCTGGCTAATGGTTTATCAATTTTGTTTATCTTCTCAAAGAACCAGATATTGATCTTTGCTATTGTTTTCTTTGTTTCTATTTCATTTATTTCTGCTCTGATCTTTATGATTTTTTTCTTTTTGTTAACTTTGTTTTATTTGTTCTTCTTTCTCTAATTCCTTTAGGTGCAAGGTTAGATTGTTTATTTGAGATTTTTCTTGTTTCCTGAGGTAGGCTTGTATTGCTATAAACTTCCCTCTTAGAACTGCTTTTGCTGCATCCCATAGGTTTTGGATCGTCGTGTTTTCATTGTCATTTGTCTGTAGGTATTTTTTGATTTCCTCTTTGATTTCTTCAGTGATCTCTTGTTTATTTAGTAACATATTGTTTAGCCTCCACGTGTTTGTGTTTTTTACGTTTTTTTCCCCTGTAATTCATTTCTAACCTCATACTGTTGTGGTCAGAAAAGATGCTTGATATGATTTCAGTTTTCTTAAATTTATGGAGGCTTGATTTGTGACCCAAGATGTGATCTATACTGGAGAATGTTCCATGCGTACTTGAGAAGAAAGTGTAATCTGCTGTTTTTGGATGGAATGTCCTATAAATATCAATTAAATCTATCTGATCTATTGAGTCATTTCAAGCTTCTGTTTCCTTATTTATTTTCATTTTGGATGATCTGTCCATTGGTGTAAGTAAGGTGTTAAAGTCCCCCACTATTATTGTTACTGTTGATATCCTCTTTTAGAGCTGTTAGCAGTTGCCTTATGTATTGAGGTGCTCCTATGTTGGGTGCATATATATTTATAATTGTTATATCTTCTTCTTGGATTGATCCCTTGATCATTATGTAGTGTTCTTCCTTGTCTCTTGTAACATTCTTTATTTTAAAGTCTATTTTATCTGATATGACTTTTGCTACTCCAGCTTTCTTTTGATTTCCATTTGCATGGAATATCTATTTCCATCCCCTCACTTTCAGTCTGTATGTGTTTCTAGGTCTGAAGTGGGTCTCTTGTAGACAGCATATATATGGGTCTTCTTTCATATCCATTCAGCAAGCCTGTGTCTTTTGGCTGGAGCATTTCATCCATTCACATTTAAGGTAATTATTGATATGTATGTTCCTATGACCATTTTCTTAATTGTCTTGGGTTTGTTTTTGTAGCTCCTTTTCTTCTCTTGTGTTTCCCACTTAGAGAAGTTCCTTTAGCATTTGTTGTAGAGCTGGTTTAGTGGTGCTGAATTCTCTTAGCTTTTGCTTGTCTGTAAAGCTTTTGATTTCTCCATCGAATCTGAATGAGATCCTTGCCAGGTAATCTTGGTTGTAGGTTCTTCCCTTTCATTACTTTAAGTATATCATGCCACTCCCTTCTGGCTTGTAGAGTTTCTGCTGAGAAATCAGCTGTTAACCTTATGGGAGTTCCCTTGTATGTTATTTGTTGTTTTTCTCTCGCTGCTTTCAATAATTTTTCTTTGTCTTTAATTTTTGCCTATTTGATAACTATGTGTCTCGGCGTGCTTCTCCTTGGGTTTACCCTGTATGGGACTCTCTGCGCTTCCTGGACTTGGGTGGCTATTTCCTTTCCCATGTTAGGAAAGGTTTCGACTATAATCTCTTCAAATATTTTCTCTGGTCCTTTCTCTCTCTCTTCTCCATCTGGGACCCCGATAATGCGAATGTTGTTGCGTTTAATGTTGTCCCAGAGGTCTCTTAGGCTGTCTTCATTTCTTTTCATTCTTTTTTCTTTATTCTGTTCCGCAGCAGTGAATTCCACCATTCTGTCTTCCAGGTCACTTACCCGTTCTTCTGCCTCAGTTATTCTGTTATTGATTCCTTTCAATGTAGTTTTCATTTCAGTTACTGTATTGTTCATCTCTGTTTGTTTGTTCTTTAATTCTTCCAGGTCTTTGTTAAACATTTCTTGCATCTTCTTGATCTTTGCCCCCATTCTTTTTCCGAGGTCCTGGATCATCTTCACTATCATTATTCTAAATTCTTTTTCTGGAAGGTTGCCTATCTCCACTTCATTTAGTTTTTTTTCTGGGGTTTTATCTTGTTCCTTCACCTGATACATAGCCCTCTGCCTTTTCATCTTGTCTATCTTTCTGTGAATGTGGTTTTTGTTCCACAAGCTGCAGGATTGTAGTTCTTCTTGCTTCTGCTGTCTGCCCTCTGGTGGATGTGGCTATCTAAGAGGCTTGTAACCTTAATATTTTCATACCAATCAAATCCATATATATTTTGAGTGCTTTCTTAGATTTTTATTCTATTTTAATTGATATTTTCACTCCACAATTGGCATGGATATTGTTACCATAAATTCTACTGGGAGTAATAATTCATGTTATAGAATATAATCAGGTTCTTTTAAACAGGAAAAGAAATCTAATGACTAAATTATAAGAAGGTCTTGTACTGCTTCCAAATATTATATCTCATTTCTGTTCTGTATTTTAAATGTGGATTCCAAAGCATGATGGAATATGCACAGTATGAAAATAATGTGGATATGATGATTGCCTTGCCTGCTAAATACAGTCCATTTATAGTCTGTCTTACAATTCAATGCATTTTCTATGGAATTTATTGTGTTATAACTCAGCATTAAGCACTCAGATTTTATCAAGTATCATCATAAAAATCATCCATATGAAAATCATTTTTCATGGTCTATAATACCATCATTTTCTCCACAACAGAAAATGTGTGAAAATGCCAATTTTCCTTTTTACCTTCAATCTCTGAAATACTGTGAGAGAGAAACCACCAACAAACAAATATAATCCAATAATTTAAAATCTGCTGGGTAGCTTTAATATTTTGCTATACTATGTTTTGCTTACTTATTTACTTTTAATGGTAGAGGCTTATCAAGGAGGCCAAATATGTGGGACTATATACCTGCATACATTTTTGGTATTCATACTTCTTGGAAAGTTCCAAAGGAATATCCACATCTGGGAAAATTCTCTATAAAGCTGCTGTGATGTAATTCATAGTGGGAAGAGACTCATTGTCAATGGCACCTTTCTGACAACAAATTACTTTTTCTAGTTCAATTAGTGTGGGTTATATAAATGTAAAGATCTTTATCAAAGTCAAAAGAAAATGACTTGCAAATGAAAGTTAAATAGTTTAAGTGTAGAATCTTTATTTTTAGCAGGGAAAACTGTTGATGACATAAAATTAAGAACGGAGGGAAACTGGGAGTACAAACACCCTAAGTTAGAAGGTTCTAGAAATAAGTCCATCTGAGCAGACTGCCCTGGGTAACAAAACCACCTGCAACTGCAGTCACTCTGAGCTTCCTGATCATAAAATCCCCTTTTTTCAATATTGTCTGTAGCCTTGTAGCATTTTGGAGTTCAACATAAATACTGCTTTTTATATATTGGTGTTTTTTAGGGATCCATGTGAAAGCAGAGTCTGAGAATAAAGAAAGAAAGAAAAGCTACCGTAAGAGTGATTATTGACATCAACACGGAAACCAACAGGTGCTCTTTCCTGTGCAGGGCTTCAGAGGAGAGTAAGATGCTTCTCAGAAACATCAGCTTGGGGAAGGACCTTGAGAAGTGGTTACCACGAGACCATCTTCCCTCTGCCTGAAATCTGCCAGAGGTGACAGCTCAGGCACAGATGTACAGAACAGAAGTACAGGGGGCAGAGAAGTCACAGTTTCTACAGAAGACTTAGTAACATAATAGAACCTCTATTACATTACTAAGTTCATGAAATAATCTGGCTGCGACTGGTACCACAGCTATCCTTGACATTCACCCTCTCCATCTTCTGCCACACAGGCTAGACTGTCCTTACTCTCAGCCATGAATGTCTGATGTAGGACTCCTGCAGGTGTCTGTACCATATGAGAAACCCCAGAAGAGGTGAAGCTCCACTTGGCATACGCGGAAGTGAGAGGCTTAAAAACCATTCCCTTGCAGACACAGCTGAAATCAGAGGTGCATGAGAGCTCCCAGGGCATTCAATTCATTGGGAATGGCCTTTCCTGGCTGCACATACAACTGACCCAGCTTTTAGGCTGGCTCGGTTACTAGAGTAGTATTGTTTCTTATCAGTATTTTATTTTTAGTGCCTTCTAGTTCTGGGGACTCAGTAGACAGTTAAGAGTTCATGAAAGAACACACAAATGAAGTAACTGATCTTCCCAGATACCCAAACTAGTCCTATCACATCCTGCATCCTTCTTTTCCTGGCCATCCTACTTAAGAAGTACCTTCCTACTCAATCCCCTTCCTTACCTTGTAGTACATTCCCTGCCATGCTGTTTGGATTTGCCATCAAATCTAAATTCCAAGGGTCAGAAAATAGGAAACAAAATCATATAAACAGAATTGGACCACGTTACCTGTCTGTAAAATAGGCTGTAAGCTCCATATTATTTTCAGTATGAAATATCAACTACTTTGCCTGGTAAATGAGGTCATTCACAATCTGGGAATAACCTATAGCATCCTCTCAAATCGTATTACTACCCTTCTATGTCCCAACACGACGAAACTAGCAAATCCTTTTCAAAAGCATCATGTTTCCACACTTCTCTCCCTTGCTGTTCACTGCCTACAATGTTTTTCTCTCCTTTCTCAGTGTGAAAAACAGTACTAAAGAATCTAGGTTAAAAGTTAACTTTCTTTTATTTATATCTTCTTTTATTTCTTTATGAACAGTCACTCAGGCCACTTGTGACTTTCCTATCATATCAGTCTCCTCTTTTCTGTGATCCTCACATGCCATTTTTTTTCACAAGTCTGAGAACTTCCTGAGGCCAGAATACACTTATCCTGATATCCTTAATATTATGCTAACTCATAGGAAAAATCCATCTTTTGATAAAAAGAAAGGAAAGGAGGAAGAGAGTGAGTGAGACAGGGAGGGAGGATGGAAGGGCAGAGAAGATGAAAAATGCCTTAAACTTCCCCCTAAACGCCCAGTGGTCACAGATAGGATCCGTGGATGTGACTACCTCATTCATACATATTTTTAAGTCTTTCAAACTTTTCTCTCAAGAAGGTCCCACAAAACATTCTTCTGGCCTCAGAGGTAAAGAAAGTCACCCTCTGCATTTCCAAATTCTCTACACAGTGGAAAAGATGGTCAGCATGGGAAACTCCAGCCTCCATTCCGGGAAAGGGATTAACGGGACAGCAGGCCGCTTGTAACTAAAGGTCACTGCACACATAGAAGGGTGTCCTGGCCATAATGTTTTGTAATCTTCTGAGCAATGCGCGCCTGTGGACATCTGGTGTAAGAACGTCAAGGATACTTCAGAGGGCCTAGCCTCTTGTCTGTGCACAATCATCTCTCTCTCTCTCTCTCTCTGACACACACACAAACACACACACACACACATACATATACGGCCCCTGCAGGCATGTCAGCTCTCATTCACTGTCTCGAGAAAGGAAGCTTACAGAGATGGCTGTGTTCTGCCATATGGCTGTCCTGTGGCACCTGATTCCGACCTGCTCTTCTTAATTTCCTCTCTGCTCCGATCTCTTACAAGGTCCCTTACCCGAGACTGAGTGCTGAAGTGCTTCTCTTCTGTAGAGCAGGGCTTGTGTTCTATGCAGGGCACTCAGCTCACTCTGTATCTATTAGGACGGGTCTCAGACTGAAAACTCCTACCATGTATTTTCTGGCTGGATTTCCTGGTTGTGTCCTGAGCTGTCCATCTTGGCTTGCCCACTCTGACTGTACCAGTTTCCTCTCTGAATTACCCCAAGATTCAGATGCCGACTTGGAGACCTCATCACGACACCCCAACCATCCTAACCATCCAGCCTCAAACCTCTGAAAACCTGACCTTCCTCCTACACACCTCAGATACAAATGATGACACAGTCTTGTTAACTCTACCTTCTAAATGTTCAGTAACCCTGTGATTCACTGTAACTGCTTTTATTAAAGTCTTAAAAAAAAAAATTTTTTTTTACCTCACCTGGTACCCAGCACATTGAAAGCTAACAATAATTGTTTGACAAAAGAATTAATTAATAATATTAAAGCCTAGTAATGTACCTTCATGGCTTCATTCCAACCTCTCTTGAATCCATATACCACCTTTTTGCCAGATTTCCCAATTTCAATAAATTAACATCCAAATTCCTTTGCAGGGTATATAGGGTCACTTCCCACTGAGCACTGCTCATATTTCTTGCTTTATCTTTTGAAGTTCCTGTATGGTTGCAAGCGTTCTTTCTTCTTCCAGGAACTGCCACTCAGTGAAATCTGATTAAATTCTTCAAGACTAGGGATTTCCTCAGACAGAACTCTCATAAAAATGTTCTGCAGAAGCACTTTTTGTAACACACTGTCCCAATCCCTCTGTCCCCAAACCAGATGTGAGCTCACTGAAATGAGGATTGCCCGCCTGGTCTAAAAACCAGCAGAGTGCCTGGCACAGAGCAAGTATTCAAGATTTTTAAAATAAACTGTATCCCTATTTCTCATCTTTGTGTTTTGCCTTTACTTGACTTCTCAGACTGCCCTATCCTAACCTCAGCTTGGTCCACCACCCTGCATGGTTACAACAATCCAGCCTTCAAAGGCTACATGAGTATACAGTCTCCAGTTTATAAACAGAATCACATCTTTTTGAAACTATATAAGACAGCACTTTAAAATCCATTTTTTACTCCTTAAGAGAAAGAATAGAATCTCTAAAGTTTGTTGGGGCAGGCCACAGAGGGATAATCTACATTTTCAAATAAATAAAATAGAATACAGTAGCCAGTAGCCTTTTCACAGAAGATGATTCCAGGGGAAAAGGAAGGCACACCTCTTCAGTAGCCTCCAAATTGTGCCACACGCCACACTTAGGTATCACCGAGCATGACCAGCCAGTTGGGGAGAGACACTGGCTGACTTGCTCAGTAGGGGTGAGGTTCATGTCAGGTGCGGGAAAGAAAAATAAATGAGACTGCACACCCACTTTCAGGGAGAGCAGTCTTCACAATACTCTTTTGAGGCAGGCAATATTACATTCTCACGGAAAACAAACGACATCCTGAGGCCACAGTTAATAAATGGCAAGGCCACGATGGGAACCAGGTACGTCTGTGCCAACAGACCTGTGTTTTGTAACTCATTTTCCTGCACCTGCAGAAACACACAAGCCAATGACTCTGCTCTGCTTTAGCCAACAGAAATCTTCTGAAAGAAAACAAGACAGACTCTTAATTTAATACACGGGTTATGGGAAATAAATACATTTTGGTCCAAATATACAAAGTGTAGGATTTTGAAAAATAGCTAATAGATTGATTAGCAATGAAATTGCTGAAGAAAGTAAGTGAGATGTATCTTAATTTAAAAAGTACAGCCATTTTCTCTATTTTCTGTGATTTGGGGGAAAATCTGTTTTGTTTTGAAAGAAGGAAATTACCAGACATGCAATAGTAGATTCTTTTAGAATTGATACTTCTAGAGAAAAAAGAGGGTAAAAGATGGTTTCCTCAAGGGAGGTTGATGAAGAAAAGGATATGCAAAATGTTTGATTTTTCTGAGTTCACCAAATGAAGAGGGCTTCCCTGGTGGCGCAGTGGCTGAGAATCTGCCTGCTAATGCAGGGGACACGGGTTCGAGCCCTGGTCTGGGAAGATCCCACATGCCGCGGAGCAACTAGGCCCGTGAGCCACAACTACTGAGCCTGCGTGTCTGGAGCCTGTGCTCCGGAACAAGAGAGGCCGCGATAGTGAAGAGGCCCACGCACTGCGATGAAGAGTGGCCCCCGCTTGCCGCAACTAGAGAAAGCCCTCGCACAGAAACGAAGACCCAACACAGGCAAAAATAAATATAAAAATAAATAAATAAATAAATAAAAAAGATTACTATAAAAATGAAGAACTTCTGCAGAAAAACTGAAAAGCTGATTCTCTTGTGAACCCCCTTTTCTATAAGCAAACCATGAAGCTTTCCAGGAGAACTAAAGATCCAAAAAAGAAAAATAGTGCATGAACCTTCCTTTGGAAGCATTCCCTTTTCTCCTGCAATCTTTTTTCTTCCTTCTTCTATAATACGCAGGCGTTATCTGTCACCCTTACTTTCTCCAAGTCTCTTCTCCTCAGTGATGTCGGGGAGAGCCTTCTCCCCAGGATTCAGAACAATCTCTCTGAACCTCTTTCCTCTTCCGTATGCACTCTACACACTCATCTAGAATCGTCTTCCTAACTCCCTTCAACACTTCAGATGATACTCCGGACTCCTACAACTTCTCCCACCTCAACCAGTAACTTTTCTTCAACTAGATGCAAACCCAATGGTGTGCTTAAAGGCTGTTAATTCACAAACAGAAGTGGAATGGGGAAAAAAAAAGGAGGGTGGCAGATTTTTTCTTTACTGTTATTAACCAGTAGTTGAAGGAAGCAGAGATCTAGGATTAAATAGACACATATGCATATTCTAGTCTTTCCTGCTGTCCAGGAACTTGTTCAATCAATTAGCCTGAATTTCCTTTCCATCTTAATATTTCCAACACCATTGTTTCCTTTTCTTCTGCCTCCAAATATACTCAGATATTCAAATCCAAAAAAAAGTTTTTAATAACTTGCAATCATTTCAAGCTATTGTCTCCATTTTTAATCCTTTGCTACTAAACTTTCCAGAACGTTCGTTATCACTTATGCCTAAAAATCCTTTATTTTTAATTTTTTTAAACTTTTCTTTTTTATCATTGTATCGATAATACAAAGTTCAAAAAGCCAAACAGTTCTACATGGCATCAAAAAAATGTTCAGTTCCTTACCCCACCCTCTCCACCTTCAAAGTTCACCATCCAGAGTCAACCTCTGGGCATTCTCAAGATGCTTCTCCTGTTATTTAATTCTTACTGCTACATAATAACTGCTACTTAGTTTTCCAATATCAGACAGTATAGAATACCTTCCAAAATACACAAGAGGGAAATTTCGGTCTCTTCTATCATTGTCCCCTTTTCCCCAAAACACATCATCCCTCTGCTCTCCTCCCCTAATGTTAGTTTAAAATTTATGGTTAAATCCATTTTCAGGATTTGCAACATTTTATTAATAAAAGTTGTTCAATGCTGACCGATACGGTATGATTACATTTTCCTTCTTGTCCATCATGGTTTTTTGAAGTTACTAATTCCTGCATCTTTTAACTTAGTTATTTAGCCTAATTACCCATCAATTATTACTATAAGAACATGAAAATCTTGCTACAGGACTTTCCTAATATGTCACGTATGGGAGGTACCTGATCCATTCCTTGTTTCCTCCTTAGAGCAATCTCCTGAGGAGCCCTTAACCTTCTTACTCTAATTGTATGAGCTGCTCTGTATTTTTCTGTTTATGTCTCTGTTTTTTCCAGTAAGCTGACAATTTCTTTAGATAAGGACTGTGCCTCGTTTAGCATTTTCTTCCAAGTCCTAGAGAAATGCCTGGATGTAGTAAATATTTTAACTAAATGGATTGGTACAAATCATGTCATTTTCCAAGCCCCAGCTGACACTTGTACTCTTTTCTTGAATTATGATCTTTTCTCATTTTCCTATTAAATTCTCACAACTCTTTGAGGTACATACATCACATTTTTTGCCTTGTACAAACTTACTTTTGAATACACATAATTCCCTAGTTAGCAAACATGAATTTTTGTTTGTTTAGCATAAAATCTTACACCTAATGATCACACAATGAGTTGATTTCAAAGAAGTAACAGGAAAGGATAAGTAAGATATTTCTTTTTTTCTGCTACCAAATTTCACCATTTATTTGGGGAATTTGGTGGGGATCAATGTAAAAAGTTTTAGAGTGACTGGCAGTGGCCCTATGCAATTGCCTGCACAGATATCAAACATTAATAAGTCCAGTGTGTAAACTCAAAGAAAGTCAGTATTAGCAAATGTGTCTGTCAAATATATTTCATTTAAAATGTTCTTTCTCCAAATAAATTTTTATCACAATACAGAGATAATCACAAGAAGCTTATTACCCATCCTGGAAAAACAGATGCTATAAAAAGCAAGACCAGGGGAGTAGAGCATTTTTGTGAAATAAGACATCTAGCAAAAAACATTCCATCTGTGATCTAACTGTCAGGAGATTATGAGACATAAGATTTCTAGAGTACTCTGGAAAAAGATTAATCACTGAGGACAAGAAAAAAGGAACTAACAAATTCTCCCAGTTTCAAAAAGCACTACTTATTTCTTAACTGTTAATTAACGCAAGAATGAAAAACAGATGAATTGAAACTTGATTAGGATTTTATGTTCTAAGCCTGAAATTCTCCAGTTGAAAATGTTAGGACTTCTCTCTGAGCCTTATAATATTTAAAAACTCTCTTCCTCCACACGCAGACAATGTATCTCTGAGAATTCTCTGAGGCGTGTCACGCCTGAAACAATCAGTGAAAACGTACAAAACTTCAGTATATGTTCACTATCCTCTAAAATAGACCTGCATTTGAGTTGAAAATAATAAGCTTCTTGGGAAAATGTATTTTCTCTCACTGACAGAGGGTTCAAACTGAGAGAAGGCCGTTAGGAGGCTCCAGGACAGAGCAGTGGAGAGGCTACAGGTGTAGACACTGGATCCCCACCGAGATGGTCTTGTCCCAGATTCACAGCCATCAATGTGAGCCACGAACCTCCCTGCACACATGCTCCGTATCCTATAAAATGAGGAGGACATCCAGCAGGGTGAGATGGGCCCACATGTAGTGAGGACCCTTTCAGGACTTGGCTGTGCTGTGGGTGAAGGGATCAAGCAGACAACTGGACCTCAGCCGGGTGGGTCAGACCCAAGGTATAGGCTGTTTATCCAGAGATAAACCTTTCAGAGGTGTTCATGATCAAGATGCACCCCACTGTACTCTTCGGTTTGCTTTTTGTTTGTTTTAAAAACAAAATAGTAAATTCTTATACAACCACGTAGAGGCCTCTGAGAAATGCATAATGAATACCTGAATGTATCACATCAGGTTAAGAACTACTGAGACCAGATTCTCTCCTCATCTCAGGACCAACAAGACAACAGCAAAGACATACTTATTGTGAATGAAAAAGGTCACCTGCCCTATCAGTAAACAAAGGCTGTTGCAGCCATCAAGCCACTGCAGCTGCCCCAAACGGTGAGCCCTGAGGGGACTCAGGATGGAAACAGGATGCCTGCCATCAAGGCCTCAGCCACTGCAGCCCCCCACCATGGTGCACCTCGAGGGGACTCAGGATGGGAAAGCACAGGACACAGGCCCCAGAGAGCTGAGGTGCACGTCAAAGGAATAATTTCAATCAGCCCAGACTCTTGCATCTTCCCATACACAGAAAACTGCTAAATTCCTTAACTTCAGATAGCTGGCTTTCTTTAATTAACAGTAATCTTTTGATGATCCAACTACCCGGTCTTTTTTGCAAAAACCCCTATAGATCCTGGCTCCCCCCTTACCTCTTGGGAGCAGTCCCTCAGAGCTGAGATGCTGCATCCCAGGCTTAAGTCCTCAGTTTTGTCTGTCAGATAAACCATAATTCTCAACTGTTAGGTTGTGTGTTTTTTTTCAGTCGACACTATTTTCTTAAGACTAGTGGGTCCATCATGGGGAAATGTGTTTCTTGCATGCTCTGTTGGTAGGTTAAAAAAGAAAAAAAACTAATACATTCTCCCTAAAAACAGATTACAGAGCTCAGGGTCCCAGATGAGTATTATAAAAACATGTTTAATCCATAAAAAACTGAAATATCATACATCAGCCATAGTATTATTTGGTTCTATTTTATAGCTTATTTTTCAATTACCTTATATTTTATATAAAATATTAAATGACTAATAAACCATAATTTAGCAATTTTATATGAAAACATATGTGCCAAAATTCAAATAAAATACAATTGTTATTGCTTTCTTTAATGGCTAAAATTTATATACTATAATTACATTTTATTTCCATATTTACATTTTTCTCATAAAAGTGATTTTAAGAGACACACACAGATACATGAAATGCAGCAAAGGACACTAATTAGAAGACAGAAATTTTTAGTTAAAATGTCCTTTGACTCTGTGCACGTTTTTCCCTCATCCTGCTTTATTCCTTCCCCTTCTTACCTTTAACTTCTATTCACCCTTCAGCTTGCAGTCAAGGTTTGGTAGCTCACCTTGTCCTGGGCACCACACACATTTTTTTTTTTAATTTTTATTTTATATTGGACTATAGTTGATTTACAATGTTGTGTTAGTTTCAGGTGTACAGCAAAGTGATTTAGTTATACATGTACATGTATCTATTCTTTTTCAAATTATTTTCCCATTTAGGTTATTACAGAATATTGAGCAGAGTTCCCTGTGGTATACAGTTGGTCCTTGTTGGTTATCTATTTTAAATATAGTAGTGTGTATAAGTAAATCCCAAGCTCCCAATCTATCCCTCCCCCCACCTTTCTCCTTTACCACACGCATTTCTAAACCAGAAACCAAAACCCTCTCTACCACCTTCTCAGTAAAACACATGAAGAAAATATTAAAAGACAAAACTCACAACATAATGAAAAGCTAAAATTCTAATAAGATATCCTTTCAGAATTTGGAAGGAGTTTCCAGCAATTATAAATATAAACACAGTGGGGCTGAGTTGGAAACTGCGAAATATATTGGATCTCCCTCATGGCTGCACAGTTTTTAAGTCATACAACAAAGGCCCCCTGCTTGGTCATTCAAACAGAAAAGTGGCAGCCTCTTCTCTCTCAGGATGGGGACGCTGAAGGAGACAGATGCCTTGTTGCTTCAGCCCTCTTTTTAGTCACCGCTGCACAAAGACATATACACTGTAATAGCATATCTTTCTAATAAACACCATCCTTTTTGACAGGAACAAGAAGAACTCTGCTAGCAGAGCAGGCTAGGAATTTTAGTTATGAAGACGCTCCATGAGTTCAAAGTGACAAAGAGCCACCTCAAAACCATGAAAATCTCAGTGAGAACACAGTATTTTCAAGACCTGTATATTGAGACGAGCAAACCACTGGGAAGGGGAATTCAAGACCTAAAAAAAGAAAAAGAAAGAGATGTCTTTCACATATTGAAAGACAGTATTGTAGTTTCCATGCCAATTCCTATCATATTTCCATCTGAATGTTCCACAGACACTGACCAGCTGATTCTACCATTTACATGGAAATCCAAAGGACTGAGACTGGCTAATACAATTTAGAAAATAAAGAACAAATAGAGTACTTTAACCAACTGAAAAAATTCAACATCCATTTATGATAAAAAAAACTCACCAGCAAGTGGCCATAGAGGGAGCATACCTCAACATAATAAAGGCCGTACATGACAAACCCACAGCTAACATCATACACAACAGTGAAAAACTGAAAGCATTTCCAATAAGATCAGGAAAGGACAAGGATGTCCACTCTCACCATTATAATTCAACATAGTTTTGGAAGTCCTAGCCATGGCAATCAGAGAAGAGAAAGAAATAAAAGGAATCCTAATTGGAAAAGAAGAAGTAAAACTGTCACTGTGTGCAAATGACATGATGCTATAAATAGAAAATCCTAAAGACAGTACCAGAAAACTACTAGAGCTCATCAATGAATTCAGTAAAGTTGCAGGATACAAAATGAATACCCAGAAATCTGTTGCACTTCTATACATTAACAATGAAATATCAGAACAAGAAATTAAGGAAACAATCCCATTTACCATCACATCAAAAAGAATAAAATACCTAGGAATAAACCTACCTAAGGGGGCAAAAGACCTGGACTCCGAAAACTATGACTCTGATGAAAGAAATTGAAGATGACACAATCAGATGTAAAGATATACCATGTTCTTGGATTAGAAGAATCAATATTATTAAAATGATTTCAAGACTTACTTTAAAGCTACAATAATCCAGACAGCATGCTAATGACACATGGGTAGACATTTACACCGAAATAATAGAGCAGGGTCCAGAAATAGATGCACGCATATGCGTGGTCCATTTTCAACAAAATCAAGGCAATTTAATAGGAAAAAGATATTCTTTTCCGACAGTGCTGAAATACCTGGATAGTCAGTCTAGGGTGGCCTGCAGTTTTTCTCACCGTTGGATTGCCCTTAGACATCCTGACAGCAATGCCATGGAAATGGAGCTGTGCCCTCTCAGTGTGTTCTGTCAGGAGGTACCAATGCCCTTACTTCTCGCCACCTTGATCAGTCGGTGTAACTGCTCTCTGCCTGAGATTCTCCACTGTAAAGTTACATAGGTTTGCCTTTAACAAGTCCCTTGTGGGGAGATACTTGCAGACTATGCAATTATTTTATTTTTCATCACACTTTTCCCAGGTAATCTTAGCAGCCATCAATCAACCTTGTCTATGACATGTATTACAGAACTGTTTGACTCATGGTGATTTTCTAGTACCTTCATTACTTCTACCTTCAATTATTAGAATTCTACTGTAGGGAAGAGTTGTTCTTTCTTCCCCATTTAGTTTTTTATTAGTTCACTTATGTAAACATGAACTAACTGATATTTATCCTATTTTATAGGTAATAGGTGAATATTATCATTATTAATGTTTTGTTCACATTATTCCAGCTTTGGTCATTGGGAACTCTTTCAGGTGCCTCTTGTGTCCCTTCAACCTGTCACCATCATTTCTAAGCACTTCTTTGCCTGCTGGCACCCTAAGCTGTTCCAGTTTCACCTCGGACTTTCTCTGCCCCATCACTGCATTTAAGAATTTCCTTAAGGAGCTCTGGCATGTCTAATTGGATAATGGTGTTTAGAAATCCGACCTGGGTCCTAGATTTACCTGTTGCTTCTGGGTGCTATTGCTTTTAGTCTCAGCAGATAAAGCTAGGAAATCAATGTATGTACTAACACACATGTGTATACATGTTTTATCTCTGTATCTGTGTGATACTTTTTTTTATTAGAAACAAACTAACAAAAAACCTTACATTCATAGCAATACCTCCAATCCCAATCCAACACTAGGGTTTGTTCTAATCTTCCCTCTTTCCACTTGTTCCCTGGCAGTGAGAAAACTGCCTGCCGTTATCCACTATACATGTTTCTTATTAGTTTAACACTAGTGTGCACATAAATTGGATTCAAAACTCACTACAGAATATATTTGTTTATGGTTCATTTCTCCTTAACTTTACAATACATAGTCAAAACACTGTTTCCCAACTCACTTAAGTTAGTTCTTTCCTTCTAAAACCTCGAGTGTAGTTATGTTATTCATCTAGAAAATAGATTTACGTGCTACTGAGTGCATTCCACTTGGGGCTTCCTCCATAACTGTTTGATTTTCATTAACTATTTCCTTAGGATATATGACACAATGCCATGGTTCTAACAGTCAGAGAAATGAAAAAAGCTAAACTCCAAGTAGTGTCTCCCCTCTCATACCAATTACCTCATTCATATTTCCCCATGATTTCTACCCCATTCCCATCAACTTTCTGTAGGCAAGGAATCTTATAAGTTTCTGATATTGTTTTATTTTGTACCATGTCTCTCAGCAATGAATTGTAATTTTCAGGGTGCAGATCTTGTGTTTCTTGTGTCAAATTTATTTCTAAATATTTATACACTATTGTAAATGAACAATTAAAATATTCTTTTTGGATTTTTAGTATATGATAGAAATACAATTGACTCGCTGTATATCAAACTGTATCTTTTAGAAATATACTACCTTGCTAAAACCAAGTCCTTTTCCCTTTTTTGCCTTATTGCACTAAGATTTCTAGTAAAATCACTGAATCAAAATGGTCCACATGTATACCTTTGTTTTGTAGCATCTCTGGATTTTGTTTTGTTCTTCTAAATGCTGTTGGTTTTAGTAAGCAATAATCTTGCCTGAATTTCAAATGTGAAATATCTTACCCCACAATGTACAACCCCTGATATCTCTACTCTGTTTCATATTGATTTGTTTAAGCCCAGCACCCCTAGCTGCTTCCCCTGTGTCTTCACAGTTTAGCAGGCAGTGATTTGAGCGGTCGTTATGCTAAGGCATTTTATGCCAATGAGGCTTCTACCCTTTGCCTTCTCAGTAGATTGTGGATTGAGGGTCACATTGAATGGTTCAGCAAGTTTACAAATTTCTTCAGGCTTCAAATTTTCTCTAGGTTATCTGGGGTGTCCAATAGGCACTGGTTAGTAGTCAGCAGGGATGCACAGAAGGTTTGTAAACTCAGTCTATCTATGGCCCTCTCACTCCCCAAATAACTTTTTAGCTGCTCTGTCAGCCACACTGAAGTGAGTCTATCCTTTCCAGCCAGAAAGAGGGCAGGTGTCTGTAACCTGAGCTGGGAGTGAGGGTGAGGTAGCAAGATGGGACAGCATCCAAGCAAGAAAGCCACAAACTTTCCACTAGCAGTTTTCATGTATATGCACTTCTCAACTTCTCATCGCCTTTGGTTGATTTCTAGTGCACTGAAATTTTTAAAAATAATTTTGTCCAGTTGCATACTTGTTTTGAGGAATTTGCTTGACTTTCCCACACTTACATTGCCAGGACTTCAAAACATTTTTAATAAAATGTAGAAAAAAAAATTCATGAATCCAAGATAGGTAAAGATTTATTAAATAGAAAAAAAGCACTGAAAAGAATATATGAAATATATATATGAAACATAAATGAAAAAATAATAAATTTAACTACTTTAAATTTAAGAATTTTTGTTCATTAATAGATATCACTAAGAGAATGAAAAGGAGAGAATATGTGCAACATATTCAACCAAGAACTTACTCAAATATAGTTCTGTCTTGTATAGCACCAGCAGGAAGGGAACAGTTGTAACATCACAGGCCCATCAGCATGTCACTGAAGGACACAGAAGAAGGAAATCCTCTCTGTGTGCAGCACTTTGAGAATCATACCTGGATGGTAAGTTTTGCCTTTAAGGTGAAATGGCTAGAGGTCCCAATCTACACTGATTCACCGTCTTGATAGTAATTGTATTAGTCAGGGTTCCCCAGAGAAACAGAACAGAGAGAGAGAGAGAGAGAGAGAGAGAGAGAGAGAGAGGAGATATTAATTGATTTTAAGGAATTGGTTCATGCAATTATGGAGCAGACACGTCCAAAATCTGCAGGGTGGATGTACAGGAAGAATCAATTTTGCAGTTCAAGTGGAAAGGCTGTCTGCTCTCAGAATTCCTTCTTATTTGCAGAGTCAGTCTTTGTTCTATTAAGGCCTTCAACTGATTGAGTGAGACCCACCCACATTATGGAGGATAATCCACTTTACTCAAAGTCCACTGATTTTATCTCATCAAAAAAACTCCCTCCCATGCTGATGCTGTCTGTCTGTTGGAGAATAAATTTTGGATGGTTCTTTTTTTCACCAAAAAAGACAAAAAAAAAAAAAAAAAAAACTCCCTCCCAGACACTGCGTGTTGTGGCCCAGCCAACCTAACACATAAAATTAACCATCAAAGTGAGAGACAAATAAGTGACAATTGAAAATGTGGTCACTGATATAAGTACACCTTAAACTTACAGAGTGTTGTATGTCAATTATATCACAATAAAAGTAAACAGGGAAAAAAAAAAAAAAACAAGAAAATCTGGTAACAAGTAGGTCTGAGGAAGAGATGTTGATAGACTTTTAAGAACATGTACCAAAGTATTTGTGTCCCTATGAACACCCAAAACAGCAACCCTGCAGAGAAGTCTCTCCGTAATCTTGTGCATAAGATGGGTCCTAATAGGGCAACATAAGCAAAGAGCAGTAACTGGTGACAAGTTTATCAAATTTAAGCTCTTCATAACAGAATAGGCAGCAGTTGATCGCCACTGGAATAAACACCTTCTGTAGATAGGCATCTTCCTTCCTGCCCATCCTGTATTTAAAGAATGCTTTGTTTATCAATGTTGTTTTCGAAACAGCATCATTTCTGACCAAGGAACTCATTTCATAATGAAGGAATATGGCAATGGACTCATGCTCACTAATTCCTAATCTTATTAATGTCCCCTTACCCCAGATGAGGGGCATAAGCATGGAAGAGCCCACTGAAGTCCAGTCATGGTGCCAGCTGGGTGGCAACACTTTGAGACCAAGTAGGTCTTCGTCTGCACAAGGGTGAGCTACATGTTGAAGGCAGAAGGTTAGCACACCCTCTTAAATACTGAATTCAATGGGAAAAGTGGCAAGTTTGGGATCTGACTTTTTAAAAAATGTTATTGGAGTCTAGTTGCTTTACAATGTTGTGTTAGTTTCTGCTGTACAGAAAAGTGAATCAGACATACGTATACATCTATCCCCTCTTTTTTGGATTTCCTTCCCATTTAGGTCACCACAGAGCACTGGATAGAGTTCCCTGTGCTATACAGCAGGTTCTCATTAGTTACCTATTTTATACATGGTAGTGTGTATCTGTCAGTCCCAATCTCCCAATTCATCCCACCCCCGTTTTCCCCCTAGGTATCCATACGTTTGTTCTCTACATCTGTGTCTCTATTTCTGCTTTGTAAATAAGATCGTCTATACCAATTTGTTCAGATTCCACATGTATGCGTTAATATACGATACCTGTTTTTCTCTTTCTGACTTAATTCACTCTGTATGACAGTCTCTAGGTCTATCCATGTCTCTACAAATGACCCAATTTCATTCCTTTTTATGGCTAAGTAACAGTCTATTGTATATATGTACCACATCTTCTTTATCCATTCTTCTGTTGATGGACACTTAGGTTGTTTCCAAGAACTGGATGGGGTTCTTTGCCTGTTATTGATTCATCTTCCATCTTACCCCCTTCCATGCTCTCCATATTTCATAAGAGAAGCTGGGAATCCAGTCACCAGTGTGCTTTTCCCCAGAAGGTCTCTGGTCAGAGTCTGATACTGAGAGGCAGCCACGTGAGATCTGGAAGGCAGTGACTGCAGGAGGGAAGCCGCTGTCCTGGAAGCAGGTGCACACTGATGTGAGAGCAGATGCCGGAGCTCTGGGTCTCTCCAGACAGCTCTAGAGCACACCTGCTTCCATGCTTCTGACCGAGACCACTGGTGTCTGTTCCATAAGTACCTGCAAAGGCCGTGCAAACCTCTCCTCTCCTATGCTAAGGTCCTTATCTCTCTAACAAATAGCATGACTGTGGCTTTTCTCTCTTAGGTGCCTCAACGATCTATACAGTTACACAACTATCCTGCACTTTTCTTTGAATGACTGAATTGGAGGCATCTCTGAGGATGAGGAGAACAGTGGAAGGAGGTGACAGATCTGCTCCTCACTGGAAACCCAAGAGTTTATCTAGAGTCCTCTAAAGACTTCTGGTCAAAACCTCGAATGCTTTCTAAATGACACACTCTAATAATTTTCTTGAAAAGTTTAGGCTTTTATCTCAGTTACAGAGGTTTAAGAAAGAACAATTTTAACTTTTTTAAAGCTTCAGTGGAGCTGATCTTAAACTATCTCAGGTGTATGACTTCATGTGCAACCACTGCCTTTTTCATCAGACGGGGACGTTTGTTTCCGCCACACAGGCTCGTCAGTGACTCTCACTGAGGGCTGACTTTACCTCCCAGGGGGACATTTGGCATTACCTGCAGACAGCTCTGATGGTCACAAATGGGGGTGAGAGGGTAGTGCTGTTTGCATAGAGACGGTAGAGGACAGAGGGGCTGCTAAACGTCACACCATGCAAAGGACAGCCCCCAGAACAAGAATTAACCTGTCCAAAATCACAACCTAGACGCTTACAAGGGTGATGTAATTATTCCGAATTTAGGGATAGTTAAACCGTGGCTCTGAGAAGTTAATTTATGATCTACAGTTACACAACTACTAAATAAAATAGTCAAACTCTTGTTCTTTTCACTACATGTATGATTTCTAAGCCTACTATTAAGCAAGGTTGTTTTTACCAACTGCTAAGTGAGAAAACTTTAGAAATGCCAGACTTCACATTGTATTTAAGTGCACAGGATATGAAACAACTTGCAACATGTGAAAACTGCAAGCATTCTCACCCATAAAAAATGTTTTCTCCCCAGCTGTACAGATTAATTTCCTTTTTCAGACCTATTTTTCTGAGCAAAATTATCTGGTATACAATGTAGAAATACTCTGTATAAGTAAATAAATGTATTTTACAGCACAAGTTTATCTTCGGAAACTAAATTTTTATACCAGTCCCATAGGTCCTACAAATAAATGGCAGTCGCTTTGTGATAATCATTCTAAAACACTAACAGATCTATATATACTTTCTGGATACCCCTATATATCCCTGTTATGGGCTGAATTGTCTCCCCAAATTTCATATGTTTAAGTCTTAATCCCTGGTACCTCAGAATGTGATTGTATATAAAGATACATTCTTTAAAGAGGTAATTAATTTCTAATGAGGTAACTAGGGTGGACTCAATCTGATATGACAGGTGTCATTGTAAGAAAAGGAGATTCGGACACAGAGACACAGAAGGATGACCGCGTGAAGAAGCAGAGAGAACACAGCCGTCCACAAAAGGAGAGCAGCCTCAGGAGAAACCAAACCTGCCCACACCTCCATCTAGGACTTCCAGCCGCCAGAATGGTGAGAAACAAATTTCTGTTAAGTCACCTAGTCTGTAATGTTTGTTATGGTAACCCCAGCAAACAAACCCACTCCCCACAATAGACCACAGCTGCACGCACACCTCAGATGCAGGATGTGACCAGTGTCACATTCCTAAAGCTCCTACACTATCTTCCTTACATTGACTGCCACGGAACCCTTGCCTCCCCTTCACCACGCTGTCTCCTGCCATCAGATATCTCTAAAATGTGAGTGAACAATGGCAAAGCCAGTCACCATGGCTTGGTTTGCTAGAGCAGATTTTCAGATATGTTTCTGTGGTAGTTGATCCTTAGGCTTAAGAGTAATAGACATTTAAGTGAAGATGGAGAGAATAATTTTTCCTAACAATTAGCAGTAATCAGTATAAAAACCTCAAAGAAAATGAACTCTGTGACTCAGGATAGGCTCTCAGATTAATACGCCACCCTCTGTAAAAAATGATTGCTGATATTTGTTCTCTTATATAGATATATAGATAGATAGATATAGACAGATACAGATAGACATAAATATATATATATATATACACACACACACAAAATCAGTATCTTTGTCTTTTAAGACTTATTAAAAGAGTGGAATGGACTTTTGGTTTATTGCAGAGAAAGGGTATCTTCTGGGCTATTAAAGGGCATCTTCTTGGTTTACATAGATGTTTTCTGAAAATGATAATTGGAATATAATTTTCTCAAATTGAATTTGTAAGACAGAATTTTGTGCCTATTATTTATCATATCTAATGTTTTTTAAATAAATTAAAAAGGAGACTAGACAATGTAACTTCTAGTCACATCAAATGTATAAGATGTTACTTTAACTCCTTCATTTTAAATGACTATTAAATATTGGTCACATACTTTTCCCCAATATATTTTAGATTAGAGCTTACATGCTTTCTATACAGATAAAATAGCTTCCTGGCTTTGTGTAACATACCAGCTCATGACCGTAAAATGAGGCAAATAGTTGTTGAATCAAAATTAGAAAGCTATCAAATGTACTTTAGAATAATATGACAAACCATCACTCAACCTGGGATTCACTAAAATTTGGAATAAGAAGAACTTAATACTAGATAAAATTCATAACACATCTAAAACTTGCCTAATTTTACTCAGAAGCTTGTGTCCAAAGCTGTCTATGAAGTCCACCCCCCCCAAATTACCTAAGGTTTCCACAACTTCTTGTTAAATTAAACCCTCATTTAATGTGCATATTCAGCATCCCCCAACAATTCTTCCTGCCTGTAAGAAGGTAATTCCAAGGAAATTACATGATGCCTAACACTTAACCACTCTCCTGCATTCTTTAAAATTTTTATTTCCTTCTCCTAAGAATGTTCAGGCCTCCCCAGTACAAACACTTTAACCCGTCCAAGCTAGATTTAAAATTTATCCCTTCCATACGCACCTCCATTTTCACAATTTCAGTCATCGCTTGCCTGCTATGCCATCTACTTCTGTAACTTCTCTATCTCCTCTCAAATTTCCTCTCATAATTTTCAACTGATGCCATAAAACATTTAAGGCCAAGTTTTCTCTCATATGTCAAACACAATCTAACACTAAGTCTGATGCACCAGAAGTATCAGAAATAATTTTGAGCTCAAGTTATTCATGGTATTAAGAGAATAAAAATGGCATACATTCTCCAATAGTAACTAAAAATCATAAAAATATAACCATATAACCATTACAAATGCCAACAGCCATAATTGTTTGTATAAATATGAGAATTTCACTAGTCTGATTTCACAATACTTGTCACCTGAGAATCGTTTAAACCTTATAAAAAATAAATAAGAATTCCAGTTTCAGCTAATATGGTAAAAGTAGGAATAAGCATTGCTTCTAACTTTACAAGAAGGAAAAAGCTAGAGATCTGCAAATTAACAACTTTGATTTAAACTATCAGGGAACTGACGTCACACGGAAAATAAGAAGAAGTTCAAAAAAAAAAAAAAAAATCTACCGCCAGGGCCATGTGATGTTCATTAAGTCTAATGCATAAGGAATCCACCTGAGACGCAGCCCTTGTTCAGAGCCACGCGGAGAAGCCCGAGCGGGAGTTCTTTGCCCAGAACACCTGCACAAGACCACATGGGGTCTCACAGCCACGTGAACGCCCCGCACCAGGGGCCACAGGCCACCCGCTTCTTCTACCGGCCTTGTCCCCACCCTCTGTGAGGCTGTCACCAAGAACATCCCTGAGTCCTGTCCGAGCCAGACAGGCTGGGACCGCGTCATCTCGGAGTGGCCACGGGAGGGCCCTGCGGGGCTCAGGCCAGCTGTCCAAGCTCATCTCTTCCCGGGTCCGCCAGGACCAGACGGACCACATGGGCCACCACCTGGACAGGGAGATGGGCCAGAACCGTGTGTGCTGAGGTTTGCCAACAGGATCTATGGCCCATCTGGAACCTGGACATCACCTGTGTCAACCCTTACCTTCAAGGAGCCCTGAGGCCCTCGGGTGCTACTTCGATGAACTTGGGGTCATCCTGGACGTGATGCAGAACCACCTCCTGCAGACACTGTGTCTGGGCCACTGAGAAGCCCGCCTCCACCGACTGGGACAGTGTCCCTGACCAGAAGGTCCCGTTGCGGAAAGGTACCTCCGACGTGCAGGTGACCTACGTGGTTCCGGGCAGTGGGCAGGACCAGCCCTCCGACCCACCGAGAAGTTGAGGGGGCGAGGCCACCCAAGGGGGGCCTAGACGACCCCATGGCCCCCGCGGGGCCACCTCCGGCACCCTGGCGGTTTGGCTGCCGTCCTCCTGGTGTTGAACCGAGGGGGCGGGGGCCCGGCATCCCGCGCCGCGGCCCAGCCCTGAAGGAGCGCGAGGCCGAGGCGGGCGGGCGGCTTTTTTCCAGCGCCCCAGGCCGCGTCAGCGCAGCCTGACGAGCGCGCACAGTTCCAAGAAGGTGACAGCGCCGCCTGCCCTGCAGCTCGGAGTCGGAGCTGCAGCCGCGCTCGCGGCGTTGACTGGACTCGGCGCGCCGCTCCCCGCACCTCCGGGAGCCCGTGCGCCGCGCGCGCAAAACGTGCGGAGGAGACGTGTGCCCGGCGTGACCCCTCCCGCGGGGGCGAGGCCCCGAGGCCGGCGAGCGGAGGGCGGGACAGGGCCTTCCGGGACCCGGGCGCCTACAGGTGAGTGCGTGTGGGACCCCCCCAACCCCGCCCCTTGGCCCCGTCTGTCTCCGTCCTTCCCACCTCCGGACCCCACTTAGGAGGACTCGGGACCCTAGGCCTCAGCCTCCCATTCCGGCCCGGAGTCTCGCTGGTGGCCCGGCGACATGCGTCAACCCCAAGCCCTGAGTGTCCCCGCCGCGCAGGCCCTGCCTGAGCCAGTCGTGCCCACGGGACTGGGACAGAGGGAGGGAAAGAGAAGAGTGACCCTTCCATCTGTCCCGGGAGGGGCAGGGGGCCAGCCTGCTCCCCTGTGTGTGGCGGGCAGGTCCTCAGAAGGCTGGCGAGGGCGCGGCCTCTGGAGGACGCAGGGCCACCGCAGCCTCAGCGCCACTCGACGTCCCTGGTCAGCAGCGGGAAGGGACCTCCGTCCTGCCCAGCAAACCGCCCCCCTCCCCCGTGTCTCGGGCCCCCTGGACGACCCTCTGCCCAACCAGCTCCCTCCCGCCTCCCCAGCTCTGCACTCCGCGGCCACACCCTGGGCGCGGGGGGGGCCCCCTTTAGAAACAAACAGCAACAATAATAATAACAAAAACATAAAGCAAGGTATTAGGAAAACCGGAGTGAAATTCAGTCCCTAACATGCGGTACAATTACTATAATACACCTCACTTAAAGGCAGCAAGGAAAAGGAGCAGAACTAAGTAACTTTGGAAAGCAGTGTTTTGATTGAATATTGTAAAGCTCAAAGCAAAGGAAAAAAAAAGTATAAAAACACTGTAATGTAGTTGGTAAATTTGTTTCTCATTGGTATGGTCACCAATTCTGCAAAGCCTTCGAACACATACTAGGGTTAAAGCGATGCTTTGTCAATAATAGGAACCAGATTTCTCACTGCCAGAGAAACAAGTTACAAGTAAGCAAGAGAGGAAATGTTGATCAAAACTTGTGCCGAATGAGAGAGAGATACCACTATTAACTCCTGTTTATTTTAAGAGATGTAGAAGTAAATATAGATACGTGTGTGGGTTAGTTAGTACAAATATCCACATTGTTAGCAATATAGATATATGAGTTTCCTATCTCTGTCCTCTGAGAACTATACAGTTGCAACCAGCAGTACATACCATTTCCCAGTAAAAGAAACCATGGTTCTTTGAAGAAGTGGCTGATTCTAGGCAGCAAAAATACAAAGTAGGTCTGGAACATCTTGTAGTTGCAAAAATAAGGAATTACTAAAAATAAAAGGGGGAGGGGTGTCCCTGGAAAATCTCCCAATAACCAAAGCAAGAAAAACATGAGCAACAAAACAAATATGATTGTATTGAATTATAACCAAAAGAATGATTTTAAAAACCAGGTAAGTCCATCCTGATAGTAAAGTGATAGAATAAATAAATAGAGAAGAAGAGATAAATCTACCTTATCAAAGAATTCCAATTAATAAATGTAAAAGTAATGAGGAAAATAATCACCATTTGAGCACTAGAGTAATAATTGCAGTAGGCAAAATCCACTGATGGTTGCTAAAATTAGCCGACTTTAAGAAGAAACAGAGGGACTTACCTGGTGGTGCAGTGGTTAAGAATCCTCCTCCCAATGCAAGGAACACGGGTTCGAGCCCTGGTCCAGGAAGATCCCACATGCCGCGGAGCAACTAAGCCTGTGAGCCACAACTACTGAGCCTGTGCTCTAGAGCCCACGAGCCACAACTACTGAGCCCGTGCACCTAGAGCCGATGCTCCGCAACAAGAGAAGCCACTGCAATGAGAAGCCCACGCACCACAACGAAGAGTAGCCCCCGCTCGCCACAACTAGAGAAGGCCAGCGCACAGCAATGAAGACTCAACGCAGCCAAAACTAAATAAATAAATAAATAAAATTTTAAAAAATAAGGAGAAATAGAATAGTTGCATAGCCTCAAATGATCTTCCCCAAAATATGTATTAATTACTGTGGTGTGTTTAACATATGTCCACAAATTCTTTGATATTTCTTCCAGGATTTGAAACAACTCCCTTTTCCTTGAATGTAGGCTGAACTTAATGACTCACACCTTAGAAAATAGAGCATGGAAAGGGAAAAATAATGATTTTAGAGTATTCTGTCTTCAATTTCATAACCCGGCTCTATTCATGAGAAAACATCAGATAAACCGAAACTGTGGGACATTCTACAAAATACCTTCAAATATGTCAAGGCCATGAAAGGTAAGGAAACAGCAGGAAATGTCATAGATTGGAGGAGAATAAGGAGAGGATTGACTAACTGCAGTGTGATGTCATAGGTGGGATTCTGACTCGAAGACAGACATTAGTGAGAAAACAGTTGGCATCAAATATTATATGTGGTTTAGTTAAGTGCATTGTCCTAACATTATTTGCTTAGTTTTCATAACTGTACCAGGGTTACATTTATCAAAACTAAGAAGATGAGATATTAACATTAGGAGACTGGGTGAGGTTTCAGTGGGAATATTTTGCATTATTTTTTCCATTTCTCCTATAAATAATATAAATTATTTCAAAGTATGAAATTTTTAAAAGTTTATGATACATCCAGACAATGGAATATTATTCAGCAATAAAAAGAAATAAGCTATCAAGCCTTGAAAAGAAATGGAGGAACCTTAAATGCATATTACTAAGTAAAAGAAGCCAATCTGAAAGGCTACACACTATATGATTCCACCTATATGATATCCTGGAAGAGCCAAAACTATAACTATGGTGACAGGATCAGAGGTTGCCAAGGCTTGGAGGGGTGATGGATGAATAGGGGGAGCACAGGATTTTTTTGAGCAGTGAAAATACTCTGTATGAGACTATAATGATGGATACATGTCATTATACATTGTCCTAACCGATAGACTATATAACACCAAGAGCAAACTATGGACTCTGGGTGATTATGAGGTGTCCATATAGGGTCGCCGGCTGTAAGAACCTATCACTCTGGTGAGGGGTGTTGATAACGGGGGAAGTTATGCATGTGTGGGGCAGAGGGTAGATGGGAAATTTCTGTACCTTCCCCTGAATTTTGCTGTGAACCTAAAACTGCTCTAAAAAATGAATTCTTTAAAAACATTAAAAAAAAAGCTAACAAAAATAAAAGTGTAGTGAATGTAATGAACATTTTAAGTAATATAAATATGGATTATCCTTAAAAACATTTAAGCAAATATTGTAGAAGTTTTTCTTAAGCATAAACATAAGAACAGGCCGTAAAGGTCTGCTTCTAGCCCATTGTGGCTAAATCTTGCTTATGATAGAATATAAAAAGATGATTATCATAATCCTAAAATTAATGGCAAACATTTAAAAATCTTGTTTCCAGGTAAGCAGTATAAATAAAGTGCCTACATGGTATCCAATCATACATACAGAGTTCCATTTTCATTAATATATCATTGCCATTTTGAAGCAAAGCATCAGTGAACAGCATTTATACCTTCAGAAGGGAAAATGTAAATTCAAAAAGATTATAGTTGAGAAGCAGAAGTAAAGGTGGTATACAAATTGAAAACCCAGTGACATATAGAAAGTGAAATGTCAAATATTTATACTAACTTCTATTTATGGGTAGCCTAGGCATGTAGAATACAAATTACTGTGTTAAATTACTATCAGTAATATTGTCAGGTTTTCTACAAATATTTGAAAACTTGCATGGAAACAGATTCCTTGCTGTTACTACAGTGCTTATGAAAACAATTTCTAATCTAGGTTGTTTAAAAAAAATTCCTTTCCGATATATGTGATAAAAAAGGGATTTTCCTCTTTTGATCACAAGGACATTAGAATCCCTTGAGAAAATAATTGAAATGGTCTGGCCATCCACATAGATTATCAATTTAGTCCATTGTTATTTTGGCATATTCTTTACTGACTGCAAGCTGGTGCTCTCTTCCTATATTTTAGGCTATATTCCCAAGCAAAGGGCACGTTAATTGTTCTGGAGTGAACACAGATTTAATGCACTGTGATGTCATTTTTATGTGTGTTAATTGCTCAACTTTACATTAAAATCAGTCATAAACCATAGACAATGTTGTATCCAACAGTGCGCCAAAAAAATGAGTTACCCACAGGTTAACTGTCTGTCTTTACTCATCCAAGGAGAGGAACTCTGTTCCTCAGATATGGAATACTTAGAATATCTGTGCCAAAATGCTCAAAATTCACTCATCATAGATAAACATAATCTGAAGTATGTCAGTTGGAGCAAACTTTTTCTTCTAACTGCTGACAGGTATTCTTACAGAATGACCTTTCTGTTGTACAGGTTTATAGATTGTGTCCTTCCAAAAGTTAAACGCACTCATTTTTTACTCTGCTGTGCAGTAAATAACCATCTGATCATTCTAAAGTGCTGTCATTGGAAGAGCCTAGAAGAAGTTAAGGTGAATTGGCATTTACTTCCAAAATGATAAGGATCATAGTGTAGAGTTACAAAGGATATAAAGAGACAATTCACAAAAAAAACCTCAGTAAGTAGTAATTATATTAAAGATATTCAACTTCATTTAAATATTTTATACTTGAATATATAGGAAATATAAGTTACAAGTCTGGAGGGGGACAATTTGTCAATGTTGTTTCTCAAAATGAAGTGGTGATTCCTGTCCTAGATCTTCAATGACAGACAGAAATTATGGAGGTGGGGTGTGCAATGTGAAAGTTCAAAACAGTGGAGACAGCTGCATATAAAAGGAATTGTATAATGTACACCATTTGATATGTTTGAGATATATGATAAAGAAAAGTGATGAAATATAATTTCTGATGAGAACTGGATTGGGTGTCAGAACATGAAAAGTTAAGATTAAGAATTTCAAGTAAGTAACTATAACAAGTCAAATTTAATTCCATGACCCATCACTTACAAGATCAGGGAGCTTAGAAAAAATCACTTAACACCAACACTTCAGTTTTTCCATCTGTTAACAATGATAATAAAAATACCTACTTAATAGGGTTAATAGGCAAACTAGGTTAACTTTGCTTGCATTTAATGATACAGGTATATACCATTATCGTCATGATGTTGAAAGTCAATTTCAAGCTCAAAGACAGTAATCTGATGAAGGATTAGGTAGGAAGTCACTTTATTTCAAACAGCTTCTGGCTCAAAATTAGTCTCCTAATGATTAACACCCGATTTTCTACAACATGTATATACAAGCAGAAAGAAATACAATGGATGGATGTTAATTTAATAAATGTTATTCATAGTGATTAGTTATCAATGAAATAGCACGTCCTACTCTCAGTGCATCAATTATGGAATTATTCTTAGTTTGGCATGAGATTCTAAATCTTATATTTAAGGGAAATAGTTCTCTTTGTTTAAATGAGCAAATGTATGAACTTAAAAAATAACTAATCTAAAAGGCTATGTGAATGATAAGGACTCAGTGTGTATTTATTGAACAGATAAATGGACTCCTGAGGAACTGGGAAGCCTCGATCAGTTTATAGGGAGGGCAGCACAAAGAGCAACGAGTTTAGGATTCAAGACGGCAAATCTTCCTCTTCACCCCTCTTTCTCTTCTTTGCGTTCTTCCCTTCCTTTCCTGAGAAATTCAGGCGTAGGACAAAGCAGGGAAGGCGGGGGGCACAGTGGCTCAGGGTGCAGGGCAGAGCCCAGGTGGGCTGGGGCTAGTTTCCATGGGGACAGCGGAGGCCAGGCGTGGAGTTAGGCCAGGGAAATCACAGGAGGGAAGGGCCTGTACTCAGAGGGCGGGAATCTGATGGGGAGAGGAGTGCACCCATCTCGGCGAGGGGGAGGGCATGGCACTTAGAGTCAGGTTTAGAGTCAGAGCCGCAAAACGGTCAGCAGGGCCCCCATGCAGGAGGGCGACTCGGTCAGGGAGGGTGCGCAGTGGGAGGAGGAGGTCCTCTGAGGAGGCAGACAGCCCAGTTACCATGAAGACAGCAGCCCTGAACGCGGGCCCCAGGGCCAGGTCACCGCGGGAGAGGCACGCAAGGGGGCATCCTCACCCGGGTATCGGGGCCCAGGCAGGGTAACGAGGACATTCTCACATGTAGAGCCAAGCCGAGGTGCGGTGAGGAGACCGCATGGAGGAGGAGAAACCCAGAAAGAGGTAAAACTAGACTGAACCTTGTGGTTTGGATCTAAATGGGATATTTCACTGTGAACTCATGGCCTTTAATGCGTAGAAATGGATGTAGAAATAAATAGGGATATTAACATGGATGTGCATATGTCTGTACGTGTGTGTGAATACATACATGTACAGCCTCTAATACCCACTGAGATGGCTTGGGGTGTGGAATAAAAATCAGCATATCTAGTGGCCATAACTTGGTTTCTACTTAACATTATCCCCCAGAACAAAAGCGAAACAGAACTATTTGGAGAAACTGGTGATTCATGGACTAGGGCAAAGAAAATACAAAAGAACGTGGAATATCTTCTGCCAGAAAGAAAGGCATTGCTAAATGAAAAAAAGGGAATATGACAAAGGACACAAAATGATAGGATTCCCTGCCCAAAACTGGGACAATTTGAGGATCAAAATAAATAATGATAGTAATTAAAAATAGCCCATTAAACAAAAGAGGAAATCACGGTCACATATAGACATAAATAAATAGTTGAGTAAATTGAAATTTTAATGAAGTATGGAGAATTACTTGCATCTCCCAGAAAAATGCTTGTTAATTGTGATGGGAGGCATAACTTTATAGTGGAGAAGTCTGGCAGACAGTAAGTACCTTATTTAATAAAGTGAGCAGGTAGATTTCATCAGTAAATTGAAATATTGTGCCAACCTGTACGTGCAATGAGGATACAGCAACATTTGGAATGAGAGTCCTCTGACATTCCTGCTTAAGATACATAGCTTGAATCTAGTTATGGTGAAACAGGCAAATGTGATTTGAGAGACGTGACAAAATAAATACCTAGTAATCTTCAAAAACTCAAGGTCACAAAAATCAAGAGAAGCCTGAGGAACTCATCTAGACTCAATAAAACTAAGAGACAAGGCAGCAATGTGCTCCATGACCCTCAGCTGGAACCTTTTGAACTAAAAGGCATTACTGAGACATGAATTCATCCCGGGATCAGATGGTATTTATGTTAATTAGCTGATTTTGACAGTGAATTTTAGTTGTTTAGGAAAATGTCCTGTTTGTCAGAAATATATAGTGAAGTAAAGAGGAAAGATGAGACATCAGGTCAGCAAATTACTCCCAAGTGGTTCAGAAGAGACTTATTTTTACTGTACTTTCAATTTTTCTGTAAGCTTGAAATTGTTAAAATAAGAAAAATTAAAGGTGGAGAGTAAAGAAGTTTCCTTTACTTTTTAAGTAAAACTCTTATTTTTACGACTGAGTTTGTGGAAATTCAAATGGAAACATGAAAAGAGTACAAGTTCATTTAAACATATGTTTTCAGTCTCCTATCCTGATAAGGTCAGGCGAACAACCATAATATAGTCCAGTAGCTGTTAAATTAAAGTTGACTTTTCTTTGCTCTGATTTTCTTAAACTGACTTCATATTCAAGTCATTTTTTAAAAATTTAAGGTATTTCATTTATAACAGTTTTTTTTGTAAAAATAACTTGTGTGCATATCTTTCCTCGTTCAATTTCCCAGAGGTACCACTTTCTAAGGAACACCTACCTAAATAAACACACACACAAATACATATATATGAGTGTACTTATGCACGTGTATCTCACACATCCACCGATACACACAAATGTATGTATAGTATATAATATACAAATATATACATATATTTTATGTATATGTATATTTGTGCATGTACGTGTATGCATGCACACATGTATATTTTCCCCATAAAATTTGTATTGCATATATTTTTCTGAGACTTATTTTTACTTACCAGGTAACCACGTGCATATTCCCACACTGTTTATTATAACATATGTATCCAATACACTTGAAATCATTATTGAGTTTATTACAAATTTTAGTGCAACAGATATTCTACAATCAACATCTTAGTGTATATATGTATATATATATATATATACACATATATATGTGTATATATGTATATATCTTATTATGAACATGGATGGATACATCTTGTAAAATAAATTCTAGGATGTTAAATTCCTGGGGCAGGAATTTATGTACATATATAAACTTATTGCCAAACTGATGTTCAAGAAATTGTGCTCATGAACATTCATACCGACAGCCTAAGGAAAACAGTGTTCTCGCATCCTCATCAATACTGGCTGTTGTCAATATTTTAAATATTTGCCAAATTAGTACTTAACAAACGTTACCCATTATAGTAGTTTTCATTTTTTAAATTGTAATAAGGCTGGACCTCAGAAGCTTTCATTTTGTGTAGTTTTGGAGTTGTATAGGGATCATTTTAATTATTGGTTTTGAAAGTTTGAAAAAAAGTACCTATTTAGCTGTATAACATGAGCTTGGCATATATATATATATATATATATATATTTTTAAGCCTGGCATATTTTTTAAGGGTGCATTTCTTTGTCAACTTTTTCAGCTGTCCTGAGCATTGAGAAATGCAATTATCAACCAAATTAAAATATTAAGGGGAGCAGATCAGTATATTGTCTCCTTGTAAAACCAAAAATCGACAGCTGTTGACATATGCATGGAACTCTTTCAGTCCATCAACAGCTCATGTCTGAGAGCTTAGTCTAGGCCAGGCACTGGTCTGGATACTGAGAATACAGTAGTTAACACCATAGACAAAAATCTTGCACTCGTGGAGATTATATTCTACTGAAAAGAATGTAAATTGGATGTCTCAAAAATTAGGGACAACATATTATAAAGTCTATAAACATTATACAATCTTTAGAAAAGGGAAACATTTGCCCAGGATTCTGAATCTGAAGTCTGAAGGCAATGAGGTTCTTTCTCTTGGTGGGAGCTCAGATGAACCGTGTTCAATCAAGACCCTTTCAATTTGATTCAAATTATTCCCACGGACACATGTTTTCTTAAAATACGGTATCGTCATTTGCAGCCTAGTTAGAAGCCGCTGACTCTTTCAATTTTTAGTGTTATTTTATAAATTTATAACCAGATCTACTATGTGCTGGTTTTGATTTTACAATTTCCAGGAAGAAAGTCAGAAAGAAGTTTCACTGCCAAGTGCTAGGAAGACGTGTTCCTGTTTCCTTCATGTATCAGGTTTGGAAATACATGACATAATTAGTGTATTATGTTAAATAGTAATATGTATTCATTTAATACTAAATATAATTTTTGTGAACTTTTTGGAATTACATTTTTTCCTGTTGTTGATTATATAATTTCCTTGCATATCAATTATTTCCATTATGGCATATTCTCATTTTACAATTTCCAGTTATTCCCTACAAATTGATTTTTTTTAAGATGGCATGAAGTCAAGAAATAAAATGGCACTGAATTTGATAATTTTCCATTCCTTGCTGACTAAAATGACTGTCAGAGTTAAACATTTCCACAATTGTAACGGTTATAATTAATGTTTATGTTTTAGTAGATTCTATTCAATAGTATGTGATCACACCAATATTTTTCCTCCTAAGATAGAATACAAAAGGTTAAATATTTTTTCACTTAGAAAATGAATTTGAGTTTAAAGATATTTTCAAATTTTTAGGAAATTTATGAACTTTCAATCTTTTTTTGAGAAGTATAATAATCACAGTAAATGAAGTTTGGGGATTTGGAGTTTGCAGATTATTTAATTACATGGAGAAGGTTACTCATGCATAAAATAAATAGGGTACATAAAATCAAATAATTTTGATATTACATATATTTAAATCCATAGTTAATTTTATAATTTCCAAAAAAAAAAATCACTAGAATTAAGTGTGCTAAGCTGTGGAGAAAAAAATATCAAAGGATAGTGAGGATACAGATAATTTCACTATTTTCCTAAAGATGTTTTTGTATTTCTAACATTTTTTTTAGTGCCCAAAATCAAATATGTAAATATATCTTGAATACTTGTCCTGGGATAGACATAGACACTTTTCTGTGCATTTTAGAGACATTATATGATTGAAATTTAATCATATAACTACTTAAAATATTAAATTACATAGCATCCTATGAATAGTCTATTGTTTAAATCCAATCCTATTATTTCTCTCTAAATAGGAGATTGTACAGTGAGGATTTTTACCCATATTGTCTTTCCCCTGAATCCCCCAAACATCCACTACTCAGTATTGACCTGTTGTTTATCTACTAGTTATAAACAGAAAAATTTAGTACTAAAATGATGTTTAACAAAAAAGTAGAAATAACACATTTTAGCTTGAATAAATGACACAGTTAAGAAGCAGCAAAAAATAGTCAATTCTGTCCATAGACATTTAGTTGCTACCTTGTCTTGGCTATTGTGAATAGTGCTGCCATGAACATAGGGGTGCATGTATATTTTTGGATTATTGTCTGGATATATGCCCAGGAGTGGGATTGCTGGATCATATGGTAATTCTATTTTTAGTTTTCTGAGGAACTTGCATACTGTTCTCCATAGTGGCTGCACCAATTTACATTCCCACCAACAGTGTAGGAGGGTTCCCTTTTCTCCATACCCTCTCCAGCATTTGTTATTTGTAGAATTTTTAATGATGAGCATCCTGACTGGTGTGAGGTGGTACCTCATTGTAGTTTTGGTTTGCATTTGTCTAATAATTAGTGGTGTTGAGCATCTTTTCATGTTCCTATTGGCCATTTGCATTTCTTCTTTGGAGAAATGTCTGTTTAGGTCTTCTGCCCATTTTTGATTGGGTTGTTTGTTCTTTTGTTTTTGAGTTGTATGAGCTGTTTTTATATTTTGGAAATTAAGCCCTTGTCAGTTACATCGTTTGCAAATATTTTCTCCCATTACATAGGTTGTCTTTTCGTTTTGTTTATGGTTTACTTTGCTGTGCAAAGCTTGTAAGTTCAATTAGGTCCCATTTGTTTATTTTTGTTTTTATTTCTATGCCTTGGGAGACTGACCTAAGAATATTAGTATGATTTATGTCAGAGAATATTTTGCCTCTGATGAACAACAGTGTCCTACTGTGTAGCACAGAGAACTATATTCAGTATCTTATGATAAACTATAATGGAAAAGAATATAAAAAGAGAATGTATATGTGTATATAACTGAATCACTTTGCTGTACAGAGCAGTAATTAACACAACACTGTAAATCAACTATACTTCAGTTTAAAAAAAAAGTGAAAAGAAACAGTGGAAAAAAGTCAATTCATAATATTGTATCAATAAAAATAACAGAAAATTCATAGTAGTTTTAATCAAAAGTTAGTTCAGTGAATACCATCTTGTCAAAATGTAAGATAAATGCAAAACATTTTATTCTACTGAGTGGTAACAGTGAAAAAAAAGCAAATAGTCAATAGTGCCTTACAAAGTAAAGAGTTTTGAGAATTTAGTTGCTCAATACATGTTAATTTTCAATTGAGTTTTTGTAAAATGATTTTTATTCAGCATCCTACTGTGTAGCACAAAGAACTATATTCAGTATGTTATGATAAACTATAATGGAAAGGAATATAAAAAAAATGTATATATGTGTATAACTGAATCACTTTGCTGTACAGAGCAGAAAATAACACAACATTGTAAATCAACTATACTTCAATTTAAAAACATGGCAGAAGTCAGCCTTAGAAACAGCAGTTGAAGGGGAACCAGAATAGTGTTGTGTTTCAAAAGCCATGTAAGAATTTTGAAAGAGAAAACAGTGGTCAGCTATATCTGGTGAGGCAGTGATGACCAAATGCCTGTGGATTTAGATAAAAATACTAGAATTAGCAGTTAATAATGGGAACATTCAAGAGTCAATGTCATCATTGTAGCAAATGGCAAAGCCATATTTTGCTAAGTATATGCTTTAAATATTTTAGGAAAAAGGTAGAATTATATATTTTTCATTTTTCTTATGAAGAGGAGAAAGACAGTAGGGTTTTAGCGCCTGACGATAACATAGTCAGAGTTCTTCTTTACTTTTTCTTTTTCTGCCTTCCGCCTTCTCTCTCTCTCCTCTTTCTGCTTTATTGAGGTATACTTTTATTAATTTTCATAACACTATCCTTTGAAAAGTCGAATGTGTAACATACAGTAAAATGAATCAATTTTAATGTACGGCTTGATGAATCTTAACAAATACATATAGTTGTGTGATACCAGCACAATTAGGCTATAGACCATTTTCACAACCTCAAAAATTCCTTCCTAACCATTGCGGATAATTCCCATCTCCTACCAAATTAGGAAAGCACTGGTTTGCTTTCTGTCACTATAATTTTCCTGTTTCTTGAACCATAGGGAATCATCACCAGCCTTCTCTCTCTGGAGTCCATCTCATGGTAAATTTGCAGTTCATCCATCTTGTGAATAAACTACATTTATTTTTATTGCCTGGTCATATTCAGTTTTGTACAGTTATTCATGCATTCACTTGAAGGTGGACATTTGGTTTGTTTCCATTCTGATGCTGTTTTAATAAAGCTGATACAAATACTCACTTGCAAGTGTTTTTGTGGACATACCCCTTTCAATTCTTTGTGATGAATACCTAAGAGAAATGTGTGAGTTCTTGCTCTGTATCCTCATCAACAGTTGGTAGTGAGAGTCTTCCTATTTTTAGGCATTATATTGGGTGTGTAATATTATCTCATTGTAGCATGAATATGCATTTATCTAATGAGTTAAGATACTGTGCATCTGTTCATATGTTATGAAATTATTGGTATATTTTCCTTGAAAAAATCCAAATATTTTTACAAATTTTTGATTGAATGGTTTGTCTTGTTTTTGAATTGTAGGTGTTTAATACATTTTTGGATACAAATTATCAGATATATATTTCACAAATATTTACCCCAGTCTGTGCCTTGCCCTTCAATGTTCTTAATTTTTCTTAACAACATCTTTTAAAAAGCAAAAGTTATCATAACTTGCTTATTAGCTCTAATAGCTTCTTTGTAGATTTCTTATGATTTATTATATGGAAGGTTGTCATCTCCAAACAAGAAAAATTGTGTGCTTTATATTTATTTTGAATGCCTTAAAAATATAAGCAGTGAGAACAGATACCCTTGTCTTTGAGTTGGATCTTAGGAGAGGAATATTTATTTTTTTCATCATTAAGTATAGTATAAGCTGTTAGTTTATCATAGTTGTCATTTTTCAAGTAGAGGAAGATTTCTTCTGTACATAGTTCACTGAGTAAATGCCATAATGAATATTAAATTTTGTCAATTTGTTTTTGCAGTTTTTGATAAAAATCAAAGATTCTTCTACTTTACCCTATAACATAATGGATTACATTGATTGATTTTCAAATATTAATCTTGTATTCATGAGATAAATCCCATTTAGTCATGATGCACTATTCTTTTATAAGTCACTGGATTCAGTTTGCCATTATTTTATTAAGCTTTTGTGTTTCCATGTTCATAGGAGTTATTGGGAAGTAATTTACTTTTCTTGTAAGTTTTTGTCTGATTTTGATATCTAGTACTGGCCTGATAAGATGAGTTGGAATGTATTCCTTCATCTTCAATTTTTGGATGATTGTGTTTGTCATTGGTAACTTTTCTTCTTTAAATATTTGGTGGAATTCACCAGGGGAAAATAACTGGGCATGAAGTTTTCTGTGTAAGAAGGTTTTAAATTAAAAATTGTGTTTTGTCTATAGATACAGGCTTCTTCCCATCATCTTTTTCCTCTTGTGTGAACTGTGGTTGTTTGCGTCATTCACGAAATTTGACCACTTCATCTAAGTTGTCATAATAAAGTTGTGAATAGTGAATAAAGTTGAATAAATATGAATAAAGTTGTTCATAATCATCTTTACTGTCTTTCTAATGTCTATAGGCTCTGCCATGGTGACTTTTTCATTCTGATATTGCTAATCTTTTTCATCTATTATTTTATCTTGTTAAGTCTGGCTAGAGATTTATAAAATTTATTAATCTTTTCAAAGAAACAGCTTTTGTCTTCATTGGTTTTTCTATTGTTTTTCATGTTTTCTGTTTCATTACTTTTGTGTCTTCATTATTTTTTCCTTTGGTTATTTATATTTCCTTTCCTCTTCTTTTGTTAGTTTTTTTTTCAGCTAAAAGCTGATATCATTGATTTTAGGATGCTCTTCCCTTTTAGTATGTGTTTAATTCTCTCCATTTGTCTCCAAACACTGCTTTAGCTTGCATGCCACACATTTTTATGTTTGGTACTTTCATTTTTATTCAGTTCAAAATATTTTCCAATTTCTCTTTTGATGACTTTTTTCCTCATGGGTTATTTAGAAACTTGTCATTTAATATTCAAATATTTGGGGGGTTTCCAGATGTGTGTGTGTGTGTGAATACACAGATGTAACATGGATAGATAGATATAACATACGGATACATAGTTGATATATAGTTTAATTTCTTTGTGATGAGACAACATATTCTATGTAATGAAAACCTTTTAAGTATTGTGGCACTTATTTCATAGCACAGAACATGTTCTATCTTGGTGACTATTTCACGTACACTTGAAAAGAATGTGTATTCTTCTGATTTGGGGTGTAGTGTTCCATAAATATTAATTACAACACAGTGAAGATAGTTTTTCAAGGTCTTTTATATCCCTTTTTTTTTAAAAAAAAATAACTTATTTATTTATTTATTTATTTTTGGCTGCGTTGGGTCTTTGCTTCTGTGTGAGGGCTTCCTCCAGCTGCGGCGAGCGGGGGCCACTCCTCACTGTGGTGCGCGGGCCTCTCACTGTTGCGGCCCCCCCTGCTGCGGAGCACAGGCTCCAGACGCGCAGGCTCAGTAGTTGTGGCTCACGGGCCCAGTTGCTGCGCGGCACGCGGGATCTTCCCAGACCAGGGCTCGAACCCGAGTCCCCTGCATTGGCAGGCAGGCTCTCAACCACTGCGCCACCAGGGAAGCCCCTATATCCCTCTATTTAAAAAAAAAAAAAAAAAACTTTTATTCTTTAACTGTGCATCAATTGATATTTTTACTTTTAGTTCTATCATTTTTTGCTTCATGTATTTTGAAGCTGTATTTTTAGGTATACAAATATTTAGTGTCTTCTTTCTTCATTTTGATAAATTGGTACACTTTTAATTATAAAAATACCTTTTCATCTCTTGTAATATTTCTTACTGTGAAGTCCAATGTTCCTTTAATTAGTATAAGCACTCCACTTAATTTTGATTAATTTTTCAACAGTGTGTTTCAGTGTTTTCCTTTCTTATTTTTAAGTCACTTCCGGTGTATGTTTTATCTATGTTTATATATCTAGTGTACAATATGCAGTTGGGTCATGCTCTTTTAGTTCAGTTTGACCCCCTCTATCTTCTAATTAAATGTAGTTAAATGTAATTATTGATACGTTTGGGTGTAAAAGTACCAACTTTCTCTTTATTTTGTATTTGTCCCATTTTTAAGTTTTCCTTTTTGTTTCTTTTTTCATGCCCACTTTGGGTTCAATATTTGTATAATTTTGTTGTATCTCCACTATTAGTGCATTAACTATAGCTCATTCTTTTACTTCTTTAGTGGCTGCATAGGGTTGACACTTTACAACTTTAGCTCATCCTAGTCTGCATTCAACTAATAGCGCTCCACTTCGTCAATAGTGTAAGAACCTTAAGACCATATACATCCATTTCTCCATTTCTCATACCCTTTGATATATTATTGTCATACATTCACTTCAACATATGTATTATAAATATGTGTTTCTCCTTTGCTTTAAACAATTTAACATATTAACAAATAATGTATTTTACATTTATCTGCAATTTTTAAATTTAAACATTTTTAACTGGCATCCTTTTCCTTTAGCTGAAAAAAAACTTCCTTTAACCTTTCTTATTGTGCAGTACTGCTGGTGTGAATTCTTTCAGCTTCTGATTTCCTGAACATGTTTTCATTTTATCTTCATTTCTGGAAAGGCATTTTCTCTGGGATTTAGAATTCTAGAATGGCCTCTTTCTTTCTCTCTCTTTCTTTTTTTGAATATCCTTTTTTGTGCTGCATTTTAATATTTTTTCTTCATTTTCACCAATTTTATATAATGTCAGTTTATTTTTAATGTTACATCTATTTGGATTTCATTGAGCTTCTTGCATTTTTAGTCCAGGGTTTTGACCAGATTTGGAAATCTGTGCACATTATTTACACAGTTTTTCTTCTGTCTACCTGCCCCTCAACTTCTGGGACTCTAAAGTATGATAGACTGTTCTGTATTACCCAATGCTTCACTGAGGTTTTGTCATTCTTCTTCTTTCTATGTTTCATTTTGAATTTACTTGCTTGTTATGCCTTCAACTTCTCTGGTGTTCTCTTCAGTTGTATACAATCTGCTCTTATTCCCAGTGTATTTTTCACTTTGTATATTTCATGTTTAATTTCTAGAAGTTTCAGGTGGTTCTTAAGCTTATCATCTGTGGTCGACAGAATAATGGCCCCTAGAGACCCCAGGCCCTCATTCCTGCAGTCTTCTCGGTACCTTGTAAGGTAAAACGGTCTCTGCGGATGTAATTGAGGGTGTTACCCTGCGAGGCTGCTCTTATTATCAGGGTTACTCTGGCAACACGTGTCTGGGAAGAGAGAGGCACGGGCACGTGCTCCATGCTCAGGAGAGAATAGACAGTGTGGCCACTGAGACAGAGGCTGGGGCGGTGTGTCCACAGGTCAGGAAGTGTCAGCAGTCACTACGAGTGGCAGCAACAGGCCTTCCCCCAGAGCCTGTCCAGGGAGCACAGCCCACCTTGATTTTGGCGTCAGTGAAACTGATTTCAGACTTCTGTGAGAAAATGCTTTCCAGTTGTTTTAAGTCACCAGTTTGTGGTACTTGGTTACAGCAGCCTCAGGAAATTAATGCTGTACCTGTTTTTCTTCTCAGCACACTCGTGTATTCCTCCATGTTCTTGAACATGTAAAACATTTACGATAGCTGTTTTAAAATAATTGTGTTTTTATACTATGATCCCTGTTATTTCTGCATCAGATTCTATTGATTGAGTTTTCTTTTGATAATAGGTTATATATTTCTATCTATTGGACTGTTTGGTAACTTTTTTCTTCAGTTTACTGAGCTATATTTTTTTCTGACCTTTGTAAAGTAAATATTTCATTAAATAATTGTAGCTTCTGGTGAGTTTTACCAACATTATTTCCTTTGGGTTTTACCACCATTCCACAATTTAAGCTCAAATAGGAAGATTTCATCATATGTAAACCAGTAATTTTTGCATTTGTTCTTTTTGAAAAAAAACATTTCTATTCATGACTCTGCCTTTGTCAGTGTTGTTTCTCAGCCCTGAAAAACTTTTTCTCTGCTGGAGCATTTGGTAAATTCCTATTTATCTTTAAAAAGGTCTTAGAAACTATCTTCTCTGAAGTCCTCTCTGACTTGCCTCCCGCCCACAGAGTAAATCATCACATCTTTTGTGCCACCATCACTCCTTGAGCACATATTTTTATGGTGCTTATCACACCATATTGCAAATATTTGCCCATGTCTTCAATGCCTTGTAGTCTAATGGGGATTTCCTATGCGCTTAAAGCTAATTCTAATTAGAATTCTAATTAAAATGTGCAAGAGCTAATTCTAATGTCCCTAGCACTTAGCAGGTGCTCAACAAAAATCGATTAAGTTGGTGAAAATATGCTGGGTGGTGTGAAGACAGAAAAGATGGGGAAGACAGTTTCTGCTTCAAGAAATTCAACATCTATAGCAGAAACAAACCTCAGTCCACAATCTCAGGTGACCTATGACTCAGTTTTCTTTCTACACTGAGCGCCTAACATAATCTCAGTCAATTAATTCATTGTTTCCCCTCTGCTACAAAGGTTTTCCCTGAAGTTATATCTAATTCCAACTCCTTGGTGAGGGCATGAGAGTTCCGTCCTTGAGGGTCATCCGTCCATGCTAGCATCCTCTGGGCCATTCTTGTTCTGGCCTTGTCTTCCATCTCTGTCCACAAGACCCCTCTAGGCCTGGGGGGGTCTTGTTGGCCCTTCCACATCAAGCTGAGCTCAGTCATGGGTCGTCCTTCTTCTGCCCCCACCTCATGCTGGGCAGTATGGAACTTGATTATTTATACCTCCTTGAGCTCTCCCTGGTTGACAGGAGCTGCAGTCCCCATTGCTCTAGGATCTCTGAAACCTTTTAGGCTTCTGTCATTCCCTCTTTCCAAGTTACAGAGGGTGATCACTGAGACCCTTTGCAGAATTCCACTGGAGTTTGAGGTCTCCTCATGTCTCCTCCTAGCCTCTTCTCCATACCCCAAACAGGAGGATGTTTCCTTAATCTCAGGGGCATGAAGCCCTTGCTCTTAGTCATTTTTTGTCTCTGCAGTAAGTCCCCTTATAGCACAGAGTGTAGACCTGAGGCTCTAGAGCCTTTCCTCTGCTTTCCAGTGTAGGGGTCTTTCTCCAAGGCCATGAAGAGCTTACAGTCCAGCTGTGCAAATGGAGGAAGTGTCATGGGGTCCCTAGCAGCGACAATATCCTGCACACCTCTAGTGCCAAAGAAAAGATGTGCACAGTTAAGTGTGCTTCCCCTGTGGCAGTCTGCACTGCCTGAGGCCAGGGCCAGTAGGCTCCGGAGGCCTCAAATCCATGCTACGACTGGGAGAATACCTACTGACTCTCTGTGTTAGTTCAGTTCTCTCCACTTGAGACCTCCGCTACCTGGAAACAACTTTCCACTTCCCATGCAAATCTGCCTGTTTTTGACTACACAAAGTGGTACAGGGAGTCTCACTTAGAAGAGCCTGCCTTACTGCTCTTCCAAAACTGACCTCCAGCCTGGGCTTGACTGAGCTGTTGAATATGAGTGTAAGGTCCACCTGTCACCAGGTCTTTGCTACTTCCCAGACCTACCACCTAACCAGGGTCTTTTCACTGCTGGCATTCACTGCTCTCATCTCCAGTCTTAGAGTTTGCAACCTGGTGTCTAAATAATTCTCGAGTATCACTAATATTCTTGAGATTAAAATTACAAAATACAAATTATATTCCTTGTTTAAAACTATTCTACCTTTATCAAAAGTGATGCTGCTAACGCATCAGCAGAAAGACATAAAGCTCAAGCCATGTTCAGTAGTGAGCATGAGTTTGAACTGCTCTCGTGATGAGTGGCGTGTCATTTTCTAGGTTGGCAGTCACAAGAAGGTTACGCGGCTTTGGTCTTTGCTTCCTTAGCATTGTAAAGTTAACAAATTCATGATACCTTATGAGCTGTGCCATCAGATTATGTTCTAGGGAAAAGAGACTTGCAACAAAAACTGTTTTTGATTTTTCAAAAATGAAAATTCAACTAGAAGTGGATCCAAGGTAGATTCTTTTATAGAGTTACATTGCATATTAAATAATGACATAATGCATTTCCAGTTTGCGTTTTACTGAAAGTAACCTTATACCCATCTTAGTCAAATTTTCCATCAGCATTTTAAAAAATCACTAATTTCCACAGGTCTTTTTGTCAACAGAATATCCTCGGTTACTTAAAAAGTTTATTTTTCAATGTTACTGAATCATTGATATGTTGCTAGCTAGGCTTGCTATCATTACGTAATTGCTATACAAGGAATAATTAACTCTTTTATTATTTTTCTTCTTTTTCCAGCTTTATTAAGATATAATTGATAGCGAGGTGTGATTTTTGATAGGTGTCTCCCTTGTAGATTTTGTATTGCTGAGTGCTGCATTTTGTTGGATTTTATAAAATACTTTTGAATTTCAGTTACAATGCTCTTATGTAGTGTGAGCATCAGATTTTCCCCTTAGATGCCTGCTTTCAGTCTTCTTCTGTGGCAGACCCAGGGTAGTTAGTCGAGGGCTACTTGGTCTCTCTACGAAGGTACGTCCATTATTTTTTTATTTATTTTTTTAACATCTTTATTGGAGTATAATTGCTTTACAATGGTGTGTTAGTTTCTGCTTTATAACAAAGTGAATCAGTTATACATATACATATGTTCCCATATCTGTTCCCTCTTGCGTCTCCCTCCCACCCACCCTCCCTGTCCCACCCCCCCTCCCTATCCCACCCCTCTAGGTGGTCACAAAGCACCGAGCTGATCTCCCTGTGCTATGCGGCTGCTTCCCACTAGCTATCTATTTTACCTTTGGTAGTGTATATATGTCCATGACACTCTCTCACCCTGTCACATCTCACCCCTCCCCCTCCCCATATCCTCAAGTCCATTCTCTAGTAGGTCTGTGTCTTTATTCCCGTCTTGCCACTAGGTTCTTCATGACCTTTTTTTTTTTTTCCTTAGATTCCATATATATGTGTTAGCATACGGTATTTGTTTTTCTCTTTCTGACTTACTTCACTCTGTATGACAGACTCTAACTCCATCCACCTCACTACAAATAACTCAATTTCGTTTCTTTTTATGGCTGAGTAATACGTCCATTATGAGAACTCTACTCAATCCCCGTGTGAAACCGGTGTCCCATTTTGCTGTTGGGAAGAAAACTTCCAGCCCCATTGGAATTGTACAGTCCACTGCTTTTAGTGCTTCCGTCCTGTCATCTCCCACCTGCACCCCTCAGCATCCGGAGACTCAGGCCGGCCGCTGCAAATCTCCAGTGCTCTCTCCAGTTCTTACCTGGGAATTCCAACCGGGACAGCCTCTCCAAACGATTTCTGTCTCTGTAATTCAGCAAGGCCCTCAGGCTGTTATGATTTCCCAGCTCTGAGGGATAACTCGGAACCTGGTTAATACTGGGAAGTAATCTGGTGGAGTAATAGGGCTCATTTCATTGTCTCCTTTCTGTCAGGGTTTACAGCCCGTCACTGCCTGTTGTCTAATGTTTGAAAATCCTTGCTTAAGTTTTTGTTTGTTTTCTCCATTTGCTTCTGGCCAAATGGCAAGTTTTGTAACAGTTAATCCTTAATGGGCAGAAGTAGAAGTCATTCCTCCCTGCCCCCCTTCTTTCTTCCCATTGTCATTAAACAAACAAGTGGGGATTTATAGGGAGAAGCAAAAGGATTGATTCTTGTAGCATTAAGATGAAAAGACATAATAACATAGTCATGATATCATAGAAGAAATATCAATAGGAGAGGAAGAGATAGTAACAATAATAACTAATTTATCTGGGACTCAGTTTGTGGGAGGTCAGCTAATGTAATGCACATCAATTAGTTTTCAAAAGGGGTATTGAGGAATAGGCAGACTTTTATTTACAAGTCATTCGAAAATTCCTATGGTACATAAAAGCATCATTATAACTGTGTTGTAAATATATATGTGTTTGAGTTGAGGAGAAAAGACAGTTTGGTTAAAGCAGGGGTACCAGCAAGTGATTACAATGAATCTGTTCCATTTCCTTCCAGTAATTAATTCCTAATCCTTCTAATTTCAATGAGTTTCTCAAGCCAGTTCCACTGGCGTCAGCGGCTTCTGTCTCAATATAAAATGTGAAAGGCTATGTTGCATTAAATAGATTTACGCATTACTACATAATGCCAACTTTATTAGCAGTTTGGCTTTTATGGCGTGTGTTGTATTTGCCACCGTCCACAAGCGTGTAAGCCTGTCCGTTGTTTCCCTGTACTGCTGATTGGTGAGCCCTCAGTGCCAAGGACACTGGCTGAGTAAGCTGCAGGATGAACCCATGGGGGGTTATTATTATTAAAGCACAGCACAGAGAAGCAGCACAAAGGGTATCAGTAGCAGAGAGTGGTGGATATTTAGAAATGTGTATATAATACAATGTTATGTAAAACACGAAAACCTGTTTAGTCAAATATTGATGTATTGTAGACTTATGAAAAGAATGGTAGACTTTTCTTGAGAAAAATGGGGTTTCATAACTCACAAAACTTTTAAATTTGGATTGGGACAGTTAAGGCAAATTGATGATTTAAAATTGTTTACAATGCAAACTCAAACAAGGATGAGTCAGAGTCAGTTTGCCAGCTAGAGCATGCACTAGATTAACTAATTGTGTCTTTTAGAAGTTGGACAAAGAAAGCAGAAAGTTTTGCATAGAAGGTCAGATTTCCAAATCATTTAATTCACATACTTTACTGATCCTCCTTATGATTTAGAGCTATATATTGATAACTACTTTACACTAATGAAAGACAAAAAATGAGACAATGGTATTGTGGTAGGCAGAATAGTGATCCTTCAAATAAGTACACGTCCTAATCCTTGAACCTGGGAATAGGTTACCTTACATGGCAAAAGGGAATTTGTGGCTTTAAGTTAAATGCATTTAGATGGGAGATTATCCTGGGTTATCCTGGAAGACACAGTGGAATCACAAGGGTCCTTAAAAGTAGAAGAGGAAGGTAGAGAACCACAGAAATGGCAGCATGAAAAATCCTCAGCTCAACATTGCTGGCTTTGAAGTTGAGCAAGGAAACCATGATCCAAGGAAAATAGGCAGCCTTTAGGAGAAGGAAAATGCAAAGAAATGGATTTGTCTGAAGTCTCCAGGAAGGAATGCAGTCTGCTGATATATTAGCCCAGTGAAAGCCCTGTTGGACTTCTAATCTACAGACTGTAAGATAATTAAATTTGTGCTTTTTAAAGTCACCACGTTTATGGGTATTTGTTACAATAGAAAATAGAATCACTGTAATCAAGAAAGATAAGACACGTGGCCCATCAATGCAACTGATAGATTAGAAGAACTCAGGAAAACTTTTAGTTCCCAGAAATGTGAGCTTTTGTTCTCCATATCCTTTGAAATTTATCATAGGCATGATGTATTAATCAGTACCACTACAGTAACAATGGCCACAATATCTCAGTACCTTTCAACAGAAAGTTGCATCTTTTGTTCACAGCAGTCAGGCAAGAAAAATAAATAAAAAGCATCCAAATTGGAAGGGAAGAGGTAAAACTGTCACTATTTGCAGATGACATGATACTGTATATAGAAAACCCTAAAGTCTCCACCAAAAAAACTATTAGAACTAATAAATGAGTTCAGTAAACTTGCAGAATATAAGATTACTATACATAAATCTCTTGCTTTTCTATACACTAATAATGAACTATCAGAAACAGAAAGCAAGAAAACGATACAGTTTAAATCACAAAAAAAATGAATAAAATATCTAGGCATAAACTTAACTGGGAATGTGAAAGATCTATACTCTGAAAACTATAAAACATTGATGAAGGAATTTGAAAATGATAGAAAGAAATGGAAAGATATCCCATGATCGTGGATTAGAAGAATTAATATTGTCAAAATGTCGATACTGCTCAGAGTAACCTGCAGATTTAGTGCAATCCCTATCAAAATACACATGCCATTTTACACAGAACTAGGACAAATAATCCTAAAATTTATATGGAAACAAAAAAGACACAAAATTTCAAAAGCAATCCTGAGGGAAAAGATTGGAGATATAACCCACCCAGAATTCCAACAATACTACAAAGCTAGAGTCATCAAAACTGTATGGTACTGGCACAAAATCAGACATATAGATCAATGGAATAGAATAGAGAGCCCAGAAGTAAACCCATGCACATATGGTCAACTTTTCTTTTGCAGTTCTTATTGGGTAATTTCCATTATTCTATCTTCCAGATCACTTGTGTGTTCTTCTGTATCACTTAGTCTGCTATTAATTTCTTCTAGTGTGTTTTCCACCTCAGTTACTCAATTCTTCATTTCTGTGTTGGTCTTTTTTATGTTTTCTAGTTTCTTGTTAAAATTCTCACTGTGTTCATCTATTCTTTTCCCTAACTCGGTTAACATTCTTATCACCAATGCTTTGAATTGTTTATCTGGTAAATTATTTTTGTTTTCATTATTTATTTTTTCAGGGATTTCCTCTTGCTTTTTCAATTTTGACCAGTCCCTCTGCCTTTTCATTTCACCTAACTTTCTCGGCCTCTATGAATTTAGGTGCAATAGCCACCTATTGCAGTCTTGAAAGGGTGTTCTTATGTGGGAGCATCTCTATACAGACTCATGTGCCCAGTGCCTTTGGTGCAGGGCTGGATTTGACATGGACACAGTCACATCTTTCCTCAGGGGGCACAGGCAGCTATCTCCTGGGTTAAGGGGTGGGGCTGGAGATAGAGGAGCTAGAGCTGGAGTTGGGTGAGGGATGGGACTTCCACTCTGCTCAGTGGCTGTCACCACCCTATCAGGGGTGGGGTCTGATCCCAAGTTGCTGGAGCAGAAGCCTTGAGGGTCAGCCCATGCTGGCTGTGTAAATTGTTCTTATAATAAAGATATTCTGGGCAAAATGGAAGCTAGATAAAGTATTTGGATTTTCAATTGAATTTTTAAAAATGGATATGCCATAACTACACACACACACAATTAAATATATATGCATATATTTACATATATATACATGTGTACCTATAGGTGTATGATGTCTAGGGATGGATTGAACATAGTAATTTGTACCCAGTGTTTCATGATTTTTAGATCAAGAGGCTTGATCTGGTAGAGGCTCAATCATTTGTCTAGAATATTTATAAATGGTGTTGTGAGTACCTGGGGACACATAATGAATGTCTTATTGTGATGTTAGTAGCCATTCATAATTATTACCTATATCTATTATTTCATCAGGAGTTTGAAAAGCCTAATATTATTTTATGGATATTTAGTAGATCATATAATTTCATAAAGAGAAAATGTCTCTCATGAACTGTTTCACTCTGAAATGTACAAGAATAGTAGGTGAAATGCTTTATTGTTTTTCTTTATTCACAAAATTTTATAGTAATGAATGCTTTCCCTAAATCTTCAAAAGGTGACTATTTAAAAATATCTTTCTGATCTCATGGCTTTAATCTATTTCATATATTTTAGCTATTGAAATATTGGTTATCAGTGCCAAAATTGTAACCTTTATGTTCAATGAGAGCCTGCTCTAATTGGCTTTTGAATCTGGTTGATATAATTTCAATAGTTTTTGATAGCTTGTATACATAAAAATGCATATTTTCAGAATAACAATACCAGCAATATTGTGAAAAATGGTTATAATATTTTTCAGATCTTCTTGTCCTTACAAAGGCATTTCCTTTTATTAAGTCTAAGTTAGTATGTCCTGGTTTACAAAACACTCTAAGTATGAACAAATTATTGTTTCAAATTCACTTGATATGTTTTATCTCTTTATAGTAATGCCCCCCAATCAATACCAGTTTGTTTCCTTTTTTCTATATAAGTTGTTTATTCTCCTTATGCTATTTTTATAATTGTGTTAAGCATTTACACGTTTTCAAAGAAAATATACAAATTATAGAAATATTTTATATTTTCAACCATTTCAGACAATGTCAACATGTTTTTAATATGATAAAATTTAAATTCATCTATTTATTTGCAATGTATCATTCTGTAGTTACCCTTAAATCTGAAATAATCTCATTGCTTTGAAATCTATTTGTATACTCACTTTTTTATTTGACTTTTTTCACTTGGAGTACTTTTAAATGTGTTCTTCCCATTTGCTACTCCATCTTCACAATGTAATAAACTTTCAGTTTAAAAACTTTTAACTCATTCTCTCATCCTTTAACTATTGTCATCATATCTTTTACTTATATGTATGTTATAAAACTTGTATTGCATTAGCATTATATTTGTTTTAAGTAGTCAGTTGCCTTTTAAGGAAATAATTGTAAAATTGTGTGTATATGCACTTTATATTTTATCAACTTATTATTTCTCATTCTCGTCATTCCTTTTGTAAAAGCTAATTTCCATTTTGTGTCATTTCACTTCAGTCTAAGCAACCACCTTTAGCATTCCTTTTAGTGTAGACAGACTAGCAGCAAATTCTCTTAAGTTTCATTTGTCTGAAAATCTCATTATTTCAGCCAAATACTTAAGATTATTCTTCCAATTTTTTTTCCTGCACTTTAGAGATGTCGTTTAATGATGTTTTAGCCTCCGTAGTCCCTGATGAGACATCAGTGGTCATTCATATTATTATATTTATGTAGGTGATGTGTTTTCTCCCCTTTGGCACACTTCAAAATTTCCTCTCTCTCCAAGCAAGACTTCCTGTCTATCCTTGAAGTTTGATTAGTATGTACTTAGATGTATTTAATATTTAGTGGGCTTTGGCTTTATTGAGCTTCCATTTTGTTTCTCTTATCCCCTTGTGATATTTCAATTATATATTAGATATTATCTGATTCTCCTTGGTCATAGCACTTATTTACTGTTGAAGAATATAACTTATGAGTGATTTTAACCAGAACACAGACATACTAATACACCCTGAGAAGAACCTGTACAGACCAGTAACTGTAAATCTGTTTCAAATAAGGACCCAAATGTCTCAAAATTTTGTGTGCATGATTCTATAATTAATGTCCAATATATTTATGTAACAAACAGACATGTGCACCAACATTTCACTCCACAGGATGCTATAAATTCATAAATATCCCCTACTGTCTTCAAGAGCTCTTCCAGAAATTAAACTCTTACTTTGTATTAGGACTCTTTCCGTTCAAATTTAAGTTACTATGGGCAAGCCAATGTCTACTTATCATAATTAGCTTAGTGTGTTTAATCTTGCTGGTTTTACTTTGGGGATCTTTGACAGTTTAAAAAACTGTCTTCCCCTTAAAATTTTTTAATGAATTATTTATTATAATTTCTTAAAGGCTATAATTTTTTATTATATCTCTATTTTCAAACTCTGTCAAAAGCATTTTAAATAAGTTAAATCTATGCGCTCTGTATTATTATTATTCATATTTCACATATCAGAAAACTGACTCCAAAAAAATTATAAATAACTTTCAAAGCTAGATAACTAATAAATAGACTGGGATATGAATTAAACCTTTCTTATTCTAGGGTTTCCAATCTTACCAATTACAATATAATGCCCTTGTGGAGAAAGGAATTAAAGCAGCTGGCTTGTAATCTGTTTCTTTCCAGCTATGGGGAAGGGGTGCTATTGGGGAAAGAATGAGGGGTTCCAGTCTAATGTCCTTATAAACATGCTGATAACTGACCTCCTGATGAAAACACTAATGATATTTGTTAGGAGACCACTTATCTGTGGAAACCTCCTAATAGAGTATCCCTGGTTTGTAATTGCTTCTGACAAACAATCCTAGAATCTGGGGATTTATGAGTCATCATTCTCCAGAAAATCTCAAGTAAGGTATACAGAAACCTGGGTATAAAAATGAGGTGTTTCATAACCTAAATTCTCTCTGTGTGGTATCTGAGAAACCTCACTTAGAGATCGTGTCTGCCATCGTGGGGTGCATCTGATGAAGGAAGAAAGGGAACCAGAAGCCACGTGCTGTAACCCAGACCCCCCCTCTGCTTTTTCACTGCCTCTTGTTCCTTATGTCATTGAAGTGGTTTGTAAAGAGCTACCCTAGATAAGATTTCTGATTCACATGTCTTATTTTGCAATTTAATTCTTTGTTAATATCTCACCTTATGTGACAGAAGGGAGTTTGCATATGTGGTTAAGTTAAGCGTGTTAGGACGGAGAGCTTATCCTGGATTTTTGGAGTGAGAGGAGGTAATATAGTGATGAGGGTCTTTGTAAGAGGGAGTCAAAGAAGGAACCGTCACGAGGAAAGCAGAGTCCTTGTGATGCAATGACAAGCAGTGGAGATGGGAGTTGCCAGAAACCAGGAATGAGGCAGCCTCTAGAACCTGGGAAAAGGTAAAGAAGCAAACTTTCCCCCAGAGCCTCAGAAGGGACAGAGCCTTGCCAACAAGGCTTTTGACCTCCTGGACCATAAAATAATAAGTTTGTGTTGTTTTAAGTCACTGAGTTTGTGACTTTTTTTAATATATCAGCAATAGGAATCTAATGCAGGTGCATGTTGCCTTTGGTAATTACATGGGTATCAACTAAGTCTCCTTTTCTTCCAGTTTTAATTGGCCATGCTAAGTGAAAATTTGGGATTTCCTGAGCCCCCCTCCATCGTAAACATCAAACACTACAGAATTCCAGGATAACAAGAGAAAGGGCTCAGGCACAAGTTTGATGTTCACTTTTCTTTATGACGTTCCTAGATGTTTTCTAGGGATTAATAGACTGTTGAAGAGTAAACAGTATGGTTCTTGTTGCCTCCGATGTATTTGATGTGGTGAATCTGAATAGGAACAGCAAAAGCTCAAGGAGCACTGATGCGCCATCGAGAACCTGGTTAAACCTTCTTTTCCATTGTAATTTAGATGTACAGCCAAGCACAGTTTGCATTCTTATGGAATGGAAATGAGTTGATGATTGGCCTCCTCAGTTCAAGAGGAGTTAAGGACCATAGGTACCCGTATGACATATGTAAGGCTGGTTGATGAATCCAAGTAAAATGGAAGGCCCAACCCAATCTGTGAACTTTCTGGGAATTACATGGACTAGATTAAATGGACATATTCTTCAGATTGTGAGAAATACTTTGCTCTCTGTCCCAGACCCTGCCAACAAGCAAGAAGCCCAGATACTACTCAGGTTTTGAAGAAATCATATTCTTCATACAAGAATCCTTTTAAGCTCTATCCACAAAGTCAGTAGGAAAAAAATCTGACAAAGCAACAACAAAAACAACCCAAAATAACTCTTCAGGGGTCCTGAAGTGAAACAGCATTAAGAGATTTGTGGGGAGCAGTGGTCCAGGCAATCTAACTAAGCCTTCCTAATCCACCGGGGTGGTTGATACAGAAGTATCTGCAGCTGCAACGTCACAGGCCAGAGTCTTGGGCATAAATTAAAATGGGCTACTCAGTGAATGTCTCTTGGAATTTTTACTCTAAAGTGGCTTGAGGAAGCCTGTGTTAAAAGCCCAAATGAAAGACAATTGCTAGATTTTTATTGGGTGTCAGTCAAAACTGGATTATATTAATGGATCACTGTATGTTACCCGTAGCCTCAGAGTATGAGTGTTACCGGGGATCAACACCTGTTCTCCTAACAAGTTCACTAATCTTGTCCAGAGCAACTCCATGTATACTAGTAAGGATTTGGAATAGAGAATTATCTGTCAGCTCAACCCACCTGGAATTTTTCTCCTGTCAAGGTATGCATTTTACTGCATAAAGTAGAGATATGAACAGGGAAACACACCTACTACATGCCTCATCAACCTCAGAGCAGTAGGGGTTGCATGATTGAAAAACTTGTGCACAATGGGAGTTTCTAGGATGAGAGGTGGCAAAATATAAATAACTCCACAACCATACATCTTTTCAACTGAACAAAATATTTATTTTGTCTAGTCTGATCCAGTGGTTCCAGGATCAAGTTTAAATTTTTATTTATCAAGAAAGCTGAAATCAATGCTCAGGACACAATATTGATTGCATTGAAGTCACTAGTTTGTATTCCTGAAGGCATGATGAGTGGGATGAGTGATACCTTCACCTCTTTGAAGCCCCATGAAGGCAGGTCCTTTACCAAGTGCCTATTTGTTGTTTGTTGTTGTTTTTGTCTTTCATTCGTATCTATTATATATTTGTCTATCATCTATCTATCTTTCTATCTACCTGTCTTTATTTATTTTCACCAGATCTTTGGGTAAATAGTACCTGTGCTGAAATAGAAACCCCAATTATGGGGTAAATTGCCTCAGTCAAAAGGTAATAAATGTGAAATAAAGGGAAAGAGCATACTGACGGCAAAGATAGTCACAAGGAGATTGAAATCCCCCAAAAGGATGCAATCACACTCTTTCCACATCAGCACTTCAGAGTGAGGGAATAAACCCTTATTTCACTCTCTTATATTGAGCATTGACTAATAGCCAGTGTTGGGAGAAACCCTGGTTGGAATTCCTCTGGTGGAAGAAGAGTGGATTTCTACCGATTTTAAGCACTTCTTAAAGGTTCTACCTGGTGAGTCTGAGGAGAAGATGTGAGGTAGCACATCTGACAATGGAAAGTCAAGTGAATGGGATAAAGTAGAGGATGCAATAGAGCAGAACCTCTTTATCCTTCAGGCGGTAAGTCAAGATACGATGTTGCTAAAACAGCTGCCTTGGTGTGACAGAACTCAGGTTAAGGCTGCCTGCCCAGTATGTCAGAGTTTACTATGATTCTTTAAGTCAAATTTGAATTTGCATGGAATGTATTTAAAGAAAATGGAAATGGAACCTGGGTAGTCTCAAAAGTGTCAAGTCTGGACGTGATCGTATGGTCTGACAGTATAGATGTCTCCCCTCAGAAGTACACAAAGGACTTCTATGGAAGACTTTTAGTATATCCAGATGAAGCTGTATTCAGAGGTAAGATATACCCAAATGAAAGTTTTGTTGGGTACCCAATATTTGGGAGTACAGACCATTTTCCCATATTTTACAATTTCTTAAATGTACAATGGGACAAAGTATGTGGTATTGTGATTGGCATCTGCCTCAGAGGGCCAAATGCTTGGTGGAGATATTAGGAGCTGGTCGTTGTATACTAAGTGATGCTGCAAAGTGTTACTAAAGGCTTTTTATCATGAAGAAAAAGACCTTTTAATCTAAACAGGGTCATCAGAAGGAGCCCTCTTTCAGAATGGAGAGACAGCACAGTTCTCATTGAATGGAATGATCAATGATGACCGTATTCATACACGGCAGAAATTCTGGGAGGAGCTCCTAAACTCTCCCAGGAAGAACTGTTAAATACTGGAATCACAACAAAGTCTGATGTTTGCAAAGTTCTGCGTCTTAGAGAGCCCAGTAAAGGCATGTATGTAGCTATGGGCAAATTTTGATAAGGTTAAATTATAGATCATCATTGTAGAGTGTGGCTTTCGTTGTGTTCTAATGGCGCAAGTGCCACAGATAAGAGTGATATTCATCTTCCCTTTCTTGTTCGTTTGAGCCCCTCCATTATGTATATCCTGGACCTGGTGAGGCAATGGGTTAGGAGTGAAAGAAAAGGGCACAGTACAGCATATCCTTATGGGGGATAGATGGGCAATGCTATATAATGACAGGTGGAAGCTGCTATCTGTTAAAACCCTACAGTGTACCTGCAAAATAGTTATGACCACAAACCACAGAGAATACAGACTTGACTGGAAGATTGCCTGTAGTCACCACCCCAGTTGTTTCTAATATGGAAAAAGTTGCTTTGGTTGGGAAAGGATGGAATATATGACTGTAATCCTAATTTACATACAGTGTAAAAATATGACTTTATTTGTTATAGCAACATGTTAACAAAGAGTTTTAAGTTCTCTTACTTGGAAACCTGATTTCTGCATACCATGATCCCAGGATGAGAAAATATTTTTGGAAGCTGAGATGAAGTCTTGAATTGATACAATACCTATGGAAACCAATTGAAATGAATGTAGCTTTAGGAAGATTATACAATCAAATGCCTCCAATAGATGGAAAGATTCAGTAAATGTGGATAAGAGAGGATAAACAGTAATTCAGCTGATTAAAGAAATATCAGTACACCTATGAAGAAATATAAATAACAGTTCACATGTTTTGTAGAGGAAATTCCTGCTCCCCTTTGGAAAACAAATTCTGGTGATCACCATTATGTTATGCCATTATAAGAAGGATGCTCCCAGAGGGAAAAAAAGAAGAAATGTGATCCAATTTAATCTCACTGACAACATCATAAAGGAACCTAAGGGCTAGTTGTCTGAGGATGTTTGCCAGGAGGAGGGTCCTTATTTATGGAAGACTCTTTTTGGCTGCACTCACTGTGTGGCTTGTAGCTTGTGGGATCTTAGTTCCCTCCTAATAGGGTATATCTGATGAAAGATTGTGGTGAGTAAATAAACCCCAAATCTATAGTTTATTTGGCTTAACCCCTTGAAAAATGTCAAAAATGCTGTGGTGTAAAATGGAGATATTCATGAGATAATCATTCTCCACTAGGTGAGGTGAAGCCATATGTCATGTACCTTAGTAGAAACATTTTCTATTTGAGGTAAGCAAGCCCTTTCTGTTGTGGGAATGAAGAACCTGAAACCCAAACGTAATGTCTCAGATCACTTTCTGCTCTTGTGAGCCTGCCTATGGCCGTGTGCACCTGAGAAATTAGTTGTAAAGCTTGAGTGATGGATGAGATCTCTGATCACATGAATCTGACTGTACAATCATATTGCTATGGATTGGGTTGTATCCCTGCCCCCCAAAATCCATATACTGAAGCCCTAACCCCCAGTGTGGGTGTTTGGGGATGAAGCTTTTGGAGGCAATAAGGGTTAGGATGAGCTCCTCGGAATCAGTGATCCTGTAGGAAAAGACACCATAGAGTTTGCTCTCTCTCTTCCTGCCTTGTGAGGTCACAGCAAAAAGGCAGCTTTCTACAAGCCAGGAAGAGAACGCTCACAGGGAACTAAGTCTTCTGGTACCTTGATCTTGGGCTTCCTAGTCTCCAGAACCCTGAGAAAATAAATTTCTGTCTTTAAGCCACCCAGTCTAGGGTATTTTGTTACGGGAGTTGGAGCCGACCAAGACATTTATCTTTTGTTATCTCAGTAACGCTGAAATCTGTGGATCCTTGATCAGTTCATGAAAATTCTTAGCCTTTGTGTGTTTCTTACACTCCTTTCTGATTTATCTATTTTCTGCACCATTTTTCTCCCCATACCACAGTACAGCAGTATGCAGGCAGCATCTGACCTATCATTAAGTTCACTACTTTATTTTTTCAGCAATGCCTAATATGCTGTTAACCATTTCTACTGATTACTTAACTTCAGTTACTGTAATTTTCATTTTAGAATTTTAATTTGCTCTTTTTATTGTATCTAGTTTCTTGCTGAAATTTTTAATCTTATTTAATTCCTTCAACGTATTAATCATACTTATATAAAATTTCACATATCATAGAACCAGTATCTACATGTCATGTTTCTTTGTGTATTGTCTGTTTTTCTCTCAGTTCCCAATAAACTGTTATCTTTTTATGTGCTTAGTTACATTTAATTGAGTGCTGACATTATATTTAAAAGAAATAAGGATTAATTTGAGGCTCCGGATGTGGTTTTCCTTTGCTTCTGGCAGGAACAAATCTAGGAAAGATCAATTTAATTGAAGCAGGAAATGAAATTATTTGAATGTTGTTATTTGACGTCATATTACTCTGAGGATATCTTAGTGTGCATAGGCTGCTGAAACAAAATACCATAGACTTGGTGGCTTAAACAAGAGAGATTTATTTCTCATAGGTCTAGAGGCTGAGAAGTCCACCATAAAAGCGCCAGAAGATTTGGTCCTGGGTGAGGGCCCTCTTCCTGGCTTGCAGATGGTGCCTTCTTGCCATGTGCTCACATGACCGCTTCTTTACATGCATGCAGAGAGAGGTGGCGGGGAGAAAGAGAGAGAAAGCTCTATGAGGACACTGAGCCCATCTACAGGGCCCCATCCTCATGACCTCATTTAAACTTATCTCCCCAAAGGCCCATCTCCAAATACCATCATGTTGGGGGTTAGGGCTCTAGCATATGAATTATGCGAGGACACAATTCAGCCTATAGCATAGCTCCTCAGTTTTCTCATCAAAACCCTGGGTTCCTTACTAAGCTTTCTAACTTCTTACAGTTTCTAAAAGTTAATGTTTGCCCCCTCAGCTTAGACACTCATTTTCCCAACTGTGTTTTTTGCTTCATAAAATATTGACTCGAGGGGAAAACTGAACCAATGTCAGGTTCATATGTCCTAGCTTCTCTTATCTTTCTCTTTTTCCTAAGAATTCCCTGAGCACTGAATTCCTGTGCAGTCAGCAGTGTGTTGGGGCATGCTGGGGAGAGCTTCAGGTTTACAGTGTAATCAGGTTAGACATTTGCCGGATACTACAGTACTTCATTTTGCTCCCCATGAATCATGTCATTATTCTGCTTTCAACAGTACTGACCCCAACTCTATGAGGTGGGATGGGTATCATTCCCATATTGCAGGTGATGAGCCCATGACTTAGAAATGTGAAATAATTTTCCCAAAGTTGCATGTCATGAAACCACAAATTTAGTTCTGTCAGACTTCCCTACTACAAAAACCCTCACACTGAACTAAAACATAAAGATGCAATGAATTATACATAAAATCAATATACTATGCTGAGCCTTAACTCAATATCATATTTTATAGAGGTTTTCCTGATTTCAGCAATAACTTTGAAAGTCTCACCAACAAGAAAAATATTTAAATTCATGTGTTATAAATATGCCCCTCAAAAATTTATTCTTTATATTAGCATTACCAATCATTAAAATTCTGAGTTTACATGAAATAACCTTCTGATTTCCTTATCATGCACTATTTTCAGTACCAATAATGAAAACTGAGAACTTGGAAAAACCAAAGCTACTGAAATCTTAGTCTTATTAACACCTAATTTAGATTTTTCTCATCTCCATTTCCTTTGAGGTTTTTTTTCTTTAAATTTTCTTTTTCGTTCTTGCTCCCACTTCCCTAAACCTCTTTTTAAATTAAACTTTAAAAAATTATCCTGTCATCAATTAAAATCCTTTTTAATCTCATACTCACTATGACAAGAAAGTAAAGTGTTTTATGAACTAATAAATGATTAATGAGACATGCCTGAAAGAATGTTTGTTGCTCAAAAGCATAATAGAGCTAGAAGCAAAACTTAGGCATGAATGAATCAACACTGATATATGCTTAGGATAAATAGCCATTTATTTGCTTTGAAAAACAGTTTACTGCACTTAATACTTCTGAAATAGCATATTCTACTCTGCAAATGGTACAAATGTTATCAATGTGCTAAAGTATTAAAACTTCTAGCATTGTAAATAGACTTGTAAATTCAAACAGAAGCAGAAGCATTTGGTTGTAGTTTTTAATGCACATAGGAATTAAATTTTTCTCTAAGAAAATAGAAGTCTCTGTTTTCTACTTGTTACCCAACCAAATGAAATTTTGTAGTAGGTGTGAAGTGCATTCACTAAGTCCACGAAGACCAGCTGGAAGACATTTTCTCATTTGGCCCAAGAAACTTACTGTTAATTGTGCCTGCTCTCAAATGCTGAAGAGCCGATATTGACAGCTTGTACGTACCATGCAGAGTACAGGCAAAGCATATCTCAGGAATGTCAGATGGCAACGATATGATAGTACCATGAGGAATTTACCAGAAAAGAAATTTTAAAATGAAAACTGGTAATTTTTAATGCCTAGGAATGCTTAAATCATGTCCAATTGCTGTTGGTCTAATATAAGTGTTCATTCCTTGATACCACTATTTCCACAGTCTTTCTGTGGCAAAGATACATTCCCCTCCCCCTTGCCCAAAAACGTTATTTCTTTTCATAACCAAACATGTTACAGACCTTCCCAAATATATTTTTATATTTCCTCAAACAAAAATATGTATTATTTGTCTTGAATTTCCCCACAATGCTGTTTCCGTTTTTTAAAAAACAAATAGCTTATATGTTGATGCTATAATTGCTGTTTCATGTCTGATCCTGTTGAGAAAACAAAACAGAATAAATAAAAGACTGATGCTTTCTTCCTTCTAATGAACACTTTTTTACAGCAGTAAATAGAAATAAGATTTCTGAACACTTCATTTTCCAAGCGTATTAAAATTAACAAGTTATTATATAACAGAGCTATTAAGTAAAAGAAATACATCTAATCAATAATAGGGCTCCCACTTTCATTAATCAATTAATGCTGTCTTGAATACAGCTGTTTTTGACTCCTTAGTATCTTCTGTTTTCAATACTTTATTAACAAACATATTAGGAAGCAAAGGAAAGTATAATTACTTATCTCTACATTCAGTTGGGGTAATTATTAATAATTCGTTATTTTTATTCATGATGAACAGATTTTAAAACTAAAATCAAAACTTTCAAACTTACAATTTTGACTTATTCTACTTTATTTAAATACAAAATAAAAGGGAAGTAGTCTCAGGATCAACTAATTAAGACCTAAGAACACTTGGGAAAAATGCCATTCACTGCAAACATATTTCACACATTTGTAATCATTCCATTGGGCATTTTAGATAAATAGAAATAAATTAAGAGTCACACTAATGGAGAATGAAATTCTCCAGCTGCACAATAGGCATATGATTTAATAGGAATTAAATGATTTTTGTTTGTTTTGTATTGTATCTCAGCCTGAACTGAAAGACCTAGTTAAAGAATAAGGAGTCATGCATGACACTGAAAGAGTTCTTTTTTTTTTTAATTTTATTTATTTATTTTGGGCTGCATTGGGTCTTTGTTGCTGCACATGGGCTTTCTCTAGTTGCGGTGAGCGGGGGCTTCTCTTGTTGCGGATCACGGGCTCTAGGCGCGCGGGCTTCAGTAGTTGTGGCTCATGGGCTCAGTAGTTGTGGCTCACAGGCTTAGTTGCTCCACGGCAGGCATGTGAGATCTTCCCGGACCAGGGTTCGAACCCGTGTACCCTTCATTGGCAGGCAGATTCTTAACCACTGCACCACCAGGGAAGCCCCACTGAAAGAGTTTTGTTTGTGATAAGTTCATCTAACTCAAAGATTCAACTGAATCTAATAGAGATCATGAAAGATTTTATAAATTAAAATAATCTGTGAGGCATATAGTAGTACTTTAATGATTTATAATAAATATGAACCATTAGGATATCTGAGCAGGAAACTTCAAAGAATGATCAAAAGTGGTACTCAGTTTATGATTAACGTATAGAGAGATATGTGAAAAAATGTGCAGTATAGCTATTTCTTAAAATACCAGAGATGGTTTGTGAATGGAGGTTTATACACTTTTGTTTTAAAGTTTAGAAAGTCAAAATAAGCTACATAGAAAAAACAGTGGAATGAAATGTAACTGTCCATGTGTCCCCCAAATATTCATATCCACCTGGAACTTGTGGATGTGACTTTATTTGGAAACAGTCTTTACAGATGTAACTAGTTAAGATGAGGTCATACTGGAGCAGGGCAGGCCCTAAATCAATATGACTGGTGTCCTTCTAAGAAGATGAGGAGAGACAGACACAGAGACACACACAGGGGGAATGCAGTGTGCTGATGGATGCAGAGATGGGTGTGATGCATCTCCAAACCAAAGCGCCAAGGATTGCCAGCAGCCGCCAGAAGCTAGGAGAGAGGCAAGGAATAGATTCTCCCTTAGGGCTCCTGGAAGGAACCATGCCTGCTGACACCTTGATCTCAGACTTCCAGCCTCCAGATCTGTGAGACAATAAATTGCTGTTGTCTTAAGCCACCCAGTCTATGACCACTTGTTAGGGCAGCCAGAAGAATACTAATGCAGCCCATCTACATGGAATAACCGGATTTTAGTTGGATCAGGCTCAGGTGGAACGTGGGCCACAGAAGCAGGTTCTGCCTTTCTCTGTGTTGGCTTTATTTTCAAGAAAATGGTGATCAGAACCTCTCAGCTCATATTAGCCTTTAGTTAGCAACCCAAGAAAAGAGTGAAAGTTCCCTTCCTAATGGCACCAGATAAAAAGACTCCAGATAAGGACCGCTTGCCTGACTCAGTTCAGTTGCACTTAAAATAGTCAAGATGGCCAAAGGAGGGATTTCCCTGGTGATCCAGTGGTTAAGACTCCATTCTTCCACTGCAGTGGGCACGGGTTTGGTTCCTGGTCTGGGAACTAAGATCCCACATGCCATGCAGCATGGCCAAAAAAAAAAAAAAAAAGATGGCCAAAGAATAAAGAATTCTAACTGCAAAGGTCTGAGGCACATTCTAAATTCTACAGCCTGGTGCTGCATTAGAGAAGAAAGGTGATTACCCTTAAAAAATTTATGCAGAATAGAATCCTCTTACCCCTGCTAAAATATTAGCAGATATTCACACTGTAAAAATGCTGGACACTGATACTATATTGGAAATTTTCTAATGTAATAGGATTATTGAAACACAAATGATTTATGCTCATTTGAACTCTTGAAGAAAGAGAATTATTATTTCCTATTAAGCAAACTCAAACATGCCCTCATAATAAGAGGATTAATTTCAGTCTCTGTAGAAAACTAGGGGAATTCACAGTTAAAAATAAATCAGGTGAAGAGACAGCTAAAATCTCATCACTTTTTCTCATCTGATACTTTTTTATAGAGATATATTCTATGGAACACTTTACCTATCTACTCCTTGCAAAAATATTTCCACCATTGTTTAGATCACAGATCACAAATTTAAATGATCACAAAAAATAGAAGTAACTAAAATGTATGTAATATATTTAAAATGTTCTTTGGATATTAGAGACAAGAACACACATATATAACATATATACACATACATATGTAAAAATATGGTCAGCACTTTTGAGTTTTAGAGGAAATAGATGCACAACAATTTTACTGGAAATTTCCCGTTTTAAAGGTTTATCGATAATTCTAATAGAAAATTCTTATAGATATTTCAAAGTCCTCCTTTTCTCCATCATTTTACAAATTCTGTTCCATATGTTTATATGCTGTTTGCATTTACATATCTTATTTGTAATATATTCCTATTTGTACATTTAAACTACAATATAGTGAAACATAAACAAATGTGTATTTGTATATACAAATAAAAATATCAAGCATATATTAATTCAGTGAAAGATTAATTTTTGTATAAATTTATATGATGACTAGGATAAATGAGTGATCAATAACTTCATTTTTTTCACCAAATAAAATTCTGTGATCACTGTTGCTTAGTGGAAGAAAAAATTGTGAGCTGAATCTCAAAAGGTAGCTCAATGATAAGTGTATCTTGACATTCGTGAGAACACCTTGGCATCAAAGTGGGCATAGGGACAGAATAAGAATGTAAAGAATAGATCTGCCTGGAAAAAGGGACTAGTGGGTTTGAAAAACAAAACAAAATAAAACTGAGAGCTCATAGCCAGGTGTAGGGGCTTAGAAAAGTTGTGCTGATTTTAGTTCTATTCCAAAGAACACTTGGAACTCTGTGGTGTGTGTTAAGAAAGAGAAGTGTGCGAATGTTATGCTAAAAGTATGTATGAAGAATAGAACATAAGGAAGCAATGCAATTCCTAGAAACAAAACTGTTTCAAAACGATGCAGAATATTTCCGTGATCAACATTCCTCAATCCTGCAGATGGGGGGTGCTTCAGAGGCACTGCCCTTACATCACACTGAAACCTTTGTGTATGTACTAGTATCATATCTTCAGTTTATAATTTACTTGACAGGGACAATTTAATGTATGTTAACTGAACTCAGACCATTCCACTAGTAGTAGTATGTTAATACCACTTTAATCTTGCTGGGCTTTTAAACAGAACTAATTCATCAAAAGCATAAAATCCTTGCAACTAACCATAGAGTTTACTTAGTAAAAAGAAACTTTGGAAATAACTATTGAAATTCTCAGTATTATACATTGTAAAAATTCTCCTGTACTTAAAGTTTATAATCTTTATCAAATATTATTTTGGTATAATAATTAAAGCCTATCATTGGAAGACCCTTAAACCTAAAATGGGAAATAAATTCAACTCATTCCCACCTCATTTCTCTTCCTTAATCTTCCCATCCTTTTGCTTACTATCTCTTCCAAATTTTGGCATTAAAACATAGGCAAATAATTTACAATATGAAGTTTTCCTCATTTGGATACTCTGCAAAATAAAGAAGCACATTCATATGCAACAATTACTAAATAAAGTGTGTTTCTGCATGAAGAGAGAAAGGCTCTGCCTATGATCATTTCTGAGTAATTTCTCACACAGTAAAACAGAGAGGGACTTCCCTGGTGGTCCAGTGGTAAAGAATCCACCTTACAATGCAGGGGACGCAGGTTCGATCCCTGGTCGGGGAACTAAGATCCCCCATGCCGCGGGGCAACTAAGCCCACCTGCCTCAGCTAGAGCCCATGTGTCACAGTCTACAGAGCCCATGCTCTCTGGAGCCCGCACACCACAACTAGAGAGAGAAAATCCACATGCCACAACTAAAGAGAAGCCCGTGGGCTGCAACGAAGAGCCCACGCCACAAGGAAGATCCCGCATGCCTCAGCTAAGACCTGACACAGCCAAAAAAAGAAAGAAAGAAAGAAAAAAAAAAAAAAAACAGAGAAAGGGCTCAAGGTTCCATGATGTGGCAAACAGTGTGATACTGGGATGGGGAGAGATTTATAGAAATAGCCAAGGAAATGTTTAGGGTCTAGGGCTCCATAATTTACTGTTAGAATAACTTAAAGTTACCACATTTAACAATTTTCCTACACGTTCCAAACCAGAAAAATTGCTAGCAAAGCATCTGTGTCCGTCTGTATTTATCACAATACTGCTATGGAGAGATTTCTTTCTTTTTTCCCACTTCCTCTTCAATTTCAATTTCTTCTTGATTCAAATATTTACAAAATGATGAGGGCAAAGGTAGGAAATGTGAAAAGCACATTAAGTATTCTTATTTCTCTAAGGCTCTAAAGCCCCTTGGGGGGGACCATTGACTAAAAACATGGATATTAATAACATATTTATATTTGCTTTTTAAGAGCATTTTTCAACGTATTTCCTTTCCTGATATACTATAAGCTGCTTATAATATGAAAAGTGCTCTCCATTTCTTGAACTAAATAAAGACTACAAATGGCCATGATCTTCATGGCTAAGGAGAAAAGTCTTGGCATTAAATAGGATAACAATGAATTAAGGTTCATAATGGAGAATGTTAAAATGGTATAAAGAATAAAAAATAATCAATATTTAAAGGAACAACTGAAGTTTCCCCTAAGAAGACTATCACAATTCTTATATCAAGTTATCTGTTTTTATTCTTTACTTGCCACTTGTTTGATGTTTATAATCCTAGCAGACAGCATAAACAAGCTAATGGTTGTACTCAGAGGACAGGACACATCCCGACAGTTATTTTGAGATCTTTTTTCTTTGGACAGTGAATTGTAACTTTTTAGAATTGGCTGTGTTTCAAATCTGCAATTATATGCTTAATGAATTCTGAACTAAAATTGTCTATATAGTTGATCTAGTCTCTTGACAATATAAATAAAGTATATTTTAAATGTATGCAAATATATTTCAAGATTTTAAATGAATCATAGAACAAAAGAAAATGGTATAAGATACTATAGCAATATTTGTGACATTTAAACATTGACAAAATGCAAGGCACTAAGATACGTGTTCTGGGGGTCCCAGAGATCGAAGAGATATTCCTTTCTTTTAGGATCATTCCTTATTTTTCTTTTTGAAAGGTGAAACATTCTTATGAAAAAATGAAGTTTCTCCTGCTTAATATGAAGTATAATAACCCAATTCCCGGTCTTTATGGAGAAAATCTTGTCATTAATATAACTTAAAGTTTGCCGATAATGTTACTCTACATCCATGTCTTGGTATTCGACTTGAGACTGTTAGGATAAAAATATACTGAATCAAAGCCACCTTGATGCGAAAGTGGTGGTGTGATGAATTGGGAGATTGGGATTGACATATATACACTAATATGTATAAAATGGATAACTAATAAGGACCTGCTGTATAAAAAAATAAAATAAATTCAAAAAAAAGAATAGCCACCTTGATGCGAGCTCAGATAACAGCAACAAAATATTTTTACTGATGTCCATAAATGTTCCACAATGCTTAATAAATAAGTTCCTAACTTACTAATGGCTTATATCCTATTTTTTGTCATTGTACTCACCCCAGAGTTGCACACTTTGTATGTTGAAGGAGGTTATTGTCAAGCTGGGAAAATAAATTGTTCCTAGAGCCTCCTCTGAAGACTTGAAAATCTGTACCATTTTTAAAAACCAAAGATGCTTTGGAGGAATATTTAAGAAGCAAATAAAGCAATGTGGGAGCAACTTTATGAAGCAGTAGTTATGTCAAAGATTCCAGGATGTGGGGTGACTCTCAAACAATTGAAATCTAGTGACTACACAAACAGGTATTGAGTACTCCTGTGTGTCAGGGGCTGTTCTTACTCCTGGGGACATATATTTGAAAGTCCACAGAAGACTCTGGTATGTATTTAACTTTTACCCACAATGGCAGGGTAGCAGAGGATAAACAATTAGATAAATAACTTTAAAAGAACGTGGAAAATACGGGTAAGTGCTATCATTTAAAGAGAAATATTAGTGATGTAGTTAGTAATGTAAAACAGCAGTGATAAAAGAACAGCTTTACTTTGGTGGTTAGTAAAGACCTTCCAGTAACTTTAACTAACAAAAAGTCAACTTCCAAAATTAAACAAGCAAAAACAAAACAACACAAAATACAGGAAGAGCAGCCTGGTGGGTGAAGTAAAGAGGTAAACAGCCTCTAAACTGGAAATGACTTGGTAGTTTTGGGAAACGCAGAAAAATGTGGCTGAATCCCAGGGAGCAAGTAAACACATAAGATTGGAGTCCTGGGCATGCCCCAGATCTGTGTGCTGTGAAGCCTGGATACTGAATTTGGATTTATACGTTTTCTCATTTGGGGAAGGAGCAAAGAGAGGATTTTAATCAGGAGAGCTGCATGCTTTCACTCATATATTTCATAAATTACTCTTGCAGGCATTTGGAGCATGGATGAATGAGGCACACAGAGAAAGAAGCAGACACGTTTCACTACTGCATCTGTCCAGGTGAGAGTAATGGTGAAAATAAGGAGAAGTTAACTTGCAATATGGTTCGAGCTGGAATCTGTAAGATATTCTGATGGATGGAGTAAGGAGCGGTACAAAGACAAGAGTGAAGGGTGCGTCCTGTGGGTTGACTTCTGTAGCCGGATGATGGGAAGGAGTGCTATTAACTGAGGTAAAAAAGATTGGGGAAATAGCAGGTAAGGAGCTAGTTAAGAAAAATAAAATCTACTTCAGACTGATAATTTTGAGGTATCTTCGATTAAGTGGGGATTCTGAATAAGCAGTTAGATATGGAAGACTGGCATATAAGAGCAAGGTCAGGACTAGAGATAAGAATTTGGCTCAGCTGTAAAAAAAGAACAGAATAGTGCCATTTGCAGCAACTGGGATGCAACCAGAGATGATCACACTGGCTTACCTCAGACAGAGGAAGACAAATACCATATGATATCACTTGCATGTGGAATCTAAAATATGACACAAATGAACATATCTACAAAACAAAAACAGACTCACAGACACAGAGAACAGACTGGTGGTTGCCAAGGGGTCGGGGAGGTGGGGGAGGGATAGACTGGGAGTTTGGGGTTAGCAGATGCAAACTAGTATATAAAGAATGGATAAACAACAAGGTCCTACTGTATAGCACGGGGAACTATATTCAATATCCTGTGATAAACCATAATGGAAAAGAATATGAAAAGGACTGTATATATGTGTATAACTGAGTGACTTTGCTGTACAGCAGTAATTAACACAATATTGTAATCCAACTATACTTCAATAAAAAAGAAAGAAAGAAAAAGAATTTGGGAGTCATAAACCTTCAGATGGAATTAGAAGTCCCATGATGCTGTGCGATGGTCTCGCCAGATAATGTGGAAGTAGCTCCCAAAGATGGCTGAAAAGCAGAAAATAGCACATTTCTTGTATGCATTGCTCCAGATTCAACTGGTCCAAGACTTCAAGTCTGGTTATGATAAGAATGATACAAAAGACTTGTGCTCCCACGTTCTGAATATTAAACCAGATAAAATAAACGTCAGAGTTTTCTAGGGTATTGTCAAAGAGCTCTGGATGAAAGAAGCCCTAATGCACAAGATCCCGGGGAAGACAGGCCTGGATCCATACCAGCAGCAGGCCCCTAACTCTGGCTGCACACATGCAGGACGCTGGCCTACACCCTGCAGCTGACATCCACAGCCCTGTGGACGCTCAGGGCCGGCCCCTCCCCGTGCGCCCGGATGCCACCAGTCTGATTCCCATCCCTGGCCTCCACGGCCATGTGAGGACCTGCGACAAGACCCTGCAGCCACAAGAGTGCAGGCTGACAGCCAAGGTCCCCACAGCTGCCCGTGGGCCTAGTTCTATCCCTACCTCCCGTCGCTGGCCTGCCTCGCGGGGCTTACGTGCAACGAGTCCCTGAAGCGGTGCAGCTGCACCCACCAGCTTGACCGCTGGACTGGCCTCCGCGGCTGTGTGCACGCCTGTGGTGAGACCCTGCAGCCACAGGATCGCACCCCGACAACCAAGGCCCTCGCAGCTGCAAGTGTGCCTGCCGAGGGTCCCGGCCCCTGCCGCTGCCACTGAGCTTTGCCACGACGTGTGTGTACAGTGTGTATAGGCGCGCGCAGCCAGCCCCTGCCGCCGAGTGGGTGCGCACCACCGGCTCTGGCTCCCGCCGCCGCCGCCGCCTGGACCCTGCCCGCTGGACCTGGATGTGCCGCGAAGACGTCGGCAGTCCTTGCAGGCCCTGCAGATCCCCCAGAGCACTCGCAAAGGTTCGGGCAGTTGTTGATGTCGTGGACCCCCAGGGACATCCTGTCTGTCTGGAACCAGAGCCTGGACCAAGCAGAAGAAAGCACAAATGACTTGAAGACACATCATCTGAAATCATTCAGTCAGAGGAGCAGAAATAAAAAGAATGCAGAGGAATGAAGAAGACCCACGGGACTTAAGGGACATCATTAAGAAAATAAACAGCACATTGTTGGAGGCCCAGAAGGAGAAGAGAGGGAGAAAGGGGTGGAAAGCTGATTTAAAGAAACAATGTCGGAGAACTTACCAAAACTGCGGAGAGATTTGGCCTCCCATGTTCACGAAGCTCATAGGTTCCCAAACAATTCAACTGAAAGAGAACTTCTCCAAGACCACTCCACTCGCAGAAGTTAACTAGAAATAGGATAAGGACTTGCATATCAGACCTGAAACTGTAAAACTCCTCACACCTTCAGGATGGCTATTATCAAAAAGACAAGAGGTAATAAATGCTGGAGAGGGTGTGGAGAAAAGGGAACCCTTGTGCACTGTTGGTGGGAATGTAAATTGATACAGCCACTGTGGAAATCATTGTGGAAGTTACTCAAAAATTAAAACTACCATACAATCTACAATTCCATTTCTGAGTACACTTCAGAAGGAAGTGAAATCACTATCTTGAAGATACATCTGCACCCCCATGTTTATAGCAGCTTTATTCACAAGAGCTGAGATATGAAAACAGCCGAAGTGTCCATCAACAGAGGAATGGATAAAGAAAATTTTGTAATTTAAAATATATATATTAAAATATTATTATGAGCATATAATACTTATATATGCTATATATAATATATTAACTAATATTTCTCTCTATTTTTTATTTATTATATATACATAGAGAAAGAGAGGAAGGAAGGAAGGAAGAAAGAAGAAAGAAAATATACATATATGTATAATTATATATATGTTGTCACAAATGGCTAGATTTCCTTCTTTCTCATGGCTGAATAATATTACACACACACAATGAAACACTCTTCAGCCTCATGAATAAAGAAGGAAATCCTGCCATTTAAGGACATATACTAAATGAACTAAGTCAGAGTAAGACAAGTGCTGTATAATCTCACATATATGTGGAATCTAAAAAAAAAAAGCCCTACTCCTGGGCACAGTGAGGAGAATGGTGGCTGCCAGAGGCTGAGTCGTGGGAAGAAATGAGAAGATGCTGGTCCAAAGATACAAACTTTCAGTCGTAAGAGGAATAAGTTCTGGGCATCTAATGTACAGCATGGGGACTCTGGTTAACAGTACTGTATTATATACCCGAAAGTTGCTAAGAGAATAAATCTAAAACGTTCTTCCCATAGCAACGACAAAAATAATGGTAGTTATGTGAGGTGAAGGATGTGATAACTAGCATTATTATGGTAAACATTTTGTGATAGATACACATATCAAATCATCACATGAAAACTACACCTTAAACTAGCACAATGCTATATGTCACATATACCTCAATAAATCTGGGAGTAAAAAGAACAGAGAAGGACAAGAAAAATGAGTGCCGGGCTTGAGGAAAATCAATTCTTAGGAAAGGTTCTTTCTTAGGAGAATAAACCGAGGTAACTTTTCTTTGAAGTCTTTCCATCAGTGAAATACCTAGCATATTTCATCGCTTGAATGGATCATTTTTACACCGCTTCTATTATGTGCTGATTTCTGTTTCCCCAAAATTCATATGCTGAAGTCCGGATTCACAGTAGCTCAAAGTGTTACTGTATTTGGAGACTGGGCCTTGAAAGAGGTTTTTAAGTCAGATGAGGTCATATGGGTGGGCTCTAATTGAATGTGACCCTGTCCTCATAAGAAGGGAGATTAAAATTCCTGCACTCTGGTTTTCCTGCCCCACCCGTAGCTCTCAGCAGACCCCATCTCCCTGGGTCATAGACAGCGTTTCTCTCCACACTCCTGCCTCTCTCGGGGTGGATGGCAGCTGCCGCTCCTTTAGGCATGGCCTGTGGGGAGGGGGACCTCTCAGCATCCCCTGGAGCCTGCTCCAGACTCAGGCTAAGACGTCCCTGAAAGCCTGAGCCTCAGGTGTGAGAGTTTCCCTGAGGTGCTGCCCTTCTTTCTTAAGCCGAAACCCTGCCTTTCCTACTCAGCTGGGGTCCCCTCGCCTCCTACAGGGCCAGCGCAGCCCTCCTTTTTTCTAGTAAAAGATCCCCATCAGGATGCGGTTTCCTGCCCATCTCCCAGCAGGTCGTGACTGTCACTAAAGCCAGAACAACAGTCTTGCCCAGGACTGAAAAGGGAGAATTCTCCACACTTCTTTTTTTTGTTTGTTTTAACATCTTTATTGGAGTATAATTGCTTTACAGTGGTGTGTTAGTTTCTGCTGTATAACAAAGTGAATCAGCTGTACGTATACATATATCCCCATATACAGCTTCCCTGTCACAGCAGCGTCACTTCCCAGGAGGGAGCACATTTCCTGGCCTTCCTCCCAGGACAGACCCCTTCAGCTGTGTATCAAATGGTCTGGAGTGTGAGTGGGTTTCAGGTCTGTCTACTAGCGGCCTCTAGTCAGTGCCTTTTATCCACCCAGAGCTTAGCGCTCGAGTGAAGATTCTCCATCCTTAAAACCTTGGCAAGCGCTACAGCGCCTGCATCTCCAAGGGAGATGCTAATAAGTCCAGGATGCACATTTGCATCCTTAGATCAAGTACTCTAGTAAAAAATGAATATGAGCGATAGTTAGAAACCCAGTGGAGGAGTTAGGATAGGATACGATAGGGTAGAATAGAATAGAATAGAATAGAATGTATAGGACTTCCCTGGCTGCCCAGTGGTTAAGACTCTGCACTCCCAATGCAGGGGGCACGGGTTCAGTCCCTGGTCAGGGAGCTAAGATCCCCGCATGCCACATGGCACGGCCAAAAAAAAAAAAACGACAACAACAAAGTTAGGAGACTGAAAAAAAAAAAAAAGAATGTATATGTATTTACTGTGTGCATTATATATTTATATAATTACATACGTGCGCGTATTTACTATATACACACATGTAAACATATGTTTGTATGTATTGTTTGCTTGTTGCTTTAATCCGTTCTGCCTCTGTCCACCTCCCTGGCCTTGGATGCTCGCCTTGCCTCTGTCCTAAGAACATAAACCCTGGCCATGGCCACCACAGCAAACCTCACGTTCCTCTATCCTTGCTCAGAGGCCAGAGCTGGTTGCTCAGAGGCCAGAGCTGGCTGCAGTGCGGTTCCCATTGTACGCAGTAAGCTTGGGACCTGAGCCACCCTAGTGAGCATGTGAAACGTGACAGAGCCCACAGAAGCTCTGTCTTCTCCAACGCTGCTCAGAGAAGGTGCATGACACCCACTGTAAGTGCAGCCGGGAGGTGAGGAGATTGCCCTTAGGGCAGACTTTCAACAGTGAGAGACAGGATTCTTGATACATTTCTAGATAAATTGCTCTCTCTTCCTCCTAGATGCTCCGAACTCAGATAAAACGCTTCTTCTGCAATGTCCTTACTGGGGGAACATAAGTAAATTAAAAAGAGTCTGTGTTTTTCTGCAAACTGTGTCCAGCTTAGTAATTCATCTCCTTGTATTTGCTTCCTTTCTCACAATCTCACTTTCAGTTCCCTTCACTCTTGCTTTCTTGGAATGCGTCCCCTAATACATTAGCACATGATCTTTGCTTCGGTTCTGTTTTGCATGTTTTGGGCCAAGATGTGGACTGATAAAGTCATAGGGAAAGAACAGGAGTGGGAGGTCAGAGGCCAAGGAGGAGAGTGGTTTGAGGATGAAGTGCTGGACTAAATCCAACGTAGCGACTGAGAAGCCGGGTAGCAAGGCATCACCAGGAGATTTGTCAGAGCCATTTCAATTCAGGGACAGTATCTATGGCTGTAAAATGAAACCAACCATGACTGAAGACTGCCATGCACAGTGGACGCTCTTGATTTTCATTCAGCTCTGTTCACACACCCGAGATTGGAGAGTTACAGTGTCCTCTTGTTAAATGTTCCCTCTGGTGTTAAATGTCCTTACCTTACAAGTGAATAATGATGCCTCGTTGAATTTCGTTGTTTTGGCAAAAACCCAGTAGTGGTTATTAGTGCACCTAATTTGTTAGTGTATACCCAAGAAATGTTACCTTAACTTGCTTTGAAGTTATTCCTACATCGGGAACTTTGCATGACATAGACCAAATATTTTCAGTTTGAATGGAAGCCTCTTCCGAAATAAAAATTGGTTGTTGACTAGATCAGTTAGTGATCTGAATTTTTAAAATTAGCTATATTCCATTCTCAAAGTAATATTGAGAAACCAACTGTTCGCTGGATTTTTTAAACAAAATCTCTCAGTTGGCTATGAAACACGTTCACATTCCAGTCGTCATATACTTTTGGCTATTTCTGTACAATCAGAAAGAAAGAAAGCAGGAGTGGCTGTAAACCCTAGAGCAAACAATTCAGCTCTGCATTGTAATTGAGAAAAGAATCACAGTGTAATTAAGGCTACATCATGAGACTCATTCAAAAGCTTGTGTATTTACCTATAGGACCCAGAAATACCAGCCAGGTATCAAAGCTCTGTATAATGGGGTGAAGTATTTACTGCAGTGGGGTCCCAGTGAGTACACATAATGGGACTTTCCTTTTCAAACCACCACTGCTCCTTTCAGAGTCCACACCCTCTCTTTCTGTTTTGGAAATTAGGAAGATTATGAATTCCTAAGCCACTGAAAGATGAAAGCTCCTACAGTTCACTTTTAATCAGGATCAGAAAATTTCAGAGCACAGATGACAAGCACGGTCAGTCCTGCTCAATGACCGAGGGGCGGTGTGCCAGGTGGGGGGTTAGTAAAGTGTATATCTTCACCAGAGAGAAGAAATAAAAACCTATGAGCATCTTAGGTGGTGCCAGGAAGTCACTAGGCTGACCAAAACCACAGACAGTCAACAGGCATTGGTTGGGTTTAGCTGTCTTTTGCCCGTCACACGTTTTTCCCCATGTGGTCCACCTCGAAAAGAAATAACCCCTTCTTTCTCCATCCTCCTAACCTTTACTAGAAACACTATCTCACAGAGCTTTCTTCCCGTTTTTCAGACCAGATGACTCTCCTCTGTTGTCCGCAGAAATGGGCTAAATGGAATGCTCCTCTATTCTCTGTATTATTATGGAAGGGACTAAATGGCCTTCTTTTGGGGAGGTTACTTTTTAATACTCACTACTCTTTTTTTCTCTCAACAAAACTCCTTATGCAAATGAAACGTGTAAGTCAGTGTGGAGTTTTGAACCTATTTTTAAAAGTTAGAAATTGGAAAGTTTCTTACAAAGTATAAACACATCTGCACTGTGACCCACCATGCCACTCCTAAATACTTTTGCATAACAAATACAAACATACGTACACAAAAAGCATTGTATGAGAATTATCGTTGCAGTTAATTCATATTATCCCTAAGCTGGAAACAGCTCAAATGCCCAGTACAAGGAAATGGATAAACACCCTGCAGCATAATGATACAATGGAACATTATTCAGTAGTAAAAGAAACAAAGTACTGATACACTCAGTAATGTGAATAAATGTCATTGAGTAACGAAGCCAAGCACAAATAATAGATAGATAGATAGATACATAGATAGATAGAAGAGAGGGAAAGAAGGAAGGAGAGAAGGGAGGGAGGGAGGAAGGAAGGAAGGAAGGAAGGGCAAGAACATGCCAACTTACCAGTGGTGATAGAAGTAAGTTGTTGCTTTGGATGGAGGGGACAGTATTTGTTGCTAAGAAGAGTGAGGGAGCTCTCTATGGTAATGGAAATATTCTGTATCTTATTTTGGATAATGGCTTCATGGGTATATACAGTTGCCAAAACTCACTGAACTGATCATTTGAGATCTGTACATTTTTGTACATTTTTTGTACATTAACTAGACTTCAGTTAAAAAGGAACATTTATTTTGTGTGTGTCTTTGAACATCTGGTATATCAGTGTTGTTTCTTTTTTTGGAAAACATCAAATACACTTATTGATGATGCCTCTTCCTTCAACAATACTTAAGTGGTTATGTTTGTTACACTCTATTTATTGACTTTTAGAGCACTGTTTTTCTCACTAGGCTCTTCGCCATCCTGCCTGTTTTCTCCCTGCCCTGCTGAAGATAAAGGGGCTCTCATACTTAGACATATTTCTTCAGAGCAGTAGTTTTTACACATCATGCAGCAGCGGCTGTGTCAATATTTTACAAGCTTTGCAAGTGTAGTAGCAGTGAACCTGTATACCGACTATTTCTTGACTCTTCAACTATGGTTAGGCTTATTCATGAGTTTCAAATATTTTAACTCTACTGGGAACCCCATAAACCTCTGGCTTATCATTAGGTGTGTATCTTGCCTCAAAATATTAAGAACAGTCTAGCCCTGAGCCTTGAATTCTCTCCAATTTAACAAAACGTCACCTCTGTCTTTGCCACGGTAAATCCATCGTTCCATCCTTCCCTAGCCCTGACAAATTAGGAGATAAAACATACACTTTCTCTTTGAGAAACTAGCCCCTCTCCTGGGCACATATATCCTCTCTGCACAGGATGGAAGAGAGAACATTACCTTTGTTTTTTTTTTGGGGGGGGGGTGGTTAGTGATTTATTTGTTTATTTATTTACTTATTTATTTATTAACATCTTTATTGGAGTATAGTTGCTTTACAATGTTGTGTTAGTTGCTGCTGTATAACAAAGTGAATCAGCCATACATATACACATATCCCCATATCCCCTCCCTCTTGCGTCTCCCTCCCACCCTCCCTATCCCACTCCTCTAGGTGGTCACAAAGCACCAAGCTGATCTCCCTGTGCTATGCGGCTGCTTCCCACTAGCTATCTATTTTACATTTGGTAGTGTGTATATGTCCATGCCAGTCTCTCACGGGGAGGGGGAAGGGTAAGCTGGGACGAAGTGAGAGAGAACATTACCTTTGAATTGATCTGGGAGCAATAGATTCTTCTGTAGATAACCGACTAGCCTGTCTCCAGCTTTATTATGTTGTATACAAGTAATACAAGAAAGAGGGAATTCCCTGGTGGTCCAGTGGTTAGGACTTGGCACTTTCATTGCTGCGGCCCAGGTTCAATCCCTGGTCGGGGAACTAAGATCCCATAAGCTGTGCGGCACGGCCAAAAAAAGAAAAAAAACAAGAAGGAGAGTAGATTTTTTTCCCAATATTTTTGTTTCTTTTGCCTAAAAGTTTACAGTATTATAGTTGAAAGTAGCTCCTTTTGATGGTAGTCCTGGGGGCTGTTTCAAAAATCCCATTTCTCCCCCCAAGCATGAGGCAGAAATGCACTGACATAACACACAGAAGCTGGTCACAGCTGTGTGACGGTCTTTGGCCCACGAAGGGATGTGAAATATTTCAGGCGTGGTCCTCTCTCTTCCTCTATCATGGTGATGGGTAGTGTTCCCACAGTGGCCATTTTATCAGCCTGTGTAACGGGAGGACAATGGACCAGAGTAAAGCCAATAGGCAGCACGATGAACACATGTCCTGAGTCAGAAATAAAATATTGTTGCTTTAAGCTCCTGAGATTTTGAGTCTGTTGTTTGCACAGCATGCCCTAGAGACCATCCCAACTAATCAAAGTTCTTTTAATGCTTCTCGTGTTCGTGTGACGTCCTCCCATTGCTTTTTTTATCCTAATATTGCTGTAGATAATGTCAATAGTTAACCAGAATAATTCCTGCAAGTTGCCCCTCTGGTTAACTCCATTCAGAGTAAAGTTTCTCAGTGCCTTACTTCTGTCAACCAGCTTGAAGTAGTGATCAATACGTAGCCTGGATTCCTGCCTGAACGTTAAGAAACAAGAAAGAAAATCAATGGCTGCGTTCAGAATGCATCACGGGCCTGCAGTGAGAGGTCTGCATATTGGTTCCAGGGTCTCTCCTCCCCTCTGGGAAAAAGTCTTCCCAGCACATTAAGTAACGTCCCATTAAACTCCTGGGTCCTTTTGAGTGTCTCGCTTTGGACACTGCTGACATAATACTGAATTTCTTCCCCTCAGAGGCCAAAACCCATACTGTGGTGGAAGTTTCTGTGAATTCTGGGTGCATAGTAAAATGATCACTTCCCAAGTGCCTGAGAAATGGTATGTGCTTATGCTCCCATGGCATATAAACCTCTTCTTCACCAGTGAAGCTGCCAGACATGACTACTACTTCCTCTGGACTGTGGCCTTCAGTTTCTAAGGGCAGGAAGATAATGTAGATTATTCCACAAAGCTTACGGCTCTGAGTGTTTCTGCAGGAATCTGCCTGATTCTGCTCCATGAGTGGGCACAGGTTTGGAATGAACACATCCCCATGGGTCAAATAAAGCCTAAGGCTCCGATTACTTCTAAAGTTCTTTCACTTCCCACAGGACTTATGTCACCATGTGTTTCTCTCAAAAGTGTTCTTCAAAGGAAGCAGTGCAATGCTCAGCCCACAATTTTTTTTTTTAATAGTATGTCAAGAAGCTTTTTTTTTTTAATTGAAGTATAGTTGATTTACAATGTTGTGATAGTTTCAGGTGTACAGCAGAGTGATTCAATTATACGTATTTTTTTGCAGGTTTTTTTCCCTTATAGGTTATTACAAAATATTGAGTATAGTTCCCTGTGCTATACAGTAGGTCCTTGTTGGTTATCTATTTTATACATAGTAGTGTGTATCTGCTAATCCCAAACTACTAATTTATTCCTACCCCCCTTTCCCCTTTGGTAACCATAAGTTTGTTTTCTATGTCTGTGGGTCTATTTTTGTTTTGTATATAAGTTCATTTATATCATTTTTTAAGATTCCACATATAAGGGATATCATATAATATTTGTCTTTCTTTGTCTTACTTCACTTAGTATGATAATCTCTAGATCCATCCATGTTGCTTCAAATGCATTATTTCATTCCTTTTTTATGGCTGAGTGATATTTCATTGTATATATATATATATATATATATATATATATATATATATATATATATATATATCCCACATTTTTTCTATCCATTCATCTGTCGATGGACATTTAGGTTGTTTCCATGTCTTGGCTATTGTAAATAGTGTTGCAGTGAACATTGGGGTGCATGTATCTTTTCAAATTATGGTTTCTCCAGATATATGATCAGGAGTGGGATTGCAGGATCATACGATAGCTCTATTTTTGTTTTTTTTAGGAACCTCCATACTGTTCTCCATAGTGGCTGTACCAATGTAGAAGTGTAGGAGGGGTCTTTTTTCTCCAACCCTCTCCAGCATTTATGGTTTGTAGATTTTTTGATGATGACCATTCTGACTGGTGTGAGGTGATACCTCATTGTAGTTTTGATTTGCATTTCTCTAATGATTAGTGATGTTGAGCATCCTTTCATGTGTTTGTTGGCAATTTGTATATCTTCTTTGAAGAAATGTCTGTGAAGGTCTTCTGCCCATTTTTTGATTAGGTTGTTTGTTTTTCTGATGTTGAGCTACATGAGCTGTTTATATGTTTTGGAAATTAAGCCCTTGTCGGTCACATCATTTGCAAATATTTTCTCCCATTCTGTAGGTTGTCTTTTCATTTTGTTTATGGTTTCCTTCACTGTGCAAAAGCCTTTAATTAGGTACCAGTTTTTAAATTTTGGTTTTTATTTCCATTACTCTAGGAGATGGATCCAAAAAGATTTTGCTGCAATTTATGTCAAAGGGTGTTCTGCCTATGTTTTCCTCTAGGAGTTTTATAGTATCTTGTCTTACATTTAAGTCTTTAATCCATTTTGAGTTTATTTTTGTGTATGGTGTTAGAGAATGTTCTAATTTCATTCTTTTATGTGTAGCTGTCCAGTTTTCCCAGCACCACTTATTGAAGAGGCTGTCTTTTCTCCATTACATATTCTTGCCTCCTTTGTCACAGATTAGGTGACCGTAGGTGCTTGGGTTTATCTCTGGACTTTCTATCCTGTTCCAGTGATCTATATTTCTGTTTTTGTGCCAGTACCGTACTGTTTTGATTACTGTTGCTTTGTAGTATAGTCTGAAGTCAGGGAGCGTGATTCCTCCAGCTCCATTTTTTTTTCTCTCAAGATTGCTTTGTCTATTTGGGGTCTTTTATACTACCCAAGGCAACCTACAGATTCATAACAATCCCTATCAAATTACCAATGGCATTTTTCAGAGAACTAGATCAGTCTACAATTTTTAATGAATTCTAGTGAGTTCCTTGGTGAGTAACTGGATTCTGGGAACCCTGTAGTCTTCCCACTTAGCTTCCCTTTGTCAGCTTCCCAAAACGCCTCATACAATGGCTATTTGGCTAATGTAATATGAGTGACAAGTATTAGCAGTGACACCTTGGAGTCAGCTGGAATAAACTAATTAAAATATCGTCCTACAAGTTTTACCTGCCTATGGAGTCCCAAGTTTTCTTCATCTCTTGCATCAGAAGAGTTTTATTTTTCTACCCATGGGAACAGTTGGAAAGGTCATTTTCATCTTTGTTCTTGAGCTATAATCATTCTAAGTTATATCTAACAGTGGAACCATACTCTGTTGACCCATAGTATCTAGACACTTAAAAGTTGTCATTGTCAACTTCCAAATGTAGTAAGTATGTTTAGTCCTTGTCAAAATGGCCAGTTTTAGAACCATAAATTATTTTTTTTCACAGTGAAATGAATATCCTTGATGTTCTAATTGTAGGTATTAGATTAAATTTCTATTGCGATTGAGGGATGAGCTGTTTTGTACCTCTTAGGGTTGAAGATGGATGTCAGGGTTAGCAAAAGCTGCAGATTCTAAGTCATGACTGACAACCTAGGTCTAGTTTTGTATGGAGGAAGGAGTAAAAGCAAAGGCTCAAGTGACCATCAGAATACTTTAAGCTTATTAACAGCAGTGAATGGCTACGAGGGACAAGGAGGTCAGCTCTAGGAAGGAGAGATGTGGAAGTTGATATATGAAAGACGGAGCTGGAAGTCACTAAAAGTCTTTGCAGCAAGCCCTAATGGCCGTGAAAAATGTCAGGCGTACACCATTCAGAAATAGCAGGTGAAATTAAAAATCAAAGAAACAAAAAATTTCTCAGTTAGCACATCAAATGCAGCTTAAATGTTATTGTACTAATATGCATTCACTAATTGTTAGTATTACCTATTTCTTATAATTTAGCACTACAGATAAATATACTGAAGAAAGATCAAATTCTACCATTTAATGATAAAATCCATTAATATCTTGATTCATCTTCTATCATATATTTATTTTAAAATATGTACACTCTTACACACATATGTATATATGTATATTTTTACATACACACAAATAGATGGATTGATATAGGTATCAATATATATTTTTGTTTATTTTATTAAAAGGTAATTCTTTTGCTACATATACACGAGTAGATGGATAGATATAGACAAATATTTTTGTTTGTTTTATAAGTAGATAATTCTTTTTGGTAATGATTGTGACATAGTCCATGGTCATGGCTTTGAATGCTTCCTAACAGAAAAATCCAAAATTAGTGTTGACAGTATGTGCCAGAAATGGCATCTTCAGCAAATTCTTCTTCCCATGTGACCTTGGCTATCCACTGGAAAGCCTCTTTTGATTCCTGGCTGTTTTCTGAAACTAACTTGTTGGTCTCATATAAGATGCTATACACTTTAAATGTCTTTCCAATAATGGAGTACTTTTCTGCTCAAATAAACCAAAGCAAGTTTTTCTTGTAACCAATAAAACTGACTTATAACCAGTTACTTCAGTATGCTTGTACTTTCTCAGTTTGTTTCTGTTCTTTTCTGGCTTCGCAGTTCAGTGTTTGTTTAGAGTGGGAGAAAATGGAAAGGACAGGAGAATACTTAAGACCACTTCTTCCTCCCATGCATTCCATTCCTCTCTAGTTACTGTTGTTTTCTGTCACTAACACAGCACATATGAGCAACATTCCAAAAATCTATTTCACGTTCAACACCTATTAAAAAGCCCTGTCCTTTTTAGTACTCGAAACATCCAAACCACAAAACATTTCCTGTGATAAAAAGACAAAAAAAAAAAAGTGAGATGAAAAAGGTCAGACATTTACTACATATGAGGCACTGTTCAAGATAGTTTATATATTATGGCTTCTAATAATTTTATGTGATATAAATTATGTTCCTCAATTTACAAATAAGGATATAGAACAGGAGGATAAGACTCATAGATAAATGACAATGCCAGAATGTAAACTAGAGTTTTCTCACCGTAATTCAACATAATTTAAACTATATCATCTTTTTCCCCCTAAATTTTGCAAGCATATTTAATTTTGTCTCTCCTTTTGGAGCACAAGTCCAAATTAAAGGCAGTGTGTGTGAAGATGTGACAAGTTGAAATCTTGTAACTCATTTCCAAATTCCGTGTTATCATTAGTAATAAACTCATCAGTGTATCTTAAAGGACTAAATCGTACTTTGAGATCACTTATAGGCTCTAAAATGGCCGAGGAATCTCAGATCAGAGTTAATGGGAACCAGGACTGGCTACTTTATTTTAGGGTTCATCCCTCAAAAACTATTACAAATTTCAATATTGTGATATCAAAGCATTAAGCCAAGCATGGACCCTTCAAGCATGAGAACTTGTATGATGGCACAGGTTATACACTTGTGAAGCCAGTCCTGATTTGTGGATTCACTTCCAAATAATCCAATTTGGGTTGGTAATTGCATAAATAGAACATATAGGCCACAAGTTGGTAATTATTACAGCTCAATGACAAGATGGGGGTCATGATATTATAATTTCTACTTTGTATATGGTTGGAATTCTCTGTAGCAAACATTTAAAAAGAAAAATTTTGAAAACATGAACTAAGAAACATTCGATAATAACAAAAAATAAATAATATGATAGAATATAATAAATATGAAAGATGAAAAAGATCTGATATACACACAAATTATGTTCAGAGGAATAGAACAAAAAGTGTATTCAAAAATGTTATAGGAATTGTTCTTCTACAAGAACATAGAAGAAAGTATGCCTCAACTTTTCCAAAACAGGAATATTTGAAACTGTGGATCAAAAGAATAACCTCTATCTTAGGAAAAAACAATACAGAATGATCAGTATATACAGGTAAATTTGCTGAAATATAATAAGAAAGAAACTCTAAAGAAATCCAAGGGAAACTAACTACTAACCTATAAATGAGAAAAATTCAGGCTGACCTCGAATTTCCCCTTAACAAGATTTTATGAAAGATTATGTAAAAACATCTACAAAGTTCTGGATGAAAGAGAATATGATCCAAGAATTTCTTTCAAGTAAGAGATAACAAACAGGTATTTAGGCTTCTACTAATCCAAGAAATATAGCACATTTAAGCCGTTCTTGAAAATAAACAAACCCTTTCTTGATAATGAAATCTAGCCAAAAAAGAGATGAATCAACTCAGGAATAGGAAAATATGGTAAAAGCAGTGACTAGGGTCATTGAGTGTTAAAATATACAATAAAGATGAAAAAAAATCTATATAGTTACAAAAATGGAGACAAAATCTTGGTGACTGTGAAAATATTTTCTAATAAGCAGTCAGTATTTATAGTTTAGGTGAGTTGGGTAGAGTACACATGTCCTCATATTTCATTGCAGTAAGTTAATAGCCAATGTCTAGAACTGAAATTTATTGCAGAAAAAGAAATGTTTTCTTCATGTTTTTTATGTTGAAGATGTCTTTTGTTAAGTAATAGTTTTGTTTTTAAGGAAACATTCATTTAAAATTCAATCATTCCTTCAGTTTTACTTATATTTTTGTTGTTTCTGACAAATTCAAATAGATTGGTGTTTCATATTTTGGTTGCCATGACATTGAGAAATGTTCATTTGAGAATAAAATGCCTGCCAAATTCTGTCTCTCCACTCGTCTGTCATTGTAATGACCCTTCTGTCTGCATACATATGAAGATCAGGGTGATGTCCCCCAAATATTACCTAAGGCTAGCTCTAGCAGGTGGGGTGTCGAGTGTTTCTTCCAGTTAGTTTTCAGTGTCTTTGACTCTTTTAAAAAATGCATCTATTATTTACGTTTTTTTCCTTAAAAATTAAAATCCAGGAATTTAAAATATTGTTGCTAGTAACACATATATTTTATTCAGCTGTAGTTATTAATTTGAGATGCCATTTTTATAAGATAAATATCGGTACAATAACGTTTAAGCTGAACTTTATGTGTTAACTGAGAAATCTTTTTGTTTCTTTGTTTTTTAATTTCACCTACTATTTCTGAATGATGTATGCCTGACATTTTTCACGGCCGTTAGGGCTTGCTGCAAAGACTTTTAGTGACTTCCAGCTCCGTCTTTCATATATCAACTTCCACATCTCTCCTTCCTAGAGCTGACCTCCTTGTCCCTCGTAGCCATTCACTGCTGTTAATAAGCTTAAAGTATTCTGATGGTCACTTGAGCCTTTGCTTTTACTCCTTCCTCCATACAAATCTAGACCTAGGTTATCAGTCATGACTTAGAATCTGCTGCTTTTGCTAACCATGATATCCATCTTTAACTCCAAAAGGTACGAAATAGCCCATCTCTCAATCACAATAAAAATTTAGTTAGATATAATGTGTTCATATTGATATTACAGTCATATAGTCACATCTATTCTTAACAGAAACAGTAAAATCTTCAAATTTTCACAAGCATTATTATTCTTAAGGGCATATTCTCAAGAAACATTATCATAAAACATACTAGACATACACATAAAAGTCTGTCAAAATCTGCCATGATTCCCCACCCTGAAATCACATTTTATCATGTATCTTCCATCCGTAAGCTACCTTGGAAGTGCATGCTGTCTGGTCAGCCTCAGAAAAAAAAAAATATTTTAAAATATGGTCAGAGTGTGACAATTGTAGCAAAGTAAAAACATCAAAAACTAAAAACTAGGAGAGCAGACATTAAGTGCAGGCTTTATGACTTTCTAGTTTTGTGGACTTCCCAGGTTATTTAACTGGAATTGAAATAATTGTTCTGCTAATGGTAAGTATAATTCGTTGGGTGAAGGGATGCTGTCATATTTAAATCAGGCTTAAAGTGGGTCACCTGATCACCAGATGTGCAGCAGCTGATACCCAGGTCCCTGACACATTCCTCAGCTGTGCTGTTCTGGTGACTTATCATTCCTTGTTCTTGTTCTGTTCTAACTGAAAACACCCACACGTGACTTTCTTTCTGCCCCCAGTTCACAGGCACTCATTCCTGAGGCACTCGCCAATTTGGGGGCACTCCTTGGTCACTTCCGAATTTTTACTTTTGACCGTGGTTCATGTTCTCAGTTACTCCATAACCTCTATCAATTATGGTCACTATAGATGTCTGTCAGGAGAAAACTAACTTGCAAATTTTAATTATTATATATTGTTGTATTGGAGAAAAAGTTTTTTTCTCCCCTGTGTACCCTGTTATACCTCTTTGCTGATGTTGATATTTAATATCAATTCTATATATTAGATATATTGAAAGTGAATTAAACATATATTTAATCAAAAAAGGCCAGTAGCCCATAGACAGTAAGCGGTGCAAATACTTCCGTGTCCATTAATGTTTGGGAGAGTGAAATGAGAACAGAGTCAACCTGAGGCCGGGCTGCTGACCAGACACCACCTGAGTCCCTCAGAGACAGAGGTGTGCAGGTGTTGGGTGAAATCTCTTCCCAGTGATTCTCCCAGAGCGCTGAGCTGAGAGAAGGGAAAGGATGCCGGTCCAAGGACTCTACCAGGAATGAATCTCCATTGTGCACAATGATTAATTTATGGTTATTATAAATCCTGAGTTCATGTCCTCATAGTAACGTTTGAATGGGGTGATGACCGCCAAGTTGGAGCTCCTCTAGTTCATGTGTTTAATTACTGTCCTTGACTAAGGGAAGATTAATTTTTATGAGGTAAGGGAAGTAAGTATGATCAGAAGCAAACTCCCAAAACACTAGGCAGGTTTTATTTTGAAAGAGAAAAATGAAGGCATTTGGAGCTGAAAATAAACCGGACCAGATATGTTCATTCAGACATTGTTAGTGAATATAAATGAGATTGTCTAAATTTGTAAAAGTTGCGACAGGAGCATGTAGCACTGATTTTATGAATACTTGTAATGGGAAGGTTGTTTAACAAAACAATAATCTGTCCAGTTGTTCCCATTAAACTTAATGAAATGTAAGGCTTCCATGGAATATTGAATGGGAGAGTACGTGCAAAAGTCTATGCAGTATGGATGGCTAGAGCAAAACTGTCGAGAAAAGGGGAGGCAGACACATTTGAGGCTATGGATCAATTTTCACTGCTAAATATTGACAAAACAGACTAAATCTCTTGATTCTTGGTCCACGGTAGAACTTTCCTGCTTCCGTTTGCTAGGGCTGTCATAACAAAGTACTATACACTGGGTGGCTTAAACAACAGAAATTGATTGTTTTCACAATTCTGGAGACTCGAGGTCTGAAATCAAGGTCTCAGCAGGGTCTGACGACTCTTCTCTTGGCTGGTAGGTGATCATCTTCTCCCTGTGTCCTCATATGGTCTTTCCTCTCTATGTGTCAATCCCTCTTCTTCCAAGGACACCAGTCATATTAGATTAGTGTCCACCCTAAGACCTCATTTTAACTTAACTACCTCTTTAAAGAACCTGTGTTCAAATACAGTCATATTCTGATGTACTAGGGATTAGAACTTCAACATATAAATTTTAAAGGAACCAATGTAAATCATAACTCTCTCTTTATAAAAGAAAAAACCTTTATTTCCTTTTAATAATATCTTGTTCGATTTGAAAAGATCTGGGTTTACTTGCATGAAGAGAACTATAATAAATACTGAGAATGGAAAAGTGAGAAAACAATTAGATTCTGCCTTCAATGAAATTACTGTGAATTAAGAAAAATAGATGTGTGAATTACTGTCACATTAATTTTAAAATAGAAGTTCATAAGAGGCAGAGACACTTAGAGAAGGAATGTCTTACTTTAAGAACAAGCATAGGGAGGCATCACACGTAAGTAATATTTACTAGGTTTCTAAGAATTTTAGTATTTTTCTGGAGAGCTAAAGAAGAACTTTCAAGACCAGGTAAAACAGACTGTGCAAAATAGGAAATAGAAAATACAAATCAAGTTCTCCACAAATTGCAATATGCTTGGTGTAACTGTATTATGCAGTTGGAGAAGTATTAATAAAAGAGTCATGGAACATGGGTAGCCTTACATGAAAAAAATCTCAAAATAATTGTGCTGAGTGACAAAAAAAGCCAAACAACAAAACATAATGTATTCAATTATTTGATTTTATAAAGTTCTAGAAAATGCGAATTGAAAATTGACCTTTAATGAATGAAGAAATTAGGGGGTGGGTCACATACATACTCAGTTTCTTGGCTGTGATGAGACTTCACAGATGTATTATATGTATGTCAACACTCATCAAACTGTCCACTCTAAATAAGTGCAGTTTTGCATATGTCCATTACACACCAATAACGCTGTTAAATGAAAAACAATTATATTGGGGAAGGAGTTAGGTTGCTACCTTTATATCATTTGTATGCTGGTCATAGATGCTCCATTATGATGGAGAAGTTCTCTACTGTTCCTAGTTTGCTGAGTTTTTGTCAGGAATTGATGTTAGATTTTGCCAAATCATTTTCCTGGATGGCAGTATAGCTTTTAATAATTAATTAATTATTAATTAATTGGTGTTTAATTTAGACTTTATTTTTTAGAGCAGTTTTAGGTTCACAGTAAAATTGAGGGGAAGTTATTCCCATATACTCAACAACCCCACACATGCACGGCCTCCCCCATTATCAATATCCCCCACCAGATGGTCCATGTGTTACAATTGATGAACCTGCATGGACACAACATGATCACGCAAAGTCAGTAGTTTACATTAGGGCTCACTCTTGGTGATGTATATTCTATGGGTTTGGATAAATGTAAAATGACATGTATATGTCATTATGGTCACCGTATAGAGTATTTTCACTGCCCTAAAATTCTTCTGTGCCCCACCTATTCATTCCTCTCCTCCCACCCCCAGCCCTTAGCAACCACTGATCCTTTTACTGTCTCCATGGTTTTGATTTTTGTAGAATGTCATATAGTTGAAATCATAGAGTATGTAGCCTTTTCAGATTGGCTTCTTTCACTTATACATCCATTCATCTACAGAAGGACATCTTGGTTGCTTCCAAGTTAGACAATTATGAATAGAGCTGCTGTAAAGATCCATGTATGTTTAGTTTTGTAAGAAACCACAAAACTGCCTTCCAAACTTGCTATACCATTTTGCATTCCTATCAGAAATAAATGAGAGTTCCTTTTGCTCTGTAACATTGCCAGCATTCAGTTATGTCCACGTTTCAGATTTTGTCATTCTAATAGGTGTGTACTGGTATCTCATTGCTTCAATTTGCATTTTCCTGATCTGATGACATATAATGTGCATCATCTTTTCTTTTCTTTTAATTTGTTTTATTTTATTTTTTAACATCTTTATTGGAGTATAATTCCTTTACAATGGTGTGTTAGTTTCTGCTTTATAACAAAGTGAATCAACTATACATACACATATATCCCCATATCTCCTGCCTCTTGCCTCTCCCTCCCACCCTCCCTATCACACCCCTCTAGGTGGTCACAAAGCACCAAGCTGAGCTCACCAGGCTGCTTCCCACTAGCTATCTATTTTACATTTGGTAGTGTATATATGTCCATGCCACTCTCTCACTTCATCCCAACTTACACCCCTCTCCCCGTGTCCTCAAGTCCATTCTCTATATCTGCATCTTTATTCCTGTCCTGCCCCTAGGTTCTTCAGAACTTTTTTTTTTTTTTTTTTAGATTTCGTATATATGTGTTAGCATACGGTATTTATTTTTCTCTTTCTGACTTACTTCACCCTGTATGACAGACTCTAGGTCCATCCACCTCACTAAAAATAACTCAATTTCGTTTCTTTTTATGACTGAGTAATATTCCATTGTATATATGTGCCACACCTTCTTTATCCATTCATCTGTCGATGGACACTTAGGTTGCTTCCATGTCCTAGCTATTGTAAATAGTGCTGCAATGAACATTGTGGTACATGACTCTTTTTGAATTATGGTTTTCTCAGGGTATATGCCCAGTAGTGGGATTGCTGGGTCACATGGTAGTTCTGTTTTTAGATTTTTAAAGAACCTCCATACTGCTCTCCATAGTGACTCTATCAGTTTACATTCCCACCAACAGTGCAAAGGTTTCTCCACACCCTCTCCAGCATTTATTGTCTGTAGATGTTTTGATGATGGCCATTCTGACTGGTGTGAGGTGATACCTCATTGTAGTTTTGATTTGCATTTTTCTAATGATTAGTGATGTTGAGCATCCTTTCAAGTGTTTGTTGGCAGTCTGTAAGTCTTCTTTGGAGAAATGTCTATTTAGGTCTTCTGCCCATTTTTGAATTGGGTTGTTTGATTTTTTGATATTGAGCTGCATGAGCTGCTTGTAAATCTTGGAGATTAATCCGTTGTCAGTTGCTTCATTTGAAAATATTTTCTCCCATTCTGAAGATTGTCTTTTCGTCTTGCTTATGGTTTCCTTTGCTGTGCAAAAGCTTTTAAGTTTCATTAGGTCCCATTTGTTTATTTTTGTTTTTCCCTCCATTTCTCTAGGAGGTGGGTCAAAAAGGATCTTGCTGTGATTTATGTCATAGAGTGTTCTGCCTATGTTTTCCTCTAAGAATTTTATAGTGTCTGGCCTTAAATTTAGGCCTTTAATCCATTTTGAGTTTATTTTTGTGTATGGTGTTAGGGAGGGTTCTAATTTCATTCTTTTACATGTAGCTGTCCAGTTTTCCCAGCATCACTTATTGAAGAGGCTGTCTTTTGTCCATTGTACATTCTTGCTTCCTTTATCAAAGATAAGGTGACCATATGTGCGTGGGTTTATCTCTGGGCTTTCTATCCTGTTCCACTCATCTATATTTCTGTTTTTGTGCCAATACCATATTGTCTTGATTCCTGTAGCTTTGTAGTATAGTCTGAAGTCCGGGGGCCTGATTCCTCCAGCTCTGTTTTTCGTTCTCAAGATTGCTTTGGCTATTCGGGGTCTTTTGTGTTTCCATACAAATTGTGAAAATTTTTCTTCTAGTTCTGTGAAAAATGCCACTGCTAGTTTGATAGGGATTGCATTGAATCTGTAGATTGCTTTGGGTAATATAGTCATTTTCACAATGTTGATTCTTCCAATTCAAGAACATGGTATATCTCTCTATCTGTTTGTATCATCTTTAATTTCTTTCATCAGTGTCTTATAGTTTTCTGCATACAGGTCTTTTGTCTCCTTAGGTAGGTTTATTCCTATGTATTTTATTCTTTTTGCTGCAGTGATAAATGGGAGCTTTTCCTTAATTTCTCTTTTAGATTTTTCATCATTAGTGTATAGGAATGCAAGAGATTTCTGTGCATTAATTTTGTATCCTGCTACTTTACCAAATTCATTGATTAATTCTAGTAGTTTTCTGGTAGCATCTTTAGGATTCTCTATGTATAGTATCATGTCATCTGCAAACAGTGACAGCTTTACTTCTTCTTTTCCGATTTGGATTCCTTTTATTTCTTTTTCTTCTCTGATTGCTGTGGCTAAAACTTCCAAAACTATGTTGCATAATAGTGGTGAGAGTGGACAACCTTGTTTTGTTCCTGATCTTAGTGGAAATGGTTTCAGTTTTTCACCATTGAGAATGATGTTGGCTGTGGATTTGTCATATATGGCCTTTATTATGTTGAGGTAAGTTCCCACTATGCCTACTTTCTGGAGGGTTTTTATCATAAATGGGTGTTGAATTTTGTCAAAAGCTTTTTCTGCATCTCTTGAGATGATCATATGATTTTTCTCCTTCAATTTGTTAATATGGTTTTTCACATTGATTGATTTGCATATATTGAAGAATCCTTGCATTCCTGGGATAAACCCCACTTGATCATGGTGGATGATCCTTTTAATGTGCTGTTGGATTCTGTTTGCTAGTATTTTGTTGAGGATTTTTGCATCTATGTTCATCAGTGATGTTGGTCTGTAGTTTTCTTTTTTTGTTACATCTTTGTCTGGTTTTGGTATCAGGGTAATGGTGGCCTCGTAGAATGAGTTTGGGAGTGTGCCTCCCTCTGCTATATTTTGGAAGAGTTTGAGAAGGATAGGTGTTAACTCTTCTCTAAATGTTGGATAGAATTTGCCTGTGAAGCCATCTGGTCCTGGGATTTTGTTTGTTGGAAGATTTTTAATCACAGTCTCAATTTCAGTGCTTGTGATTGGTCTGTTTATATTTTTTGTTTCTTCCTGGTTCAGTCTCGGAAGGTTGTGCATTTCTAAGAATTTGTCCATTTCTTCCAGTTTGTCCATTTTATTGGCATAGAGTTGCTTGTAGTAATCTCTCATGATCCTTTGTATTTCTGCAGTGTCAGTTTTACTTCTCGTTTTTCATTTCTAATTTATTGATTTGAGTCTTCTCCCTTTTTTCTTGATGAGTCTGGCTAATGGTTGATCAATTTTGTTTATCTTCTCGAAGAACCGGCTTTTAGTTTAATTGATCTTTGCTATTGTTTCCTTCATTTCTTTTTCATTTATTTCTGATCTGATCTTTATGATTTCTTTCCTTCTGCTAACTTTGGGGGTTTTTTGTTCTTCTTTCTCTAATTGCTTTAGGTGTAAGTTTAAGTTATTTATATGACATGTTTCTTGTTTCTTGAGGTAAGATTGTATTACTATGAACTTCACTCTTAGAACTGCTTTTGCTGCATCCCATAGGTTTTGGGTCGTCAAGTTTTCATTGTCATTTGTTTCTAGGTATTTTTTGATTTCCTGTTTGATTTCTTCAGTGATCTCTTGGTCATTAAGTAGTGTATTGTTTAGCCTCCGTGTGTTTGTATTTTTTACAAATTTTTTCCTGTAATTGATATCTAGTCTCATAGCTTTGTGGTCAGAAAAGATACTTGATATGATTTCAATTTTCTTAAAATTACCAAGGCTTGATTTGTGACCCAAGATATGATCTACCCTGGAGAATGTTCCATGAGCACTTGAGAAAAATGTGTATTCTGTGGTTTTTGTATGGAATGTCGTATAAGTATCAATTAAGTCCATCTTGTTTAATGTATCATTTAAAGCTTGTGTTTCCTTATTTAGTTTCATTTTGGATGATCTGTCCATTGGTGAAAGTGGGGTGTTAAAGTCCTCTACTGTGTTTGTGTTACTGTCGATTTCCCCTTTTATGGCTGTTAGCATTGGCTTATGTATTGAGGTGCTCCTATGTTGGGTGCATAAATATTTACAGTTGTTATATCTTCTTCTTGGATCGATCCCTTGATCACTATGTAGAGTCCTTCCTTGTCTCTTGTAATATTCTTTATTTTAAAGTCTATTTTGTGTGATATGAGAATTGCTACTCCAGCTTTCTTCTGATTTCCATCTGCATGGAATATCTTTCTCCATCCCCTCACTTTCAGTCTGTATGTGTCCCTAGTTCTGAAGTGGGTCTCTTGTAGACAGCATATATACAGATCTTGTTTTTGTATCCATACAGCTAGTCCATGTCTTTTGGTGGGAGCATTTAATCCATCTACATTTAAGGTAATTATTGATATATATGTTCCTATTACCATTATCTTAATTGTTTTGTGTTTATTATTGTAGGCCTTTTCCTTCTTTTGTGTTTCCCTCCTAGAGAAGATCCTTTAGCATTTGTTGCAAAGCTGGTTTGGTGATGCTGAATTCTCTTAGCTTTTGCTTGTCTGTAAAGGTTTTAATTTCTCCATTGAATCTGAGTGAAATCATTGCTAGGTAGAGTAATCTTGGTTGTAGGTTTTTCCCTTTCATCACTTTAAATATGTCCTGCCACTCCCTTGCAGAGTTTCTGCTGAAAGATCAGCTGTTAACCTTATGGAGATACCCTTGTATGTTATTTGTTGTTTTTCCTTTGCTACTTTTAATTTTTTTTCTTTGTATTTAATTTTTGATAGTTTGAGTAATATGTGTCTTGGCGTGTTTCTCCTTGGATTTATCTTGTATGGGACCCTCTGCGCTTCCTGGACTTGATTGACTATTTCCTTTCCCATATTAGGGAAGTTTTCAAATATAATCTCTTCAAATATTTTCTCAGTCCCTTTCTTTTTCTCTTCTTCTTCTGGGACCCCTATAATTCGAATGTTGGTGCGTTTGATGGTGTCCCAGAAGTCTGGGACTGTCCTCAATACTTTTCATTCTTCTTTCTTTATTCTGCTCTGCAGTAGTTATTTCCACTGTTTTATCTTCCAGGTCACTTATCTGTTCTTCTGCCTCAGTTATTCTGCTATTGATTCCTTCTAGAGAATTTTTAATTTCATTTATTGTGTTGTTCATCATTGTTTGTTAGCTCTTTAGTTCTTCCAGGTCCTTGTTATACATTTCTTGTATTTTCTCCATTCTATTTCCAAGATTTTGGATCATCTTTACTATCATTACTCTGAATTCTTTTTTCGGTAGACCGCCTATTTCCTGTTCATTTGTTTAGTCTGGTGGGTTTTTACCTTGCTCCTTCATCTGCTGTGTGTTTTTCTGTCTTCTCATTTTGTTTAACTTACTGTGTTTGGGGTCTCCTTTTCACAGGCTGCAGGTTCGTAGTTCCCGTTGTTTTTGGTGTCTGCCCCCGGTGCCTAAGGTTGGTTCAGTGGGTTGTGTATGCTTCCTGGTGGAGGGGACTAGTGCCTGTGTTCTGGTGGATGAGGCTGGATCTTGTCTTTCCGGTGGGCAGGACCGTGTCCAGTGGTGTGTTTTGGGCTGTCTGTGACCTTATTATGATTTTAGGCAGCCTCTCTGCTAATGGGTGGGGTTGTGTTCCTGTTTTCCTAGTTGTTTGGCATAGGGTGTCCAGCACTGTAGCTTGATGGTTGTTGAGTGGAGCTGGATCTTAGCGTTGAGATGGAGATCTCTGGGAGAGCCTTAGCTCTTTGATATTACATGGAGCCGGGAGGTCTCTGGTGGACCAGTGTCCTGAACTCGGCTCTCCCACCTCAGAGGCACAGGCCTTACACCCGGCCGGAGCACCAAGACCCTGTCTCCCACATGGCTCAGAAGAAAAGGGAGGAAAAAGCAAAGAAAGAAAGAAAAAATAAAAAATAAAAAGAAATAAAGTTATTCAAATTAAAAAAGTTTTAAATTATTGAAAATAAAAAAAATTTTAAAGTAATAAAAAAAAAAGAAAAAAGAAAGAAGAGAGCAACCAAACCAAAAAACAAATCCACCAATGATAACAAGTGCTAAAAACTATGCTAAAAAAAAACCCCACACAGACAGAACCCTAGGACAAATGGTAAAAGCAAAGCTATATAGACAAAATCACACAAAGAAACATACACGCACACACTCACAAAAGGAGAAAAAGGAAAAAGTAAAAACTATATATATATATAAAAAAAGGAAGAGAGCAACCAAATCAAGAAACAAATCTACCAATGATAATAAACTCTAAACTAAGATAAACATAAAACCAGGAACAAATTAGATGCAGGAAGCAAACCCCAAGGCTACAGTTGCTCCCAAAGTCCACCACCTCAGTTTTGGGATGATTCGTTGTGTATTCAGGTATTCCACAGATGCAGGGCACATCAAGTTGATTGTGGAGATTTAATCTGCTGCTCCTGAGGCTGCTGGGAGAGATTTCCCTTTCTCTTCTTTGTTCGCACAGCTCCTGGAGTTCAGCTTTGGAGTTGGCCCCACCTCTGCATGTAAGTCTCCTGAGGGCATCTGTTCTTTGCTCAGATAGGACAGGGTTAAAGTAGCAGCTGATTCGGGGGCTCTGGCTCACTCAGGCCGGGGGGAGGGAGGGGTACGGAATGTGGGGTGAGCCTGTGGCGGGAGAGGCCGGCGTGATGTTGCACCAGACTGAGGTGCGCTGTGTGTTCTCCTGGGGAAGTTGTCCCTGGATCATGGGACCCTGGCGGTGGCGGGCTGCACAGGCTCCCAGGAGGGACGGTGTGGATAGTGACCTGTGCTTGCACACAGGCTTCTTGGTGGCTGCAGCAGCAGCCTTAGCGTCTCATGCCCGTCTCTGGGGTCCGCGCTGATAGCCGCGGCTCACGTCCATCTCTGGAGCTCGTTTAGGCGGTGCTCTGAATCCCCTCTCCTCGCGCACAGCGAAACAATGGTCTCTTGCCTCTTAGGCAGGTCCAGACATTTTCCAGACTCCCTCCCGGCTAGCTGTGGCGCACTAGCCCCCTTCAGCCTGTGTTCACGCCGCCAACCCCAGTCCTCTCCCTGGGATCTGACCTCCGAAGCCCGAGCCTCAGCTCCCAGCCCCCTCCTGTCCCGGCGGGTGAGCAGACAAGCCTGTCAGGCTGGTGAGTGCTGGTTGGCACCAATCCTCTGTGCGGGAATCTCTCCACTTTGCCCTCTGCACCACTGTTGCTGTCTCCTCCGTGGCTCCGAAGCTCCCCCCCCCACCACCCCCGTCTCCACCAGTGAAGGGGCTTCCTAGTATGTGGAAACTTTTCTTCCCTCACAGCTCCCTCCCCGAGGTGCAAGTCCCATACCTATTCTTTTGTCTCTGTTTTTTTCTTTTTTCTTTTGCCCTACCCAGGTACATGGGGAGTTTCTTGCCTTTTGGGAAGTCTGAGGTCTTCTCCCAGCGTTCAGTAGGTGTTCTGTAGGAGTTATTCCACATGTAGATGTATTTCTGATGTATTTGTGTGGAGGAAGGTGATCTCCACGTCTTAGTTCTCCGCCATCTTGAATCTCCCCCCTGCATCATCTTTTCATATGCTTCTTTACTGTTCGTGTATCTTCTTTGGTAAGATGTCTTAAGATCCTTGGCCAATTTTTAAATTGGGTTGTTTTCTCATTGTTGAGATGCAAGAGTTGTATATAAGAGTTGTGTATTTTGGATAACAATTCTTTATAAAATGTGTCTTTTGCAAATATCTTTTCCTAGTCTATGACTTGTCTTATTCTCTTGACATTATCTTTTGTATAGCAGAAGTTCTTAATTTTAATGAAGTTCAGTTTATCAGTTGTGTCTTTCATAGATTGTGCTCTTGGTGTTATATCTAAAATGTCATCCCCATACCCATGGTCATCTATGTTTTCTCTTATGTTATCTTCTAGCTTTACGGTTTCACATTTTTATTTAGGTCTATGATGCGTTTTGAGTTAGCTTTTGTAAAGGGGGTAAGATCTGTGTCTAGATTCATTTTTTTGCATGTGGATGTCCAATTGTTCCTGCATCATTATTTTTAAAGGACTATTGTTGCATCATTCTATGGCATTTACTTCTTTGTAAAAGTTCAGTTGGCTTTATTTATGTGCATCTGTTTCTGAGCTCTCTAGTCTGTCCTGTTTATCTGTTTGTTCTTTGATCAATACCATACTATCTCAATTATTGTATCTTTATACTGACTCTTAAAGTTGAGCAGTGTCAGTCTTCCACCGTTGTTCTTTTCCTTCAATATTTTGTTGGCTATTCTAGCTCTTTTTCACTCCATATAAACTTTAGAATCAGTTTGTCAATATCCGCAAAATAACTTGCTGGGATTTTGATTGGGATTGCATTGAATCCATATATCAAGTTGGGAAGAACTGACATCTTGACAGTAGTGAGTCTTCTTTTCCATGAACATGGAATATCTCTTCATTGTTTAGTTTTTCTTGGCATTGCTTAATTTTTGAATGTTAAAACAGCATGGACCTCCATAGATTAGACCATTCTTGGTCAGGTTATATTATTCTCTTATGTTTTTTCAAAATTAATTTTCTAAAAGTTTATTAATTGTGCTAGTTCCATGTGTTTTGAACTTTAGCTTTCATGCCTAGTAATATTTTATTACAATTTTGCAGTCAGGTCGATGCTGGCTTCACAGAATTATTTTGTGTAGAAGTTTTGATTATTGTGTATGTAGTGAGATTACATTGTGGTTTTAATTTATTTTTTTTCTTTTCTGATAAATAATGAGCTTGACTACTGTTTCTGAAATTTATTAGTCATTTGAATATTTTCTTTGCACTGAATGGTCATATTACTAGATCTTTTTAATTGTATTTATATATTCTAGAGGAGTAGTTTGTTAATATTACGGATTTCATATATTTTCCTTTGTGCTTTTTTTTTCCTCTTGCCTTGTTATCTCTCATGGTGTCTCAATGATAAACAAAATTCTTAATTTTAATGTAGTCTAATTTATCAATATTGGTACTCATTATATATTTATTTATATGTAATGTTTTTCTTCTACAAGATTTATTTTATCTTAAATGTTTACATTTATCATCTACCTAAAATTGATTTTTATGTATAGCATAATCTTTGAAACAAGAAATTTTTTCATTATGAATTTTTATCGACTGGTACCATTTATTTACAAGATAAAGTTAAGTTGAAATCATTTTGATATTCTTATTATTGTTGAAATTAATGACTTGATTTTAAATTTTATATGGCAATACACAGCAAAAACCATAACCAAGACACTCTTGAAAATGAAGAACTTTTCTGTGGTACTTATATGATCAAATATAAAAACTTATTATAAAGCCATATTACTTAAGGCAGTGCTCTCCTGCCATAAAGATGAACAATAGACAGTTGGAACAGAAGAGAGAATTCATCTACAGACACATATACGTGAACATTTGATTTATGACAAAGTGGCACTGCAGAACTACACTTGGTGACAGCCTTCATAAGATTGGAAGGAGGTCCTGATAGCTCTGGTTTTTGTGGATCTCTCTAGCATAGAGCACAATTAATACATCTTTACCAAAGCATTTTGACCATAGTGGCCAATTTCAGGGCAGCGCTGAAGATTTAGCATTTTGATTAGATTAAGGTGTCTGTACTATGAGAGAGCTGAACATGTTTATGGGCTATTTTTCAAGTAGGTTTTAAAAAACAGTACATATATTGGGGAACCCAGAGACAAGGAAAGGATTTTATGATTTATGCGATTGCAACATGCTTCAAAGACAAAGACTAAGAGAGAGAGAAAGAGAGAGTAGAAATGCACAGCAAGCACTTTTCAAAAAAAATAGGTATTTGAGAATATAGGTGAAAAATTGGCTCCGAAGAAAAGACATGTAACATTTCAGATTCCAGCTAATAAAACAGAAGCAGAGTCTTTTAGACCAGATGGAACACAGTAGTGTATACATACTAAATTACATGTTTTCATATAGTAGTTCCTTAGTGTTTCTATTCAGATACCATAAAGTTAATTTAACAGGAAAAAAATGGTGCACTTGGAATATTCCCCACAAAATGCAATGCTGCGGTCTCTTAAGTGAAACCACAAATGGTCACAAATGAAACTACAAGTGAAAAAATATTAGCAGAAATACTGTAAAATATAAAATTAGATGGAAATTAAAGGCCTGTGAGACTAATTTCTTCATGAAAACATTGGTCATATTAGAGACAGCATCATTGTTTCATGTATTGAGAAATCTTCAAAAATTTTAATTATAAACTTCTATTAAAACATACAATTACAGAAAATAATATCATAGACATTAATATACTATGACCCAGATATAGCACAAGAATCTTCTTTAAATACTTTAATTGTAGTATCATTTTAATTAATCATTTGCTACCTTTGTCAGGTTTCTAGCCTATGTGGTCATTTGTGTGTCTTTGAAATATTGTATATCACACATAGGTTAAAGAAGCTCTAACTTTTCCTGATGATCAGCGTTAATTATTCCTGCTGAGATTCTGACTCTTCATGTTTGCTGATCTTTTAGCATCAGGAATCTGAAATGATCAGATGTGGCTTACTTAGTGGTTTAATGGGACTGTTGCTCTGCCCCTTGCTAGAAGCAGCCACACTCTAGGAAACAGTACCTCTGAACCCACAGGGCTCAGAGTGATGGTGACGAAGACACATGCCCTAAGAGGGTCACTGGAATTGATGGTAGGGGGGGCCACTCCTGCTTTCATCCTTCTACCTATTGGCCAAAAAGCCATTCCACTGCTCCAAGAGGTCAGCAGCTTCTGGTTTAGAGACCAGAAGATCACATACCATGTGCCCACTGCTGTAGCTCCTGTTCTGGAAAGTAGCTTCCATAGTTTCATGTAATTTGAAGATTGGGATCCTGTGCTGGTAGAAAAACAAACAGATTGAAACTTTTAAGCTCTCGGAAAGCTCCATGATCAAGCGCCAGGAGAGGGAAAGGCAAACTTATGTCTAAAATAAATGTAGGTTCCAGCCAATTTTAATTGCTGCCTCTTCCAGGGTTAATGGGATAAAAAAATAGCTTGCCATCAAGTAATTGGTCTCTGAGAGGAGAGGTGCTGTATTGGGGGAGTACCATTGCTCTCAGCTGCTGGCAAGTTGGACCCAGCACTGGCACTAACTAGGTTTCAGCTTTCATGAGTGGAAGCCTGTGTCATTAACCCCAAGCTTAGTTTCAGGCTCTGCCGTCATGGCTGAATCATTCTGTCTACTGGGTATTTAGTGCCTCTTCTGTGCTAAGTGCTGTTTGGTGAGCACTGATAGGATACACAAAGACTTTCCAGCTCTATGTTCACTCCCATAGGTTATTTCCCCTAATCTCCTTGTCCCTTATATTCCCATATTTCCCTTTTCAGGTTGCTGATCAAATATTCAAGATACTTACCACTGCCCATTAGTACTGTGTTTTCTAATCTGTGGCCATTATTTTTCCCAGACATGGGGGTAGTCAGTCCTGCGTGCCCATTGGGAGAATTTCCCTCTATACTGTTTTTCAGCCCCCTCTAGGTGGGGCTAATGTCCACACCCATATCCAGAGCTGAGTTGATGGAGAGGTACCAGTGTAATAGTGGTTGATAACATACGAGTCTGGACCACCGCCTTATGCAACGTCTACCCCTTGGCTGTGTTCATGCTTGACATAAAATATGTCACTCACATCTTATGATGGATTGCTACTGGTCCAATCTGGCCTTATGATTTGGTTGATATGACAGGACCTAGTTCACAGAGGGTAGTTCTGACCATGAGTTCTCTTGATGTCTCAGGGCCCAGTAATAGGACAGGATCTGTTTTGCAAAAAGTTTATAGATGTCTACTGCAGATGGCATGACCTTGACCGATCACCTTAGAGGTCTACTTGTGATTCTATTGACTGATTCTGTTGGGGCTTGCTGTAAGCTCCACACGGCATCCTTCCCCTTTACAGATATGTATGATACCATTTATGCAGCTAGGTCACGTTGTCCATGTGGTAGAGCCACTTCAGTGTCAGCCTAGATCTAACTGGCTTTTGATGGGCAACACTGGTGGATTTAATGCTGTTTTTTATGTCTTTAAGGTTGGTAGTAATCTCTGCTACTGCCTCAGAATACGGCATTCTTTTGATTTATTTTCTTTGTGAATGAGAGGGAGATGGTGTCAGAGACTTCTAATTGGCCTTCGAATATGATAGCTCATATGCCAGAGACCAAAAACCTGATGTGAAATTTTGAACTTTTGTGGAATATATCCATTTCAGTTATACATTTGGCCATCATAGAATTACCCCTGGGGGCTCTATACACTTATTGAATGTACTGTGGACCAGGCTTGATCACAGACTGAATTTATTACAACTTCCCCTTACACACCCACTCGACAGAAATCCATAAAATGCTTTGGGTCTTCTGCTATCAATGTTAATTTAGACCCCATGTCCAATAGTCTTCAAATGTTTTGGCATTGCTCCTTCCCAGGATGTTAATACCAAAGTAAAAGACCATGTATCCATTTGGAAAGGATTCAGAGCTCATTATCAAATGCCCTTGCCATGGTATTGAATGATCATTGCATCTTGGAACCAGGCCTCTCTTACACTCAGTAGTTTCCAGGTCTGAAAACTGGCTCAGATCCAAGAAATTGGCAAAGGATAACAACTTTTATTTGGAGTGGCTGGCCACGGTTTCCCGATTATCCATCCTTGAGTTCTTTTGAAACACATTCTAGCCAGATACTCATTAATTATGCCACAAGATTGTTGTTTTATTAACCATCTCCTTTGCTCTCTATAATGATATGGATTGAAACTAGAAACCTCCCTCTGTATTATAACAATCCTGCCCACCTTTCATTTCTGATGGTGAAGAACATCCACTTGGCCTCTATTTTTTCCAGATTGGTCCATCCCATTGTTACCAGAAAGCTCAGTTCTATAATGGCTTATTACACTGTCAGTTATGCCGTAAAGAGAGCAGTCACCACTGATCTTTTCAGAGTCACCAGGACATCCCTTATTGCTTTGATAAATGAAGTGTCTTCTGGGACCACTCCACTCATGCATAGTATTCATCTGGTGGGTTTTCTGACTTTATGTAGTATATGTTCTCTAGCGTGGCCACTTCTTTGAGTCTTTCTCTTCCTTCCTTCAAAATCTGTCATGGTAGATTTGGCATTTCTACTTCATATACCATGGGCAGTAACTTTCTTCAGGCTTTTGCGGTTTCCTGGAATCCCTTGCTAGGATGTTACATTCTGTATCACGGGAAAAGACTTGCATATTGACAGAATCTCCTTTCCCAAAATTTATATTTACCTCTCCAGTCCCTTGTTCATTCTCCTGCTCCTCCCAGGACATTTTGTCAAGCTCTCACAGATCTGTCAGAGGATAGCCCTTTTTTCCTCTCAGCAAACCCAGCACTTACCTGCTTATATTATATTGTGACTTATTCCTTGTCATTGGTCTGGTAGACCAGAGAAAGGGTGTGAGAAGATTGGAGAGAAACATTGCTGGCTTGATAGACAGAGGCATCTGTATCATCTTCAAAGAAGCTGGAATCACTAGCGTTTCCCAAAGAGGAAGCCTAGACTTTTGTTATTGTTGTTGTTCATTTACCCAGACTTCCCAATCCCCTGTCTAGTAATTCTACCCTTTCCCACTCAGGGTCCTGACTTTTGTATAGTATAATTATCAGTGATGAGAGTTCAACTTTCTCTGGAGCAACACTCCCCTTGCAAGCAAGTGCTGGGCTTGAAGCTTTTTTCTGACCTCTATAGCAGGTGATGAGATTCACTTCCTATGCTATCAAGAAGACCCTCTGGTTTTCCCATTTTGCAATAAATTAGTGATTCATCATTCTCATCCTTTCATTATCTTTCTTTTTCTAATTCCTCATTAGTACCCAACAAGACCACTTCATTCTCTAGTCTTTGTAATTATTGTTTCTCCAGTATTCCTCAAATGCCTGATAAATGGCCTGCATCAAGGGCACTTCTGAAGCTGAATCCAGCCTTTGTACCCCAGCACTGAATTAAATCTTGGAGACAGTTTTGGGTGAAGTAGAAAAGAATAGCTTTATTGCTTTTTCCAGGCAAAGAGGGCCACAGTGGGCTAATGCCCTCAAAACTCTGTGTCCCAACCCGGGGGGAGGGGGGAGGGTTGTGAGGAGTTTTATAGTCAAGGGGCTGTGTTGCTGATAAGGATCAGAGTGCTTGCAGCGCCCACATTCCTTCAATCCAGAGATATCTGGCAGCAGGTGATGATAGGCGAGCTGTGACCTTCTGTGGACATGAAGAATGCTTCGTCAGGTAGTTAACAGCTTCCATTTGGTGGGGGCTTTAGTTCTGCAGAAGAGCTCAAAGATATTGTTCTGTGTATCCCTTGAGGCGAACCAGGACCCTGCCCCAGGGCTGCACTATTGTTTCTTGACTGCTCCTCCCTTGTCTCTGCATCCCCTCCCTTCCCTGATTAGCAACTCTTTGAATCTGCCCCTTGAAAGTCAGGGAAGGAGACACAGAAAGGCTTTTGTGCCCGGGAGCCCCACAGGGTCCTGCTGGGTTCCACTTTCTTCTACCAAAATAGTTCACTTCCAGTAAATTTTAACACTTGCACCAATTGCATGTGCTGGAGCCTATGTGTTCTCAAACTATCACAGATGATGGTGTTTTATTAACAGGCAGCTGATGGATGATCCAGTTCCAAAACCCTATGTCAGGGTCGGGTCTGCTGTCTTAAACCACTTCTGGTGCCGACCAATGCTGTTGAGGTCCCTTGAGAAGCACTGTGAGAGGGAGATTTGTGTGCACCTTTTATTGAGCAGAATTTCAGGGTCAATCCCAGTGCACTGTCAACCTCAAATAATAAAATATCTCGTTACTCCATCAGCAAAATGGGTTTATTCGGGAAGAGCAGAGAATTGCAATTCGGGACAGGCAAGCTATGGTAAATCATAGGCAAGTCCGAGGAGACAAAGGGAAGGCCAGCTTTCATTAGGTTTCTGGGGGAAACTGGGGAGGGTTGTTTTGAGTAAAAGTTCTTTGGAGAAGAACAAGAGTTGGAGGTTTGGTGGCTTCTCATTGGCTGCAAGAGGTCGTGAGAGGGTTGTTGTTGAGGCAGGGAGGGATCTTCCTTTTCTTAAAAGTAGGAGAGGAAACTCCCACGTGAAAAATGTTCTCCCTTGCACCAGAAGAAAAGTAATATTCTTATCACCATAGATAAGATGTTGAGACGGAGGGCATCTCATATTGGGTTGGCCAAAATGTTTGTGAGGGTTTTCTGTAAGATCTCAACGGAAAAACCCGAGCGAACTTTTTGGCCAACCCATGCAAAGACTTCTATACAAACAAGCCCTGTTAAAGTAGTTCTTATCTTCCTTCTTCCTGCCAGTTATGCAGGCTGCAAAGAAGGTCCGTGCCTGAGAACTCTCCCTCAGGGCTTCCTGACTCCATTTTAAATGAGGTTTTCTTCTGCAGAAGGACAAAGTGAATGATGACCTTTCGTTGAAGTAGCTCTTGAATGTCCTTTGTAATTGGGGCACCCCCCCCCCCCCCGCCGTTGACCAGTCATAGAGTGGGAGATGTTCCTAAATGAGAAAGCTCTCTTCTCCTGATGGCAGATCTCGGAGAGGGACTTGGGTGAAGGCTGGTGAACACCAGCACGCCTGGGAGGTCAGCGGATGAGTGCCTCAGTCCTAAGAAATGAAAACCTGATGAAACATTGTAAATTTGAAAGGTGGAAACAACATAAATCCACATCAATAGAGGGATATAAATATGATATAGAGGAAGAGACAATAATGTTGAACAGTAAAATCAATAAAAGTAGGTCTTCAGATATCAATGTGAACAGTTCTCAAAAAATGTGAAATTGAATACTAAAAGCAATATGCAGAGTAACAGGTATGTCTATCATTTACATAAATAAATAATGCACAGAATAATTCCCTGTGTTCTTCATTCATATAATCAAGAGGTTGTGAAAATAATAAGTTAACTAAAAGGATAAATATAAAATTATTGACAGCATTTGTCACTGGGGAGAGGAACCCACACAGAATACAAGTTTCTCTGAATATTATCACTGTATCATGTGTATGAAAACATGGAAAAAGTGTTTGCCAGTGCAAATATTTAAACTCTGGTCTCTCCAATTGCAAGGTGAATGCTTAATAGCATTGAAACTCTTTCCTAAGCATTATCTACTCTATCCCAAAACAGCCCACTCCAATTTTCTCTTCATTTCCACTGCTACCAACTGCATTCATATCTTACCATGTGTGCTTGAATGATTTAATGTTATCATGTGCCTATTGGCTACCTCCTCCAATTCATCTTACATACTATTATTATGAAATAATAATATTCCCTCAACACATCACTAATCGTATCACTACCCTGTTCAAATCCATCAGTTGCTCCTCACTGTTCAGTAAATTATGTAGAAAAAAACAAAAAGGTAGAAAATATAAGGAAATAGATGATAAGAAAGATTCCAGGATATCAGCACCAACAAAAGGACTCCAGAAGTATAGTAAAGAGAAAAGGGAGGATTTTTTTCAAACAAAAAGTACCTGTAATCTTAAATTATGGCTTAAATTATTCCTTCTTTTTTTACAAGAAATCTTCAAATATAGGAGATAGCATTCATGTGTCTTATAATTAGGACAAACATATATTCTGCTTTGCTTAGCACTGTCCTGGTTGACCTGGTTATCCTAGCATAATTAGTAAGAGTGCTTCTTTTTATTCTCTCAAATGTCGCAGTTTGTCCTAAAATTTATATAGTCACCCTACATCAAACCTTGTATTTTTGAAACCGAAATCCTTGTAACCTTTAATGATGTGAAACTATTATATTTAAGTCTTAACAAATCCAACCCTAGTAAAAATTAAGGTGAAAGCTTATACTAAATTAAAGAACATCCTCAAGGTATTCAGAGGAAAAAAAATGGACACACTGAAAAATAATGAGAGTAAGACAGGCATCAGAATCTCATTAGTAAAATTGAACACTGGAAAACAGAGCTAGGTGTTCACAATTTTTATGGAAATTTGTGTTGAACTTAGAATTATATTTCATTAATCAGTGTGAGAACAGAATAAAAGCATTTTCAGAAATGTCAGAAGACAAAGTTTTCTGCTATGTACTACTTTTTAAGGGGTTACTTAAGGATTTTTTCCAAAAAATTGAGTGTATCAGGGATTACATATGCGATCCCAGAACTGTGGATCCACAGGAGAGAGACAGAAGCCTTCAGGCATCATCTGGGTGACAGGAGAGAGAGCAAGCATCACAGTTTAGAACACAGGGGACAAAACTTTGAAAGACTTCAAGATTAGACAGGGGAGTCAGTAGAATGAACAATAAGATTGATGGTTCAGAAAACCGTGGGAATAGGCTGTATCTTAGCCAAGAAAAGATGGCACAGAAAGCAGAAATATAAATGTGTAATTTGAAGTTTTAGTGGTGATCACCAGAAGAACTGAGAATAATATTGTAATAATATTGGGAAAAAGGAGGGTGAGGAGAGATGCAGTGTTGTGTGAATGAGGTAAATCTCACCTATCAAAGCAGAAGATAATAGATTAGGTCAAAAGTGTAAAAATTGACATTTAAAAATCAACAAGAAGTGTAAGCAAATTATTCACAGATATAGGGGTAAAGACTAGAGTAACTAAATCAGGTTAATGATAAAGTAGTTAGTTCTGGAAAGTTATAATTAAAAATTAAAGTTGGGAAGATCTCGGGAAGAAACTGCTGCTCATTCTAGACTTTTCTAAGTTATGTAAATATTTCCTTGATCAATAAATAAACAATAAACAAGCAAACAAAACTACAGATGATAAGAGAGACTATTAAACACTGCCTTTGCTAATGTGTGATGTAGCTTTGTTTTCTGGTTTCTTTCATCAAAATGCAACCACATGGCCCAGAAACAATATCTACTTTCAGCAGAGGAAAAATTCGCTAGATTAATATTTGTTCACACATGCATTCATTCATCTGACAGATGTATGTGGGGCATCTTCCACTCTACTATATGAGAGTTAAAATGTAAAACAAACAAAAAAACAAAATCAAATCTTTTTTTTTCTAATTTCAAATATTTTACACTAATGATATTAGGCGATGAAATAGATAACAGAGAGCATGATTGATGAATGTTACTAGTGTATTAGTCAGAGGGTACTAAGGGAACAGAAAAAACATAGGAAACTAAATTCAGGATGATGTACTACTTTTATGGAAGTGACAATTGCATTGACTCAAATATCACAGTGATATTAAAAAACTAAATATCATTTTCCCTGAGTGTGCTGCAATAATGAAAATCCAACATTATGCACATATATACACGTCTATTGAATGTGATCCAGTGAGTAAACCCAACTTTTTCCTTATATTGTAAAATAAACAAGTCTACTGTTTTAATTCACTTAGTGTTCAGGTTAAGAATGCTCTAAATCTTCAGAAACTAAAATTGACTGAATATATTTTAGTTTTCTAACATGGTACTTTAAAGAAGTGAATTATACTAGAAAGAGGATAAAGAAGACTTAGATCTATGGAAAGAGTCATTGGTAGCAGAGAAGAAAAAAAAAAAAAAGGACATGCCCAGTAAAAGGAAAGGTGAGAGTGAATTTGAGCCAAGGTAATAACAGAACCTTTGAGGAGGAATGTAAAAACAAAACAAAAAACTTCCCCTGTTTCGGTGACAGAAACGCTATTCAGCTGCTGCTGCTACACGGACTCTGAGTGACATTCTGGGCCAGGTAGGTGGAGCTGTGTGGACGCTGGGTCCTGGACAGAAGAGGGGGCAGGCGTGGGCACTGAGAAGGTTTCTGGTGAGGACAAGCAGGCAGGATGGTAGGCGAGGATGCAATATCAACGGGATTGTTGGAGACTTTAACAGCGCAGAGTTGAGCCACAGTCAGTGCCAGCTCCTCTCTTGTGAGGGGGTGAACAAGACTACCAGCCACGGAGGTTGAAAGCACAGGAAGATTCAAGAAACATGTTGAAGGACGAAGGAGCAAGGATTGTGGCTGGCGAAGGCTGACTGGGAGTGAAGGAAGCTGGAGGGATTAAGATGATACAGAGCTTTCAGTCTGAGTGGCACTAAAATGATGTTGCCGTTTTGTAAATAAGTTCATTTGTATCTTTTTTTTTTAAGATTCCACATATAAGTGATATCATACGATATTTGACATTGTCTGTCTGACTTACTTCACTTAGTATGATCATCTCTAGGTCCGTCCATGTTGCTGCAAATGGCATTATTTCATTCTTTTTTATGGCTGAGTAATATTCCATCGTGTATATATGTACCACATCTTCTTTATCTGTTCATCTATAAGGGAAAAGGATATGAAAAAGAATATATACACATATATGGATAACTGAATCACTGTGCTGTACACCTGAAACTAACACAACATTGTAAGTCAACTATACTTCAATTTAAAAAAAGATGTTATCATAACAGATATAGGGAAGCAAGAACAGGGAACTCATTTAAAAGAAACAAACAAAAGAGAAATAGAAAGTAGAGTAAATGTTAAAACCAATCAACATACCGTTAAATCATTTTAGGCTTAAGAAATTGCTCAACAAAACAAGTGCTCCAAATACAAGAAAACTTTCTCAGTACTCTATTTTATTTTTCTTAACTTAAAGACAAAAATTGAGTCTTAAAGATACTCTATTAAGATGGGAATAAAGACACAGAGCTACTGGAGAATGGACTTGAGGATACGGGGAGGGGGAAGGGGAAGCTGGGATGAAGTGAGAGGGTGGCATGGACATATACACACTACCAAATGTAAAATAGATAGCTAGTGGGAAGCAGCCGCATAGCACAGGGAGATCAGCTCGGTGCTCTGTGACCACCTAGAGGGATGGGATAGGGAGGGTGGGAGGGAGGGAGATGCAAGAGGGAAGAGATATGGCAACATATGTATATGTGTAACTGATTCACTTTGTTGTAAAGCAGAAGCTAGCACACCATTGTAAAGCAATTATACTTCAATAAAGATGTTTAAAAATAAATAAATAAATAAATAAATAAAGATACTCTATTAACGTAAGACATTATATGAGAATATATTCATATGTGAGAATATTTACCTCATAATCCTCTGCTACCTGTCCTACCATTTTTAAAAGTTTAATTGTAAGTACTTTCTAAACAAGAAATTTGGTAATTTTCCCTAGTATTACCATCTCCGGCTGATGAAACTTGCTTCACTTTGATGTTTTTCCAGGAAGAGTTTTCCTTTTCTCTGGTGACATCTGAATCACTGAAAGACTGCATCTTGACTATAAAATTAACAGTATGTTGGTAGGCATCTAAATCTTTTCAGATGTGATATATAATTCATGTTTATTTCCCTTCTCTGTTGTGGAAGTGAGCCTGGTTATTTACAGCTTATTCAAGGAAGAAGTATGACAAATGTGTTGTTGCTGAAATTTTGTTGCTAAGAAAAGCAAGAGATCGCTAATCTTGTCTCACTCCCCACTCCCCCATGGTAACTCACTTGAGCATAGGACAGAAAGAACTACCGCTGCGGTACTTTTTAAATTTCAAAAGGCTTGATGTAATCTTTTTGTTTCTCTTTATTAAGTTGTGAATTTCTTCAAAATACAGAACATGCACACACAATATGTCAAAGACAGTGTTAGAAAAATCCAAAAAAACTACCAAATCTCATTATTTCTAGATAAAAACATGCATCTCTGCTAAATAGTAAATCTAAATTTTGAGAGCAAAGCAAAAGCTTCAGGATAAGACTTGCATATACACTGAAGTAAACATAATTTTGACTTGCACTTATAAAATCTTACTGTTGAGCAGGGTAAATATGAAAAAAGATAAATATGAGAAAATATATAAATGTTACCATTATTAATGAACAAAAAGGATATTGAGCAGGCAGCAAGGTCATTTGTAGTAATAAACAATTGAAATGTAAGAGTTAATGTGAAATGTGTTTTTTTTTTTTTTAAACTGAATCATAATTATCACAGTTCTCTTTTATTTATTTATTTATTTATTTATGGCTGTGTTGGGTCTTCGTTTCTGTGCGAGGGCTTTCTCTAGTTGCGGCAAGTGGGGGCCACTCCTCATCGCGGTGCGCGGGCCTCTCAACCATCGTGGCCTCTCTTGTTGCGGAGCACAGGCTCCAGTCGCGCAGGCTCAGTAATTGTGGCTCACGGGCCTAGTTGCTCTGCGGCATGTGGGATCTTCCCAGACCAGGGCTCGAACCCGTGTCCCCTGCATTGGCAGGCAGATTCTCAACCACTGCGCCACCAGGGAAGCCCGAAATGTGCTTATTAATATGCTAATCCATGAAAACCCAAGTTCAAGGGAAATAACTGAGCTGACCTTTTCTTTAACTTGAGTGAGAGAATAGGAAAACATTGCAATTCAACACAAACGTCTAATTGTTCCAACATAAAAAAGGAGACCTCTTTATTAAATAATTCATTTCTCTCCTCCTGGGTTCATTTGTTTTCTTCTCCTTAACATATATAAAAAAAACCATACGGGCCTTGCTGTTTTTATAATCTTTATATAATAAATATCATTTTACTGAATTGTAAATCAAATAGGCTTTTGTAAAATCACCTGTCCACTCAGGTTTTTTTAATGATTGTTTTATGTTCTCATACTAAACTATTATAAATTGTGTATGAGTGATTGTATTACAGAAATGTTCACACACACACACACACACACACACACACTCTCTCATGACTAGAGAGAGAGTAGCCAGTGTTCCCCTTTGTTACCATCTCTGATCTGTAGCAATTGCTACAGTCAAACCAATACTGTGTTGATCCATTATTGTTTGAAAATTTTAAAGCAAATTCAAGAAAACAACTTATTTTACACTTAAGTAGCCCAATTTGTACTTCTCATGAGATATTATTCTTTTTTAATATAACCGTAATGGTATTCTTACCCATTATAAAAAATTCTTCAATATAAACTAATATCCAGTCCATGTTCAAATTCTCCCATGTATCAAAAGTATTATTTTTGTACTTGTTTTATTTGAATTCTTAGATGTTTTCTGATCTCTACCTCTGTTACTATAGGGTATGTGAATTATACATATGACTATTAATGTACATAAATCTATATATTTCTAGTGCAAATATTTGTACAAGTTTTTGCAAATGACACAATTTCAGCATCATACACATTGGAGTTTTAAATTTTATTGAAAGATACGGGTGAATATGTGTTTGTGGTTTAAGTATATAATTTTTACTCTAATCATAACTATTAGGCTAGATTTTATGCTATAACCTAAGACGTACATAGCAGGAGATTGATAGCTCAAACTGTAGTTTTCAAAATTAATTAAAACGTTCCACAAATATTTACTGAACACATACACTAAGAACCTATTACTGTGCTCCCATTTGTATACAAGAGAAAAATCAAAAAGAGAGAATTTCGCTGATTTTTTTTTTACGCTAGGACCATGTGAAGAATCTATTAAATATTGTATGAAAGGGAAAGCTGTATTTGATAACATGTAGAGACAACTAACGAGCTGAAGATGCTGGAATCTTGAGGAAACATCATTGGCTGGAAACAGCTTTGCCAAAGTAGGTGGCAGTTTTATTTGGTTTTCATGGCAGCAACTTTCAAAGACGAACATGAAAGTAAGTCAAAGTAAGATCTGTTTAGAGGAGAGTAAATGAACAAAGCTAGTAAATATTAAGCATTTATTTGGAGAGCTGATTTAAAGTGAGAAAATTGTGGGATGATAGAAGTTCTTTAATTCAAAATTAAGGTATATTGATTATGTGACAGTGAAGGGAACAATCCACTTTAGGTGTTTTAGGCAGAAAAGTGTTTGATGTCGGGCATTTCATGATTCATGATTGTACCCATGATCTCTTTAGCTGACACTCATATGGTTTCAAAAAATGGCTGATGTAAATCCACAGCATGTTACCTATTCTATTTTATTTTGAGATTTTTTTTTTTTAAAGGAGGAGTCCTTTTGAGCACCCACATGGCTTAGAAATACTGCCCAAGTCTGGGTGTACTCTGAGAGGACTTCTTTCTTACCTCCATGTAAGGGCTCCTCATGTCCAGACTTCCAATCTTGTTTCCCTCAGGCTTCTCACCATCTTGCAACCTGACTTGTCATTGATCATTAAAAGCCTATAAATATACCTCTGTCCATATAACTTTTCAAGCAAAGTAAAAACCTTGATGGGTTATTGGAAGTTCTACCTGCCAGGATGATTTTCCTCCCTGCTGTTGTTTGCGGCTTCTCCTGGGTGGTAATCTTACCTTGCGGTCATCCAATTCTGAAAATCAGCAGATTCTATTGCATAACTATCTATAAACCAGACATGAATATTATTTTTTTGGACAACCATCATATGAAACACCACTAGAGGTTATAAGCGGAAATAGGTCTATTGCAAATATGAGCAGCCAATGCATCTCTCTTGTGCTGTTACACTGCTGTCAGGACCTGCTGTCTACCACTTTTGAAATATACCACCTTCATTTCATGATGGAATTCTGCTGCATGAACAGAGCTGTAGGACTTGACAGATAAGATAATATCCACATTCTTTTGGGCTGGTCAGTTCACTCATCACTTGGTGTCCTACGGTCAAGTCTTTCTTGTTGGACTCAGCAAGGAGCAGTCTCAAAACTTGAATGCTTATCGCTAAAGAGAACATTGCTTTTTGACAAAACACTGCATGGTATTTCTTCTCCTGAGCATATCACAGGCACTACGATGCTTACAAACCTACCACGGATAGTCTGAACTCTATTATATCTGCTGAGAAGTGAAACTGAAGTTCAAGTGGCAGTGCAGCCTCTCCTGCAGCAGGAAAAAGCCAGCATTCTTTTGTCCCGGGAACCACGTGAAGCAGGCAGCCTGACAGGTTCTTCAGTAGATAAAGAAGGGCAACACAACCAATATGGTAAATGTCTCACCAAAAGTCTCTAAAAAGGACCAGCAAATGACATGCTATTTCCTATTGGTAGTCAGCACAAGAGACAGAGCCTCATCTTCCACTTCTAAGAGAATAGCCTGATATAGGACCTCCAGAAAATTCATTGTGATGACAAGCCCCTCAATGTTTCTGAGGTTAATTCCCTATTTTCTGGCATTCATATTTCTTACTAAGGTAGGTGGATAACCTGCTACTTCCTGCATCACTGAAGCTTCTGAACAAACTGTAGTCAACACTGTGAAACATTGTGATGATTGTGGGATGGTCAAGATTTTTCAGAAACAATGTAGTAAGAAATTTAGAATTTTGTCACCCTGAGAAACAACAGTGAAGGTTTATATCCATAACCTGTTAAAGTAACCATGATGACCTTGCCTCTTTTACGGGGCTTCATTGGCATGTGCCATTTCTGAATGTTATCTGTAGTACATCGTCATGGTAATAGCCCCCAGTGGATCACACCTCCTATATCCACACCCTTCTTTTATACCCTTCCAGATTGACCCTGGGCTTGATTATGAGCCCCCCTTGTCTGGCCATTGGTATATTAGCATATATGACAAGCAGAGACTTGAAAATCCCCTGAGCTTTAGGTCTTGCCCTCTTATTTCTAGAAAATTTTCCAGGACCATGTTAAAAAATGAGGTTAGGCTCTTATGAGATGAGAGCATATGGAAAAAGTGCCAGTACTTCCAGCCAGCCCACCATTCCAGTGAAAGCCCAAACCCATGAAGAGCCCAGCCAGTACCATGTGAAAGAGAGGAAGCAACTTAACTGAACACAGTCCAAAGTGTAAACCTTCAGAGCTCTAATTAAGTGAATGATTATTTAAGGTTCCTGAATTTGGGGGTGGTTTATTAGGGAGAAATCGATAATCAGTAGAGAAATTGGTGGCTGGAATTGGGACTATAACAAAAATATAAAGCATATGGTAGATTCTATGAGACTGGGTGGGAGGTGCAGTCTGGGGAGGCACAAGGAAATGGTTGGTGAAGGTGGCAAATAAAGAGCCTATACTGGAAAAGCAATGAGGAAACAGCTACTGGAGACTGGAAGGTGATGACTCATGTACTTTAAAAACAATTGTCCACCCACCGAAGTACAGGCAACTGATCTTTGACAAAGGAACAAAAGCAACACAATGGAGCCAATGAAGCAAAGGAAGTTTTTTCAATAAATGATGCTGAGATAACTGGACATCCCCATGCAAAAAAAGAAACTAGACACAGATCTTATACTCTTCACAAAAGTTAACTGAAAATGGATCATAGACATAAATAAAAATGCAAAACTCTAAAACTTCTAGAAGATACCATAGGAGAAAACATTGACGTATGACGATGACCTTTTAGTTTTAACACCAAAGGCACTATCCATGAAAGAAATAATGGATAAGCTAGACTTCATTAAAATTAAAAGCTTCTGCTCTGTAAAAGATAATGTCAGGAGAATGAGAAGACAAGTCACAGACTGGGAGAAGATACTTGGAAAAGACACATCTGATGAAGGACTGATATCCTAAATATACAAAGAACTCTTGTGTCGATAATTCAACTATAAGAAAACAACCAATTAAAATATGGTCCAAAGACATCTCACTAAAGAAGATATACAGATACTGAATAAGCATATGAAAAAATCCACATCATATGTCATAAAGATTAGGAAAATGCAAAATAAGTCAACAGTGAGATACCATGGCACGCCTATTAGAATAGCCAAAATCTGGAACACTGGCAACACCAAATGTTGGCAAGGATGTTGAACAACAGGAACTTTCATTCACAATTGTGGGAACTTAAAATGGTACAGCCAGTTTGGTGGTTTATTATAAAACTAAACATGCTTTTATCGTATAATCCAGAAATTGTACTTGGTATTTATCCAAAGGAGTTCAAAACTTATATCCACACAAAAACAAATGCACAAGGATGTTTATAGCAGCTTTATTCATAATTGCCAAAACTTGGAAGATATACTTCAGAAAGTGAATGGATAAGTAAACTGTGGTCCATCCAGACATTGGAATATTATTTAGCACTAAAAAGAAATGAGCTATCAAGCCATGAAAACACACGGAGGAACCTTAAGTACCTATTACTAAGTGAAAGGAGCTGCAAAGGCTACATACTATATGATCCCAACTATATGACCTTCTGGAAAAGGCAAAACTATGGAAACAGTAAAAAGGTTAGTAGTTGCCAAGGGTTGAGGGGAAGGATGAATAGGCAGAGCACAGAGGATTTTTTGTGCAGTGAGAATACACTGTGTGATGCTATAATGATGGATACATATCATTATAAATTGTCTAAACCCACAGAATGTACAACACCAAGAGTGAACCATAAGGCAAACTATGGACTCTGGGTGGTTATGACATGTCAGTGAAAGTTCACTGATTGGTAACCAACGTACCATCTGTTGGGGGAATGTTGATAATGCAGGGGAGGTCTATGCACTTAGGGGTTCAGGGAGTATATGGGAAATCTCTGTACCTTTGCTTCAACTTTGCTGTGAACCTAAAGCTGCTCTAAGAAAATAAAATTTTAAAAAACATTGTCAAATTTGCCTGTGATAACTAGCATGATATAAAACACACCTAATCAATATATAGAGCTTGCTTTCCAGGGAAAACGTCTCTGAATTGCTTGGAGTCATACAATAAAGTTCAGGGAGTCCAAAGTTCCCCATCACCTTCCTAAGACACATACTATTTTTAGTTACCAATTCTGGCAAGGTTGAGCTATTTTGAATCATATTTCTGATGAGTTACTTTACTTTGCAAGTTGAAAAATATTTTGTCCTTGTAATTTTGCAGCTCATGGATTCCAATGGTTTCCCTCATTACTGCTGCCATTTTGGTAATTGGTCAATATGCACATGTACTTCTTCCTCTTATTCTCCCAACTTCCTTTCTAGGTATGTTGAGTTGTTTAAATAATTTCAGAGATGCAGAAAATCCTTCAAAGATATTTTCTGATAAAATTTCAACCTTGGAATATTGCTTCTGAAATTCCATTATTCATCTTAGTGTTTTTCCTAAACATTGAAAATCTGAAATTCACTCTCCCTGTTTGCTCATGATAAGTTCTAAGGCACACATGTGTGTGTAATTGTCAAAGCTCAGTGAATACAGTTAATATTTGTTTATTTTATCGTATGTAAATGTTATATCAAAACTATCATTAAACTATGTAATGGCACGCATGCTGAAGTATTCAGAGGAAATCTACTGATGTCTGAGATTTGAAATGTAACAGAAAATACGATGGAGGAGTGAATGGATAGAGATATGGATAAAGGATAGGTATGTGAGAAGCAAACGTTAAAATGTGATCGTAGAATCTGGTTGGTGGGAATAGGAAGTCTTCACTGTAACAATTTTCCCAACTTTTCTCTGTGTTTGAAAATTTTCATAGTAAAATGTTAGGGGAAAAAGTTCCAAGACAGGTGTATTATCCTCCAGAATGTATGGAAATTATTATTCTCTTACAGAAATTCTCTAAGTCTCTTTTCTTATTGAAAACTCTGACTAGTGCTTTGAGACTTCATAAACTACTTAAATTGTTTCCTGAAAATGCTTCCTTGCTTTCACTGTTTGTGTTTGTTTTGTTTGGGTTGCTCTTTGAGCTGTGATTGGCTCAATAAAAGATTCTGATTCATTGTCATGTTCTCTAAAAATTCAATCAGAATTTTGTCATCATCAGAAGCATTACAAGTACATGCATCATTTTTGTTCTCCTGTGGCAGTTGCGACTTAGGTGATTCTTTTATCTTCAGGGAATGGCAGCCTCAGTAAACAGAAAGCAATGTGACAAATCATCTATTCAGAGCCAGAGGACCCTAAATAGAGGCAGACCGTGGTGGTTGCTAGCACAAAGCCCTGGAACCCACTGTCTGCCTAGACGGAGAACAGCCCTCACAATCTTCCTTCCTGTGCAAGAGCAGAAAAAAGCCCTTATTTCAGCCTGCTTGCTTACCCAGGAAGAATACCTAGGCTTTATGATAAGGTCCACAGTTCACATGGTTAATTACGACTGGACACAACTAGAATGCATTTCTTCAGTTTCCTATACAATGACCGTTATATGGATCACATTGGGTATTTAGAGGTCCATATTTAGTTAGCCAGTACTCCTGTTCATTTGCTTGATTTCACATTCATTAAAAATAATAAAATTTCAATACAAAGGGAAAAAAGTTTATTTTGCTATAAAAATTAGAAGTACAGTAGAAAATTTAAAAAGAAAAAACTAACAAATGAAAAGGTCAGCCAACAAAGAAAATGCTAATGTATCTCTACTAACAACACACACTTTTAAAACTACAAGACAAATACATAGCCGGCCGCTCACTGGCCGCTCCCCAAAGTGACAGACATAGAGAATGGACTTGAGGACACGGGGAGGGGGAAGGGTAAGCTGGGACAAAGTGAGAGAGTGGCATGGACATATATACACTACCATATGTAAAATAGATAGCTAGCGGGAAGCAGCCGCATAGCACAGGGAGATCAGCTCGGTGCTTTGTGACCACCTAGAGGGGTGGGAGGGAGACGCAAGAGGGAGGAGATATGGGGATATATGTATATGTATAGCTGATTCACTTTGTTATACAGCAGAAACTAACACAACATTGTAAAGCAATTATACTCCAATAAAGATGTTAAAAAAAAAAAAAAGACAAACACATAGAAGACAAAATCAGGCGGATTTTTTAGCCACTTGGAAAATGGAAATTTTCCATTTTTTAATCGATATCAATGCATTCCTTCACAAAATTTGTAATAATTGCTGCCACTTGAATTCTCGTTAATCTTAGTACCATTGCATAGTTTGGGACCAATCTTGGTTCTAGTCAAGGATTGTTTAACAAAACCTAGTTTGGTAGTTTACGGTTAAGGAGGGAACCTGAGGTCATCTGAATTGAAACTGCAGGGGCTGTTATCAATACCCTAATCTCTATGCAAGTTAGAAGTCAACTCATGCTGTCTCTCTACTGCTTTTTCATAGATCCTGTGGATTTCAGTATCCCTGCAGATCCAAATGGTGGCACATAATTTTCAAAGGTGGCGAACCACTGCCAAATCTAAAGATAGTCACAAACACTTGTTGAACACTAGTGCAAGGAACTCTTAAAAAGTGCTTTGTGTGCCTTAACTCAAGTGTAGTGTCATCATTTCCCTATTGCAGATAAGTGATTTGGGGCTCACAACATTAGAAATTTTCCAAAAGTTTAAAATGCTACTGAGAATTAGAGCTGGGATTTAAACTCAACCAGGTTGGTTCCAAACTTATGTTCGTAACCATTTTACTGAAGGGTAAATTAGAGGTTCAAGAGTCTGGTCTGAGTGATTAGTAAGTTAACTACCTCCTTATTCCTTGTGTTTAAATCTCCAGACCTAAGTTCCAGCGACAAGGTCACTATCTCAATACCATTCAAAGTGCGCCAGTTCCTTTCAAATTGCACAATCCAGTAATAGGAGCACTATAACCCTTACCCAAACAATTTATTGATGGTAATAATATTTATTGTTCATTGTGGGCCTCATATACATATTACATTTGCATTCATGATCTCTTTTTTTTTTAAATTGGAGTGTAGCTGCTTTACACTGCTGTGTCAGTTTCTGCTGTACAGTAAAGTGAATCAGCCATACGTATACATATATCCACTCTTTTTTGGATTTCCTTCTCATTTAGGTTACCACAGAGCACCTAGTAGCATTCCCTGTACTATACAATAGGTTCTCATTAGTTATCTATTTTATACATAGTAGTGTATATATGTCAATCCCAATCTCCCAGTTCATCCCAGCACCCCTTTTCCCCCTTGGTATCCATACGTTTGTTCTCTACGTCTGTGTCTGTATTTCTGCTTTGCAAATAAGATCATCATACCATTTTTTTAGATTCCACATATATGCGTTAATATACGATATTTGTTTTTCTCTTTCTGACTTACTTCACTCTGTATCACAGTCTCTAGGTCCATCCATGTCTCTGCAAATGACACAACTTAATTCCTTTTTATGGCTGAGTAATATTCCATTGTATATATGTACCACATCTTCTTTATTGCATTCATGATCTCTTGATTCTTACAGCAATGTTAAGAGCTACTTATTATTATTAACATATTTACACATGAGGTAACTGAAGCTTATGAAAGTTTACTTACATGATCAAGATATACAGAAATTAAGTGTTTACAAATGTACCTGTAACATCCACAGAGATATCTGGCAATTGCAGGTGCCCAGTGAACAGGCAAAGGAAGTGAGGTCACATAGATTATAACTGGTTTAGTCAGTACAGTGTGAATAAAAAGTCCTCTCTCTACATTATGTCATAGTTGCATTTTGGGGACCCTTTTTATTACCTTCTGCTTGAACCTCGATTGTTTGGCCTGCCCTGTGTGGTCTGCTTATTCCCTAGATCCCAGATGCCTCTCTTCTGACCCGTTATAGTCCCAGGGAGGGTTCATTCCCATTATGTGTTGATGAAATCGAAAATGAGGATTTGTTCTTTTCAAATAAGAGATTAAATATGCATGTCAAGATATGAAAATAGAGAGAAGCGTGAATCAGGTTTGTCTTGGGTTTCCCAACCTTATTTCCCACTCAAATTATAGTTTTTTCGCCACGCTTTAATAATGTAGAGGAAGTAAAACAACAGCAACAACAGTGAAACCTTTCCCGTATCCTCTTAGGTTCGGTAACTGGAGCCTGCAAATCAAACTGATAAAAGACAGATTAACAGGAGAAAGGTTCATTTTGCATGCATACAGGGAGCCTCACAGAAAAGAAGTGGAAACCACAAAGAAGTGGTTAGATCTAGAGGCTTATATATCATTTTAACAAAGGGCAATAAACTGTGAAGTAACTCAACAAAGGAAGGGAAGGTTGTGTTTCTAGGGCAGTAAATGGGGATAGATAAAATACATGGGGGAAACTAGTGCAAGATGAGGGTTATTTAGTAAGGTGTGTTATGCAGACTCAATTTGATGCCTTTTTCATTGATGAGAGTTGTCTTCAGTTGTCATCCTCCTCTTCCTGGTTCTGGAAAAAGTGACACCTGTGCAAAGGGGAATTTATGTCCTGCTTTTAGACTGAAACGGTGAGGGCAGAAAGCTAATTGCTTTCAGCTTGAAACAATCCTTATGCCAAGTGGAATATTTGGGGGCAGCAAATTCTGATTCCCTTCAATATCTAATTAATATTATGAAGCTTTTGACCTAAAACATGGCTACCCAGGTTTCAGGCATATAAAATTAATATGCTAAGGAAATTATTTAAATTGCTAAGGCAATATTTTAAAGACATCTAATACCAACATATATTTATTTCTTTATTATATTGTCATGGTGAGTCACTCAGAAAATTACTATAAGAGGGCAGAATATGCTTTGAAAAAAAGTAACAGTGTGGGATTTAAGTAAAACTTCCCTAGCAGATAATTTCCTATACTGTCTTTAAAACAACTCAAATATTTTTAAGATAAAGATATTTAATTTAAATTAATGTCCAATTTAAATGTTAAAATTCATGCGTTTGACAGACTCTAGGATACCTTGTAATTTTAGACAGCATTCTTAGCGGGCATTTTCTTTTTATAATTGATACTTTCCTCATTTAGTATATTGTGTAGTCACATAATGAGTTTGAAAACTCATTAACAAATTACAGATGAAAGCAATGCATCTCTTGGGATTACAGTTTTAATACCAAGCCTAGTTGTATATCTACCAGGTAATAAAAATTATTTAAAAGGGAGTATTATTTACATGATATAAAGAGTATCTAGTCCCCAAAAAGAAAATTTTACTTTATAATATTATAAAACAATAATATTAGATATGTTTAAGGATTCCTGCAGAAAGATTGCAAACCTTCAAACTTAAAAATACAGATATTGACTACTTTTTGCCCCACTATTTCTCTTTTACAGCCTTACCATGTTTGTTACAGTGATATTTCTTAACAGCCATCTGCTAAGAAGATTTTCTCTTGGGTTATAGAGAAAATAACCTGTTTTCCTGTTGTATTCTAATTAGAGACCTTTAAGCTTTAAGATGAATATTTGCAACTAATAACAAAGGGGAGTAAAACTATTCAGTGCCCCTGGGAATCCCACAGCATCTGTTCTACAGTACTTATTCCACTTCTTTGGTTTTCCCGCATCCCCCCAAAAAGTATGTTGAGATGTCAACATTCATAGTCATCATTTATAATAACCATATGAGACTATTCTGAGTGCTTTCTCAGATTTATATGTTTTCTTCACATTATAATTATGCTTTAATTTTCAGTTAAAATGATAAAATTCTTATCTTTTGAAATAGTTTTTGTTTTATTTTATTATATACTTATACAAGATATATGCATATATCTTATAAATGTACCTACATACATGTGTTATATACGTAGTATATCTATCCGTTTGAATGTTGGCATCGCCAGTTAGGCAACTTCACATTTATTCTTTTCAGTCTCGGATACAATATATCCTTTGCATGCTTAAAACTTTTAATTATAGATGGCATCCATAAAGGGCATTTTTGTTATTTTTGCCTAAATTATATAGTATACAGTACACAGTAATAATCATTTTCAGGCATAAGTGTGCGTATATCACCTAGTCATTCTCCTTTTTTGGAATCTAGAATGACTCCTCATCACCTCTGAAAACCCTTAGTTCATGACTTCACTATTCCCTCTTAGTCACCCTCCTTTTACCTTAGTTGCCCTAAGAGTTCAATGTACTTCAGCCTTGCGTTTCAAGCTGAGAAACTCTGTGTCCTTTACTACAATCTGAACATGACCAGTATTATTTCTCCTAAGTGGACAACTTTGTTTTAAATAATCTCCCTGTCCCTCTTTGAAAAGTCCATGTGTCATCTCCTGTGTATTCCAATTTTTGTTTCCTAAATTGCATCACACTTAAATCTACATGCTAATCCAGTGGTTTACATTTGTGTTCACGTGTCTGCATTTTGTGTTTGCTTTTAGGCTTACTTCTAGATGGCAAGGTCCTGAATAGAGAGATGCATCATCTCAGGCTGCAGAAATTCCTGAAAGAATGAACACTCAGAAGGATGTTTACTGATCATACTACTTGATGAGTTTCCTTACTCAACTAAAGGCTCCCGTGAAAGCACATGAAGATACCTTTATGTGTTCAGGTAACTATTATACAGTATAGTCTAAAAATAAAATAAAGAGCTTAAATTTAAAATAAACACTTTGTGTGACATGCTGGAATTTATAAAGATATCTTGCTACAAATCCTAATGTAAGGAATTTATGATTTAGTTGTAAAACCACAACTAACATGTGTGTAAGACAGCTCCCAGTACTGGACTGTATTCTATCTGCCCAAAGTGAAATAAGTATTATGAGAATGACTGAAGAAAAGAAAGGGGAGCTGGGTCTTCTGCTAGGTCATGGCATTTTCCATTTAAATCCCTCTTCAAATATTGTCTCATAAATATATATGTAAATTAAAACTTCTATCTTCTCCAGGAAATATGAACTAGTCATATTGCTTTCAAATCCTTTTTCCTGATAGAGTAAATATCTTCTACTGTTAAGATTGGCTTGACAGTTTCTGAGAGATAAAAATATTACCATGAATTATATGGCAGCCTTGAAACATGCTAAATTAACCTGTGCTAACTTGTATTTAGAAATGGAAGAATCTGAGGACTTCAGAATTTTCTCGAGGGTATAGCTAATTAGATTTAAAAGAAATAAAAACTGGCATGAATTAGGAATATACCAAAAAGCAGTTCAGTGTAGTGATGAAATATAGTAATTCAGCATTACCTTAATGCCTCAGTGACAATAGTGAATGCCTAACTGCTGTGAAATTATTAACCTTTTGTACAATAAGTTTTGATGTTTGAATCATAGCTAAGATTAATATGCAGTCTGGTCCAAAGCACACAATTCTTTATATGCCTACAACCTCAATACGCCTGGTGTAAGAAGAACATCTATAAAGGAATAATCAAAGATATGCTGGCAATCTAAACACTAAATTATGTCAGATTTTTTTCCTTTTCTAAAGTAAATGTTTAAATATTATACTCTTAATGCCTTTCACTTCAAGTAAACTTGCCTAGAATTTGTAGATTTGGAGATACCAAATTAATGAAAACTTGAATTTATCCTCGAATCCAATTCCTTTCCTTCATTTTGTAAGTATAAATAACCCCAGGTAGATGTTGAGGTGTGAAAGTGGGGTACCCTTGGACTTGCACACCCCACCCTTCTTATTTCCCTTCTCTGTTCCAAACCCTCTGAACTGAGGGATTCAGATATTTGAAAAACCAAGTCTCCCTGTATCAGTGTTCCGTCTCCTGTGACTGTCCTGTGGTTGTATTTGTGCCTGCCAGGGGCATTTCCAGATTGCCCTACCTTTTTCTTCTTATTTTCCCGCCACTCTCTCATCCTTCTCTTATTCAAGGTCAGTAAAAGCCAGGTAGATCAGCAGTGAAAGAAGACAGCTTTTTAATGTACATTTAAATGTCTAACCTGAGTGGTTGGCATAGACGGGATTGTTCCAGACCTGTCCTGGAAAGCTTTTCTCTCTCCACTCTTGTGTCCGTAATATCATCCTGTAACCTCCCTCTCAGTTGCCCTTCAGGAATTACTGAGACATCACCCCCTGTCTTAGTATCTGCAGGGACATCTGAAAATTTCACATGCAGACCACCTCCAATTATGAAACTCAGTTTCCTTTTGTTAGAGGCTCTCCTTGGGAGACCCTAATCCTGTAACCTTGCTCTTTGGGACTCTCTTGTTTTTTCTCTGTAACAGCACTTTTACAAGGGTCAGGAAGGCGATGATCTGTAAAATGTCTTTCATCTTTCCCTGCTCTGTTGTGCTAATTTGGCACTTTCTCCTCTTTTATAATAGAGTACTGAGGTCTTGTTTTTCAATTAGAATTTTCTGATTAATTCTTCGTGATTTAGAGCATCTTTACCTCTTCAAGGAATCAGATTCAGTTAACCTAGAGTAACCTCAATTTTGTACACGACATAAGAAATGCTTTCTTTACTTCTACCTTTTTCATACAGTCATGCTTAGACGATTTTTTCTGGTAACCTTAGGGGAACTTAAAAGGAAGATTTAGGTAAAATATTGTAAGAGCAGAAAGCTAATTGGAATCTCAATTAAAAAATTAATTGCCATATCCTACAACAATAAAGAGGTCAAACAAATCTCCACTGTATTTTGCCAGCAATACATTTGCGTTAGAAAAATCAATAGAAGGTAATATAACAAATCAATTTAGAAAGGTTAAATTGATTTGTTAACCCTTGTATTACCATTAGGGCCGGTGCTACTGATGGAAATAAAACTGGTTTTGACATAACTGGTCTTATTCCTGCTTTGTACTGAATGGTCTCCGAGAGTCCTCTATATAATTACGGGTATGCATGCAGTAAGCTATGAAAACAGTTTTTCTGAACCTTTTATGGAACTAGAGGCATGGGGTTTAGAGATTGCCCATTGAAGGTATGTGTATGTGTGTGTATGTATTTCTTATTTTCAAAATTTTGTAGACATACATGATGTATTTTCAACCAGAGACCAGTGAAACACCTGCCACACATTTCTCTTTCCTCTGTTCATCCATTTTTGGGCACCAGTATTTGGAAGAACACAGGCTACACTTGAAATAATCCAAGTTGGTTGGTTTGCCAGGACAATTCCACAGTAAAAGGGGAAAATGGTTTGTAGGCACGCTGCTTAAGAACGTCCTTGACAGTCCTTTTTCCACTTTGCTCAATATCTCCTTGCAAAGTATTTCTCATTATTAGTTTTCAACATTTCGTCTAGTACTTTATTAAAAAATATGCCTACTAACACCCCAGTGATCACCATAATTTGAGCAATTCTGTCATGAGTAGGATTTCCCTCTACGAAGTTTGTTAATCTTGACCATATCCCCTCACAGGTCTTTTGATGTTCTTTTACCAGCAGAAATACTTTTTTCTTTTCCTATTATCTATAATGATTTAGAAATTTATACATGTGATAATGGAGGCATTTAATTGAGTGTGTATTTTTCCTGAAGCCAAATTTAAATGTTTTTCTGGGAAATCTGTTTCCATAGGCATTCTATTACTTGACGGTTTACATCAGACTCCCCCAGAATATTTTCTCATCCTGGGCACCATCATGTACCACAGGGACTAGCAAGCTATTTCTGAAAAGGGCTTCTGTGTTTGCTTTCTCGCTGCTGCAGTAACAAATTACTGCTAATTTAGTGGTTTAAAACAACACACATTTTTTTTCTGCTACAGTCCTGGTAGACAAAAGTCTAAATTGAGTCTAACAGAGCTAACCTCAGGGAGTCATCAGGGCTGGTTCTCTGGAGACCCTGAGTGGAGAGTTCATCCACTTGCCTTTTTCAGCTGCTTGAGACCACATGGACACTATGGTCTCCTGCTTTCATCTTCAAATATCCTGTAGTCTCTCATCTCCTGCTTCCCTCTCATCAGGACCCTTGTGATTACTTGGGACCCACCTAGATAACCCCAGATACTCTTTCCATTTTAACATCCTTAATCACATCTGCAATGTCCCTTTTGCCAGATAAGGTAACATTCTCAGGTTCTGGGGATTAGGATATGGACATTTTGGGGGATGGGGGAGTATTAATTAGCCTAGCACAGCCAGATCGTAAATGCTTAAGGCTTTGCAGGCCACAGTCTTTATCACATATTCTTCTTTGTTTTATTTGTTTATTTGTTTATAACCCTTTAAAAATCTTAAAACCATACTTAACTCATGGGCCATATAAAAATATATTACCGGCCAAATCTGGCCTAAGGGCATTAGTTTATTGGCCACTGGTCTACATAAGTCTGGTTTTTATTTAATTCTGTTTATGGATGTACAAATCCTTTGTTACACCACATAACCGTACTGGAGATATTAACATCTTATTTGCCACACCATACAGCGTGTATTTAAAGAGTCTTTTTCTTTCCAACATACCACACAGTCTCAGTGATGACAGTGGTGACTAGAATTAATATTATTTTGTCAATTCTGGATTCCATCTGGTTTGCAAATATAACTACATTGTAAAACAAGTTTTTACAATTGGCAACTTTCAGTTGTCATTATGTTGTAACACCATCTGCATCCCCTAATATTTCTGAGAGGTGTTTTTCCTTTATTTGTCCATTCCCAGCCAATCGTACCATTGGTGAGATAAATTTTACTTTCATCCAGAAGACAATGAAAACCACACTGTCCAGTGACAACCTGCCATAAGTTTGGTTTACCTTAGATTTCCCATGGTTGGTCTTCCTTAGCCTGACTCTCCAGGACTCCAGTCACTTCAAATACACTCCATCCTGCTCTCAGCATTGTTGACAGAGGTGAGGTTCCCGTAGAGTCATTATCCTGTTAATTCATCCAATTAGATATTCGTTGTCCCTCCAGACCAATTTTCTAAATGTGGCCTGCTTCCTGGAAGAGAACTTCCTCTGTGTCATTATGAGAATTTGCAAGTCCTTTACATCATGACGAAAAACCTAAAATAACTGATCATACCCTAAGAGCAGTTCCTAACACACCTGGGTCACAGTGGGACCAGTGTTGATCAAGCCATCACATACGCCGCTGCTTTACACACTAACGAATCTCGTACCGTTTGAAAAAGTGCCCTGCACCAAACAAACATTGTATGTCCCATGAGACTGTCATCTGGGGCTATTCTAACCCCATAACAGCTCTAGCTGGGAAGGCCATTCGTCTTCCCATTCCAGTGGAATGGAGGTGACCTGACCGTAATTTTAGCCACCAAATCACACCCAAATCCATCTTTTTGGTGACTGTCTACAGTCCATTTCCACTGTCTTTAAGTAAATTCTATGTTTCCTTCACAGACCAGTGGTGACACACTGGCCAGGCAGCTCCATTCTGCTTTTCACCACATTAAGGCTGCTGTCTTAGCAGTTCCATGTTCAAGCTTTATTTATGGCCACCCGGAGTGCAGAATCTCTGTTGTTCAGTCTTCTGCTCTGTCCAGTGTGTTGGTAATATTTCCTCCATCTAATCTGATAATCAACCAGACAAATCCATGTGGCTGATGAACTGGGAACCAGCTGTATTTGACTCCTGTAAGTTGCATCACCTGAGGGCACCTTCTCACTCCTTTACTCAAGATGATTGAGATGAACCCTTTAGGTGGAACTTGTAATTCAGCAATAGTCTATTTTTTCTTCTCCAGAGAGGACAGCTCCCAGAAGTTTTTCCCCAACATTGGTCATTAGTACCAGATCTGAAACAGGTAGGAGTGTTGTCCTAGTGCTTCATACACTTCGGGGAAGTGGAATGGTTTGCCCACCCCCAATTGTAATAGAATTCTAAGAGCCTCTTCCCTGTGCTATGATCTCCTGCTTTTTCCATTTACTACCTCTTTTAACCTCCCCTTCTCTGTGGTTGAGCTTTCCAGATCAGCAGAAATACTACTTACCCACAAAGATGATAATAACAGCAGACTAGCTCACACTTCTCCCGAGCCCCACTTCAAGGCAGATATTATAAGTTTAGACAGGAGAGGAATCAAGATTTTCCTTCCCACTGAGGGATGGAGATGCATTCAGAGCTTGTTAAATTTACCTACAGAGGAAGAAGTTAGACCTACCCCTAAAGAACACTTACAAATACACGTTTTCAAAGGCGGTGGTTTAAATGTCATTCACATCTCTTGCTGACGTGTAAATTTGAATCCAGGCCTAGAACAACACCCCAAGCAAAATGAGAGTTTTTATGGGGTGATGAAGGAGTAAAAGCAGCTGGCTTGCGATCCCTTCACTCAGTTTACCAGAGCAGGTGCTGCTAGCAAAAAGAAGAAGAGTGACGCACCTGTTGACCTTGTTACTTGAACTACAGGTAAATAGACTAGAGGGGTGGTATTTCTCATGTGAAGAGTTGTTATCTACTGAATAACTTTAGTAGGGTGCCCCTTGCTAAGGATGGCTTACAGTAAGGGAGCAAAGAATCCATGAGGCATGTCTCTCTAGAAACATGTAAACAACCCTAGGATTAAAAAAAAAAAAATGAAATCTTTCATAACTGAAATATTTCTAAGGAACTCCTAAAATCCTACATCCAGACCTCATAGTTATCCTGGGCCAGGCAGCAAAGGTCAGCTGTGAGAGGCAGGACCTAGGAAAGAACTCGAGCTCGTCTGGACCACTCTGCTTTCTCATTTGTTTCATTGCCTGTATCCTTGAACTTATTAGGAACAGCTCTAACACTTGATATTAGATATATGGATGGTTCTTGTGAATCTGACTTGAAAATCTGATCTGTTTTTCTCTAAATTTCTTTTTTGTAAATTTTTAAATAAAATTGCATATATTTAAACATAACAACATGATGTTTTGGTACACATATACATAGTGAAGTGATTACTACAGCCAAGGTAATTAGCATACACACCTCCTTATGGTTACCTTTTTCGTTACCCGAAATCTACTCTCTCAAGAGGTACCTCAGGTGGGAAAGATACAAATCATGTAACTGTATCCTCTCCAGCCTCAAACTGGGTTGTTCTTTACTATCCAGTTTATCTGAGGCCCAGAGGCCTGACCATACAGTAAAGCCATTGAATGTCTAAATGCTTTCCCGAGGGTCTGGACCTAACTCATCATCAGCTTGAAAATGGATAGCTAGTGGGAAGCAGCCACATAGCACAGGGAGATCAGCTTGGTGTTTTGTGTCCACTTAGAGGGGTGGGATAGGGAGGGTGGGAGGGAGACGCAAGAGGGAGGGGATATGCGGATATATGTATACATATAGCTGATTCACTTTGTTATACAGCAGCAACTAACATACCATTGTAAAGCAATTATACTCCAATAAAGATGTTTAAAAAAAAAAACAGTACGGCCGACTTAAAAATTGCTTCAAAATTTAAAAGGCTAGATCTCATGTTAAGTATTCTGACCATAAAAAAATTTAAAAAATTTAAAGTATAATGTTGGTATTTAGTATACATTAAGTGCTTAATAAATATTAGTTCCTTGTCAAAAAAAACAGAGTCCAGATTCCTCCCACTCTTGAGACTTGCCCTTCCTCCTGTAGCAAGATTTTAGCATTTGCAGGGCCTGTGGCTGATTTCCAAGTGCCATGGGCCTGATCCATGGAATCTGCGTGGGAGCCAGGCAGCTTACTGTGGCACAGCTGGGAAAGAAGGGTGGGTCTGACCACCCAGGAGCAGAGGAGACGAGGTCCTCAGACGGCTCCGTGGTTGGGCACAGGGGCAGTGAAGCACCACCTCCTGTATATGACAAAACCGCCCCGACCTCCACAAGGTACCCCTCGTGGTATATTCTCCAGCATACCATTTCCAATTCAGAGTTAAATCTGTCACATTGCCCCTTCCATCTTCTAATCCCTTCCCTGATACCCTCTAAGACATGATGGAATTTTCTGACCTCAGAATTTTCTAATGCCTTTTTTATCAAGAGAGCAATCTTGATTACTGCCAAGCAATGTACCAACGATTACCTTTCAAATCTGGTGTAGTGAGTGACTTTCTCATGTAGCCTAGACTCTCAAACCCAAAAAGTCACCACTGGGTGGCATGTGTGAGTTTGGGACAAAGGCTCCTGTCTGCACACGTGGTCTGCTATTACCCGAGCAGATAGGTCATAAGTACCTCCTAGGAGTGCCTGTGCCATTTACCCCCGTAAAACGTTCAGTTGTTTCTGCTCAGACCACATGCAAATTCAGGCCTCTTCATCTTGATTTTGGGAAGCGGGCACAATAAAATTCCTAGATGAGAATGATAATTTTACCAAAAGCAAACAGACTTGCTAGTCTCTGAAGTTCTTTATTAGCAGGCCCTTGGGAAATAATGATTAACTTCTCATAATTAGATTGTTATGTTTGGTTGCTCTGGCCCTTTTAACTTCTGGGAATGTTACAGAATCACTTGGTCCATGAATTTCATCAGGGTTTATGCACTAGACACCATTTGTCACTAAGGTGTCACACCAGTGGTCCTTACCCCCTCCCCCCAAAACACTTCTTCTGAGAAGCAGTTACCATGATATCCTTAATGTCCTATACTGACTTGTCCTCAAGGGTTTTCAGTTCTAACTCAAAGATTATGCCAACATACCATGACATTTAGATATACATTTGTCACCCAGTAAATGTATACTGGGACTTCCATTCCATAAGAATACAACTTTTGCCTGACTGACTTTCAAAACTGGAATCACACAGAAGAGGAACCCAGGTCTGTAATGTAATACAAGCTCGCCTTCAGCTGTTGTTCTTCCTAAGACGTCTTCATTGCCGTCGTTACAGTGGAGAATTCAGAGGAAACCCCTTGGTGTCTCAGCCATTATGCCTTCAAAGTCTGAAAGGCAGTCTTGCTTCCAGTATCAACCTGATATAACTCCAAGGATCAGAACATCAAATCAGAGTCACACAAATTATAAGATCTTTTCCAATATCAAGCTCTCAAGAATTTCTAGGGTACTAGTAATGGAGGTGCACATATGAAGCAGCTTAGCTCCCAAGTTTTTTTTTCATATCATGCATCTTCTAAGCAAATACACAGAAGATGCTGTATCAGTCATAAAGCACCCCAGTATTTTTGGAGACAATAACATAGGTCACATGGCATTTTCCAGGGGCAGCCATGATTCATAGATTTCTATTATTTAAATTATACATATAAATATGTATATATATATTTACCATAAGACAGACAGATTCTGCTATAAGCGTTTCAGAGATAATGACTCTCCTGCCAACAGAAACCATTTACTGTTGACCCTTGAACAACAGGAGTTTGAACTGGGTGGGTCCATTTACATACAGATTTTTTTCCATAGTAAATGTTACAGTACCGCAAGATCCAAGGCTGTTTGAATCTGTGGATGAGGAACTGCTGATATGCAGGAACCACAGATACACAGGACCAACTCTAAGTTAAATCAGCACCCTTAAATATCGTGACCCCCGTTAAATCAATCGTCCTTCTTAAATCTATTGACGTTCATTAAACCAACCAAACGCCCTAGGTCTCCTGAGCCCTATTCAATCAACCCCGTTAGGTTTCCTGACCCCCATTAAATGAATATGCCTTCTGAAGTCTCCTGACACCCATTAAGGATGATTGATTGAATTAGGGTCACCATATGTAAGAAGGCAGATTGAATCAAAGGGAATGCTCCCAAGCACCCCCTGGGGTACAGCCGGGGTGGGGGGGTTGGTGTGTGGTGGTGGTGTGGTGACGTCCCTTGTAGGGGGGAGTTCAGGTGCCCCGTGGGGGGCCTGTGCACCCCCTCGTGTACAGCAAGTGCAGGCACGGTACGTGTCCCTAACCCCCAATGTGTTGTTCAAGGGTCAACTGTAGTCTGTTCCCAAAGAAGCCTGCCATTAGTATGTTTACAAGAAGGGCAAATCAGGTCACCTGCCTTTTTCGCCCCTAGAGCTTTCCCCGCTGTTTCCTAATCCTCCAGCCAGACAAAGCAAAGGAAGGGTTTAAGGATTGTAGGTATGCAAACTTTTCTAATGCTTCTTTTTCCTATGTTAGCAGTAATTTCTGTTTTTATAGTGTTTCTGAGAGGTAGAAAAATGAAAAAAATCTTTGCTAACTTCCTCGAATACTGATCAGTTTTTAATATAGTTTTTGCTTTTATGTAGTTGATTATCATGTTAATATTCTTAGGCAAACTCTGATAGCCAAGTACATCTATGCTTTTAAAAGTAGGTTTTAATAAAAATCAATATGTGTTAGGATGATAGCATCAATTCTCAACATATTTTTATACTTTTAACCCTCACTTCTTGGAAAATCTTATTTTTAAAAATATCAATGTTGGCAAACTTGACTTTGAAGTTTAACTTTATTTTTCAAAACAACCAAAAAAATTTAGATCATGCTTGATGAATATAGTTTTGGTTAATTAAAATGAGTTTTAGAATATTAAGTCTAAATCCAGAGGTTAAGATAATAGGGGAAATTTTGTCACAGTCCTTATTAAATTGCTGTGAAGTTCAATTCATAAAATGGAAGCAATATGCTTTTATTTTAAATTTTTCTAACACATACAACTGATTATATTTTTGTGGTACCCATTGAAGAAATCACAGTTTAAGGAGATAAAGTGATTTATCAATCTTCTAATATATGATATGATATAAATAATATAATACACATCTATACATATACACAAATACAAACTTTATGGCCTAGGTGAGGTAAGGTTATAGTGTTTTGAGTGACTATTTTTTCTCATAAAAATTTGCTGAAGAGCTCAGAATAATGAAATATAATTTTATATATTTGTTATAATTAAATAAATAAAAATTATTGTATTTCCGTGGAAAAGAAGGGCCAATGAATGTTAGGATGAATTCAGGTAAGACCATCTTCAGAAACTTCCGTAGAATAGTCAGTAACTGTTACTTAATCTTTTGACATATTACAAAATACAGTACTATCTTATGTATTAGATTTTGAGTTATATGTTATTCTGCAATAGTAACCTAAAGATAACAATTCTTAAAAATTAAGGTTCATTTAAGAACATTATTGATACTTGTTTTAAAATGAAATTGGACATTTCAGTGAAAAATATTTGTATAGGGTTGAATAGCTCATAAGGAAAATCTTCATGTTATGTTAAAAATAAACTACCCATACATCTTTCTTTGGGTAAATGTGGCAAAAGGACATTTCAGAAACAGATGAAGTGACAATGGGATTGTAAATTCCCTTCTGCTCACATTCTCACTCCCAAATGAAAAGATGAAAATAACAAGGAAGCCCTGCCTTCCTTTACTTACTTGCTCTCTAAAAAGTCTGCCTGCTCTCCGCACATCTGCCGGCATTGGGTAGAGTAATGAAGTTTTCCACCTTAATTTAGGAAACGCAGAGTCTGGATTTAGTCTGTGAGTGCTGGGAGCTGAAGTTTCAGGAGGATCACTTGCTGGCTTAATGTAATGCAGCTGTAATTCAGTAAATGGTATCTCATTGCTCAAAAAATGTTCATTTAATTTTAAATAAAATAGTACTAAACTAACTAAACGTGAACAGGATTTCTAAAAGGAATAAACAAATCTCTAAACAGCCACGTGCATATTCCTCAACCGAATGCTGTAAAAAACAAAGCAGAACAGTCCTTAGAAAATCATTCTTTTACATGAAAAAGTAATGTTAATAAAACACCAAATTGAATTCTGTCTACAGTAATCTCTTAGCAACTTGTTAAATACGTATGTAAAATGCTGTTAACTTCTATTAAGATCTTATTTTCTGACGAAAAATATAGTCTTTTCCTTATGTGAAAAGTGAGTGGGGTTGGATAGATGATCTTCCAGTTTAGAACAAAAAAAAAAGTCTAAGGATGAAATGGATAAGATACTTAATGACGTACTTGTAATGTGTTACATAGGTTTGACAATATACTGGACTGTATGAGCATTTTTCCTGTAATTAACCAGTTCTCCAGGGCTAAGGGGTAAGAAGATCATAGTCACTTTACTAAGTGACACCTGGCATATGATTAGGAAACACGTTTAGCACAAGGACTTCTTCCTGCTAAATCATTACGAATACACTGATGATCATTTTGTGCCTACGCAGCTCACTCACTTCTTCCCACGTGATGTCAAAATCTAACAGAGTATTTTAGAAAATCCACAAATCCAAGAATGCTTTTGCTTTTGTTATGCTAGTGTCAGATTTCAAATCAGGGGAGTGCAGTTGAAGAGGCAAGAAAACTGAAAGGTGCATTGAATAACCTTTTCAAGGGACTTTTTCAAGGACAAAACCCATGCTTGACTAGATGATTTAATTGATACATTTATTAAAGAGATACTGATAATCTAGTCTATGCCTGGCTCTGGGGATATAACTTGAAAATATGGTTTCTTGTCTAAAGGATTTTATAAAATTTTTGAGGGGACAAATGAGTAGATTTGAGAACGCAGCTGTATTTTCTCGAATCAGACATTAATGAGATTTGCAAAATGTGAAACAATCTCACTTCTAATCAAATTTATGTGTGGTTTTGAGGAATATTCTTCTATTCCATGAAAATATTTTATTTATGTTAACTTTTAATGAGTTTATTAATGTTATTTTAAATATACTGTAAGATTTTTTTAAATTATTATTTTAAATTATAAAAATGATAAATATCAATAGATGTAACCCACATAAACAAAAGCTCTAGGGGGACCTTCATAAAATTGACTAAAGGATTCCTTAGACCTCAAAGTTTGAGAACCTCTGTTTTTGTAACAGTGGTTCCTTCTCAAGCAATAGGATTTGAGAGCGATGAAATTTGAAAGGTTAAAGGATATTTTTTTCACCTATTTTTTTGTATGCCTTGTTTTGTCATTTGTTTCCCAGATCCTGTTTTGCAGTTTTTTAGATCCCACCCAGTTTATCTTCAACTGCTAATTTTATGTGCTATTTAGACATCATTGAAGGGTACTTATTTTTCCAATTGCTGAAAATACTACAATATAAATGAATTTGCTATGCTAATTCAACAGAGATTGAAAAAGATTCATTCCAAAAACTATTCCTCCTAATCCTTGAAGAAATGTGTGCTCTCTTTTTGAGATATTCTTAAAGCACAAAAAAGATCTTAAAATATAGAAAGTGCATAGAGGTGAGGGAAATAGTTCTCTAATCTTACCAGGAATATTTGCAAGATGATTACTTAAAACAGGTTCTCAGACCTGGGAGAAACTTCCTTCCAGCTGGAATTATATCTTACAGGTGTATTGATCAGCAAGTTTTTTTCACATTACTAAATTTAATAAATAGTTTTTAATGAGTGAAAATACAAGTAGTATTCTCTACCAGTAGTGTGGGGTTTTTGTTGTTGTTGTTTGTATGTATATACTAGGTTCATTTCGAAAAACTGTTTTATTTAAAGATTTGATTGGGGAGCTGGAGTTTCACCTCAGCCCATTTATTACATCATCCGACCAGTAAGTATGTACTGGCAGCCTTCTGGCTATATAAATCTTGAACATGAATGGCAGGAATAAAAAAATGACTACATGACAACACTGAGTATTTGCAGTCAAGCAATACAACCCAGTGTTTGAGTCTAAAATCCCTATGGAAAATCAAACTACAGGTAGTTGTCCTAAAGCAAAGAGGGACCTGCCTGTGCTATATTCTAAAAAATAGTTGTTATTCTATTAATTAAATATGTAACATGCACTAGTATATCAAAGTACATGCATTTCATCACAAAGAAATTGACAAATGCTTCTTTCAGTAGTCTTAGAATAGTAGTTGAACTGTAGTTTCTTCAGGATCACTTGGGCTGGATAGAAAATACCAATCAAATATGAACACAGAGTACCCAAGGTAGTGTAAATTATCAAATATTAGATTAGTAAACACACATCTTCATTTTCTTTAATTTGTGAAGATTTTCCTCTTCTGTCTCTAAAAAACATACAACAACAGTACATTTTCTATAGGAAAATAATTATTCAGCCTCTGTTTTGGGTTTAAGACACTAATATAAGTATGTAACCATATTAAAACAGGTTTAAATATAATTACTTTAGAAAATACGTTGCACTTACTCTGTGTCAACCTCCAAAATATATCCGCTATTGGAGGAATTGTTATGTGACAATGCTTCTCTTCAGACATGATTAAAGTATAAAATATATTGCCAGAATCATCTTCTCTGTTTTATCTAAAACCCTCTAAATATGACTATATAATCCCATGGGAGTTTTTGAGTCATGTGAACCCTGCTGTAATACTCCTATGTATGATTCTCAATTTAATGAAGTTAAGCTTGACAGCCAGAACTGCATATAAACAAGTTGTTTCTGTGAATGAGCATTTTAATTATTGGTTTTACTCTGTACACATCCGTGAAGTTAATAAAGTACTCTCCTTGTCATCAAGTCTATTACAAGAGAGACTCAGTGAGAAAGATATTTCATTTTTACAATTAACTAACAGCTCACTTCCCTATGCCCCACAGATATATTTTAATTTTGTTGTGTATCAATTAAAGTATGTCAAGGGTGAGAATACAATAAGTAAGCCAGTATCCCAATTAAGAATGTGATTTTGCAGATTTAAAGACCATGGCTTCATTTATATTTGATTGACAGGAACTAAAATAATGCAATGCATTTTTCATAATCAAGAAAAGAAAAAAATGTTCCTTTTTGTCTATAACTCTGCAGTAGTAATTTTAAACTCTGAACACTTGAGAGGAAGAAAAAAAGATGCCATCAGCAATTGAGCTTTGAATACTTCACAGCTGCCTGCTCCTCAACCCAGATTACAGAGCGATAATGAAGACCGTCCCCATGATTCAGGTATGAATGGATTTCCCCCACCTGACTTAGTAGTTTATTCCAATGGTTTTATTTTCTATCTTTAATTGCATAGGCTTGATGAAGGGATCAGAAAGTCTCGGGTTGAGACTCAATGCTGTTTCACACTGCCTGTGCGGTGCTGGGGAATGTACCAAACCATTGGGGGATCTGGGGGATGGGCAGTAGTACCTCATCAGTTCATTTGTGAATTAGATAAGACACTGAACATTAAGCACTTTGCCTAGTGTTTGGCGCATAGTAGGCGCTCAGCAGTGTCTATTTTCTTCCCTTGTTCAGTTTCCCTGATTTCACGGAGAGGAGTCACAGACGTCCCTCCCCCTTGGCTTCTCTTCCGGGGGTCATTCCTTTGTGGATTCTGAAACGATAGTTTTACAGGCTTGCTATAAAGTACTTACACCTCGAGTACTCACAACTTTGTGGATGAGCTCTTTGGAGACAGAACAGTATGGAGGTTCCTTAAAAAAACTAAAAATAGAACTACCATGTGACCCAGCAATCCCACTACTGGGCATATACCCTGAGAAAACCATAATTCAAAAAGAGTCATGTACCACAGTGTTCATTGCAGCACTATTTACAATAGCCAGGACATGGAAGCAACCTAAGGGTCCATCGACAGGGGAATGGATAAAGAAGATGTGGCACATATATACAATGGAATATTACTCAGCCATAAAAAGAAACAAAATTGAGTTATTTGTAGTGAGGTGGGTGGACCTAGAGACTGTCATACAGAGTGAATTAAGTCAGAAAGAGAAAATCAAATACCGTATGCTAACGCATATATATGGAATCTAAAAAAAAAAAAAATGGTTCTGATGAACCTAGGGGCAGGACAGGAATAAAAATGCAGACGTAGAGAATGGACTTGAGGACACGGGGAGGGGGAAGGATAAGCTGGGGCGAAGTGAGAGAGTGGCATGGACAAATATACACTACCAAATGTAAAATTGATAGCTACTGGGAAGCAGCCACATAGCACAGAGAGATCAGCTCGGTGCTTTGTGACAACATAGAGTGGTGGGATAGGGAGGGTGGGAGGGAGGCTCAAGAGGGAGGGGTTATGGGGATATATGTATATGTATAGCTGATTCACTTTTATACAGCAGAAACTAACACAACATTGTAAAGCAGTTATACTCCAATAAAGATGTTAAAAAAAAAAAAGAAATAGGGTTATGATCGATCTTACGTCACACAAGACACATGGATACAGAAACCTACCTGAATCTGAAGCCATTCTACTGCTTTTCTGTTCTGCTGTGGGTCTCATGCAGCAGCCAGTGTGCTAAGTGGAACGTGGGTGGATTTAACCCAAGTTTCTAAGAGCTGCTTGGGGAAATGACACATTATAGAAAAGACATCGGTGTCATCGCTGTTTTATTGTTTTAACCTTAGAAATCTCTTAATAGCGTCTAATACTCTATATTTTCCCTATACTGTCACTTTGCCTTTTTTCCTCACCATCTAAACCAAAGTGTGACTTAGGGTACTAAAATAAAAGCTTTCCCAGTGTTTACAACTACTGACGTCACTGAAAAATATAAAACCATGAGACAAAACTTTAAAAGATGTTTTTATCCTTCATCATCTCCCCTCATTCCATCTGCACCTACACTTCCCTACTACCCTTTCATCCCCACGAAAGAAATATATCTCCTGTTCATGTCCAACCACTTTGGTAACACTTCCTCTCAGTGGTCTTCAAAAGGTTATTTTTTGTGCCTGATAAAATCATTTAAAAAATACTTTTAAACTGGAAGATTTAAAAAACATTTTTAACTTTAAATCAAAATATTTTATCATGTGTTTACATGATTGACACAGATTCAATTTACCATGTTGTGCAAATATTGACAATTTAAATTATATATGTTACATTAGTCTTTTAATATTTAACAAAGTGCAAATGAATCCAATCAAGAAGCTGGTCTTTATAATCAGAAAGTTGACATTTCCCTTTTATCACCATGAACCTGTATTTCCATTACTTTGCCCCAAAAGAAGTTTATTTTATAGTAATATATTTTATTCTTAAATTATCTTATTAATTGGCAATAAATACATACTCATATACACAAAATAAAATTAGATACTTTTTTTTAAGTTTCTTATTACCATAAATCTCTAAGTGTGAACATTTTTCTTCTGGTTTGAATTATCATTGCTATTATTATAATTACCACAAATTAATCAAGCTGACAAATTTTAAATTAAATACATAGAACATATTTGATGAAAATTTTAGTTGGAAATTACCATTTAATTAGAAAAATGGAGCCTTATAATAAATTTATTAATTCACATGCTGGAACGAGTCATTCCATCATCAATTCTATTACTATTTTTAGGTGCTGCTACAAATACAAATTCTGAGAACCTCTTTCCAAGTGATACACTAACAATCCCTGTGGGATATATTATTACATTTATTTTTAATGTTATATCAGCTGACAATTCTGTTAGGTAATACTAAAATTTTGAAAATGAGAAATTGGAAAACTTATGATTGCAGAGTAGTTTAGTATCCAGTCATAAGAATCATTCATTATTTTCAGTACCACAGCCAATATTGAGAACTATCCTTTCATTTGGACATGCGTGTGTTCCCTGGAGAAACATGCCTGGGTGTAAATAGGAGGAGAATGGTTATCAAGAAGTCAGGGGAAAATGGATCCGGCATGTGGAAGGTGAGGATCTAAAATTGATTCCCATAAGACCATCTCTGCCTCAGTCACCAGCAGAATGTATCTGTGCTCCTAGGAGGGTCCAGACTCCAGTGTCCAGACTGCAGTGAAATATCCCTTTTCCCCTTTGCATGCCTCACACTCTTCTCTGTCTTTAGTCTTTGTCTGCTCTACTGATTTTTCAATAAAGTCAGTCCTTTGTAAACAAGGGCCGAGCATCTGCAGATTCAACCAACCTCAGGTCAAAAATACTAGAAAAAAATTTCCATAAATTTCCAAAAAGCAGAACCTGGATTTGCTGCACACCGGCAACTATTTACATAGCACTTGCATTGTATTTACAACTCTGTATGTAGCATTTACATTGTATTAGGTATCATAAGTTATCTAGAGATGATTTAAAGTCTATGGGAGGATGTAGGTGGGTTATATGCAAATATACACTGTTTTATACAGCAGACTTGAGTGTCTGTGGATTGGTGTCCATGGGGTTCCTGGAACCAATTCTTGGAGGGACTACTGTATGTAAAATTGCTTGATTTCTCCTTCATAAAGCATAAAACATCCCCCTGAGCTATATCCCACTGTAGTCACTTTCCTATCTCTTTTAAGAAATTAAAAAAATATATTACTCCAAATTTGATTTTATTACCTTACATCTACTTCACCTGTTTTCTAGTTACTAGTCTCTCTAGGACATTGACATTATGTTTATTAGCATCACTAATGACCTCCTTATGAATGTAG